>NC_137958.1:32185368-32785368 GCF_963924665.1 Micromys minutus
AGCCAACAAATATGTAAGGGGAGCTAGGGTCGTTTCCATATCACCCAGTGCAACAGCAGTCACGTGTGGTCTCAGAATGACCCCAGTGCCAAACATTCCTGCCATGGTCTCTGTGATTGTTAGCTCCTTGGAGCTGCACAGTGTAAATGCAAGGTAGACTTCAAAATGTGGCCCAATTACCAGCTTCTTAGCTGTTTTAACACACCAGCTACTGTAAAACAAATGCTGTGAAGGGCTGGCTGCAACTCTGCACCAGTCTATGAGCACTGTACCCACTTCTATGGGAGAAATGTGTCCCATAGGAGGTAAGGAGCTAAATCCAAGTCTAATCGCACACAATTCATCAGCATCAACTTGACAGGGCACTAGCACTGGGGCAGGGGTGTTCTCCACAGCAAGGAAGCAAAATTTGAGGAAAGCACAGAAATGGGAGAAAAAAAAAAATGTCTTTTTTCAACTTCGATGTGTACCCTGAAGACTATCCTAAGTTTATCCCTAGAGGATGGAGTGGGGCTGTTAATAATGAATTTTACAGGAGTTCTGAAGCAGGAAATAAAATTAATTTCTTTTGAGGCCAATCAAATGCTCGGACACAGTATGTGAGCCAAAGCCACCCTAACATGTGACAGATCCCGCTCCAGATGCCCAAGGTATTCCCATAACCTGCCAGCAGCAAACACTATTCGATTTAAATTCCTCAGACTTAATGTTGCATTTGCAGGAGGGAGAAAAGACTGTTCTGGAGAAAGCATGGCTCTCCTTTCTATGTAAAGGATGGGGAAAGCAAGGACTAGAGTCACTGGCCAGTTGGCACAGGTTCTACACCTCCCTGTCGCTCTCCTGACCTTCCTGCCAGGATTATCACTCACGCTGTGTAACTGTCAAGCCAGTAGACGGTCCACAGCCAGAGAGGTGCAAAGCACAGAAGGTCTTTCTATTTAATGTCCCATCCAATGAACTGTGACAAAACCTTCAAACATTAATTTCTGTCATACTCAAAAGCACACATACTTTCCCCCAAATTATATTTGGGAACACAAATCTGAACTTTTTGTTCTGCCTCAATAAAGGGGCTTGAGGTCATTCATTTTTTTAACTCGTTGCCTTCGGGTTTATGAACAGAAGTAATCACTATAAGTTAAAAAAATAATAATAATAACCACAGTAGTTGGTGGTGCTCACCCCTAGGTAGAGCCCAATCCTAGCTTTAGAAAACATGGACATGCAACCCCAGACAGCATCCTCCTTTTAGGGACACAGACACCTTTTTCATTTAGCTGTTTAAGAAATCTCCCTAGCCTTCTGAGGCAACAAGAGGAGCATGCCTCACCTGCAGCTAGAAAATGGAAAACTAAGAGACAAAGCAACACTCATGCCTGGCTGAGCTCCACATCCTGACTTCCATAGGCAAATGGCCTTCACCATAAAAGACTCCAGGAGTTAAAAGGTGGGAGTCTCCTGTGAATAAGCTAAGTCCTCAATGTGTCCAGACCTTTCCAGAATTTTCTAGAGCTAAGCTGAAGGTGTTTTTGTTTGTTGGCCTCTTTACATTTATTTACTTTTACTTTGTGTGCTTGAGTAATTCCTGTATACCATGTGTATGCAGTGCCCATCGAGGCCAAAAGAGGGCGTTGGCTCCTGTGGGACTGGAGGTCCATGCATCTGTGAGCTCCCTCCCATGTGGGTTCTGGGAATGGAACCCAGGTCCTATGGAAGAACAGTACCAGAGCCCTTAATCACTGAGCTGCCTCCCAAGCCCTTAACCTGAAGTCTTAGGGAAAAAGACAAAGCCCAATTTTTTTCTGTCATTTTGTTGTTTTCTTGGTTTATAACTCAACAGCTGAGAACCTTCTGGTGTGTTATTGGCCCTCCTGGCATAAAACATAAATCCTAAAGTCCTATCTATGGAGGAAGGCCACTCAGACAGGAGGAGGCAAGCTGGACCAGTAGCAAATGGGATGCTTACCTTTTAAAGCATAGTCAACGTTACTTCCTTCTGTGCCAGACTGTGTTGGGAAGGCCTAGCACTCCCATCAGATTGCCAGCAATGCTGATGCTATTTAAGCCAAGACTTTACCAAGCAAGCTCGCTTTCCTCTGAGTTTATTTACAGGACTTTGTTTTCTCCACTAATGTTTTTCCACCTTAAAGGGGGCTATATTTTACATATCATAAAAACATAATTACAATGGACAGAGTTCGGAAGACTGAGGGAGGAAGATTATAGATTTGAGGCCAGTTTTGGCTACATAGTGAGATCTGGTTTTAAAAGTGGTGGAAACAATTACAAAGTAGCAACTGTTTCTTTCCTAAAGAGGAACAGTCGGACTTCCCTCAGAAACACTGACTCCCTCCAAAATACCAGCTGGCTTCTGGTGGCAACACAGTAGCCTATGATAGAAGATTTAAAACTTTTAAAAGATGGGTCATAAATAAATTGCTCATGTACACACACATACACACACACACACACACACACAAATGCACACCCCTAAGGATTCTACTAAAAAAATTCATATTAGTAGGCAAATCTAGTCAGATAAGAATATGGGAATTCATAATAAAACAAAGTCAGCTGTAGTTTTACACATATAAAATAGCAATATAAAAATAAAATTGAATAAACAACCCCATATGCATTTCCTCAAAAAGACACAAATTTAATAAAAATATGAAATACACCTATTCTTCAAATGCTACAAAATATTATTCATTTGAATAATTAGTATTATTAAGATGACAAAATAACCAAGGATTGTGGCTTATACCTTGAATCCAGTACTCAGAAACTGAAGCAGGTGCAAGGCCAGCCTGGGCTAGGTAGTGAGCTTAGGCTGGCCTGAGCTACAATTTGAGACCCTGGCTCAAAATTAATGAGTAGATAAAAATTATGGTAGGAGGTAGAAGTACATTCCAAAGTTGGTGATCATAGTCCCCAAAGTGACAGACATATAGATGAACAACATCCTGGCTGGCTTCTTGGGAAAAGAGACAAGCTTATTCTCAAATGCATATGACAACTCGAGGAACCCAGAAGAGCCCAGATTTAATTATTGTGTGTGTGTGTGCACGTTTTTGTTTGTTTGTTTTTCAAGATAGGGATTTTCTGGGTAGCTCTGGCAGCCCTGGAACTCACTTTGTAGACTAAGCTGGCCCAGAACTCACAAAGATCTGCCTGCCTCTGCCTCCCAAGTACTGAAATTATGGGTACACACCATCACCATTCAGCGAACCCAGGCAAGTGAAATAACAAGAGTGTGATTTTAGTTAGTACAAAGTGACTGCAACTCAGAATTGTGGTGACAACATAGCATAGGCCAGCGCATGACCCTAGTAACCAAGAAGCATGATTTAGAGTCAAGTATGTGGGCTTGCTGCCGTACAATTTCCAACAAGTAGGGCTGACCATCCACCAAGAAACCCGAGCCCTTAACGTGTAAAACAAATGAGCTCCACATGCATAAAGGTCAAGTCCAGCTCTGACCACCCACAACTAACTCAAGATAACCCAAAAATATCTAAAAAATATAAGAGCTTTATCTAGAAAGGTGTTAGAGAGGTAAAGATACGAATATAAAAAATAGAGGTATGATCCTTGTGGCTTTGGATTAGGAGATAGCTGACTGAATACGAAAAAAGGCAAAAAAGAAAAAGTAAAGGGGAAAGACGGCCAAACTGAATATCATCCAACTAGTTTTTGTAAGGTGTAACATCAAGAATATGAAAGTTAGCTTACAGACTAGAGGTGGTGGGTAGAAAATCATGTATGATAAGAAACTCTAGTAAACAGAAAGGACTCTCACAACTCAAAAATAAAAAGACACTTTATTCATAATACACATGTATGTGCATGTATTTATGTGTTTATATATATATATATATATATATATATATATATATATATATATATATATATCAATGTTTTCTTAACTGCAAAATACAGGGATGCAATATGAATTATGAGGGGCTTCATGAATGTAAGGAACAAAGGCTCTAAGAGCCAGCTCATAAGAAAGATTCAAAGGCAGGCGGATTCCTGAGTTCAAGGTCAGCCTAGGACTGAATGAGGTTAAGCCCAGGTGTGGTAGAAATGGTAATTTCAGGGAGGGGGTCCCACCCAACCAGTTTATCATTGTTGCTTAACAAAGGCAGACAGATCTCCGAATTCTTTTGCACTGTTAAGAAAAAAAATGTTTACTCGATGTCTCTTAAGAATTAAAGGGTGGGGTACCAGAATGCTGGTTCATAAGATAAAAGGAAACCTGGAGTAAAAAACTAGATTGATATGGAAAATAAAATACTGGACCTGTGTTCTGCAGAATACTCACTATCGAGACAAACTTTTAGAATAAAAGTTATTGTGTGCTTTCATGTTATGGTATAGTGTGTGTGTGTGTGTGTGTGTGTGTGTGTGTGTGTGTGTGTGTGTTTGTGCATGCCTGCATGTGTGAATGTCTGTGGTGTGTGTGTAGGCCAGAAAATGGTTAACTGGTAATGAATCCCTTGTTAGCATGATGAAGTGTCCTAAATTTCAAATTGCTAATGGCTGAGCAAATCTTAAAACCAAGAATTGTAGAGCTTGGAAGAGTAAATGGGGCCATTTTAAATCTCAATAAAGCACTTTTTAAAACCTAAATGTCTGCTATAGATTCACTTCCAACAACTTGCCACAACTGGGCCAACTGCTTGACTCAACACCCAGTCATTAAAATGAAATACAATACCCTTCTTAGAGAGTTGAGTTCAGTGTGCCTACCACAGTGTTCTGCACATAGGAGGGAGGTGACAATTAAGACAAGACCAAAAGTCTTAACAATACTAGAAATTATTTGGGCACCAAATATTGGAAGCTAATTTTTTTTTTAATTAAGCAGAGAGTGATTTGGAAACATCACAGCTCATAGATCTCTCAAAAGGCGTCGGTTTTCCTGTAACACTTAAAATCCATCCTTCCTTGAGCTCACATGCTGAAATCTTGAATGAAAAGTGATCAAAATCTACGTAATTTTCTATTATGTTTCTTAAAGTATGAAATTAAGAAAGATTAAGAACCTCCACTCTTTACTTTGAAGATGTTTCAAATACTAGAAATATTTAATTGGCAAATTACTCGCACATGCCATTAAGTGGTTAGACTGAATTTGTTTTTACAAATTCTATGGGCTCTTCCTCCTTCCCTCCACCACACTATAATCTGAAATCATCAAGGTCTTCACTTATGCAAATTTTAACTTCCCACATCTTTGTTTCCATACAGAATAACTAAATTAATGCTCTTTAATTTCTAGAAGATTCACTTTTCGAAGCTTCAAATCAGTGAAAACGAGTTTCCCATTAAGATAAAGAAGATTCATCAAGCTATTACAAACACTGAGCCATAATATCTCTCCTATTGATCTTAAAAAGTCTATTAATACAATAAATGCAAAAAGTATGTTTTTGTTAAACACTCAGGCAAGCCTCTTAAGGAGAAAGAAGGACAGATTGCATCGCCTTCTCTCTGAAGGGTTCCCCACTTTCTCTAGGAAAATGTGGGGGTTTCTATGAGAAGTAATATCTCTCCGGCTGATTCAGCTAACAACAGCTTCTATGGGCGTGGTTTCCAAGACTGATTTGCATCGCAAGTCAAAGAACAGTGGACCAAGTGCGTACAGACACCCTGTGTCCTGTGCCCCAAAGTCAGGATTGTCATTTCAAACCCTTCTGAAAAGTATCTTTTTATATTCATCATAGTGAAGGGTCTGAAGAGGAAAAAAAAAAAAAATAGAATGCTGGCTACAAGTGAGACTCACTCAGGAAAAGTCTGAAAGAAGATGGATGTCGTAGATGGATGTCGTTAAAGCATTATATATCACTACAAGTGAGTTTTCTTAAGATCTTATAAAGTTGTCTGCTGTTATTTTGAATATACACAGAAAGTGGAGATGGGGATCTTAAGGCAGACAGACAGACAGTGTAAGCATAGCCAAGTACTGAATCCATATATGATATAAGTGTATTTAACGGTGAGGTATAATTTAAAACTCTTCCAGTTTTACACTTTGAGAGGAAGAGAGCTACCCTAACTGAAGGTCATGTGACATCCTGGAAAGAACACTCTTGTAGTGCCAGAAGACAAGCTGTGGTTTCTATGAAGCCAGGCAACTTTCCCCATTGGGCCTGCTCACGCACGGAAGAATAAATGACACCAGCTATTGTTCACCTAAAGAATGAGCTACGTTCCCTAGGAGAGCTTGTTTAAAACATGTTCCCAAGCCTCCCGTCCCCTGAAGCCAGAGTAACCACAGTTTTAACAAACCACAAGCAATCACAGTGAGAACCTAGGGTCAGCCTCGTGGATAAGAACCACCCTACTGTAAGATCTCAGATCTACAAACGCTCAAGCATAGCACCATAAATCACCACAGTGGATGTTGATGAACAATGTGGCTAGAAAGCAAAAGGCCAGCAGAGCTTTAGCATAGGAAAAGAAAATGGCCTCTGCCATGCTCTAATTCAATCGACGGCAGAGAGGCCATGTGACTTCTAGAAAAAGGATTTTTCATATAGTGGAATGACAAGGCCTTCAGCTGTCGCATGTATGGCAAGTGACTTAAAATAGTGTCTGGAGGCAAACAGCAGACTGTGGTCCGTCTCCAGATGTGCTTGTTTAATCATCTGCTGGGTCAAATATCATTTTCTTTCATCACCTAGAAGGAGCACAGCTAAGCAATTCCAAAGCTCAGAGATCTTTAACCAGTGCTAAGAATCCTAATTCATACCGTAAATGCAAGCATAATGTCTATATTGTTTTAAAAAAGAAATCCTAAGCTAGTTTCCTTAGACGGATGTTATCAAAAATAATTTTCTCACAAAAGCATTAACATACATTTAACCTTACTTAACGGCTTCAAGAGCAGATGTGCGAAAGCACACCCACAGCGAGCCCATATTAGTATGAAACTGTTTTATTTCAATTAAAATGTCTAACTATCCACCCCCAACATATACCTAAACTGTAATTTTCTCTAAGAACTCCCAATATGCTCTTGATTTTTGTTTCTTTTATCAACCTATCAGAACAAATCTGCCTTGCAACCGTTGGAAGAAATCAGTCATTAGCAGCAAGATTACAGCGAATTTTCCAATTTAGAAAAACTGTATTTTTATCTCTCTCTCTCATACTGAAAGAATAATGGTATAATTTTACTATTTTTAAATAAGCTGTACAGTTTAAAATAGTCAAATTTCCCCACAGCTCCAAGCTCCAGGATTTAATGTTAGCAGCTTAGCTGTCTGTCCTCTGTACCTTCCTTTTTATGAGCCATTTCTCTTCAGTTTTCGTTTTGCACAAACAGAGGCATAAGGCATTGTGTACATAGACACACACAGACACACACACAAAGGCATGCAGAAAGACACAGAAACAGATACACACTCAGGGAAACACACACACAGGCACACAGATATACACACAGACACACACACACAAAGGCATGCAGAAAGACACAGAGACAGATACACACACAAGGAAACACACACATAGGCACACATACAGATATACACAAAGACACACAAACACAAAGGCATGCAGAAAGACACAGAGAGACAGATACACACACAAGGAAACACACACACAGGTACACAGATATACACACAGACACAGACACACACACACACAAAGGCATGCAGAAAGACACAGAGAGACAGATACACATGCACACATAGAGACACATGCACACAAAGATACACACAAAGATGCAGAAAGACACACAAAGACAGACACACAGATACACACACATACAAATGTATGCAGAAAGACACACAGAGACAGAGACACACACAGATACACACACATACAAAGGCATGCAGAAAGACACACAGACACATGGATAAATGGATGGACTGACTGACAGAAGGACAGACAGTAGGGGCACTCTAATCATTCTATATCCTGTGGAGAGCGGTTAACCTCCAGGCCCATGGTTAACTAAGAGTGACTGCACACGGCTGTTGTGATTTACTCTTCAATTGACATTCTTCCACCTTCTCAACAAGCCTGCCCTGAGAGAGAGAGAGAGAGAGAGAGAGAGAGAGAGACAGAGAGAGAGAGAGAGAGTGAGAGAGACAGAGACAGAGACAGAGAGAGACACAGAGAAAGAGAGAGAGAGAGAGAGAGAGAGAGAGAAGAAGAAGAAGAAGAAGAAAAAGAAAGAAAGAAAGGCCCTATTTTTAAAATGAAATGATAAAGTAGCAAAAAGTACAATATTTTAGCCATTTGAGCATGGACAATTCTCAAATTATCCCACCAACTGGAAGTGCTCTCTGATACGACTATCTTTCAAAATTGAAGCCATTACGGTCAATCGTACAAATCCGTATTTAGCTTCTCGTAAATAGTGGATGTTTGACCCAACGAACTGAAACAGATTCTGAACAGTGTCTGCACTCTGACAGAATGCTCCAGCTGGGGCTGGTTCGCTATCGGTGGTGGAGTCGGCTTACAGAGCTCATGCCCTTCTTACCTGGGGTCTCAGCCCTGTTACAATGTGCCAGTGAGTGGAAACGTTTGCCTCACATTAAAATCTACTTACTGTAGGACACTAGGTTTCTTTTAACAAAATAACAGTACCTTTGTGAAATGCCAAGTCTAGAATCAGTATTAAACAAGGTGGTGGGTCGCAAATTATTCTTTTCCACTGAGCTTTAAAAAACAATGCCTTCTGCTTTCTTCTAGTCTGATCCCGAGGATGTCCCAGTTTTTGTTTTTGTTTTAAGCAAATCTGCCTTTCCCTGTGTGTGCTTACCCTTGACAGTGTGTGTTCCCACACAGTTAACTCTCTTCCCTTCCTGCTGATTCCCCAGCCCAGGACTGGAACGGAATGTTGCAACTTACTTCCTGATGTCATCTAGCCTACCCATTGTCCCAATACACATCGAATGGCATCTGGCATTACAGGAATTCACAGACTCTAGCCGTGAACCCAGGTGTCCCTGTGCATGTCACTTGTGTCACAGAAGCACCTGGCTAAAAGGAAACTGTCTGGAACTAAGAGCAAACTAGCCCTGTAATCATCTCAGCTTCATGGGCTTTGCATCGTATGACACAAACACAGGGCAGAACGCTCACGTTCAGACGGGTTTCCCAAGAGCTAGCCTGAGCAAAGTTCAAGGAGTTTCTTTTCTGCAGGACTTGTCAATGCCTTAATAAACATGTGCTCTCATGTTTCACGACTTCCTGATGGTCTTTTTCTCATGACACCTGTTCACATACACAGGAAGTGTTGCACTGAATTAAGCATCTTTTGATGTGAACATTAAAGAAGAGCCACAGTGCTTTCTAATCTCTGCAAGACTGGGCTGGTTCCTGGGCTGGTTTTATTCCAAAGGGTCTCTGGCTAGGACCTTACCATGTAGGTCAACTGTTCTACTCACACAATAAGGCATCCATTCCCTGCTTCACGCATGGACAGCCAAGGTTGAGGCCATGCCCCATTCAAAACTCCCTGTTCCAAGCATCATCATGGTCCTCAATCAGTGCTATAAAAGACCTGCACCAGCTCCCAACTGTTTCTCATCAGATAAACTCTTCCCAGGGGCTCTGAAGTTGCTATCACATGGTTTCTCCTCCTGGACAAGACCATTCACATCTCAGCATCTTTTAATCTCCTCCTCATCCTCTGTTAAACTCAGTCTTTCCTGCCTTCGAACTGAATCTGGCAAGACTGCACAGTCATTCTATCCTGAATTCTCTCTCTCTCTCTCTCTCTCTCTCTCTCTCTCTCTCTCTCTCTCTCTCTCTCCTTCCTCTCAGCTGTCTTCTCAATTCAATCCTCTTACAAATGCATCCCACACAACCTATCCAAGAAACCCATAAATTCTCTTTTAAAAATGCACCTAGGACCTGGGTCACCACGATGGCACAGGAGGAAAGGCCCCTGACAATGTGAGTTTCATCTCTGAGAATCATACGGTAGAAGCAGAGAGATGACTCCTCAGGGTCTCTTGTGGTGCTGGCATATATTTGTGTGTGTGTGTGTGTGTGTGTGTGTGTTTTCGAGAGCACGCACGAGCGAGACCCAGAATCTAATCAGTCACCCTATTCCCACCACTACCTCTAGCATGCTATCTTTTCTTTCTACCCAAGTTACTCTACCTTCTAAACAAAGGTCAGAATGACCCCCCACCGTACCCCCGTAACCACTAGCCAAGTCCGCTGATCTTTCTCTAGGAAATCCTCCAACGGTTTCCCCCACATTCACCAGCAGAATCCATGCCTACCCTTCCGGGCAGTGCTGCTGACAAGAGCTGCTAATTCTCAGTTCTCCTGGGCCCCTCCCACCCCACTCAGTTTCCATGGGTGTTCCTCGATACTTCTTGACTAAGCCACACACACACCCATCCTTAGCCCAGCTGTTCCTTCTTCCCCGGTAGTGTCTCCATCATCCCAAATCCATTTAACCCATTTCTTTGTATCTTTCCGAATTGTTCTGATTGGGGTAAGGATGATGTGGTGGTTTGAATAGAAACATGTCTACCGTAGGCTCACATATTTGAACATTTGGTTGCCAAGTTGGTAATGCTGTCTGGGGAGCTTATGTAATCTGCAGAAGTTGGAACATATACCAGTTCTGTTCAACTTACTTATCATGCCTAATAAAAATTTTATGCCCTTTCATTTAGAGTTCTGTATCTTCCCCAGTCTCTAGTAGCTTCACTCTTCAGTTCTATGACTTTAACCTGGCAGGACTTATCCGCCTCAGACTGGTCTCTCTTGCTTGGTTTGCCTTCATGGTTCATCAGCTTGCATAGGACAAGGTTTCTCTTTAGACCCTCCATGGCATGAATACTTTTTGTTTTGGGATTCCTGAGCTACTAGTTATTGGGGTCCATCCATAGTTTGGCTACGGTGAATGTTATCACAATGAACACAAAACACTAGACCCACATTGTTGTCTTCTCCTAGCTCCTGCCAATCATCCAATCACCTCGACTTTCCTCTTGTACAAACCTGACTATCCTGGGAATTTTGTGTAAATGGAATTATACTACCGAGATCTTTTGTTGGCTGGCTGTTTCTTACTTAGTATAATGTCTTCCAGGTTCATGTATTCTAGCTTGCTTGATCAGAGTGGGCTAACCTCTCATAACGACTCTCAGTCAAGGGTGCATGTCTCCCTTCTACAGTCACCAAACAGAATGGTATAACTGCCAAACAGAACATGATCCATTTTATTAGTTGGTGTGTGTGTGTGTGTGTGTGTGCGCGCGCGCGCTCACTCGAGAGAGCGGGGAGGGGGAGTGGAGTGTGCAACAGAGAGAGCTCCAGAAAGAGAGAAATAGTAGAGGTAAATTTTTTCTCAAGAAACAGAGGATAATGAACTGGGTATCTAAGAGAGAAAGTTGGCCTAACCAGGATGTTTTCATTGTATCAAACACAGCAGATGCCTTCAGAAAAGAAAATATGAGAAATGTAAACAAGCCCCCCCCCATAGGGAAAGGCTTTATTTTACGGAGATGACATATGATTACCTGTCACACACCCCATTTGATTTGGTGAGTGTCAGGGACCACATTAGTGAAGGCAGGTACATAGTCACCTGTGACAAACACTGGAGCGCCCTGAACTCACCTGACCTTCTGTGAACCCACACCAAGATAAAGAGCACACCTACCCTCACCCTGTATAAATTGCAAGGTTGGGGTGAAGGGGTAGGGAAAGGAGACCTCTTTCGAGCCTTCCCTGGGTTAAGGAAAAGCTCCAAGTGACCCCAGCACAATGTGCAAACAAGTCCCCCTATGACCACCATAGACAAACTTGCATATTAATCTGCAGTTCAACAGCCATTTGGATAACTTAGTTCTGCGCATTTATTCAGCTAGAATTATCTGGGGCTTAATTATCAGACTGAAGCCATATTTTAATAAGACCTATAGGGTGTGCTCCAAACGGGTTTATCATAAATGTACACAGGATATACACACAACATGTTACTGTAATTATTCAACTGATGATAAGGGTAATAAATTGCACATGGAGAGGCTGTGTGTTCTGTGCCAGTCATGGGCAAATGATGGTGTAACTGAACAGGATGTAGAATGTGGACACCCCAAAGTTGGGACTGCCAATCTCATATGACCTGAGAGACGGAAAGTGCTCTACACAAGGCTGAGAGGCCACAGCTAACACTGTTGGTTCAGAGGACTTTCCAAAGGAGAAGAAAAAATAGGAATGAGGCATCGTGCTTGGATGAGAAATGTTGCCATAGGCTCATGAATTTGGACTCCAGTTGGTGGAACTATCTGGGTAGGTTTGGGAGGCATGGCCTTGTTGGAGAAGGTATGTAACTGGCTTTGCGCTTTCAAAGGATTGGATCCATTATCTGTGTGTCTGACTCTGTCCCCACTCCTGACCACCACCTCCTACCTGGGGATCAAGATATCAGTTCTCAGTTGTTCCTTCCAGCATGTCCTTGTGATGACATCAGTGGGGTCTTATCAACGAAACAGAGAAGTAACTGAGACAGCAGCGAGGTTCCTCACTTTGGCTGTTATTGTCCTGTTAGCATTTTTATAAAGACCTTTGCTTTTCAGACATTGCCTTGATGTGTGGGGATATTTTCATGTGGTCTTGGAAGAGAGGTGTTGCCTCCATTTTATAGATGAGAAAATAAATTCAGAAAGCTAAAGTCAGCAGGGCATTGGTGGCACATGCCTTTAATTCCAGCATCTGGGAGGCGTAGGCAGCTGGATCAGGAAAAAAACAAAAACAAAAACCCTGTCTCAACATACAAACAAATAAACAAAAAGAACAGGAACACACACACACACACACACACACACACACACACACACACACACACACACACGACAGCTGAAATCATTCACCCGCCTGTAAATACCCTGAAAAAACTGAGGGAGCAGATGCTCACCCCACTGTCCTTTCTATATTCATAGCTGACACTTGAATGTTATTCTTGCTTCTCCTGCCCTAACCCCTTGCCCCACACTGCTGAAAGTCTGCATCTGTTGAAACGTTCCTCACAGGCTTGTGTTTCAACCTTTCACTCCAGTTGGTGGTGGTTTTCTGGACATTTGTAGAACTTGTAGGAGTTGGGTCATTCAGAGTACGCCTTGGAGTTTATAGCCCAAGCCTACTTCCGGTCAACCCTCTGCGTCTTGGGTGTAGTGCGTCTTTATCTAGCCACATTGCCTCCTGCCACACTTCCCTGTCTCCCCGAGGTAGACTATACCCCTGGAACTGTAAACCAGAGTAACACTCTCCTCTCTTAACTCTCTCCTCCCAACACACTTAGGTGTGTTGTCATAGCAACATAAAAAGTAACACCGAGTGCATCTCTCCAATAGCGCCCCTAGCCCATCTCTTGCTGCCAATATCCCTTGCCAAGTTGTCCCTATGAAGAAAAGAGTGTCTGCCACATATCAAGGAGCCCACTGTTTAACTCTCTTCACTCCAGACCAGCTTCCTCCCATTTTTACCCAGATGTATAGAGCAAAGCAAGTAGAAAAGGCACCATTCTGTGGAACCCACAAGGTAACACTGTCCTGAGACCAGCTTCCACTGGCTGCCATGCCTCCCTGAGCCAGATGCTCACCAGCTACTAGAGGATTCTCACAGAGCCGCGTCAGTGCTGTTCTAATGGAAGCTGTGTTTCCAGAACTGCTGGGGGAACTGGGTGATAACGCTGTTGTGACATTTGAAACAAATTGGGCAAAGAGCCAATACAATAAATCAATTAACCTGGCTCACCTACAGAGTTCTTATCTCCACTGTGATAAGACAATGGAGATAACTGGGCATGGGGACAAAAAGAGCAGAGATGATGGTGACTGAGTGTGTTTGGTTGTGCTGTGTGACATCATTTGTCTTTGTCCCTAGCCTGTGAACCTCCCACGACACCCCAAAACAACACGAGGTGTCTGAACAAATTAGAAACAGAATCCAGACATTAAAGTAGACTCTGGGAAGGTTAATCTTCCTAACAGCTTGACTGTCCTTAGAATCACCGCGCAGACACACTTCGGGATGTACTCGAGGATGTTGCCAGAAAGGTTTAACTGACAAAAGGGTGACCCACCTTGAATGTGGACATCATTGTCCCAGTGGCCGATGAGGAGTGTCAGTTATTTGCATGGTATGACAAGCTGCCTCACACTCCTGCACTGTGCTCCCTTCTCAAGGCTTTCCCCATAAGTACCAGAATTTCAAGCTCTTGTCAGTTGCCTTTGGTTGGATATGTGGTTGGATATGTGGTCACAGCAACAAGAAAACTAATACAGACATGTTGGCCGTTTCCCTTGAAGTACAACCTATATGCTCAAAGGGTTCCGGGCTTCTTTCTAGGCAATAGTAAAGCCAGTTCAGAAATCTCCACCAGAAACAATCATAGAACTTTCCAGAATCTCATTAAAAAACTCTTTAAAAAAAAAAAGTTTACTCCAGCCTCAGCACCTCCAGGTCTCCCTCTTCTACACTTAGATGTCAAGGTTTCCTGTAGCTTTGCATAACTTTGATGAAAATACACCTGCCTTTAAATATTAAGAAGGGTTGCCACCAGACAAACACCATGTGCACAGCATCTGGGGAGAACCAGCTCAAAGCTCTCGGTACCCGGAACCACACATCCAAAACCAGCAAGCTGTTCCATGAAGACAGGGTGACTACAAGAAGTACTGGGAGTGGGGCAACCTCTGGTAGTGGGTGGCTCATAACCCCCATTGCCCCAGGCAGTGCAAAGCGTGGCTCACGGAGAGGAAAGGGGACGCAAGTCCTTTCTAGTGGTCACCCTCTATGACTGTTCAAGGAGTACACCTAGCTAGAGCAGAGTATTAAAGCTAAGCCAAAGCAGAGTCCTGCAAAGAGAGGACATGTGAGGCACGGCCCTCAGTGCAGCACAGTCTAAAGGAACAATGCTAACTTCTTAAAGGAATGTGTGCCAGCTCAGACACAGGCCCTTTGATCTACAATGGTGTCCTGCCTGCAAGATATGCTAGCTAGGGCAACGGTGACACAGAGCTTGTGGGGAGTAACCGAGCTAGGGCAACGGTGACACAGAGCTTGTGGGGAGTAACCGACCAATGGCTGCTTTGACTTAAAGGTCCAGCCCATGATATGGAACCCATATCCAACACTGCTTGTGAGACTAAAACCCTGAGACCGGACAGCCCAGGGACTTAGGGTAAAACCAAAGCACTGTTCAAAACAAAAGCAAAAGGGAAATGACAAAGTGACTCTTGACCCCTAATGACACACCATAGGTCAGTGACTTGCTCAGTCATCACCAGAGAAGCTTCATCCTGTAGCAGATGGGAACAAACACTGGGACCCACAGCCAGTCATTATGTGGGGAGTGAGAGGTTTTGGAACACTCAGCTCTAAATGCTAGGTTTC
The DNA here is from genome assembly GCF_963924665.1 of Micromys minutus. Classification (NCBI taxonomy): domain Eukaryota; kingdom Metazoa; phylum Chordata; class Mammalia; order Rodentia; family Muridae; genus Micromys; species Micromys minutus. Next base: position 32,200,759 of record NC_137958.1, read on the forward strand.
CATCAAAGCCCACCCCTCAGGGCTCAGGGAACACTGAGGAAGAGGAGGCAGAGGGAGTCTAAGAGCCAGAGGGGATGGAGGACACCGCGAAAACAAGGCCTTTAAATCTAGGAGAGGTCCTGTGAGGTCAGAGACTGAGGCGGCACGCACAGGCCCTGCACGGGTCTGGAACAGGTCCTTTGCGTGTATACAAATGCTAGTTTAGCGTTGGGATGGGGTTCCTACGTGTGTGACCAAGTGGCTCTCTGTCTCTGGTGATTTCTCTTGGAATTTTCTATTTGTGCTGTCCAACTTGAGGTGTTAAAGTTTTTGTTTTGTTTTATCATATTATATTGTCTTTTATTATTATTATCCCTTAGGAGCCTTTATTCTTAGTGAGATAGAAAAGGGAGTGAGTGGGTCCGGATGGGAAGGGAGATGGGGGAAACTGGGAGGAGTAAAAGGGAAATCATAATCAGAATATATTATGTGAAGGGGGAAAAATTCTATTTTCAATAAGTGGGGAGGGAAGGAGAGAGGGTGGGAGGGAGGGAGGGAGGGGTGGAGGGAGGAAGGGTGCTTTTCATTCCTAAAACAAAGAAATGCTCCCACCGCCATCTTCCTTACCAAAAGTAACCTCTCCTTTGCCAGCTTTGTCAAAGAGCTGGAAGGCCACCATAAACAAGGCATCCGGAGCACACAGGACAGATTCAAATGCTACAAATTCTTGGAAGGATATTAACCTGCAACATAAAATAAGCACATACACAAAGTCAGTCCCCTGTAGAAAATAAAACTATAGAATCATACAGTAAAGTCACAAAGTCAGATGCCACTGTTGGACCGTAAAATCCAAATTCACAGAGCTAGCAGGACGTAGCATTTGCTCGGCCATCCGGTGTGAGGGAATCATCCTCAAACCAAAACAAGGTGAGCTGGAAGCACATGGGCAAACACTAACCGGCCTGGAATTTCTACCCCAACTGTCATCCATGTCTCGGGCCTCAGTTTCCCCTTGGCACGTTGTTGGGTTCTGTGACTAAAGCATGAAAGGCGAGAAGCAGCCGTTCCTTATAAACAGCCGTATACACCCATACAACGAACACATAAGGACCCTGTTGTTACTGGCAGCTCCTGAACACCTGTGAGGTAGGGATGCTATGTAGGGAACTTCAGCTAGCCCAGGCCAGTAATGGGACTCAGGGGACTTCTGGTTCCAGGAAAGCATAGCGCTGCACTGGAGGGACAGGATACAGGAAAGACAAATCCCAGTCACGAACCAATGCATGAGAGTAAAAAAGAGACAAAGAGGGAGGGGACTGCAAAATCTCAGCAGTTAAGAAATCTGAGGTTCAGTTCCCAGCGCCCGGATCAGGTGGCTCACAATGGCCATTACATCCAGGATCCGATGGCTTCTTCTGACCTCTCAGCTACATGCACTGGTGTATGAGAGCATGCACACACAGAGACACACAGACACACATAGATACACACAGACACACATAGAGACACACAGACACACATAGATACACACAGACACACTACTCATTAAAACGTTTTTGTACAAAAAGCTTTGTGACTGAAGTGAAACAAAAACTGGACCTTAAACAAGAAGGAGAATCCAGCTGTGCAGGAAGATGGAGGAACCCGAGGCATGAAGCGGGACACACATGCCCAGGGGTGGGGAAACACTGTGTGAAGATAGAAGAAGAGGTCGTGGTTACAGGTCTATACTAAGTCAAGGAGCACTAGGGACTGCTGGCACACCATCCACATCTTCAGGAGCTGGAAGAAAGGCACAGAGAGATTCTTTCCCATGTCCTCCAGCAAAGACCAGACTCACCAACAACCTTCACACTTTTCATCATCCAGGGCATGAAAAAATAAGCTTTGAAAAGGTTTAAGATATAGCATTGTTAGTACTTGGTTACAGTGCCTGAGAACACAATATAGAAGCCACGATCGGAAACAAACACCTGGGTGGGAAGGGGTTAAAGAAGAGTTACCAAAGGCTGGGCTGAAACTGTGAAAGGCATCTCTGGTCATCTTCCTTAGGATGTTCTAATAAAGGATGCCTCTGAGGAACTCATCGATTGGTCCACCCATCCTGGAAGACTATAGGTAATGGGGTAACTGTTTCTGCCTACTTCCTCCTTGCCATCACTCCTTGGCCCCTCCACTTGCTGGGCAGCTACCAGAAGCCCTGCATCTACTGTTCACCAAGAGAAGGCCAGTGGGCGGCAAGAGGAGGGGGGTTATCGTGCTGAGACAGGAAGCAAGCACAGTGTTAAACCAACCTGCGAAGTCACCAGTGCTTGTCAAGAGCCACACTGTGTGGGGTATAGAAAAGAAGCCACACTGTGTGCAATACAGAAAAGAAGCTCTTGTTCTGTGCACTGAGTGAATGAGTAAGGCTTAGAATCCAATAAAAGAGCATATTGCCTGCCTCAGAATGATTAAAAAGCCCGGAGACTCCATCTGGGTGTAACAGGCTCTACCATTTAACGTCACTTCAAAACCATAACTGGCCAGTAAAGACTGGTATTTTAGGCATGTTACTGATACCAAAAAGGTATGTAATTTGGTAATCCTGTTAGATACAAGCATTATACCTCTATGTAGGAGGCACACAAGAGGAACCATGAAATCATACTGTACTATTGTTCCTCGGGATCACTCTGGATTTTCAAGGTAATCTGACTAGAAGGCCATGGGAATAATTACACAGTACTATATTCACTTACAGCATGCTTGCCACAACATCTATATTTTCATATAAACACTGCTTCAACCTTAGGTTTAATGGGTATTAGCATAAGTTACAAGGAAGAATGGGAGCTTCATCAAGTTCAGACCTGGCTGGTGAGCTCACTGCCTTCCTTTTCCACCACCCCCAACCACCAAACCTTCTTTCAGTATACCAGATGCCCTTTAATATAATAGCACGACTCTGATTAACTCCACGGCAAGGATGCAAGGAGAGGTACTCTGTGTCTGTACTCACAGAGAGCAGCAGGATCCAGCCAATAAATGTGGAAGGAAACACAGAAGTTGCATCTCATGACATGGCTCACAGGGTAGGGGACAACTGGTGTCTAAATAACCAGGACATTTTTCTAGCTTGTCATTTGGAATTTCCAGAGCACCAGAGCCACTGTTCTTCTCGACCACTTCCAACAGTGGCAACTCTACAGCTCCTTAAAGTCCAGGTGAAACAGCCCAGACACTATGCACTACTATAGAACACTCAGCCCAAGAGGGACTGGGATAAAAATGGATTGACTGAGTCAGGCAAGATTGGCATGGGGAATAAAATACTTGTTGCTCTTGTCGAGTACAGGGGTTTGAGTCCCAGCATGCCTATAGCAGCTCACAACCATCCATAACTTCAGCCCCAGGTGGTCCGATGATCTCTTCTAACCTCCTGCGCACCAGACCCCTCATGTGGTACACATGCACTCAGGCCAAGCATACACACACACACACACACACATAATCATTAAGTAAATAAATCTAAAACTATCAATTTAAAAAGTAGATTACATAAAAACAGGTCAGAATGGGGCCCCTTTTCTATTTTAATTAGCACATGCTAAAAGAAAGTTAAATACATTCCTTGTTACAGTTTATGACCAAGCAGATATTATCACATTAACAGATGCTAGATGGCTACAACCATCTCTTTTTTTCCCAGACAATCCCAGTTGTGCAGTAAACAGCTGTTCATCTTATATAAGAAAACTCCTATCAAAAGCTATGTTGTTATGAGAAAGCAGAAATGTAGGCCGGAACGTCAAAGAACCAGGGACAGGGCCATGAGTTCACAGGGAAAGACTAGTGTGGTGTTGAGAGAGAAGACAAAGAAAATCTTGCTGAGATTCTGAGGAGAGATGGGATTGGGGGAAACATGGGGTCAGTCTCAGTGTGAAAGGACAGGGAGAGGAAAGAATGTAGAATAATGAGCCTGTGGCAGAGCTGAAGTGGTGTGAAACTCAACTCTGGGAGGTGGCTAATGGATGAAGTACAGCTTCCCTTCCATGCTTCCTTGCTTATGAGGTGGGCAGAGGCAAATGAAAGGGGGGTCATCTCTACTCCCCAAGACGGGTGGGCCAGAGGAGCAGCAGGTAAACCTGGAACCAAGGAAGAAAGGCCTAGATGAGGAGACATAAAGGCACACAAAGGGAACCAGCTTGCTGGGTGTGAGTTCGTGGAGCTCTAATGCCCACTGAGCTAGTAGCATGGCCTGGAAGTTTTATTCACAAGTCCATGCATTCTCTAAAATATGCAAATGAGTTGAAAGGAAAAGAAATAGATGTGAGGATGTGTTGGTAGGACCCAAAGAACTAGAAAGGCCTAGATGACAAAGAAGAGTAGCCAGTAGCTAGTACTCATCTCTTAAGGTCAACTGGGGAACAGGAGTCTTGACATGTCATTATTCTTTCTCATAGTTACGGTTTCTACCGCTGCAATGGAACACCATGACCAAAGCAAGTCGAAAAGAAAAGGGGCTCACATATCACTGTTCCTCTCTGAAGGAAGTCAGGACAGGAACTCACAAAGGGCAGGAACCTGGAGGCAGGAGCTGATGCAGAAGCCATGGAGGGTGCTGTTTATTGACTTGCTCCTCATGGTCCTGTTCAGCCTGCTCTCTTATAGAACCCAGGACTATCGGCCCAGGAATGGTACCACCTACAATCACTGGGTCCTGCTCCATCGATCACTAATTAAGAAAATGCTCCACAGACTTGCCTACAGCCAGATCTTATGGAGCCATTTTCTTAACTGAGGTTTCCTCCTCTTAGATGACTTTAGGTTGCGTCAAGTTGACAGCACATTCTTTGACACCACAATCTCACTTCTAGGAATTTATCCTAGAAGAAAAATGGGTGAATGGGCAGAAGCTTTTGCTCCCAGGAATTCTCACACAACACTCATTGACATTATCAAAAAAAAAAAAAAAAAAACTTAAAACAAACAAACAAACAAAAAAAAAAAACCCTAAAAATCCTCAACATATGTTATGTGCTAGGTTTGCTAAAAGAACATTTATATAATCAGTACTACCTATGGAACAAACATGTCATAACTTAAACACACTCTGTAGTAACTGATCCCATCAGCAGAGTCTGCTGGCACCTGCATACCATCCGAACACTTAGGAGCCAAAGGCAAGAGGATCTCAGCCTGAACTACAGGGAGGACTCCCGGGACAGCCTGAGTTATGGGGTTAGATCCCAGCTTCAAGTAATCCAGCCTCAGAGGACTAAACAGGTTAATAGTGCTTGCTTCAAGCCTGAAGAAGTGAGTTATAGCCCTGGGAATAACATGGTGAGAGATGCTTACAGGCTAGCCTTTGCTCTCAGCCCATGCCCTCACACGAATGCTCACATGCACATCCTATAAAATGGCGATAATCAAAAAAAAAAAAAAAAAAAAAAACCTCTAAAATTAAAAACAAAATAACTAAGCCAAGTTACTCCATTTGGCTGAAAGTGGACAAAGATATTTATTTAAGCACAAATTCTGAACAAAAAAACTGAACCATGCCTATCAAAGTGTCAACCGTTCATATCTGTCATTAAATTATATAAAACAAAATTTTTTTTCTTTTATTTTCTTGCTCAAATTTTCTATTTTTCCCCCAGTAACGCATAGACCATACAGAATTTTGCAAAAAGAAAAAAAGTATAAAAGCTATACAAAACCAAACAACAAATGTCTGAGCCTTTTTAGGGGCGAAGGGGAGGGAGAGGGGGGGCAAGGAGAAGGCAAGACTGAGAAAAGAAACAAATGCTTAGAGGGCAACCCGCAGGAACTTCAATCATCCAAGTTGGGTAACTCTCCTCTTCCTCCCTGCTGGGGCTCATTCCCACCCTGCATAGGCTGAGACCCCACGTGGTCCTTTCATCTTCTCCCAGCTCCTATCTCCAGGCCAGTCCTGCACTATGCGAACTTACACAGCTGCGCAGAAGGAGGCTCTGATCTGCTCGGACTTTAGGAAGTTTGAGTGTAGACAATGCACCATATCAAAATCCAATTACCACTTTACTCCAATTCCTAACCACAAGAGGGCTTCCCAAAAATAACTTTTGCTTATTGCCCCCTGCTGTGCACTGCAACAGAAGCCAGGCAATTGTCCAGGATTAGTGGCAGAGATGAAAGTCAAACAGTAAAATCTAACTCCAGAAACAGAGTTCCAAGACCACCCATGTTCAGAACCCGTGTGGTTCTGAGAAGGAGGAGGAGAAGTAGGAGGTGGGAGAGGAGGGGGAAGAAAAGAAGGAATGGAATGGGAGGAGGAAGAGGAGGAAATGGAGAAGGAAGAGGAGGGAGAAGAGAAGGAGGGAGAGGAAGTGGAAGCAGTAATTAGAATCTGACTGTGTGGTCCCCAGGAAAGATCTATGGACTCCATAATGTTAACATCTTCTAATAGCTTTAGGCCTGCCCAACTTTGTTCCTTGGATGCCTTGCAAATAATACACTGGACAGTATTGGTGTTCCTGATCTAGACTATATATGTCCTAGTCATAAGCACATGGACCCCAGTGGAGGAGTTAGAGAAGGGACTGAAGGAGCTGAGGGGTTTGCAACAGGAAGAACAACAATATCAACCAAACAGCCCCCCTCCCGAGCTCCCAGGGACTAAACCACAAACCAAACAGTACACATGGAGGGACCCATGGCTCCAGCCACATATATAGCAGAGGATGGCCTTGTCTGGCATCAATAGGAGAAGACCTTGGTCCTCTGAAGGCTTGTTTCCCCAGTGCAGGGGAATGCCAGGGTGAGGTGGGAGTGGATGGGGGGAGGGGGAGCATCCTCATAGAAGCAGGGAGAGGAGGAATGGAAGAGGGAAGAATAGGGAAAGGGGACAACATTTGAAATGTAAATGCATAAAACAGCCAATTTTTTAAAAAAGGGAATAAATAAAAAAGTAAAAGAAAAGTATGTGGGTCATCAAGGAACCACTCTTTAGTGAAGGGATAAAACAATGAGCACAAAGGTCATCACAGAATCATGTGACACAAAGCTAAGACTAAAGGAGACAAATGTGCTGGAGCCCCAGGCACTGAGACTCTCCTTCACCGGTGTGATGAGACCCAACTCTTATGCTTCTAGCCCTTGGAGACCAAGAATCAACAAGCAATTAGAAGTAGATGCTTTGTCTGAATGGGTCAGCAAAGGGATATAGGAACCATGCAAGGGGCCCAAGAAAACCCAAGACTATCTTGCCTCTCTGGGGTAAGATGGCAGCCAAAGAGTGGCAGGGCCATTCAAAGACTCTTGTACCCATGTACATAAAAACAGCATCTCTGCAAAGTGTATGCAGGGGAGTGACATGTCAGGGGAGTTAAAAAGACCCTTTGAGCCAGTACAGTACAGCGCATAGACCAAGCAGCTGTAGTTGATAGCAACAGAGAGAAAGTGGCCACATCCAGAATGTATGTGCTATGGTGCTGTAGAGGAGCCTGTACTAGAGGCCCAGTTAGGGCCCTGTCCCCCTGGATGGCCCCTGGAAGCCTGTGGCTGCAGGGACAGCAGCACTCAGAAGAATGATAAGGGCTTAAGGCCACCAAAGGTATGCAAACTGCCCATAGGCAGGAGGCAAGGGAGATTGTGCATAAACGTCTTATTTAGCAGGCTGGCTGATGGTCAGAGAACATATGAAGGCCTCTCAGCCCTAATTATTCAAATGTATATTCAGGTTTTTAAGTAACGTTTAATGTTTAAAACATGCTCACAAGAGGAAACAGTGCTTTATTTGACTTTATGTTCTAAGCTAGCGGGAATAAGGTGGAGACTAGCCCCAGTTCTAGCCTTACCTTAGCTTTACTGCCCAATGGCCTCCTCTCTTAGTCCATGAGAGGTGTGTCTGCCTACCTTTCCTCTCCCGGGTGGGATCCTCTGGCCTTGGGGAATGGTCCCACATCCCCCCTGGCTCCAGCATGGTCGTGGCCTCATCCAGCTGGAGGCGAGTGTGATTGACTCCCAGCTCAACCAAACCCTGGTTCAAACCTCACTGGAGTGTTTGCCAAGGGTCTATTTAAATTCATTGGCTCCAGTGAAACCTGGCAGATCACATACTATTCAATCAGGCAGGCTACTGCCTGGCTCTAAAAGAGCTATTAAAGATTTTTATTACTGATTTTACTGTGTTGCTATCATGAACTTGGTCTATAAACACCACCTCTGCATACATCACTGCCTCCGTATTGGCAAAGGCAGATAAATGTATAAGCTTTCATAACTGTGAGTTTACCACAGCAAGTGACTCATCTACACTGCCAAGCCTACCTATGTGCCCACAGCCTTATAGGTCACTCCAAGGAGCACTCACACTACTTAGTCTGACAGTGTCAACCAAGGGACAGTATTCCTGCACCTTCAACAGTAGCTTCCATGTCAGAGGTTGGTAACCAAGCACTTGGAGCAATATGACTCATCTCTCTCGTGGCTCTCCTTTGCCACTAAATCCCGTCTTCTACCATCACGGTTTTTATAGCCCACCCTCTCTTTCCCTGTTAGGTAACCACTGCCCAATGATCTTGGGGGAATCTGTCTCCATGTCTAAGCCACATCCCCAACATTCTACCTTTCAAAGTTTGAGGTATAAAAAAGGTCTGACTGTGGCCAATTTTATCCTAAACGAGAACCCAGAAAGCCTTCTAGAGACAAATTCTGTCTCCACAGTCTCTAGATAAAATAGGTACCAATGGTAGAAAACATCATTTCTAAAACCTAAAAATCTGGGGCCAGAGAGGTAGCTCCCACCCTCCTCTGGCCTCCACAGGCATCAGGCATGCACACAGGGCACATATATATACATATATGCAAGCAAACATTCATACACAACATATAAAAACTTAAAGACGTTTTTGAAAAACCCTGAAAACTTACCTCACCCCATGCTATATTATTCCAGTTGCATACGTTTAAAAATACTGAGAACAGAGTGGTAAATGTATACCACAAACACACAAATGCATATATATGCCACACATATATGTATACAGATTATTAATATTTTAAGATTACCCAAAGACATTTTAAGGAAAAATGTACTGAGCTTAAAGGGGAAGAAAAAGAAAAGCAGCTCACTACAAACTCCTTATGTTAATTTCTCTACTGTCTTTAAGAGGACACTAAGAAAGGAGGGGAGGGTAACTGGATAGCCTGTTGGAAGAATGATTTATCCTAACTGCAGGGTTTTTAAAGCACTGGTTCCTACAGCTTTTCTTCTTCTTTAGTTAAGGCTGGATGAGAAGGCGACTTTATTAAAATAGCAAATGAAGGATAATGGGAAGATTAAGCCACAGAAAAGCAATCACTCACTGAAAAGCCAGCAGGTGAGCCATCTGTCAGCTGGCTATAAGTGGCCACTGAGGTTGTCGGTCCTCTAGTCTTGGGTTCTTCTCTTGCCTTCCCTCCAAAAACGGAGCAGGCAGGCAGCGAAGGGACTTTTATTTGTCATGAGGGAAAAAGAATAAAGGGAAAGAGAAACTCAAGTAGGAAGGCAGGGACTCACCAAGCTTACCATGACCACTGGTATACTGGCTTAATGTTCCAAGTAGCTTGTTACTTTATCCAGATTAACTCTGAATAATCTGTCATTTCAAATGCACAGAGACCAACCCACATGCAGAGCGAGCACAGGCTCCAAACTCTTGGCTCATCAAAGTGCATCTCCATGGGTTTAGAGATGAAAAGCTCCTAGAGCATCCCCGAGACTAACTCAGGTGCCACTGAGAAGTGATTTTCTTCATGGAGAACTTCAGTAAGAGATGGCTGTACCCTTGCTCAAATAGCATTTAATGAAAATCAGAATTGAGCAGGATGATTTTTATTGGAAGTCACTGCCATTCTCAGTGGGTTTTTCTGAATCTCTGAACCCAAGTAATAATAATTAAAACAATACTCGAAAACTAATCAAAGGCCTCTAAACAAACACACAACGACACAAGGGCACACAGGCTGGAGGGTTTATTTGTTTGTTTGTTTTTGTTTTTCATCTGCCAAGGGGGAATTCCTGTTTCAATTACTCTTCTATAGAAAATAGACATCAGGATAGAGCAGAAAAAAAAGAAAGTATAAATAAGAATCTACTGAAATATTGTTTAAGTGTATTAAATCAAGTTAGACTGGTTTCCCATGAGAAGCATTTTTTAATTGCAAATATTTCAGCATTTTCTTTCATTCAATTATAATCTTTATGTTTGGGATTTAAAAAAAAAAAAAAAAAAAAAAAAAAAACCCACCAAACCCGCTCTTGGTGTGAACGTAATATAAACCTCAGGCACAGCAAAATATAAATGACAGGAAAAGCACCTATCATTTTAAAAACATAGAGTGATTTGTGGTGTGGACAAAAAGAAATAAAGCACATGGTCTTGGGCCAGAATCCCACCCCAGATCCCACATTAATATCTGCTGTGCCAGCTGAATTCAAATTAACCCAATTTTTACATGTTAATTAAACCAGCTATTTTCTTCTTATTGTATTTTTTTGCTTCTTAAATCGTAGCGTCTACAAGTGATTCCCAACAGACTCATTCCAACAACAGTGACGCGTTCATTTACTTCTATTGTGACCACACAATACAGTAACTGAGCAGTAATTTTTCACAGTCAATTACATGTGTGGTTCTTTATGCTTAAAGATGCTGAAATAATGTGTACTATGGAGCCATATGCCTGAGTCTCCAGCCTGCCAGAGGCAGTTGCCTGGGTAACACATTTTCTCTCCAGTTCAGCCTAACCCTTCATTGAATATCATTAGGTGTCATTAAATAGCAAACATTAACATGAACTTCAATATAGGACTTGCATAGAGTTATTTTACCCGTGTAAACAGGTGTTCCATCAGTTACAATAAGTTTAAAATAGATTATGATTTTCTATATTTAAGAACATGAAAAAGTACCCACATGTTGATCCTAAATTGAATTTGCACAAACTTCTGGCCAAATGAAAATTCAGACGGAGTTTCAGGGACAATACTTCTCATCAGCATGATGGTAACATCCCGTGTAAACAAAGAAAGATGAGGTGTTTTCAGTTTACTCTGTGTTGCCAAAAAACTGTCTACTAAGTCTCCGATCAAAGCCTTACATTCTTTTCCAACAGGGATAAGGGAGAGGATGCGCCCACCTTCACCAACAAAAGAAATTTAAAGAAGCTGCTCAGAAAGCAAGAAGCTATTTCTTGAATCTCTAAACCAGGCTTCTACATGAACTGGGGCATAATTGACTCACAAAAACTGTCCACCATAAAGGTGTAAAACGTATTTTCAAATGCAAACACATTCTGAAATCATTAACATAATGAAACTAACTTATGTGTCCATTGATTATCTCACCGACTTAAAATATTTGAAATACTTAAAATTTAGTAAAGAACCATATAGTTTTAATTACAGGAACAACTGGTTTATCCAGAGTGTGCTAGAAAAATGCCAGACTTAATAAGTAGCCATCCTGCATAATATGCAAAAAAAAAGTTACCCTGTGGCACTGTGAACAAGCATCTGTGTCTACAGAAACAGTGTGTTTCTTGCTGTAAACTGTCTCAAATTACATATACACCTCTTCCCAATTGGCCTAGCCCTCCAAAATCACAGAATGATGTGGCTTTTGAGTCGTACTATGATTGTACATAAACTCAAACTCTCAGCCTAACCACAACCACAGTTTTTTTTTTTTTTTTTTTTTTTTCTCTGTCATTGCATTGTAAAGAGCCTCCAAATGTTCACTGTTGGTTGTAAAGGACACATTGAAAGAGGCTCCCTGGGCTATGCTACTATGTTTTTTATGTTTTCATCCCTCTTCAAATACAGAAGAAAGCCTCTCACCTCCTAGAAAGGCAAAGCAGATGTGTGGGAGACAGCGCAATACTCTCCAGGCAGCCTGGAAACAAGTGAACCCAAAGAGCTGCCACAGTAAAGGGGCTGCTGGCGGTGGGGACTGAGGTACTGCCCCTGTTGCCTGTCCCAAATAAAAGAGACGTGCCACACAGCAGAAAGAGGCTTTGCTTCCGGTGCCACTTTGCCACCGTGGCTGCTCCGATAACTTTGTACCAAGCATAAGGTGAGTAAAATAGCAGCCACATGTTTGGTCCAGAGGCAGAAGAAAAACAAACAAAAAACTTGCCAAGAAGTATAGAGTTTGCTTTGCTTTCCATAATCTACTTTGAATGGCTGTTTCTACAAAGCAATTAATAAGAAACAAACTGCTGGAGAGGTGAGAGGAACGGACTGGGGGGAGAAGGGGGAGGGGAAGCTGCAATTGGGATGTAAAGTTAATTAATTAGTTGATTAATGAATGGGAAAAGGAGGAATGAACTGATTACAAAGATAAATATGTCTCTGAACAAAAGAACACGGTCAAGGAGTATAGGGGTCAACCAAGTCAGATGGCGCTATGGCCACACCCTCTAAATGGATACACAGGAGAGTGAAATTAAGAAGAGGTTGATGTTTGTAAAATTCTGATTAAGTAGTTATTTCTAGATTTTTATCTAAGGCTAACAATAAAGAAAACATCGCTTCCACCCCATTCCCAGGTCTCACAAGGATTGACACTTCATTATAGGAACAAATTTGCCTTACATTTGGCAGAAATCTGGAACCCCCCAAAAAATGAATTTTCCACACAAAATCATGTCTTATTATACAAAGACTCTCAACAAAATGTTACGAGAATCTCGTGTTACAACAGGGGTCACCTTGAGATGCAAATTTCATTTAAAAATATCACAAGGGCTTATTAGGACTGTCTTAAACTTGGGTCTATTTAAGTTTCCATTTTCTTTTATTCCGTGAAGGCCAAAGAAGAGATAACAGAAAGACGTGTGTGTGTGTGTGTGTGTGTGTGTGTGTGTGTGTGTGTGTGTGTGTGTGTGTGTGTGTGTGTGTGTGTGTGTGCTCAGCCCCGCCCTTCACTGCCTATGCATTTTTCTCCAAGCCCTGTTTCTAAGGATCTCAGGACACTACCACACTTTCCTCCAGGTCCGAAACTACAATGCCGGGCAACCCTGTTTAAGGAGCCTTGGAAACAGCTGAGAGTGCTTCCTCCTGTCTTTGCGAAGTAAATTAAGCTCCAAGGCTCTGGAGCCTCTTTCTCTAGATAAAAGTACTACAAAAGAGAAACCTCGGCCTTTTTGTGCTTCCTTTTTTCCTTCCTGAAGTTAGTGGCTCTTCACTCCTGTTTTTAAAATAAATAAATAAAATACTGGATTGGGGCAAACATGAGATCAAAGTCTTAAACTGCATTTTCAGCCAGCTCTCGGGTTCTTTCCAGGCTTTGCTAGTTTATTTCTGGAAATAAAAAAAAAAAAATCTATTGTTTTTAATGACTCTAAAAACTAATTTGAAATGAATAATCTGAACCATGATGGGTATGAGGAGACATAGCTGCATTCCCTGCTGTAGAAGGCAGGAACTAAGCAAATAGAAGGCAGAGATGAGGAGTCAGGAGGGATGTACTAAGGACAATCAGAACTAAATATCTTCAATGTGCTTCCAAGTAAGGTCCCTTGCAGGGGAGCTGGGAACAGGACAGGAGCCTCAAAACAGCTACAATCAGTGGAAATAAGTGGACTGAAGATATAAGCATAATATTGAGTATTTAAGATGTAACATGGAAAAAGAAACTCAGTGAAAACGAAGGGAGATGAAGATTCAGAAGGTGGGGAGATGAAGGAAAGCCAGAGAGCTCCGGTCCAGCAGCAAGGGAAACCTTCGGAGAGAGGCTGAAGAATGAAGGAGCGGAGAAATTAACTGCAAGGGCCAGAACAGGCACCTCAGTAGCTGAGGGTGAAGAAGAAGTAGGCAGAAGCTAGCCGGCAGTGGGGATAATCAGGAAAGCCTGTTCTTCACATGAGAGAAAGGCCAGGAGGATGGTGTAGAAGACGTGGCCAGAGCAGAAACTGCTTTACCATAACAGGAAGGAGGAAGGGAATGTTATCACTGGGTTAGCTGAGGTGGAAGCTAAGGGAACACTCACAGTCATCCCCCTGGGTACCAACATCAAGCATCCAAAGAGCAGGGTGTAGCACAATCTTCTCGTTGACAAAACAAGCTCAGAGAGTGTAGGTCATTTGCCTAAGGTCTCAGAGGTTTTAAGAGACCTAGTAAAATGCAAATGCTGTGTCAGCCACTCTTACTGGATCTTCCACTATACAATGCTTTTCCTATAAGAAAGATCCATTATGACTTATCCATTGTGGAGTTATCAGAAGTTACATATACATGCCTACCTACCTACCTACCTACATACATACATACATACATACATACATGTGTTACAATAACAGAAAAAAACAAAACCTCAAAACAACCTAAGAAGTGTTTTATACACAAACAGGGGCACATAGGAGAAACTCTGAAGGGTAATTCAGTATTTGTCATGGTGTCTCCAGGTCTCTCTAGCAACTGTTTGTTTTATATATCAACTTGACTAGGATATGAGAAGCCAAGAGGAAACACTGCTTTGAGGTGTATCTAATGATAAGGTTGGCATTTTCCTAGACTTGCTCCCAATATGGTGGGTATTATCCAGTCACCAAGGGCTTGAGTGGATCAAACATTTAAAAACAAGAGACAATCATGGTCTCTTAGCTGAGCACTTGAGCTGGAACACGGACTCACCACAGATGGAGAGCTACTGTGTGTGTGTGCGCGTGCACGCACGTGTGTGTTTTCAAGTGTATGATGTGTGTGCAAGTGCTCGTACATGGATAAAAGTCAGGATGTTGGATGATGTCCTCCTCAATCCTTCACATTTTTCTGAGATGGGGTCTCTCACTAAAACTAGAGCTTAGACTAAGCTACACCAGCACTCGCCGAGACTAGATGGCCAGCAAGCCACAGAAACCTTGTCTGTGCCTTCTCCGTTTGGGATTACAAACACGGCGCCATGTCTAGCTTTTTATGTGATCGCCAGGATCCCGTGCTCACTCTGGTCCTTGTGCCTTTCTCCAGACCAGCACTGACTTATGCCCCTTCACAGATCTCTAGGGCCTCTGGTCTCAGAAGATAAAGCACCCACCACCGCTGGCTTTCCTCAGACTCCAGCCAGCACACAGGTGAGACAGCGGGACAGCCCGGGCGCCATAAGAGCGTATTTTGTAGAGTACAACTACACCTTCTGACTCTTTAAACATAACACACACTCAGGTGAATAGAAAGCACTCTTTCCAGAGTGGGTCTGTGAGGCGGGATGGAGAAAGAGCATTTATTAGCTGTCTGCTCTGTTTAAGACGTCAGCATAAACATGAATATTAGTATCAGTTCACTCGTTGCAGAAGAGAAGTCGTCTGTGGCAGGAGGAAGACTGAAGGAAAGCGGGTGGCTCCAGAGAGAAAGGCTCACAGCAGAGAACAGACCGGAGCCAGGCTTCCTTCCACGCCACACTCTGGACATTGGGACCATATGTTTCACACATGCAACAATCAATTGAGTCCAAAGCCCCCCCTCACCACCACCACCAAGGAAAAAAAGAAAGAAAGAAAAGAATGCCTAAAAATTGAAAACAAACTGAAACAAATGAACCTACCCATAAATCAAGTCAGTGGCAAAACCACACAGAGCAAGGGGGCATTTCAGACGCTCTAGAACACACTGCTCCACCTGTGGATATTTCCTGGAATTCTGTATAAGCATAAACAGCTGACAAGAAATCCTAATCTCCATTCGATCTCTAAGTGTTAGAAGCAACCCACGTGTTATTATTTTAAACATCAGCGGTTTTAAATGCGGTTCCGTGAATGCTACCAGCAACCAGGATTTCCAACGAAAGAGAGACAAACAGAAGAGCGAAGAGAGAAAAACTACTTTGGAATTTAAAATATCAATTTAATTCACCTGCGAGTTAGAAATCTCACTGAAAACTCACCTCCACCCACTCATGAAAAAGGTCGTAAGTCATTCACCATTCATGGCAACCTACTTGCCAGCTAACTTTCTATACAACTGCTTGTGAAACAGATTAAGAGGCTAGGCAAAGAGATATAGTCCTAACACCCCAACAGTTGGGAGGCTGAGGCAGGAAGAGCTTTCGTTCTTGCTTCCCCCCAGTCCCCACTCAAAACTGATAACCCTAAAACTTCTATGTCAGATCGCAACTCAAGTCTTACTCCCAACAGCTTTACTGACACCCGGACGGACGTGTTCAGTTTATTCTGGGAAGTGACTCACGAACCAGAGGGAAAGCTAATGAGCACTAAATCCCCCAGTGGTTTCTATCTTTTGTGCTGCTGTGGCACTGGGCCATCTATAAACAGCAGATTTGCACTTCTGGTGCTGATGGCTGGGGACAGGGGGAGGGAGGCGCTGCAGATCAAGGAACCGGTGCCTGCCAAGGACAGCTTGCTGCATTCTAGCATGACACAGCATCTCACCAACAAGGAGAGGAAGGCCAGTCTCATCATTTTATTTAAAAAAAAAAAAAAAAACACCTTCCCAAGCTAGTTAGCATCATTAGCCCATTCCAGAGAGCCCCATGATTCAAGAGCCCGCCCTCAACACTGTCGCCTTGGGTATACATTACCAACACACAGACTTTGGGGGACACATGCAAACCAGGACAGCTTTGCTTCTGGAACCCCTCCTCACAGCTTCAGTGAAGGTCATTTTTTAATGAAGCAAACTGTCACACCCTGTTCTAATACTGACACCGGCAGAGAAACAGACCAGTGACTAGCTTTCTGCAACTGTGGGTACATTTTGATTTCCTTTCTTTTATAATTTTGTGTCGCAACTCCAGGATGTGTGACCCAGAGGAATATCCACAGCAAACCGTGGCTTCCAGCACCCTCCTTGTTTCTAACACCTCAGTGCCCCTCTGCACCCATCTTTTTAGGGGCAAGGCCAGCACTACTCCAACCCCACTCCAACCTGAACCCTTAAAAATGTTAATATATTTACCCTTTAAATCAAAATAGTTGCCAATACATCATTGATTCTTTAAAACCCAGACACTTCCCACACCATGGCCCTCTGAGCCACATTGACGTCACTTTAGCTAGGATCTCTCTCTCACCCTTTTTAGTGGCCTACTCCATGGTCAAAACTGGGCTTGTTTTTTTTTTTTTTAAGACTTATTTATTATATATGAGTCCACTGTAGCTGTCTTCAGACACACCAGAAGAGGGCATCTGTTTCCATTACAGATGGTTGTGAGCCACCATGTGGTTGCTGGGATTTGAACTCAGGACCTCTGGAAGAGCAGTCAGTGCTCTTAGCTGCTGAGCCATCTCTTCAGCCCCCCAGAGCTAGGCTTCTAACATTACTAAATTCTCAATGGTGTACTTCTTGCTTTGCAAACATTGTCTTCTAGCTTTCTTGCTCTCTCCCTCTGTGCCCCAACTTCAGCACCTTCCATACACACTGAGCAATGGAATTCATTACGCCTATACTTCAATATCACCTCCAAGTGCTCTGACCTCCCCCCATTTGCTTCACCCCCCTACAGAAAGTAAATCTAACTGGGGGTGGAGCAGGGTGATAAAGTGTTTGGTCAGCATCCACAAGGCTCTGTGTGCAGTGCCCAGTGCGTCCCATATCTGTAATAAATATTCCTGTACTCTGGATTCTTAACAGCAAAGGCCTCATCCCCTGCTATACCTAAACCCATGCCAGGGCTGGAACCCCTGAACCTTGAGAAAACTTACAGCGTAAGCTGGAATGAGTCCCACAGGCATGTGTGTTTAAACGCTTGGTCACCAGCTGGGGTGGGGGACTGTTTGGGGAAGTCATGGAACCTTTGGGATATAGACTGAATACCTACTTTGAGTCACTGTGGCAAACCTTGAAGGTGGCATTCACTTCTGGGCTTCTCCTAGCTCTCTGCATGCTGACCCATCAACTTGTGAACTCGCTGGGCCTCGAGCTCCTGCCACCACGATGGCTCTCAGACGGGTGCTCAGCTCCTGTATCCTCCCTGACAAACAGATGCTATCTCCTAAAACAGGCAAAAGTAAGTCCTTCCTTCCGTCTCCCTGTCAGAAGTAAGCTGCTTCTGTCTCAGTGACGGAAACGGCAGCCAGTACATACACTGCTCTCAGCACATACACTAACTAGTTTCAGTATATACACTAACTGGTCTCAGTACATACACTAACTAGTCTCAGTACATATACTAACTAGTCTCAGTACATATACTAACTAGTCTCAGTACATACACTGACTGCTCTCAGTACAAACACTAACTAGTCTCAGTACAAACACTAACTAGTCTCAGTATATATACTAACTGGTCTCAGCACATACACTAACTAGTCTCAGTACAAACACTAACTAGTCTCAGTACAAACACTAACTAGTCTCAGTACATACACTAACTAGTCTCAGTACTCATATTAACTAGTCTTAGCACAAATGCTAACTAGTCTCGGTTACACACACTCACCGCTCTTCTCAGTACATAAATAAACTCACTGGTCTCAGTTCAGTTTTATGAGAGTCCCAGTTGGGCCCTCAGATGGGTTCTGCCCAGTCTTGCTGTTCCCTTACCCACTCATCCTAGTCACGATGACTCTAGAGTGTCACTCTCTCCATGACAGACAATACCTCAACCTACACCTCCCACTCTTGGATTTCCAGGACCAAAAAAAAAAAAAAAATCTATGAAATCAGAAGGAAACATCTTTCTAAATCTACCAGGTGATTTAGTCTACAGCACTCTAGTCTCTACCTTCCTTTCCACTTTTTCCCCTGGGCCAGCAATCATCAGACCTATCCTAGGACAACTTAGCAGCCTAGAAATTACTTAGACCACAGAAAGAATCGTATCTACCATACTATAGAAAATTAAAACTGAGAAGTTAACTTCCATTAAAGAAAGTAAATGGTAATATATTTATTGGAAAGACACCTATGTTTTCAACCAAAGATTTAGCAAAAAAAAAAAAAAGAAAGAAAGAAAGAAAGAAAAAAAGTATATTTATATCTGGAAATTCTTTTAACATCTCAGTAGAAAACCACTGCATTTAGTCTGTAGAGATGGGCTGTTGTGATGGATATGAAAGACTCCAGGCTCATGAGGATAAGAAAAGAGGCGGGGTTTAGTGGATCTTTCAGAGACCTGGGATGTTATTCTTTACGGTAACACCAATGCCAACAGACCTAAGTTCCTAGGGATTAGCTAAAGCCATGTGGACAGTTCTCCACTGTTGTTTTAAAACCTCATGTGTGCTGTACCACCTGAAGATCCTTTGTGCATCTGGGACTCTTTTAGAGAAGGTCTTGGTCAATGGAAAATACTGTCTTCTGAAGTTATGTAGATCTTCCCATTACCACACTTAAAAAGCTACTTTCGTTAACGTTATTTCCATTAAGATTAGGAAAAATCTTTTATATCAGGAATCGGTCACATAAAAAAAAAACTTAATTATTTGAAATAATTCATTCTTGGGGTAAAAAAAAAATGTATCTTATAAAAATACTAATTCAGCTATTAACTCAACTGATAATCTTCTTTCAACTACCAAAGTATAAGTATGTAAGTTTTTCTGTGTACTTCCCACTTAGTCACCAAGTGTGTGTTTGAGAATTTAAGACGTCAGTAACTTTTATACTTCGTGAACTTCTCTGAAGCAAAAATATTATTGTTGTTGTTACTGTGTGATAAAGAAGACGACAACTCACTGGCTTGGCATCTGTCTTACTTCAGACCTCTAGACAGCTGAAGTATTTTGCTCACAACTCTGCAGATTAAGGGCCACCAGTAGATTTGATGTGTAGTAGAAACCTGTTCCACACAGGCTGACGGTACTTTCTCTTCACATGGTGGGAGGAGTGGACTGGTTCCTTCAGGTCTTTTTTATAAGATCACTAACCCAGTCCAGGAGCCATAGCCTTGGTGACTTAGCCACTTCCCCAAAGCCCTGCCTATTAATTTCATAGCTGTTGGGGTTCAGGTTTCAGCAGGAATCTTGGGGACACCAAGGACTGGTAGCAAAACTAGCAATTTCACCACCTTCAGTCTTAGAGTCACCTGCTCACACGTCATGGCTGTAATAAGAGTGTGCCACACTTTCATATGTGTGCGGGGGCAGTGTGACCTCCCGGGCTTCTGAAAAGGTCACTGGGCTTCCAGGGATCCACTGACCACGCTCTAAACATTGCTGGTCTAGAACTCCATGTGTTCTTACAAGAAGCAAATCTCTTAGTTTACAGCCATTTGTCTTTTCTTTCCTACCTACATGATGGATTTTCCTCCACTTTCCAGAGAGTCCTGTCCACTAGCATGCCTCCTGTTAGCAGTCTATGTGCAAAAGAAACTCCTGAGAACTTTCCTTTCCCCTCCAACTACGCCCAAGTCATGTCCTTTCTACAAAACTCTCCCAAAGAGAGCTTGGAGCAGAAGAGGAAGTAGCGGGGGAGGGTGTAGGTACATATGAATGAGATGTGAAATCAGTACCTAGTCACTAATCAACCCTTTCTGGAATTAAAAAGAAAAATACAACCCAGGCATCTGACATTCCTAAAGATTTTCAAATGCATCAGCAACATAATACCAACCTTTTTAAAAATTCTTTTGAATTTACTCCTTGTAGACAGTGTCTAGCCACCACATTGCATGCACCCCCTCCTATGATTTCAGACATCAAATATTAAACACGCAGTGAGTAATGCAAAAAGAAAGGGGGTTAATCAGACATCCGCAGAAAGAGAAAGAAAATAACCCTGATTCAATGAGAGCGGTTAATGAGGCCTTTTGTTTTGGTAGATTAATTTGGGAGTCTGATGACTACGTAGAACATTTAAGCTCCTTGCTTTGGCTGGTGTTGATTATTAGTAGGGCTTTTTTTTTCTTTTTAATTAAAGAGATGCCTCTGGTTAATTCTGTGGATTATGAATTTCAGGTGTTTACCTGCAATGCATGTCCAGTGTGTTACGGTGGGAAACTGTGCTCATTAGCAGACAGAAAGGCCTCCTCTGCAGGATGGGTACTGTACACCTCAAATGATGAGCGGTTCAGCCCCGCACAGCTGATGTTTAAATACATTACTCTAATGCTCTGTAAGCACTGCCAATTGTAAACCTCATTAACTCCCAGCATGTGGCCGAGGCCTGGATTTCCTCACCACAGCCTCCCAAAGTGAAAACAGGTATATAAAAATGATCTTATCATCAACACTATTACATCCTCCTTCAGTCTGGGAAGGGTTTAAAGGGCTGTACTTTCCTTGCTATGAAACAGTGACCATATGGGGGGGGGGGAACAACTAGAACATTCTTTCACACTAGCCACACGTCTAAAAACCTTGTCTCCTCGTCTCCTACTTCTTCCCTATATTCCTCAGACAACAGGCCTGTCTCGGGACTGGGTCTTTGTTCTCTGAACAGAATGGATTTATTCGTGTGTGTGTGTGTGTGTGTGTGTGTGTGTGTGTGTGTGTGTGTGTGTGTGTGTGTGTTCACAATCCTCTCTGATCAGTACAGCAGAGTGGGAACTGACAAGGTGGTACCCTGTACCCATCAGCTCCTCAGTAACAACAGGGTACCTGACACCCCCTTCCCCAATGTCCTCACAGAAGGCACATCTTCACAGTGGGAAGATTTTTATAACCAAGGTGGAAAGCATGCCCA
This sequence comes from Micromys minutus, assembly GCF_963924665.1. Taxonomy (NCBI): domain Eukaryota; kingdom Metazoa; phylum Chordata; class Mammalia; order Rodentia; family Muridae; genus Micromys; species Micromys minutus. The sequence continues at coordinate 32,222,327 of NC_137958.1, forward strand.
ATGTCCCCGGACCCCAAATCTAAACATGTAACCAACTACAGCTAGAAATCTCCTGTCATTACTCCGTGAACAACATGAGAAGAACGTGGGAGAACGGTCCACGCAGCATTCTATGATGCTGGTAAGTCCTCTAATGGTGATTTAAAGCAGGGTGGAAAACACGACAGTTCCCATGGAAGAATCACAGAAATGTACGGAAGATGCCTGGGCATGGGGCAGATCTTGGCAGGGTCCTGTGAAGGTCCTGAAACCAATCCACCATGTCCACCGGGGGACAACTGTCTATGAAAACTTATATGTGAACGCAGCAAGTCAATTCCAGCCACAGGAGGCCCCTGACAGGGCTCAGTAACTGTTGCAGGCAGCCAGCTGGGAACTCCACCACCCCAGCTCATCCTACCCCCACACAGTCACGACAATTCTTTGGTCTTGTGAGCAAAATCATCATTAAAAACTAACAGAAATGTGTTGGCAAAGCTCTTACGGATGAACATGAGACTTCCACTTGGTTCTTAGTACAGAAGCGTTATGGGCTGTATATGAAAATTATATTCAGACAGACACAGCATGAAGACACATCAGAAGCCATATACAACATTAACAGTCAGGGCAACATTCACACTGCTTAGTTACATGGTTTGTAAGTGGGTCTGGGCCCTGAGAGATCCTAAAACCCATCTCTTCCTTCTCCTCAGATGGGAGGCAAGACCACCCTCCAACACTCAGGAAGCCCCCAAACCAGAGGCTTCCAGCCCCAGGGCATTCAAGATCTCTCTTCATCTTGAGGACCTTCATAAATTGATTAAACCCATCCTTAAATTGATTAAGACCGTAGGACAAAGGAAACCCTAAACACAACAAAGAATATCAACAGTGATTGTGCTGCCCCTTGGGAAACCCTGCCAGATTCAAACCGGCCTTGGGTGACTCTCCACAGCTTAAGGTAAAAGCTCTCACCCTCACCCTTAAGTATGAGCCCTTACGAGATCTACACATGGCCTGTCTTTCCCACCAAGCCCCAGATCTCTAGACCCAGACATGTTAGACTCGTGGACAAAATGTAGGGTTTCTCCAGAACCTATTCTTTCTGCCCCAAATGTCCTGTCCCCGGTTCCTGACCCCAGGTCCTACAGCCCACATTGCACTCATGAGATATCTTTATTGAATTCTCAGTGGGAATGAAGCTTCAATTTTCTGTCTCTTGCCATGTCTCTAATCCAGGGCTGTCTTCATCGAGGTCTCTTCTGTGTTATAACAAATAGCTGACTGGCTATTTAGATTAACCCTCTTTCTATCTAGAAAGGCCCCGATGGGACTACAGAGTCAACTTAGCAGTTAAGAGTAATGGTGCTCTTGCAAAGGTCTCCAGTTCAGCTCATTTTCTGTCTTCCTTGGGCACCAAGCATGAACATGGTATACAAACTTAAATGCAGGCTGAACACTCATACGCATAAAATATATCTAAAATATTTGTTTGTTTAAAGATTCAAATGATGGAATTTAGAGCCCACGGGTAATCCATCCATCCGTTCACATGCATTTGCTCGTGTTTCTCAGACTAACTTCACGTATTGATTAAACGCATTGTTAGAAGCTCTAGACTGGGCCAGGCAGTGGTGGTACATGACTTCAATCCCAGCATCTGGGAAGCAGAGGCAGATGTCTGAGTTTGAGGACAGCCTGGTCTACAGAGTTTGCCAGGTCAGCCAAGGTTATACAGAGAAGACCTGTCTTAAAAAAAAAGAAGAAAAGGAAGAAGATGAGGACGAGGAAGAGAAAGAGGAAGCAGAAGCAACTAAACTACATAGAGTATTTCAGCCTTATGTCCTACCAAGACTGACTCAAAAGTCAAAGCAAAGCAAACCAACCTGAGGCGGGCAAGCAAAGGGTCCTCTATTTAATTTGAATTGTCAATACCCTTTTCTTCTAATAGTGCACATGGCAGGCAGTTCCTTTTCCTTCATGCACGGGGCACACATAGCTCTCACTGAACAATGTACCCAGTAGCCTTGGAGCCCCACCTGCAGCAGGCCAGCCATACCCTTCTCAGAACAATGGAGTTTCTCCTCCCCTACAAACAATCAACAATAGGAACTTTAATGGTTTCTATTAAAATACATCCCTAATGTATCCACACAAAAGACTGGAAAGTCTGATCTAGCCTCACTGGTTTGGGGAGCAGAAGCAGTAAGTGGATACTCTGTCCTCAAGTAAACTTCTAGAATCTTCTATTCACCATCTTATGCCTATGCATGACTGGGCAGGCTGTGATTATAGAAATTATGTCCATGGACTCATATTGAAGTTCATAACTTTATAGCGATCTCGAGCTATACAAACACATATACACTCCTGGGACTTAAGACACCTCATCGATCACAACAATCTCATCAAGCTATAACCAAGTCTTACAAGCATAGAGGCAACAACTCTGAAACAATTCTTGAAGAAATATTGAGATATCATTTCTAACATGATGGATTAACAGGAAGGGAAAACAACTTTGGAGATAGAGAGGGTGCACACATTTAGTGACTTCTTTATCATTAAGCAAAAGAAAGCTGGTTTGAACAGAAGAAAGGGATTTAGAAGTACACATACCCATCTTTGGTCTGATCCACCACACCACTTAGCAGTTCCACAGTCTTCGGGTTGGGCTGGCTTTCTCCGAAAATATTCAAGTACCGAGTGACAAAGTCATGAGGTGACATGAAAAATTCACCATTTTTTTCAATGCTTGCATACTGTTTAAAGAGGAAGAGGTAAGGAACGTTATTTAGTATCTCTGATTCTTAAATGTACATAACCATGCAACCAAAAGATAATTCAGAAAATAAAAATCACACAGACTTATAACTTTAAAAAAATTAAATAGTCCAATTCTATGCTCATCAGAAGCTTTCAACAATGACTTTCGGGGAACATGTGGCAATGTCTGATAACAATTTGACTGAGGAAGGCGAACTCACAAACATACAATAATGCCCAACAGGAGTCTCAGTAGGAAGCCCAGGAGGCCTCAAATTCAAGACCTCCCTATGTCAATCCCCCAATAGGATTACAGGCATGCGCACTAGCTTAAGGATATGTCCTTTCTAAAGTGAGATCAACTGTGAAGTATTAAATATCCTTTCAAAGGGCCTGCACTGAATGTCAGTGCCTAGGCCTTGCATTCCTGTGTAACAAAGCCCAATTCAATGCAGAGGGTGACACAAAATGAAGCTCAGCCAACCTGAAGCCATCAGAGAGAGGTGAAGTGACCTCTCACTCTGGCTTTCTATTTTAGCAAGCCAAATATATTTTCTTTATTTTGGCTTCCCCGAGCACTTTATAGATGTTTCTCCTCCCAGAGTCTTGGTGGAGCCCTAGATGGCTTGCGGTCGGACGCTACCCAATCCCTAAGTCCATGGCTGCTCAGATAACTCACTCAAAGGCTTACAGTCCCTGAGAAAAGAAGAGCTTTTCCCTGGGCTGAAGAGCTACCATGGAGCCATGGGCAACCTCTGCGATATTGGAAGCAGGTTTAAATTGCTAACCCTAGTCAACGTCCTCTGAGCACCGCACAGGAAGTCGCTAGCATGGGACTCTCCTTCATGGTGTTCTTCTAGGACTCAGTCCACCTTAGGCAAGAAGGACCTGGTTGGGTCTTGTTTCTGGGGACACCAGCTTGTGGGAAATGTTGAAAATAAGTGTCTGAGGAGATCCAGACCTCCTGATTCCCAAGATAAAAGAGAGGAGGACAAGATGCCTGAGGATGAGTGTTACTAGGTGATGAGGATCACACCAGCATCAGGGTGATGAAGGGCGCGGTATAATGAGGAGCAATAGCTGGCTCTGTAGGCTCACAGGCTTTGGCTGGACTTGGTACCACCCGAAAGTCTTGAGAGTTACATGAAGTTTTCTGGGCTCTGATGCCTCATATGCAGAATGGATATAATGATATTACCAGCCCCATTCAGCTGACGCATGTAGCAAACGAAATCATCATACATAACCACGAACTATGCCCAGAACATAATAAGCATCCTTTTGATTTTGCTGTCTTATTACATATATGTATGGATACATATATGTATATGCAACATGCCAAGGCACTCACGTGGAAGTCGGAGGACAGCTTGTGGAAGTCGGCTAACTCCTTTCCACCATGTGAGTTGGGGGATGGAACTTGGACTGTGACTTAGTGGCGAGCAATTTTACCAGCCGAGCCACTCCACCGGTCCATGGTTTTGCTTTTCTAAGACTTTTCTTTAATCGTCTGTTTCAGTGAGTGGCATCTGCTGCTGGTATGGGACCAGGCCAAGGATGTGATGAAGGTTTTCTTCCATCACCAGCAACCTGATCCTGGGCACTGCCTAAGGGAAGCTGCCACCATGCTGGGATACTAGCATGTTTCCCCCACGAGCGTACAAAGAGAGACAGCCCAGCGATGCTACCAGCCTTCCCTGACATTTACTACACTCTGCAGAAGATGTGCAGAATTCATTGTTATTTTTTTTTCTAAATGAGGACAAACAAGCTTAAAATGGAAGTGGCATGTCACTTGCTAATGATAGCAATCCTGTGGTTGGTTATGCCGAGGTTTCCCTATGATAGTGATTAATTTACCTCAAAACACAATTTAACTTTTCTCCTGCTGGTACGCATTTAGATTATTTCCAGTCTGGGTTATTTTGTAAGAAAACCTAAGATAGCCGTTCTCACAGATAACATTTGTCCCAATTCCTATTTTCAAAAAACCAGACTCCCTGAAAGAAGAAATTGTTGTGTTAAAGGACAGGAACCTTCAGGCAGCCGCTGTTTATTTTCACGCTGTTCTCCAGAAACGATTGTACCAATCACTCCGCCTCCTATGGCGCGACAACGCACCCGTGTCCCTTCCAGGGTCACATTTGTTTCAAATACTTTTCCAGTCTGACATTTTTATGTAATTGAGTCTAGAGGGCTTTTTATTTTCTCTTTGCAAATACTTCCATTGCTTTTCTGACCTTAGAAATCAAGTCTCTTCTCTTCTCAGGAACAAATACCAAGTTTCTCTCCTGAATAGCGGACCAGATCCGTATTTACCATTCGGCTCCAGAATACCAGAGCTCTGCTTCCCTGTGTTCTGACAGGAGACTATTACGACTTTTTTCTAGCCTATCTATTGGCTGTTCCAGGTCCACAAACCACGCCCCTTCCCCGCCCCGCCCGGCTCTTTAAGATGCAGGTTTTTCACTAGTAAATTATCAGATGATCGCCAGGGAAAACTGCAAAAAGCAGACTTCGCCCACAAGCTTCTGTTTTCAGAAGATGGAATGACTTCCTGGGGCCAGAGAGTACGCTGGAGCTGCTGGGCACAGAACCAAAAATGGTTCATGGACTGGCAGTTCTGATGGGTGGGAGGCGGTCCAAGACCACCCTATCTCATTGACCTATCTGTCCATGCAAGACAACAATGACTCTTACTTGCTACAGCTACAAGGAGGGTCCTGTCAAGACAGAACTTTTTTTGGCTGTGTTCTCTCTCACTGTTGTTTCCTCAAATTCCCAGACTGTTGCCTGATCATAAACTGTGCTCAAGAAATACTTTCTGAATGAACGAGAGGTTCAGAATGCTGTATTACTTTTCTCCTAGAGCTTTTCTTGGCCTGATGATTAGCCTTTGAATTTTCGCCAAATGACCTTGGGAATCATTGTCAAGTTGTGGACCGGAAACACAACTGTTTCTGAAAATGTAAGATCAAGCTACGAGGAGCCATACTACTGACTCTCAAGATAATAAGGGAGAATGAAAGTTGGCAAAAATGTGGAACATTCCCGCATGCTGGTGGCGTAAGAATAAACTGGAGGAGCTGGTGAGATGGTTCAGCGGGCTCCCAGAAGGCCCAGGTTCAATTCCCAGAACCTACATGCCAGCTCACCGAGCTCTGTAACTCAAGTTCAAAGAATCACAGACACATATGCAACTGTGTCTAACATAACCATAGACTTGGCAATTTCAATCATAAGACAATCTCTAACAAAATGTATATCAGATAAAATAACAAAAAAAGTTGAAGTATTCAGAGCAATGTATCTTATGATGACAAAAATACCTCAAACAGACAGACAGTCCAGAGATCACTCAGTGACTGGATACTTAATTGACTGTCATATAGTCACACAATGAAATACAACGTAGCAATAAATGAACTCTTTCCACCACCCACTACCCAGGTGATTGTTGGAGGTTTAGGTCAGTGGAAGAGTGAAAAGCTGTGTGGTCAGAGCTCAGTACCCAGAGGTGCTAGAAGTAATGGAGAGAACACAGCATGGTTACTCTTGTCCTGAAATGAAATAAGGAACTGAACTAAGGTGTCACATGTGTGTATGTTGTGTGTGTGTGTGTGTGTGTGTGTGTGTGTGTGTGTGTGTGTGTGAGTGTATGTGTCAGTCACCTTTGTGTGTGTGTATCAGTCACTTTGTGTGTCTGTGTGCGTGTGTCTGTGTATGTGTGTGTGTGTCTCCCTGACTAGCACAGGGAACAAGGCACTTCTGGGTGCTGGTGCATTTTATAAAAAAACATAGAGATGTGTGCTTATGATTTGTGCACCAGACTCTGAGCAATTGTCACAATATCACTGAGGGATCTGTACTGCCCTCACTTGTTTAGAGAGAAGAAAGAGGTCATCCCTTAAATGACATGTTAATTTGGATGCAGACTATAGTCTTGCTCAGTTTAGAACAACCCAGTCCACCAAAGCAGGAATGACCCACTTTGGGGTTCAAGTCAATACATCAAAGGTTGTCTCTTGGACTCATGGCCAGAGGCCAACTATGATAAAAAGCACGTACTAGGGCTGTTGACAAAGGCAGTTTGGTCGTCCTTGAAGCAAGGGACAAAGATCACTGCCAGGGAAGAGGCTCTTACCGCTGCCACAGCTCTAGGGTATGATTCAACATCTCTGGGGAGATGCTTCAGAAGGCTTTTTACAATTCTGTAAATGATCACGGATCTCATCAGCCGTACCACGCTGAAGGAGGGTAGGAGCAGATGGGCTCCAAAGAGGAACCTGTCCCTGCGGTGCCCACTCCACTAGGACCAGAGTCCTATCTGGCTTGCCCCCCACTAGTTATTTTAATAAAAGCCTATGAGTAGTGACCTGGGTCAGAACCCCCTTACCTTCCCGGGCCACTCCTGTTTGTCAGGAGTCGCTCACACCCTGGGGCTGAAAGGCACATTCTCCTCGTGACATTTCCAGCCAAAGATTCCCTGTGCACACCAGGACCTGTCACCAGCCAGCCTTTACCTTGATTCCCTGTTCTAAGGACAGAACAACCCAAAACAGGGAATAGAAGCGCCAGTGGTCAATACTGTCCGTTATCATGAATCAATGACTATTTTATTGGGGCCACAATGTAAGCAGGAAATTTTTAACGTGGTCATTTTTTACTTTAAGTTTTAATCATTTATATTTTAAATTAACTGAAGGTGGGTATTAGAGCAGCTAAGGTGAATTGTAGTAAATACTAAACAAAGAAATAAGTAAAATATATGTGAAAAATGTATAAACCAGTGTGGCAGACACTCACTTAAATTAATGGTTACTCATACAAATATTTGCTTTATAATCTTATTTCCGTTTTAAATTGTCACAAAAAAATTAAAAATCTCAGAATTGTAAGACTTAATTTTAACATATTTGTATTTATTAAAAATAAAATTTTAGATAACAATTTTTCAACTAACCAGAAAAAGGGGTGTTTTATTACAAAAATAATAGTCTCAATTGTTAGCATGAATTTAAGAAATATACTTCCATATTCCAAGTCAACATACACGGCAAGAGTGACCAAAAACTAGTCCACTGTGAGCCCACCATGAGCTACATCTAAGAATCTCTCTTAAAAACATAGTGCAAAAGCCAGCACTGGTAACACACTTTTAATCCCGGCACTTGGAAGGCAGAAGCAAGTAATCCGAGAGTCTGAGGCCAGCCTGGTCTGCAGAGGGAGTTCTAGAACCCTGTCTCGAAAACCCAGAACGGAAACCAAACAAAACAATACCACAAAAACACCAGTGTGAGCTAGAGGAATCCTGTAGGTAGGAGGCCACTGTAGGCAGAGGCTAGCACTCCGTTGGCAGGGTGCTTGCTTTGAATGAATGACACAAAGTTCAATACCCAGCACCATAAAACTCAGGCGTGGGGGGAGGCCTACTCATCGTTACCGTGCTGCTAAGATAGCCAATCAGAGGCAGCAACTAGACAGACAATTATGAAGAATGACTAGATTCAGCAGCACGCAACCGCCATAGTTGGGACTATCATAGTTTTAAAACTCATAGGAAAACAATTGTAACTTAAAGGTGTTGTGTCAGACGGAGGGCACTCGGCAAGGCAGTGTTCACCTTGTTTTTCCCCCTGTCACAAACAACTGAAAGAGGGAGCAAGAGACAAGGAGGGAGACGAAAGGCGGGCCGGGGAGAAAGATAGACATCTGCCTGAACTCAGATCCTTGCATCTTCAGCAGCAATAAAGACTGACAGTAAGAAAAAAATTCCTCCAACGGGAGCTAAATGGCATCCCGAGGTTTCCGGCAAACGTTTCCTGGTGTGTGCCATGCTTCCTTCAGTTGCCAGTCCAGACCTGAAACTCCAGACAGCTCACAGCCTCCCCGATGTGCCTGGCCCCTGCCACATCAGAAATTGAATCCATCTAGACTCTTATTCCTAAAGATTACATATCTCATTCATTCCAGACTATGGAGGGACTGGTCCTCGTCCCCGACCTGTCTGGTCCCATCTGGTGTGTGTGTGTATGTGTGTGTGTGTGTGTGTGTGTGTGTGTGTGTGTCCACCTCTGTTCTGACTGTGCACTCAGGGCACGTTCATAGTAGCCACATTGACACACCCAGCCGCCTCTCTTATCAAAGATTGATTAGGCTGGGCATCCTTGAGCTTGCCTTCAATCCAGCACTTAGGCAGAAGCAGGTAGAGCTATTGAGTTCAAGGTCAACCTGATCTACATAGTGAGTTCCAGGACAGCAAGGACTAGGTAGAGAAACCAGTTCTCAAAACAAAGAGACCAATCACTTACATCAAATACCCATTCAAAGTATCCCTGACTAGCTTCTGCAACCACTGCCTGAATCAGAGCTCTCCAAAAGGATCACCCTACCTGTTCTTACAGTACTGAGAAAGCCTTCAGTGGTTTCTACCTACTTACAGACATGGCAGCCTTGCAATGGTCCTCACCCCCAAGCCTCCTATCACATCTCTAATGCATAGTCTCTCTCTGAAAGTCTCATTCCAATAAAACAAAAAGCATTTGCAAAATAAACAAGCTCAACCCCAAGAGGCTTTCTCCCAAACCATCACCAGACTTCCACATAGTCTTCTTCTCTTTCCCACTTTCCTAGAAGCTCCCCCATGCTCTCCCCCACCAGCTTCTCCCCTCCCACAACTGAACCCTAGGAGTATGTTTCCTCAGTCTCTTTACCTGCTGTGCCCCTGCAAACCTGACCTGTGCTAACCCCCAGTTCCTAAGAAAGCCTTTACCCTTGGTCCTCTTTGCTCGCCCCACTCATAACAGAGCACCCCAGCAATTAATCGAGGTCACAAATCTCTTTAAATTAACATGAAGCTTCCGAAAATTTACTAGGGAAGAAAACTTCACAATACTGAGATTTGAACCCAAACCGGAAGACTGACTGCCTCTCAACAGCTTCCACATCCAGATAAGACCTTGGTGAGCATTTTCCCAAAACAGCCTTCAAAGTGAACTCCACTGTCTTAGCCAGGCATGCTGCAAACCAAGTACCAACATCCAACCATTCTCTATTCATTCACCAAAACTGGACCACTGCGGTTAAGGGTTGTTCCCTCCACACAAGGGGCACCCTTCACTTCGAATGTCATACTTCCTTTATCTGGAACAAATTCATACCCTTCTCTATCTGATAAACACTGTTCTTTTTCAATTTCAGCTCAAACTGCCTTTCTGCACCTTTCCATAAGCTGTACCTGGTCTCCCATTATCTCCCTACAGATTAATGTTATGTCATACTTATCAACCATACCGTGGCTCCGTTTCCTTACTTATAGATGGTGAAATATTTCAGAGCAGGAGTCATGGTTTAGGCATCCTTACTAGATGCCCAATGTCTAAGAGACAACCTCAAAGCAGAGTGAGCAGGATAAAACTGAGTCTCCTTCTTCTCAAAAGCATGCAGTAAGAAGCCAGAAGGTGCCCTCTTTGGTCTTCTGGAAGTCAGCCCTCCCTCCCCACCTGCTGAGCTCTGTGGTTCTCTCTGACCTCCAAGGCTGCCAGCTCCCAATGACCCAGACACCTCGTACCAAAGGCTCAGATAAAGCTCTTTTCATCCCTCCCTAACTGCAGCACAATCCTTCCTTCTGCCTTACTCAGCAGAGAGGTGGCTGGCGTATTTCACATGGAGTTTTGGTTAGAGAAAAATCAAGTTACATTCATGAATAGAAAGCAACAGAGGAGACAGGCTTGCAAACGGATGACTGTCTGTCCCTACATAACAGCCTCCACAGCACCTCAGTCTCCTTCCATCCCTTCCCCACAACCATCATCCTTGCTAGACAGTAAACAAGAGAGCCTTTGCATGCTGAGGTGGAGCAGATTTAACTTGGTCCCACACTACCCAGGCCTGGTGAGGTCACCAGACCCTGTGCCAGATCCAGAATCCCTTCTACAAACTGCTGATTCGACACCCCTTTCCCTGCATCACCTCAGACTCTAAGCCACAGGGAGGGAGGGATAAAAACCTCACTCAAAAGTCACGTAGCCTCCTATTTAATGCCAAAGATTCTGAGGCAGGCTTTGAGGTCATCCACATAGAAACACCACCAGTGGCTGTGTGCAGACCCCTATGAGTTCCTACTCTTGCTGGGTTTCCTTGTGCCAGATGGAGCCATCTGTCCAGCCCCAAAGCATTAACTTAAGGAAGACATGGATATCATGCATTTTCTTGGTTTCAATCACTGGGGCCCGTTTCTACTTTACAATATTCTGTTTTGGCCCTTCTTAGCTTAAAAAAAAAAAAAAAAAATTGAAAAGTGTGTGTGTTCTAAGTCCAAACATCCTTACAACTTTAACCCTCTTTCCTGCTCTGAAAACTTCTCCTTTTGGAATCGTTGTCTTTCCTGCACGTTTTTGTTTTATTTATTTTGTGTGTCCTATGTGAGTGTATGTGGACCATGTACCCTCACTGTCCCAACAGCTAGAAGTTACAGGCAGTGTTGTGCTGCCGGACGAGCTCAGTGGGAACTGAACCTGGGTCCTCTGAAGAAGCAGTAAGCACTCCTAACCCTCCTAAGGGCTGAGCCAGTTCTTCAGCCTGTCTTTCCTACATGTGCATCATTTAAATACAAGCATCGTTACTGAGTCAAGCTGAAGCATGCCAGGTGCTGGGCAGTGCCCACCAGTCAATTTACTGAGTCTCTGCTATTTCTCCTAACTTTTCATTATGAAAATACACACAATGTAGAAAAATAAAAAGTGCAATAAGGCTAATATGGCGTTTCTTAATTTTAATTATTTTCATAATCCCACCCATCTCTTCCTCCCCAAAATCAGATCTACTGACACAGTGTCATGTATAAATAAATGCTCCAGTGCACATTTCAAAAAGACAGCGGCACCTCCATTTTGTTTCTGGAACTCATTTTCCATCAGAACAGCCTTCAAAAGGAACTCCAAATGTTTTAGCCACGCATGTTGCAAAACAAGTACCAACATCCCAACCATTCCCTACCCATCCTAACGTGGACCACTAAACTTCCCCTCATTCACCACACACCTGGTTCACTTTGATTTGCAAGAATTGTCCTTTCAATGTAAAAAGAAGGCCACAGATTTTGTTTCTACTGTCTTTTAAAGAACAGGCTTTTTCTTTTCTGACTATGTTGAGCCACACACACAAAAGAAAAAAGTTTGAGAACGGAGGAAGACTTCTGCTGTACTAACCGTTCCCTCCCTGTCCAGAACCTCAGAGTTGGGTGCGTACAGGAAATCAAAAACCTAAGTTCTTAGAGCATCTGGAGCACACCAAATGTCTATGATCATCCAGTGATACAAAGATGAAGATGATGACCAGAGCAAACCAATAGGCTTCTTCTACCCTAGGGAGGGAGGACAATCCTCTCTGGAAGAAGAGAAAATTATCAGGATACTGACACAGAACCTGATACTTCCTAGGAGAAAAGGCAGTGCTGTGGTCCTTCAGAGACCAGCCCTCAAGAAGCCATGAGTCACCACTCGGTCCTCCAAGTTCTTTTCAGTTCAGCTGCAGGATGTGAAAGAAATTGAAAGAGAAGCCATATCCCCATCACCAGAAATCGCCTACAGGGTTTCCGTGATTTTTTTTTTTTTTTTTTTTTTTTGAGAAACAGAATTATAAAGGATCCCTTTCATGAGTCCTACAATAATATACTTTAGGGTAGGTTTTTAAATTTTTCAACAATGAAATAAAGAGCTGTTTGAAATAATCTTCTAAAGTTATAGAACACAAGCCAAACAAGCAACAAAATAGATTCCTTTATACTGACCTTCAAAAATATTGCTTTAAGCTCAGCTGGATCTGCTCTCTTGGTTAAAGCCACCTATAAATAAACATAAAAATGTTTATATTATTAGAACAAAGCAGAGAAATCAAGCTAGCAGGAGGGAAGACAAACTTTTGGTTAGAAATTATTACATTATTTATTTATTTATTTATTTATTTTTTACTTAAAGTACCAAACTGCTCCAGTGAGTAAGCTTGTCCCCAGACTCTACGGTATGCTCCATGTAGCTTCTAAAATGATAACATTCTGTGCAAGAAACCAGCAACGCTTTAATATCCAGTGTTAGATGTATAAAAAAAAGCAGGGGGAGGGGGTTGAAACAGATTAGTGAACACCTGGCATTTTTAAACCACACCCAAGAGTAACTCATACCTTCTCATGGGAATATTAAATATTAAGTACAACCTGTTTGCCAATTCTGCATAGGAGCACATTTCTTAAAAGTCAGTGAACTAGTAAATCATATTAAGGACCCAAAGAGAACTGCTTCCCACAGCTCCTCCATGAATAGCACGTACACCTACCGACCTAGACAGGCCAAGGAACTTCCCCACCTCTCCCAAGCCTTAATAAATCATAAGTCTCCAAAGGTGTGACTATTATTCTTCACATTCTAGAAACTCAGGGGACCGTGGTTACCTTCCACCAGTAAAAATTTGACAGATTAGCTCAGAATAGGTGTTGTGCTTAATTCTCCAGGCCACAAAATCCAAAAACATCACTGGGGAAAAAAAAGCAAGACAAACTTGAACATGACTGCCCTAGGCCAACACAAAAGAACCCTTATGCAGAAGCAAACAGTGGGCTTATTCAGGGCCCATCACCCAGTTCTGCTGGCAAAAGTGGTCAGAAGACTTAGTTCTCAGCAAGCACAGTGTCACCCCATGATACAACGGAGGCGGGGCCGCTGGAACTACCCCAACACTGGAACCATGTCCCCATCCACCAGGAGATTTATGCAAATTGTTCTAAATCCCTTCTGTGTGCTTGCAAAGGCTCTTCTGAGATCTTTAGACAATGGCTTTTCTGTCCCTCAATATGGAACTACCAGAGCTAGTTAGCCCGCCACTATCAGGAATATATGAATTAATAGTCACTGGAATGGGAGGTAGCATCTCAGAGAGCTGCTGATTGGTCACCTTGTTTTGCTAACTCTGATAGACTTTTTCCAGTTCTGATGACTAGCTGACACTATCAGAGCCTTAAACCCAGAATTACTTGCTGTCCTTTGCCGTTATATATAATAACAGGGGGACAAGACCGACCCAGCCATGATTAATGATACTGCTGACCACTAGGAAAACAGCCATGATTCATGATGTTCCACACTTTAGGAGGCCCTGTTGGTGAAAAAGGGAAGCTAATATGAATGCTCCTAGAAAAGGCATCACCCAAGTGCCTCTACCTCCACTTGCAGAGCCTTCCTATACCCTGTGACAGGTTATTTACTAGGCATGGGAAGAGGGGTAGCACAGATGCCGGCCTAAGTTCCTAGGGTTTCTTTTAAGAGGCAAAGAGATTTTCTACAGAATGCTTACTCTGTATGAGTACATCCTCACACACCTGCTTAGATCAATGTGTTACACACTTCATATGAACAGTACCAGACACTGCTATTTAGCATGGACTTCCTTGGCCTAAATTATCATACCAGCAGAGTCTCCAGATCCCCAAGTCATTCAGTGTTCCTAGCCAGAACTGGACCCTCTTAGAGAGGCAAGGCAAACTCCTCAGTCTGTATCCCATGCAGGGTCTAGGCACAGAAGAACACAAAGGGAAAATGTCCCTCTGGGGAATGACGCTTCAAATTCATGTCACCAAAAATGGACCCCACAGTTTACAAAACATGGCCAGATCCTCACAGCGAGTCAGAAAGTCAGGGCACATACTATTTTCCCCATTTTACAGAAGGAAAAAATCAAGACTCAGAAGATCACGTCCCTCCATTCCCTAAGTCAAAAGAGAAGCCGATTTCCCCCTTGCGTTTGAGTTTTCTCTGTTCCAAATCTCCCACCCCCCACATTCTAGGCTTACAGAAAGCATACAGCACAAGCGTCAAAATCAACACTCTAAATGTAGTTTGCCTGGCATGCTGGTATACATCTGAAATCCCAGAACTTCAGAGACTGAGGCAGAAGGACCCAGAGTTTGAGACTAGGCCAGGTTACTAGTAAGATCCTTTCTCAGAAAAAACAAGCAGTGAAAAAGAAGAGAGCTTCGGTGTCAAGGCTGTCTTTAAACAGAAGGAAGACCTAGGAGAGAGGAAGGGCAGTCAAGGCTCTTGAAGACACTCAGCACAGCCCCAACCAAGCCCAAGGCCACCACAACACACCAGTCATGCCTAGCCTGCATTACACTACTCTTACAAACAACCCCAAAGCTGCAGCAGTAGTAAGTGGTTAAAAATAACTTAAAATTTTCCTAACACTGAGAGCCATTGATACCTACATCACATCTTAGGCACAGAGAACGATGGGATTAGGAGAAGGCTTCCTAGAACTTACTGTCAGCCTCCAGGGGCGCATCTGTCCTCGCTCCATCTACTGCCCCCTCAGGAAAATGATCTGTAGCTATTCGGAATTTCCATTCTGGCTTCCACTCACACCCCCATGTCACCCGCAGCAAGGGAGGGACAATCACAGTTGCGGCCGCAGAAAGTTGCAGGGAGAGCTACGATGTCCTGAAGGTGAACTGAGACAGGGTCTAGCTGGTACCAAAAGCAATGCCCAAGAAGATACGCGCTGAGGAAAGCTAGCCAAAGAAATGGAGCTGGGCTTCTTGGCCGACACACACCAGATGTTCAGTACTCATGCTGCGTGCTTTAGAGCGGAGGAACCTGGCCTTATTAGACCTAGCTTATTCTCAGGCTACAGAAGATCCATCAAACTTTAGATAGTTTCCAGATGTACGTACACACATGGGTGTGTGTATCTTAGATAATAACATGTAAGTATGTACAAGTCATTTAATGACTTGATGTCATCATTACTTATTATGACCTTATTCTTTATCATCTGTACCTAAAGACTGGAGCATAACACAGTCTAACATTCAAACGACAGTTGTACTGTGCCTTTGCAAGTGACTATGAAATATCACTTGATATTTCAACCAGCGTAGTAGAGAATTCTGTACCCACTTGGGAGAACATCCACACATGAGAAAAAGACGCAAGGGGCTTTATGGCTGTTACCCACATACCCTGGGAAACATCTAATTTGAATTAACTTAGAATGGAGATTTCAGGTATATTCCATGAGCCTATGCTACGAGGTGGTAAAATTAGAGAATCATGAAGTATGGACTGTACTTTAACAAGATAAACACTAGTTAAAGCCATGTGAGGAGGTCATCAATGGCATCTTAGAAACATACACAAACTAGGTTAAGAAGCTAAAAATCAGTAAGATAATAACACCACTTTAGTAACTGGCTTTTTTCATGAGAACAAAAATATAACAGGAAGAACCAAAAAGGTGTCTTTCAGAACAAATAAACTCATTCTAACACAAGTTAGAGTTGCCAACGTCAGGGGAAGATTTCTGCACACAGGAGTGTTTTTTTCTCAGTCGGCTTGCTTACCCTGGAATCAAGCCATGGTACCAAAGCTCATTACTTTCACAAATTGAGGCAGCACCTACATGTGCACTCAAAATAGTTGGTAGGTGTGACAGACGGCAGTAGGGACAAATAAGAAATCCAACGTGGCTGGGTACAGGAATCCCAGCCCTGGAGAAATAGAGTCGGGAAGATCAGGAAGGGTTCAAGATCCCCCTGGACACCTAGCAAGTTTGTTTGGGACCACCTTGAGAGAGAGGAGACCCTGTGTTATGAGAAAAAGCAGCAGAAGAGAAAAAATTGGGCCACTCCTCTGAAGATTCGAGACCCAGCTGGATCTCCCAATGGGCTTCCTCAGACCATGCCAGCCTCTAAAACAAAAAAAAAATCTTAATTAGGGGTCCTCGGCTGGTAATTAAGAGTCTTGATGAGTAATATATGAGATTTACAACTGTGGCTCTCCTTAGTTCCATGTTCTCAAAACACTGAGCCTGGGCACTAGCGCTCACATGTATGCCCCACAAGCAGATCACAGGCATACACATAATTAAGATATCCTTTTTTTTTTTAAAGTGAAGGAAGAAATCCAAGCTAAAAAGGCCTGCCGAAGACCCCGAGTTTAGAATCTCTGCAGTGGACATATTACAGTTTGAGTACTACCTCCAACAGGCTCTTGTGTTTGAAGACTTAGTCCCAACTAGTGGTGGTGCTGTTTGGGGTGCGGGTGTAGTTGGAGGCAGCAGTCACTCATGGGGAAGGCTCTGAAGTTTATAGCCTGGCCCTGCTTCCAGTCTAGGGTTTGCTTCTTGACAAGGGCAAGCTCCCACCTCCACAGCCAAGAGCCCCTCCTGCTACCATAGCTTTCCCACTAACAGATTCTATTCCTTATGACAGTGGGCTAAGACAAGTACTCCTTCCCTTGCTGCTGATTGTGAGTGAGTGAGTGTGTGTGTGTGTGTGTGTGTGTGTGTGTGTGTGTGTGTGTTGAGCATGCATTGTGATATTATTTGCTACCGTCAATTGAAATAAAGCCAAAATGTTCACCTTCATAAACCAAAAGGTACTCCCTTAAGCTGTTTTAGCCACGTGATTAATGATGGCAATGGAGAAAGTGACAAATATGACATAGCTTTAAAGCTATACAAATAACAGGTGTGGCAAAGGGAGGGTGGGCAGAGCCCCTGGCTGAAAACCAGCTACATCACCCACAGCACAGGCCTTCTTCCCTAACTCACTTCCTTAATCTGAGAGATCCGTGAGCTCGGGACACTGGCAGGATTGCTTACCCAAAGATTAATGATATAATGACTATATATCTTTGATATAAAACCAGAAAAGGTGACTCATCAAAAACAGGCCACCATGTGTATGTGTAAAAGCCAGCATGCAGTGCTAATAAAGGAGCCAGAACGGGTGCTATACAGCCTTTGGCCCTGAGGAACCAAGTGTAAGAGGACCTAAATTCTGACTAAAAACTGCTCCTGGGTATCGCTTAGTAGCTTGGCAGCTCACATGCTCTCCCCATACTCCTGTATGGCACAGCACATTATTAAAATTCCATTTCTCAGACTCCTTTGCAGCTATATGGCCCGGAGACTGCCAGTCAGAAGAAATGTGTTAGCATTTGCAAAGAAAAGATTTGGAAGCTGTGGACCACACTCCTGCTGCTTCTGCTAGCAGGCACCTTTGTTGGAAGTGTGTGCTTTTCCTGTGGTAATGTCCCACCCTCCCATTTTGTTCATAGCATGGCCTCTCAAACACCCTTCACTTGGCAGCAGCCATCCTGACTACGTAGGAGGCCACTGCTCCCTTGGTGGCCTGATCTGCTGTAGGGTCTGGAGTTGTTCCTAAGAGCTCAACCTCAAGTCTGTTTCTTTACCCACCCAACAAATTCTATAACCCATTTAATAGCCTTCCATAAATCTCCCTCTGCTGGAAGAAGCTAGCCAGGACTCAGTTTTCTGCAAGTCAACCTGGACTGATATAATCAGTTGTTGCAAAAGAGAGTTTGGAATCCCCTGAAACCACAGTTGTCATTGCCTTGAAGGGAAAAGAGAGAGGGGGCATCTAATCAAATTTACAAAATTCTTTTTTTTTTAGTGAAGTCACCAAATCACCCACTCAAGCCTTATTTTAAGTCTCCTTAGGTTTTCTTAGTGAAGAGCTGTAATTATACAAGTTACTGAAATATAAATCAGGACACAGACAGAATGCAGTGTTAAGCATTCTTCCAACCACAACACTTCTGGGTAATCAACCCTCAATGTCTCTATCACACAAGGATTCACTTCTTAAGCATCCCAGGGCCGGGGCAGGTCACTTCTCAGAACAATTCAGTCACATGTGACTCTGTCTGCCACAGACAGCTGTTGAACAACTCTATAACCATCAAGATTAAAAATCTGGCGTTAAGGAACAGAGTGTTACAGTTAAGCCTTCTGTTGTGCCAAAAAGGCTTCAAACACACCGTCAGTTCTGTTATTGTCATTACGTTGAAGCTAGCATGCAAGTAAATGTTCTCAGGAGGACAAAAAACACTGACAAAAGACATTAAGAATCTTTTCTATTTACATGCCCCAATCCTTATAGAAAAACCAAGAGCTGCTGACACTGCCAAGGACCCACTGCAGAAATTTAGAAGAAAATCTTGGGACCTGGCCTCATAACCTTGATCATAAAATAACAGTTATCGTCTCTGAGTTTTAAATCTGCACTTAAAAAATGATAAGAACACCCAGGTTCTCTCTTTCATATGGTTACCTGATAGCCAATTAGAATGAGGGAAAAAACATCCTCAAAACCCCCAAATCAAACAAGTAAGCTGATAACAAGGCTACAGGATGCTTGTTCCCAGCGCTACCTAGACCAGCCAGTGACTCACACCTATAACCCTAAAACTTAGAAGACAAGATCCTTCAGCTACAGTGTGAGACGGAGACAGCGAGAGGAAGGGATCAAGCGGGGAAGGAAGGAAGGAGCAAATGAACGAGGAAACTAACAAAGAAAAGATGCTGTGGAATGTCTGCTGTCTCATAAAGAAAGCTGGAGAATCAGCCAAAAAACAAAGAGCCCCCAACACTACCCTCAGATGCCTAGAATGACTCGGTAAGGATCCAGTATAAAACTCAAAGTATGTCAACAGCATCAGTCTGGGACAACCAAAACAATTTCTCCAGACATTGTCAACTTAATCTGCGGATATCTACTTGACCCCAGTTGTCATGAACGTGGTAACTGGTGACACTCCACTTGCTCACTTACATGCTTCCCTCACCTATAAACCCAGGGAACATTCCAGGCCTACTGCCAAGCACAGCCAGAACCTTCCCCAAGGGAGAAAGACATACTTAGCAGTGAGTGGCTGCTGTGTATTATATGAGACACAAACTTTCACATAGCGTACCAGAAGCAGAAGGTACTAGATCGTTTCGTTTTAGCCTTAGCAAGATGCTTGTGCCATAGCCAGCCTAGTACTCAGTGCTTCAAAGCAGATCTCAGGTAACACCACTGGAGCTCTCTAGGGTGAAAAGCCATTAGCTCATTTATTTTCCAGGGAAGAAACAGAGACACTATGTCAGATTGGTAAATGGGTAGCTCTACATTAAAAAGTCAGAGAGGAGCCCAGAATCAGGTCATTTAGATGTTCATTTAAACACCCAAGGGATCTGGGAGGAGCAGTCAGAAGCCTTCTGATGAATCATGCACGAGATAACACTGCAAGTGACATTTAAGTCTTTGTGACTTAGTATCATGGCCCACCTAATGAAGAATATTACTCTCCAGCATTATAAGCTGAAGTTAGTCTCAATTTTTAAAAGCATAGATATCACAGTATAATTAGGAACCAGCTGCAATTGTAATTATCCCTCCCAATATAATTTGTTATATATTGGCAAGTGCCAGATTACAACTGCTCCTTAAATGAATGAACCCTGATTGCACTGTCCAGAGGGCGGGAATGCGTAATTCTCTTGGGGAAGGGAAAAGTAGAAAATTCTGCATAGAACACATTTCTAAATAACTGAAAGGCCCTGTCTAAGTGATCACAAGTTACTAGAGGCCAGGCAACTCAGTAAGTGTGCAGGGAAAGTCAAAAGCAAAGGGCCAGCAGAGAAATTGCTTCCACTAAGCAACACATCCTCTGTTCAGAATTCTCATAGGCACCAACCTCTTCTAAATGCAGCAGAGACCAAAACCCAGGTGAAAAAAAAAAAAAAAAGAACAAAGGCCATTCAAACAGGCAAGAGCCCATCCTGTAGAACCTGTAGAAGACACCTTTCTACACACCAGTGCACTCCACCACCATCCAGCATCCCCGGAGGCCTTTTGATGGGACTCCAAGCAACTTTTCTAATGCCAAGGCCACAGCTGACCATACTCCCACAACACTTACCATGCCCCTAGCTTTATTCTAAGCTTTGCAAGCATACACACAATGGAGCTTTCTAACCGCTCCCAAAACAGGTGGAATTGTGTACCTTTTGTAGATGAAGAAATTGAAATATAGATATAGTTCATGTATGTGTATGAGCGTGTGCTACGTAGCTTTATGTCAACCCGACGCAAGCCACAGTCATATAAAGAGAGAGAACCTCAAGTGAGAAAATGCCTCTGCATAACATCTGGCTGTAAGGCATTTTCTTAACTAGTGATGGATGGGTGGAACCCAGTTCTTGGGTAAGAGAGCACGCTGAGCAAGCCATGGCGAGCAAGCAGGTAAGCAGCACTCCTCCATGGTCTGCCTCAGTTCCTGCCTCCAGGTTCCTGTCCTGTTTGAATTCCTAGCCTGACATCCTTTAATGATAAACAGCAATATGGAAATGTAAGTCCAATAGCCCCTTTTCCTCCCCAGCCTGCTTTTTGGTCATGATGTTTTGTTGCAGCAAAAGAAACTCTAACTAGAACACATAGTTACCCTACTTTTCAGATGCATAGAACCAGCCAGCTTGAGATGAAGAAAGCAAGAGGAAAAGAAAAAAAAAGCTGTATTTATATAGCAGTTCAACAACTCCTGAACACAAAAGGGAAGTAAAATGCATACAAGACTGGTTGCTTATAATTCAGGTGTGAAAAGAATATTGTGAATCCTACTTTTAAGAAATCTAATTTAGTGCTCGGTGAGTTCAAAGCCATCCCAGTCTATATAGTGGGTCCCAGGCCAGCTAGGGCTGCGTGGTGAGCCCTTGTCATGAAAAAGAAGGAGGGGGGAGAGGAAGGTGGAAAGGGGGAGAGAAAAATGATAGGGAAGGGGAGAATAAGGGAGGGAAATGGAAGGGGATCCTATTTAGGGCTGGAGAGATGGCTCAGCAGTTAAGGGCACTGGCTGCTCTTACGGAGCATTAAGTGTGATTTCCAGCATGCGTGTGGCAGCTCACATCCCTCAACTCCAGCCCGGCCAGCAGGATCCACACAGTGGGCTGCAGACTGCCGCAAGGCTGCAGAGTGAGGCCCTGTCTCAAGAAAAACAACAAAAAGGGAAAAAAAGGAAAGAAAGGACGGAGAGAGGGGAGAAACGAGGAAGGGAAGGGCAGGGCAAGGAAGAGAAGGGAAGGAAGGAAAAGCAAAGCAAACAATAAATATAAACAGAAATTTTGTTCCGATGGAGTATGGAGTTCAGTGGTGAGTGCACGCCTTACCAGGGGACGCCCAGTGCTGCAAAGGAAAAGAGAGACAACAGAAAGGAGAGATGAAATAGATGAAAAGGGAGGAGGGAGGGACAGTCCCATGCACAAATGCATTCTAAGATAAACTGCTTCATGACAACACTGTGGGGGATGAGGTTCACACTGAAGAAGGGAATAGAAGGAAGAAACCACCGGGGAATAAGGGCTCAGGGCACGATTTCGCCTCCGCAGAAGGAAATATCCGTCAGGAGACTTCTAAACAATGTTGTTTTTTTTTTTTTTTTTTTTTTTTTTTTTCAAAAACGAAGTCAGATGCTTCTTCCTTCAGGGAGACTTGCTACACTCTCCTTTGGTGCTACCTGAACCTTTCTTCTGGTCTCTGCAAGGGTATGTGTAAAACTCTGACTCTCTGAACTCAAGGTTTGTTCGTTCGTTTGTTTCCTCTCACCTGTTAAAAGGGAGATGGAGAACAAGGACTGCAGGAAAATACAGAGCCCAGGACAGACGGAGCAGTGTCCGGCTTTGTGGCAGCCTTATCCTTCCGAGGTCGGAAGAGCCCCCCTGAAAGGATCACACAAGATGCCTGAGCAGGGGACACTACAAAGCTTTCTGTGGGCCAGAAGATTTGATCCAAATGGCAGCAGGTCACACTGTTGACCACAGGGCACCCTCGATGACTAGTGAACTCTCACAATGAAACGACCCCAGCTGAAGGACAGAGAGAAAGATCGGAAAGGGCACTAAAGAAACACACCGGTGTTCATCACCTGTGTACTATTAAGCTAGAAGTCTGGTTTGAAACATGGCACACATGAGAAGCCACACACAGAAAGACCAACAAGAGATGAGAACGAACCAGTTAAATATCAAGCAGCTGAGGGGACAAAAACAAGAGGCAAACGGGGCAAAGGGGCAAGGTTCTCGATTTAACTGTCCTCTCAGAACAAATCAATGTGGAAGGCAAATGACCCAGGGGAAAAATAATCAGGCCAAAGGTCTCCACAAGACTCTGTTCAAGTTGCTGGTGAGACCGAAAACATGAGCCACAGTGAACCTAGCACTAAGCTTGGAGGAACCGGGATGGGAGACAAGCCAAAAAAGGTGGAATCCTCCAACACAAGGAAAAGAAAACAATCATGTGCATGCTTAGAAGTGAATGCATCTCTTGTTGATGGGCACAGTAGTCAAAGACCTGAGGGTCTAGGGGAAGATGGTTTAGGCAGGACTGGATGGGGGGGTTGAGAGGAGGTGGGTCACTCAATAAAGGGTTTAACAGGCAAGCTTGAGAATCTGACTTCCCATCCCAGCACCCACAGAAAATGCCAAGTGGAGCCACACTCTTATGCAGTTCCGCACTGGGGAAGCAGACATGGTGCATCCTGCAATTTGCTGGCCCAACAGCCTGACTAAATAGATCTCAGGTTCAGTGAAGACCAAGACCAACCGGATCTGTTTCTGAGAATGACTGAAAAAGATACCTAGCCTTAACTTCTGGCCTCTGCAAGCATGGATGCAAATTAATTAATTCACTAATTAATTAAACTTTAAAGACTGAATATAGAAACGAGACAGAAACCGTACAGACAGCTTAGGGAAGGGCTCCCAAAGGCAACAATTCCGAGAATATCTGATTCTCCAACTGTGAGTGTTGGGACTGGAGTCTGGTTTCTCATCTCTTCCTCAGGCCACCTGTCCCTAAAGGATATAACTCATGGTGCAGAGAAACTACCAAACTAGACCGCTCTGTAGGCAAAAAGAAACACTTGTTGGGGATCAAACTTGGCTGCCAAGCCCATCTCTTGGGAAGACAAAGTGGATTTTATATGCCAGCAGGTTGGGGATGGGGGCGGGGGATATACAGGCTTTCTGGACTGATCTGAAGCTAGGCACCCTGGCCAGAGGTTAGGGTTAGAGTTAGGGTTAGCTTCTGGGAAAAGACTAATGGGGATTCCTGGAGGATTAAGGAAAGATGTTCGTGAACTCAACAGTCTTAAGAGACCTGGTCTTTTGTGAACAGAAAACTTTAGGCTTGTTTACCCAGCCAATGGCCTTTAGTTTAGGACGATGTCACCAGCACTGTGGTTGGGGGGGGGGAAGAGGGGCTTTGGACTTGTCAACTATATGAGGGTGTGTCTAAAACCCAAACCTAGACACCCTCTGGTGAACAGCTTTGGGACTAGATATCTAGATTTTTATGACCAAAATGGATTACATCGATCTTGTGATTTCAGCCCATCTCTTAGATTGTGTTAGAGTTACCACTTCAGAGTAGTGAATGTCACAGTAGCCTTGGCCAGGGCTCTGATGAGCACCAATGGGGAAAGATGTATCTTCCTGCTCAGAAGGATGTAATCCATCTCTGACATTGGATAGACGCTTAACATTGTAAACTAACCAATGCAGAAGAGTTAATCCAACTGGGCCCAATCACCAGGCCAAGAGACCACACCTTAGGAAGACTGATTCACTTTAAGCCAAAGACATGTGAGGAATAATTATCCCTTTGATGAGATAATGTATTTTTCCTTTCAAAAAAAAAAAAAACCCACCCTCCCGGCAGCCATATACCGAACCATGAAACTGGAGCATGCCTGCCAGCTTTTCTGAACTATTCACACCAGCAGAATGCTCCGTTTTTCTTTTCTCTCTTTTTCTTTCAGCGACTGGGCGGGGCCTGAACAAGCTTTTCCGACACTCTGGGACTTCTCTCCCTTCCTCTATATAATCTCCCTCCCTGCCATACCTCCCTCTTGTCCCATGGATGTTAACCCCAAACTCAAAAGGCCATGTTTGCTTGCTTCCTTTTTCGAATCTCCCTTATTTTGGTAGCTACTGAGATTGAGAGCTTGCCTGGTCTGGGGTTTTTCTCTTAAAATCTAATAATAATTGACCTCGAGTCGATTCTTACAAGACTAAAATCCCTGTGGGAACCCCAGTTTTCCTATTAACTAACTCCCTAAGTAGGGCTCTCCAAAATTTTCTAGTAACAATAGCACTAGGCCTCAAGCCACCTGGTGACCCAATATACTTGGAAGTAGCTGCAAGTATTGTGTGGGACTTACTGACAACTGTTGCTGACAGTGATACTGAACTTACACAATCAAAAGGGAGTGTTTCTCAAGGCTTCGCCTTTGGAAGAAGCCTTTCTGTGTTCACAAGGGACTCATCTCCCTTAGGACAGTCGAATTCCTCTGTGGTGTCGTGAGCAGATTGCTGTCCACCCTGCTTTCTCTTGGAGATCACTCATGCACATCAAGAACTTCCTAAAGACTCTTATTTTGTTTACAGATGGAGGGGACTAGATGGGCGTGCTATTAAATAGTGAAGACGTTCCCAAAAAACAATCAATATACAGCAGAAAATCTTCCCACTCACCTGGCCAAGGGTTGGTGTGTCAAAGCAATGAGTAAATCAATGATCTATGAGTTAAAATGTCACGTGACAGATACCTTAACAGACATCAGGGTCTAGAGAAGGCCCTTGTCACAGGAGCTCAAATGTATCAAGAGACAAAACAGCAAAGACCATGAGGACCCATTTCCGTAGAACCTTAAAAGGACAATCTCGCCTAAGACAACTTTAATATGCATCAATTTCCGTCATGAGCTGAACTGTGTCTCCCTAAGTTCTAACCCTAATCCCGGTAACTCAGAAAATGACTTATTGTAAATAAAAGTCTGTAATGAGGTTATTCAATTGACACAATAAAGATGTTCTCATGACTAGAAGAAGTTATACTTTTACCTCTGTATCTTGCTCCCCAATAACGTCCATAATCAAATACTCATTAAAGCCTTTTAATAAGCCCCAATAGTAAGAAAGGGAAAGGGAGAGAGGGTGAGAGAAAGGAAAGGAGGAAGAAGAGAGGGTAAGTGGGCTGGACATGAAAATATAGCCAAGCACACGAAGATACAGGAAGACAGCCCACCATGAGCCAAGGAGAGAGGCCTTAAGAACAGCCAACCTGGATCTTGATACCAGACTATTAGCTCTCCAAAATTGTGGAAGCAAATTCTAACCATTTAATCTGACTGGTCTTTGGCACGTTGATATGGAAGCCCTAGCAAATGAACATGCCCCAGTAAGTACACAGTTGCTCCAACTGAGCCAACCGTTGCTTCACTCACTTATGTTGCCACCATGATCAAGCATAGCATTTGCTCATCTCTCTTTGAGAGTGTCCTGTTCTTCAGCCCTTCGCACTCAGAATCCATTTTTAAAGTCAGAGTAAAGAACTTGAAAGATCGTCTTGGACCCTTCCGCTGCACCACTTCAGCAGATACAAAATGCTAGCTTTCCCACACACGTAGGGCCACTAGTATAACTCCCCGTCGTAAAGGTCCTTTGCTCCTCTTGGAAGAAGTAAGTCATTGACCAGGTAACACTTTGAGACGGAGGGAAGTCTACTAATCATTCACCAAGGCATTTTAGCATCTGTAGATAATTCTTAACCGAGTCAATTATTATTTGCAAATTACAGAATGGTTCTTCTCTTCTTGTTCTCTAATTCTGAAATCTTCTTTTACATTTTTCCTAGGTCATATATTTTGGTCAACAGAACTAAAAGCAATACAATAAAATAGAAGAGCTATACTTTTCTACTCTGTCTCAGTTTGACTCCCTTTGAGAAGTAGTAATTGTCCACTATGGACTAATTGAATTATTTTTTTAATCCAATGTGTTACAGTCTATTTCTAGCTGATTTGGTTTAGTTTTGGTAATCTAGCACATTACAGTAATGTTACTATTTTTTAAGTGAACAGTTCAGTGTCATTAGCATATTCGAAAGTTATACTCTACCAGCACTATATTCTCACCTAAACAGAAACTATACCCATTGGTTAACACTCATTTTGTTTGTAATATCCACTATGTACATACTTATGAGTAAGTCTGGGTTCTTAGAGTGAAAACTAGTTTTCATACTCTGTTCAGAGCATGGAGTCAAGATTCAAGTTTAGTAATCAGCCATTAGCAAACAGTAGGTGAACCTGGATCACAACATCTGAACCCACTCATCAAAGACAACCTCCAAACAAACAGCCAAGAATCATGGGCCAGGTGACTCCCAGCAGTTGATGGGAGCACTTGGTACCACCTAGTATGTGAGCCAAAGCTAAAAGCAGGACCCTAATTAATCAAGTTTTTAGAACTGTTGCCTTCAGAAAACAACCAAGGACAAGAAGCATAAAAGAAATGTGTGCAGTCAGTGAACTAGGAAAGTGAAGGAAAAATAATAAAAATCCCCCTTATCAATAAAAAAAAGAGAAGGGATAGCCTAAAGATTGAAAAAACTTGCAAGACTATATATAAACTATGATGAGTAATCAAAACAAGCCTAGCAGAAAAACAACTTTTCAGATGTACTCACTTCTGGATGAAAACAGGCGCAGTGAAGAAAGCAAAATAGCTGCTGTATGGGTTAAAAAGGGGAAAGTTCATTCCAAATTGCCAAGGCTATCTCCCAGGAAAGCCAGGAGAAGCACTTGATTCCAGCACTGGAGAGGCAGAGGCAGTCAGACCTCTGAAAGCTAAAGGTCTGACTGCTCTATACAGTGAATTCTAGGACAGCCACAGGTATGTAAAAGGATGATGGATGTCTGGATGAATGGATGGGATGGTCCGTGTCGGCTTTACTGCTGTGAACAAACACCGTGACCAAGGCAACTCTTATTAAGGATAACATTTAAGTGGGGCTGGCTTACAGGTTCAGAGATTCATTTCAGTCCATTATCATCAAGGTGGGAGCATTGCAGACATGTGGCTGGAGGAGCTGAGAATTCCACCTCTTGTTCCAAAGGTAGCTAGGAGAAGACTGACTTCCAGGTAGCTTGAATGAGGGTCTTAAAGCCCATACCCACAGTAACACACCTACTCCAACAAGTCACACCTACTCCAACAAGGCCACACCTACTCCAACAAAACCACACCCACTTCAACAAGGCCACACCTCCAAATAGTGGCACTCCCTGGGTCAAGCATTTGCAAACCATCACAGAATGGTGTCAGCTCTAGAGTCAAGCTGCCTGTGTTCCAACCATGACTCAGCCATTTACAAGCTGTGTGACCCTGGAGAGGATAATTTCTACGTTATGAAATGTAACAATTCTGTGCCAGATAAGTTTCTCTATCTGAATAGACATAATAACAGCAGAACCTATACCTACTGTATAGATCAAAGTACATGATGTAGGGTGTTTACTGAAGCGCCTAGCTGTTCTATTATAATGCTGATATAACAGAGACATCACTTTCCCATAATCTTTCAGGGCCTCAACTTTCTGACCTGCCAAATAACACTAGCAGCACCTTCCCCGCTTGTCATAAGATGACTAGAAAGCTCAAATAATGGTCTTTGCTTACCTTAGTCCCTAAGGTCATCTTGAAAACAAGCCAAGTCAAGTGTCAAGTTCCCCTCCCTCCAAAAACAAAAAAACAAACAAACAAACAAACAGCACTTAGAACGGGGCTGGCAAACACTGAGTGACAACTACACTTCTGAAGGCAGTTTTAAAACTGTTAAGTGCTGTCCCTGTGAACACACTCTTGTTACCATCACGGCAACACGAGCCAGTCTTGGAGGATTGCTCTGGGAGCTGTGGGAGGATTGAAAAGGGAGAAGACAAAGGCAGTGTGGAATCCAAGGTGTGACTAAGAAGTAATAAGGACCTGAACGGACAGGACTCCGCACTCCAGGAAAGGACGTGGGTTTAGCTGACTCTCCCACATGCCTGCAGATGGCCTCTCAGGACTCCGCAGAGGAAACAGGATAGCAGGCAGAAAGTAAGAAACATCAAGAAGATGTACTCCGTTCTGAATGAAAGTGGGCGGCAGTAACGAAACCAAAATCACCGCTCCATGAGTTAGAAAGTGGAATCCACACTGGCAAGGCCATCTCCCAGGAAAGCAAAAAGAAACAACAGGGGAAAGACTTCCAGGGTTAAGTGAAGACTGTCCAGAACGGACAACGACAAGTCACCACAGCCGTTTGTCAATAGAGAGCCAAGTGTTCCTCTAGCCAGAGATAAGAGTGGCTCCCTTTTTTTTAGCAAGTAGAAACTTCCTTCAAGTCCCAGAGAATGTTGGCTTTTTGTCTAAAGGTCCAACCTTAGGAAAAGGAACTTCTTGGGGGAACAGACAAATTCTAGCTGAGCAAAGTTTGAAAAGTCTCTGAGTTACCCAAGTTGAGTTCTCCAGCAAATCATACCTGCTGGAGCTCAGAACCAAAGGCATGGCCACTCTTCGAAAGACAGAAAACAGGCATAAGTAAAACAGGAAGACAGATAAAAGGGAGGAGAGGCAGAGCCCTGGAGACACCAACCTCCTACCAAATTCAGGGAGTCTAGAGAGAGGCCCACAATGGAGAACTAGGAAGTATGAGAAGGGATATCAAGTCTGACAGTTCGCCACTATGCCCACAAAATTGGCAAAACACCGATGGAATGGCATGAGGCTAGTAATAAATTACTTCGTCAATGGTGAAATAAACCAATTCAATCCAGATTAGATTATATGATATCCAGGTTGATTGGAAAGGCAAGTTCACTGGTCTCAAGGCTAGGGAAATCACCAAGGGAAGATAGAGAGGGGGGAGGGAAGGAGGGAAGATAGAAAAAGAGCATGTGTGCGGTGAGGGAGGGAGAAGAGAGCAAAATATCTAGATTATATGGGGGGGGCAATTCTGGTCAAAAAAAAAAAAAAAAAAACCAGCCAAGCCCCTAGGCTGGAAATTTCAGGATTTCAGGATTGGGACCAGGTAGGGACTGAGGGATGCTGGGAGAACCTGGAGGCCAAGTCTGCTTTAATAAGTAAAATATGCACTTCAGTCTCTTATACCACAGAAACCAAATAGCACTGAGAACAGAAAGAACTTAGTTCACCTGTGAGCACTGCAGAGAATGTCAAAAATCAACAGGCAGGAGTGGACAAAAAGCACAACCCTTCCATGGCACCCTTAAATTATCCCCCTGAGGTGTACTACAAAGTAACTCCTGGGCTTCAAGGGACACTCAAAGCAAAGACCCTAAACTGATAAGTGATTTTGACACTGTGTATTTAATTCTGCAAAGGGTTGGACAAACAATGAGCCCAAAGTCATTGCATCCTAATTAAAGAAAGGCCTTTAATGACATGGTAATAAGTGTTCCAGATGCACTCCATCCAAACTTCCCTGAGGACAGGATCTCCTGGAAATCTAAAATGCAGATGCTGATACAACAGGCTTGGGGCCTAGCTCCGCGGCTGCACTTGTAACAAGAGCCCAGGAAAGCATCTAGGGAAAGGTGTCTGACTGCACTGTGAGGGGGCATGACAAAATGTCAGTAGCAAGTGAAAAACAAGTGATACGAAAGAAAAGAGATGTCCGGTCTTGAGGAAATCTAATCTCCTCACACGGGACACCAATGATGCTTTTGTAGAAGGTTAGGGAAAAGATGAGAGTATGTGGGGTGCCGGAGCGGGTGGGGGATAGGCTCCATGGAGGCTTCCCCCTGAGGGACCAGCAGGATGTTATAGTACAGAATAGAGTTTATTCAGGGCATTGGGAGGGGAGTTAAGAGGGTAGTAGAGGCAGAGAGAGAGGAGAGAAGAGAATCAGAGGCCAGCCATAAGCACGTGGAGAGAGATGGGGAAGGGAATGGGGAGATGAGGGAAAATGGGGGAGAGCAAGAGGCCAAGAGCAAGAGAGTAAGAGAGAGAGGAGGGGGCACACAGCCCCTTTATAGTGCCAGGTAACTTGGGCGGAGCATAGCTGGCCATTGCCAGGTGACTGTGCGGAGGGGTATACCTGGCTGTTGCCAGGTAACCGTGGGGTGGGATTTACAGAATCCCAACAGCAAGGATCCACCCCCCACCCCCGTGGACCACGTGGACAAGCCACTAAAGCAGCTTTGTTGCAGCCTCAAAGGTGAGTTTCAGTAAAGCTCCTGAATGGTTCAGGTACCTGTCCCTTTGTTTACAGTTAGGTAGAATGTCCCAAAAGCTCCAACAGACATTGTGTGATATTCCTATTAAACATCATGATTGCCAAAGAGTACTTAAATGTTGCATGTCGTGGGACTGACACAGCCATGAATGATGCCCTGTTTTCCATAGGGTAATACAGAGTACCCAGAGAGAAAGCAATGTCCAAATTCAGTAGCAGAAGCGGGTTCTCCAACTTTCTAGTCACTGAATAAAGACTGTGGGAAAAGGGTCCTGGTAGCCTCTTCCTACTTCAGAAAGCAATCTCGGGGAATAGCCAGTCCTCTGCAGAAATGCTAACATGCTAACAGCTCCACTCACACAATCACCAGTACCCAGAATGGACATTTCCAAATCACATCACGTGTAATCTCAATAACTCCTGAAAATGCATCCCCCATCTGTTCAAATTAGACTCCCTTACACAACTGCCTTGCCCACGGTACTATACACCTCTTATATAAGTGTGATCTTAGCATGAACAGCAAGCATGCCATGAAATACCTGACTCTCCCATCAATAGTATTCATGGGTAACGGGTGCAAACTGTAACCACAGATGGAAGGAAGTCAAGACAAAGTGACCAGCTTAACAAGAGTCATCCAGTAGAGTAGTTTTCCTGGGGTTGAACTTCAAACGAATCTCACTCACTGCCAAATGAACTGTGTTGTCAACACCAAAAGTCAAAAGGAACCATGTAGTTTCTTCTCTTGGCTCATGCAACCACATGCAAGTTTTCCAAAGGGAAGGGAGACCCTGAGTGCTATCAAACAAACATCGTAGAGCAAAGCAGAAGCATCAGACCATGCTCCACCTAACGCATGAAGGGAGGGGGCGACTTACAGCCTCGGCAGAGGTCTGGGGCTAAATGGATCATGAGTTGGCAGGACTCACAGGAAGAGCCTGGGTGGGCAAGTTTTAAGCGCAGGTTTGCCTAGCTGGTGTATGTATCACTTCAACAAGTCATCTTCCTCCCCACACAAAACCAACCCACAGTTCCGGCAGTCCTAACGCCCACCCTAAAACCAAGGACATGGTGTTTTGTTACAGCAATAGAAACCCTAAGACACCTGCCCCTCTAGTCCTCTGTCTGTGAACCAATACCTGTAAAGCTTTGAGCCCTAAATGACGGAATACTAAAGTCCTCATGAACCAGGCCAGGGTGGAGGAAGGGGCTAGAGATCCAAGTCATTTACTGCAGTGCCCCTCTCCACCCCTGGGCACCACCTACCCTGGCCACAGAAAACCACTTACACATTACAAGAATCCAAAGGAGCTTCCAAATGATTCAGGTGCTAAAATCTAAATTCTCAGGTAATTATAAAACTATATGACCTTGATACCTAAGCAACAAAGAGTCATAAGCAAGACTGACTTTTTTTTGGAAAAAGAATCAAGTGTCCCTACCCGACCCTCTTCTGAGTTAGAACACCATTCCCTTCCCGTTCCATGTCCTACGGGTCTGACTACTCTCCTTGCTTGTCCTCAAAGCCAACAATGAATCACGAGGCAGAACACTTGAACAGTGGCTGCCAGCCACACCCAATGTCAATTCAGTCCTGACGTGGGGTGGGAGCCCATCTTCCTCAGACAGAAGATAGAACTCAGGACGAGAACAATAAGATCCTACGCTTCACAAAACTCAAGGTCCACCCATCCCTTATGATTTCGAAAACTCTAAAAGGCAAACATGAAAGGCGTCTTAGGAACCTGCTCTCTTAAAATCTGCCTTGGCATCACAACAACAGCTTACTTTATACAGCATGTGGTGACTAACCCTTGCTGTAAACACAGCACCTGGAGACAGGAAGAGAGGGCGGACGGCTCAAGGTCATCCTGATCTGCATAGAGTTCAAGGTCAACCTCAACTACCAGAGACCAGGTTTCCAACAGTTTCCTACACAGCACAAATCTCTGTCTGCTTTAGTGCTGTGTTACCAAAGAGCCAGCAGCAGTTCTGAAGCTCCCCTAGCAGAGTTAAAATCCAGGTTGGCTCTCTTATGAGCTGAAAAACCAAAGAATTCACAAACCTAAGATTTTTTTCTCCTCCAACTGTAAAATGAAGAAGAAGAAGGAGAAAAAAAAAAAAAAAAAAACACAAAGCATTGAGTCCTTAGTGTTGTAACAATTTCACTACTACTTGTAAAGCACTCAGAAAGGTACCAGGCACACAGGAAGCACTCGGTAAGCAATCCTTCATTAAAAGTCTGATTTTCAAGGAGGAGCCTAACGTCTAAGTCATCACTCACCTCTAGTTCTAAATCTGGCATTCCAATCCTGAGATGCTGGCTCCCGAGTGTGTTCTCGCCGCGTGCACACGGTCTGCTGCCATAGGGCCAGGATGGCAGACGGGGCCAGAACACACTCTAGAGCCAGCATGCCAGGATTGGGGTGCCAGATTTAGAGCTTCCTAATTAGTAGTTCTTAGGTCTCTCGAAGCCCAGTTTAGGGTTTCAGAGTCTTCGTCTAGCGCAGGGATGGCAGTGCTAACATCTAACTCACAAGACAGACGCGCTGAGTTAAAACTGGAAGGAACATGGAGTATAATTTGGTATCTAGCAACCATTCCTTACGGTCAGCCATTATTTGTTAAGCACATGCTACTTCCCAGTGTAGCAAGTGTTCTCCTTATCCAGCATCCGGTTTGGATGTGTGTGTGTGTGTGTGTGTGTGTGTGTGTGTGTGTGTGTGTGTGTGTGTGTCTTTCCAATTGCTATTCATTCCTTCTGGGATATAGCCACACTTCAGGGAAGTCTTCCTTCAGATTAGTAGAAATGGGCTCCTACTCTGGAGTCTCTAATTAGTCTTTTTAGGTTTAGTTGTTGGGAAGCCAAGGTCCAGTTGGTATTAGCATCACATGCAACAAGTAGACAGATCCCAGCATACAGTTCCAATGGAATGAATTGTCACAGCAACAGCACACCCAAAGACAGGGGAAACATCAGCAGCATAAAGTCTGGTCCTCCAAAGAGCACTTTGTTTTGATTTTTTTAATTGGTACTTGCATTTTATCACCAAATTTCTTTCTTTGGTTCTAGGCTAATTTAAACCCAGCAATGTAGTGAAAGTCTGGATTTACACATGACCATCTCTGAGTCTTAGGGCAGAACTCAAAGTGAGCATTCTCTAAGTTTTCAGTTTCAAGTAGTTGAATTTGATCATTCTCAATGCATAAACTTAACCAGTGCCAAAGACACTTCGGAGATGATCTCTAACATGCCAATTCAGACCATTATTTCATGGGGGGGGGGGGGGGGGGAGTAACTCTTTTATTGGTAGGCAGTGATTTGATGGGAAAGCCAGAATAGCAAGATACGAAAGAAAGAAATGATTGCATTTGAGTCACTACAAAGACGCAGGAGTTAGGATGAGATTAGGTAATAGCCGTGGCTACATTTTCCAGTCTGTCTACTTAAACACTCCAGTAATTTACTATAGCAAAATAATAGCAAGCATAGAATTCTCTCATAACTGCTGGGTTCCCAAGCTCTAGGAGTTCTGCAGTAATCCGCTGGGATGGGCTCTTCAAATCCTTGACAGGTCAATTCTACCCCTAGCTGAGATGTTTCCCTCTGTCACTCGATGTTCAGCTCACTGCCAACAAGACTTATTGCACTCCAAGGAAATGCAAGGTGCACAGCCTTTAATTCAGCATTACCCAGAATGAACTAGAAGCTGGAAGACACATCAATAAACATGATACCCAAATGCAACTCAATGGGAGACATTCATTCTTCAACTAAGATGGACCCACAAGACCCTCTTCACCTGGGACCTTTTAAGCTTACCCTGACTATAGTGTTCTTGATCTGGAACAGACATTACAAGAAACGATCCTAGGGAGTCCACAGAAGTGGATTTGTGGAACTCAGTGGTATTTTTTTTTTTTTTAATGCAGTTCAGATACATCATAAAAAAGGAAAAAAGAGCCTGGTGTGGTCATATGTCTTTAATCCCTGACCTTGGGAAGAAGAGGCAATTGGATCTCCATGAATTCAAGGCCACACTGATACACACAGCAAACTCCAGATCAGCCAGGGCTACATAGTGAGACTCAGTCAAAGAAGTAGAAGAGGAGGAGGCGACAGAGAGAGTAACTGCCCTGATAACAGTTCAAAGTGAACTCCAACCAACTGGTCTAGTCTTTAGCAGCTAGAAAATGCTGTCACTGTTCTTAACACACTTTTGATTTCCATTAATCTAAGTTCATCTTACTTTCTCCCTGTTTGTTTGCTGTTGTTGAAGACAGGGTTTCTTGGTTTAACACCTCTTATCTGTCCTAGAATTCACAGGACAGGCTGGCCCCTGCCTCCAATGCACTGGAATTAAGCCTGTGGGCCACAAGGCCCGGGTGCCCCTTATCTTCTCTTTATTCTGCCTTTCTCAGCCACTTACAGTTGACTTTGCTATGTCCTATTGGAAAGTAACTGTAAGTCTATAGATGTCAACCATCAGAACTAAAGACAGGTGACTTTCAGTGAACAAAGAACAGGTTTCCAAAGAGTAAGGGTGAAAGGAATGTTTCCGTTCCCTTGGCCCTTGTGATTTGGATAAAAACCAAACGTTCCTGATAGGATGTGTCTCAATAAGAAAAAGGCAACTAAGAAGTTGAGCCTGCTTCCTGACTTGTACTTTGTATCTGCTAAGTCTTCTATCCTGTTTCTAGACATAGGTCTCAGTTGAATGCCCATCATTATTCCATTTCCAAATAACGTAACCCAAAGTAACTACACTCCTCAGCAGGTACAGAAAGGAAGAGCTGGTATTTACTCCAGAGAACTGAGTCATAAGGATCCTTATATCCTAATATCAGGCAAAGTTAATGCCAAGAAAATGACTATTAGCTTGAAAGAGATAAAGTAGCTTCAGAAATAAGTCAAACTGCTCACCCACAGACACAGGCACAAATACACCCAGTGCACACTCCTGAGGGTTACACTCCAGCCAGTTACAGAGAAAGGCCACTGAAAGCACTCAGTCTAGGGACAAGAAAACAGCGGATTTGGGGATCCTGGAGAGACTCTAGTCACAGAACGGTATTTAAATATATTTGTCTGCTTACAATTTCCATTGCAAATGTGATTAGTTTGCCTGAATAAATAAGAATATGATGTGTTGGCCATGTTTTCCTCTCCAGGGTTATCACAGAGTTTTGATTAAGGACAAATGTTTGAAATGTTGGGTATATTTAAGTTCACTGCACTTAAAATGATCTAAGAAGTTGTATAGGCTTGATTAAAGGGCTGCCTTCGTGAACTTAAAATTAAAAGCAATAAATTCCAATGACTCGAGTGATTGGGGGCTGAATATGGTATTCTGCCAGAAAAGTTGAAATGCAGTCCAGAGAGGCTGAAATGGTGTACAGGTTTGAAGAGCCGGTGAAAGAGGAAAGGTCAACCTGTCAGAGCTGCCTTCTCCCTGGGTTCGTGAACGATTCACATTACACAGAATTCCTTTTAAGTGGAACTTCACAGGAGTGACAAGCTCCCAGGACAATCTGTTTTGTCATTTTCAAAAAGAAGCCTCTCTGAGGCTCGGGAGGTTGACTTGTAAGTGTTGTCAGATGGAGAGAGGGAGGGGAAGGATGGGAGATGGGGGTGGGGAAAGGGTCCAGGACTAGCTACGGACAGGCGCAGGCCAAGTCTCCCAGTTTCCAAAACGGAAGTCAAGGTGACTTCCCTACCAGCCGGAGGGCGGAACCCTTGAAACGTAAGAGGATCAGGCTCCAGCCCCAGTTGGGGCCCCTGGAAGGAGAAACCCAGGTCAACAACAGTCGGGTCAGAAGCAGGAGAACCCCGAAGTAGCAGAAGGGTTTGTGTGTCCCTGGGCTCTTCCCTGCCCCAGGCTACCTGGTCCCATTCGCGCGCTCCTCCTTGCTGGCCTGGGCTCAGTCCCGCGGGACACCGCTCCTGGCCAGGCCAAGTGGGAGTGTCCCGCTGGTAAAGTTTCTGAAGCGCGATCGGGCCGCGGTACCCACGCGGACGCAAGTGCAGTTCCCCTGTCCCCCCATCCCCCGCCTCCGCAGCTGCAAGGTGGAGCCCCACATCTCCTACCCGGTCTGGACCCCTCTAGGCTCCAGATCTCCCCGGCCCGCCGTTTTTACCTTGGCGGCCGCCATGCTTCGGCCGGGGTAAGAGACGACTTTGAGACCTGCTCTCCGGTTGGATTGCACTGGGGACCCCGGCGACTCACTTCCCGTCCCGACAGAGGTGGGGGCGGTGATTCTGCCCGGCAGCGTGCGCGCCCGGCCTGCCTCCCCACGCCCTCCTGGCGCGGGTCATGCGGGCGCCGTCAGCCCATTGGCTGGGCCTGACCAGGGCCTCCGGGGCGCGCGTGATCTGAAGGCCTCTGCCCTGTAGCCAGGGAGGGCCTCAGTATGGGAGCTACTGAGGGACCAGGACATGTGACTCAAACTATGCTTTGGTAGCCATTGTTGTGGATACCCGGGGCCAGGGAGAAATGCAAGCCACTGTCCTGACTGGTGAGGGAAACTGCCACTTTGGCTGAGGCCAAGGGCTGGCTAGGCCTGTGCCCATGAGATAGCCAAGAAAGAGTGGAGTGGTTAGCACTCAACACCTGGAAGTTGACACACACAACTCTCACACATGCACACCTAGTTGGGGTAAATTCTTGCCAGGTTCACCTTGTTTGTTGTTGTTGTTGTTGTTGTTGTTGTTGTTGTTGTTGTTTTTGCTTCAAGATGGACCCCACTTTAATACCATCATGAACCCCTAAAGTGTTGACTAATAGAAGATAACCAACAAGTGTCCAGCCTACTTTATAGATCTAACTTGATAAACTCTTGAATAGGATATGGAACACACATTTGTAGAGCTATTTTGCAACAACTCTATATAAGCACCAAAGAGATCAAGGCCTTAAAGAGGTAACAACCCTTAAAATAAATAAATAAATAAATATATAGATAGATAGATAGATAGATAGATAGATAAATAAATTAATAACATGAGATGCCCCAGCCATACAGAATGAGAGGAAACAGGAGACCCAGAATTGCTGGGGAACCCAAAGGGTTGGTCAGAGAAGGTAACCTAAATGTAGGGGATGCTGGAGGAAGAGTGTGGGTGACAGAAAAACTCTGTGTTGTGGAGGGTCCTGGGTACCCTGCAGAAGGACATAAACCACCTGGGGGGTGCTTTTAAAGGCCGAGGCAGCATATCTAAGAACCAATGGAGTTGGGGTTCCACTCGGCTGCCAGAATGTATCCCAGATCCACAAGTTACACACAAAATCCTGAGTGTAATGCACTCAAGTCCTCAGGGCTCATCTAAGGTATGCATCGGTGCCTTCGTAAAAAGGGACTTTGTAGCCCTTCTATTCCCAGCACCAGGAAAGTGGGAGCAGGCAGACCAAGAGTTCCAGGCCACCCTAATCTGTAGAATCTATATGAGAAAGAAAGAAAGAGGCCCATAGTACGAAGTTTACTCTCACTGTCTTCTGCCATGTGAGGGTATAGCATTCCTCTCTCTGGACAATACAGTACTCAGGGAGCCGTCTTGGAAACACAGAGGCAAGACCTTGAACTTGGACCTTTAATCCTGGAGTTCTTGGCAATGGGGACAACTTAGAGGAGTACGTTTTTATCCTTACTCTCAGGTACTGTGTGGTAACAACGTGAACCAGGCTGACAAGTGGTATAATGCGTGTCGTGTGGGTCAGAACTAAAGGATCAGAATATTCAAACAAGATGGGTTAGAGTGAGACAGGACTCTGTGGTGTATGAGGAACCCACGAAAGAGGCATTTGTCTTCCCACGGGCTCACGGTTCTTCCCCATCTCGGGAGCCAGTGAGCATCTCAATTCTCTCTAACTCTGCTTCTGGAATGTTAGCTCTTTGTTGTCTTATAACCTCCCTGTCTCCCATTTAGCAGGTCATGGTGGCAACCATCTGTAAACTTATTCTGGCATTTGGATGGTTCAGACAGGATGTAGAGCTCAAGGGCTGCCTGGGATCTGTGGTGAGATCCTGCCTCCAACAAACAAACATGGGAGAAATGAAACCACTTTCAGCTGCATGTAACAGTTAGAGACCCCTCAGAGAATCTAAGCTATCTCACTACTTCCAATCACAGTTCTGAACTTTCTGTCATAAAAAAGGAATACTGCCAGTAGACCCTGCGATGTAGACACCTTTGAACCCACTGAACGAGCCACACTGTAAAAATAAATTATAAACATGAGCTTAGGTTATTTCTATTCCCATTTAAAAATCATTCTCAGTTCATTCTCACAGTGACCTAAGTGACTTGTCACATTTGTCCCCTCTCTAACCCCAGAACACTCTTCCCACCACCATCACTTAAAAGTAGCTGGCTGGTGGGGTTGATCTGTGAGCACAAGATTCCTAACCCCAGGGTCTCATATTGGACCATTATTTGGAAATTGAAGGTACAGTCGGTTGAGATGAGGTCACACTAGAGTAAGGAGGACCTTAATCTGACTGGGGTTCTTATAAAAAGACACAGGTCAGGCATGATGGTTCATGATTTTAACCCCAGCACTCTGTAGGCAGATGCAGGCTCAATCTATACTGTAGATTTTCCATATGATAAAAGTAGAGATTAGAGTGTTAGAGCAATAAGCCAAGGGGCATGAAGAATCTACCCCCACCATCTTGCAAGACTCCAGTACCTAGCAAGTAATAGGAAAGAACTCTCCCCACATCTAAGAAACAACCACACTGATTCCTCTGTTTACGACTTCGAATCCACCAAAAAATGTCAAAGAACAAATTTCCGTTGTTCGAAGCCACACATCTTGAGGTATTTCATTCTGACGGCCCTCGGAAACTAATATAGGTCTTCTAACCACCTGTGCTTTACAGCGAATTTCACCAACCTTGCAGGCTGGGCCAGCGGCCAACCCAAACGTTGGGGAAAAGCTTGCTGACTTAGAGGCACGTACTGTGAGCGGAAACCCAAATTCAGAAATGGGAGTGACGTGGCCAGGTCTGAGATTTCACTGTTCCCAGCACACCTAGGCCTTATGAATGCCCTTTGACCTGTGCCCTTTAATGATCTGATTTGTTCTGCTCAATTAATAACAAGCAAGCAAACAAAGGTCTCCCCCAGGACTGCCAGCCTGCCTGACTGGATGGCTAGAAAGGATATCCAGTCGGAACTCGGGCCATGCATACGAGATACAGGAGGTTTTAGCCAGGTGACTACAAACTGTAAGCAGATTGTATTTATGACAGAATCAAACAAACATCCTAAGAATGAGAAGGGTCCATCTGTTTATATCTGGGACTGGGGCCACATCCGGACACAGCGGAGGGTTGCGCATGCCTTCCCTAAGAGTGCCATAAGATGGGTCAAAAATAACCTGTTCTTAATAGACACAAATGAGAAAACTGTCTCAACATTTTTAGAGTTAAGAAGGGAGAGGAGCGAGGATGTGAGTCAGGAAGGAAGGAAGCAGTAGACACCTTGGGGAAGTGTGACTAAAAACAAGTCCTCCCACCCCCCGATTTTATTATACTCTGTGAACAAGGCTTTCTTGATTTCTTTGGTTTCTTGAGACAAGGTTTCTCTGTGCATTCTCAGCTGGCCTGGACTCTAAGGGGAACTCTGCCTGCCTCTACTGGGACTAATGGTGTGGGCCACCATGCCAAGCTTGAACGAGACTTTCAAAGCACGTCTCTATAAAACAGCAAGGCTACTTGCTGCCTTCTGGAGATCTTTTGAGTAAATCCACTTTCTTAGTAACACTTCTAGAACCCACCCACACTCCTTGGATCGCCTTCCCTATGCCTCAGACCGCACCGTTGTACAACTTTAAGAACAGGAGCCTAGGGTACAGTTCCGTAACACCTCGATCTCATTTTTGGCCTCTCTCCATTTTTCATCTGAGGATGCTTATAGCTCCATTGTGATCCCCAAGATAATCTAAGAGAGAACCCCCCATGACAAGTTCACCAACGTATATTAGTTCACTAAAGCTGCCATAAGAAATCCAGAGCTGGTTGTAGCACTGCATAACTTCGAACCTAGCACTAAAGAGACAGAATCTCTATGAGTTCAATGCAAACCTGATCTACAGCTACATAATGAGTTCCAGACAAACCTGGGCTGTCGAGTGAGACTCTGTCAAGGAAGAAACAGAGAGAAGGGTTGGGGGGATGGGAAGGAGGGAGGGGGAGAAAAAGAGAAGGAGCAAGGAAAGAAAACATTGGTCAAGTTTAATCCCATCTGCTACCTTAACTCTCTTGTGTTGGAAATGTTTCACCAAGTCAGGGACTTTTCAGAAGTACTAGTTCTTCTATTTGTTTGGTTGGAGTTTTGTTGTTTGTTTTTTGTTTTTTGTTTTGTTTCTCTCTGTAGCCCTGCAGTTCTAGAATTCACTCAGTCGAGCAGACTGGCCTCGAACTCACAGAGATCCACCTGCCTCTGCCTCCCACATGCAAGGATGAAAGGCGTGTACCACCACCCCACCGCCCGGCTAGTTCTTAGTATACAATGTACAGCAGCTTTAGCTATATATAGTCCCATATACTCCCAGTAAAGCAACGATGGTTCCTCAAGACAATTACATCAAAACCCTTTAAAGATTGAGCCCAGTTTAAGCCAAATACCCTTGGACATGCACCAAACCAAAGTCTATGGTTATGAATTCAGCTGAGGTCCTCCTGAGGGGCCGGCATTGCCACTCAGTGCAAAGACAAATTCAGCTTAGGTCATCCTGGTCCCTCAGTGCACGTAGACACATGTATCAGAAACGGCAGGTCTTGGCAGCCACTCCTCTGACTAGCAAGAAGTGGCAGTGGTGTGTTATGCTCACAGCTAGCACCTGGCCCTGTGGCCACCTTACGTCTGGAATGTGCCTTTGAAGAATAGCTGCTGATTCTAAAGAGTTTCTGAAACGCTTTACCGAGAGTGTCACATGCTTTAATTAATTTGATGCTGGGTGAAACAGTCTTATCCAAAGAAGTTTTTGCTTGAAAAAGAAAAACTTTATTTTACCAGGTGGCCAATCTCATGGAGACAGGAAAGCTAGCCTCAAATCTTTCTCCTAGAGAGGATTTAGCGAGATTTATGGGATAAAGTAGGAGGGTGGTCTGAGGTGTGGAGATCATGAGGGGAGGTTAGGAAGAACTATTGTCTTCTGAGTTGTAGAGCTGGGGTCTAAAAGCAGCATTCCTTTTACAAGGTTTTCACAAGTATGAGTTGGATATATATACATCACTTGGCATATGGGGAAATATTAATGACTATACTGATATTAGCAAAGAAAAGGTCAGAACAGCCTCTGAGCCACCTCTACGCCTAACCTGTCATTATTTGGCTACACAGATGAAGACCATGTATGCCTAAGGCCTGCTATCTGAGGATCTTCAAAGGCAGGGAAACCTGGGGGTGGAAAGGTGTAAAGGAAGTAGGGCAACTTAGAAACTGGTGTGTGTGTGTGTGTGTGTGTGTGTGTGTGTGTGTGT
The DNA here is from genome assembly GCF_963924665.1 of Micromys minutus. Taxonomy (NCBI): domain Eukaryota; kingdom Metazoa; phylum Chordata; class Mammalia; order Rodentia; family Muridae; genus Micromys; species Micromys minutus. The sequence goes on from NC_137958.1 coordinate 32,264,478, forward strand.
GTGTGTGTATGCACACTGAAGATCTGACTCCAGTCACACGCATGTTTTTGCTTGTTCTACCTCTGAGCTACATACATCCATAGCCAAAACCTTACATGCTGGAAACATACAGTCGGGACAGGCAGAGGGCATGAAAGCATTTAAGTACTTAAAGAACAGCTTAGATTTCCATTTCGAAGATACCGAGCCAGACTTTTTCCCCCGTCTGAACTTGCCTGGTGGATACAATCATGACTCCAGCCTCAGGGCCACCAGCTTTGGCAGCATGTGAGCTCAGTCTCTGCCTCTTCTGCCTACGTCTGTTAGGAGTCCGGTCGCTGGGAACAGGCAGCACATGTGACTTCCAAGCCCACCCCCCTTTAGTCTGTAATGAAGCTAAGATCTTTAAACAGCAAAAGGTGTGGTGACAAGGGCACCAGACATCAAGAGAAATAAGGAAATCTAAATTCTAGCTGATCCAAGTGCCATAAACCTGTCCCTCATGGAGCTTAACCACCTTGTCCAGCTTTCCAGTCCATTCCCCCCAGGAAGCTCTATTTCTGTATTCGAAAGTAATTGCAGCCCCAGGGTTTGCTGGCTTCTGCCTGGGGTTCTATTAGCCCCTCTCTAAGGTTCGTGTTCTCTCTTTCTCTCTCTGTTTCTCTCTGTGTGTCTATCTCTCTGCCTCTCTGTGTGTCTCTCTATTTCTGTGTCTCTCTTTGCCAAATTTTTGGCAGTAGTCTGATACCTTTTCTTTGTCTCTGAAGCCCAGCTTTCCCTACTTTAAGACTCGTAACAGTATTTTTGACTTTGTTTTCTTAGCTTCACTATCAGAAGATGATACTGAAGAACAAATCTGAGGGTTGATGGGAAAGATGAATGGCCTATTCCTGGGGTGTAGAACCTGAGACCTTCTCTTGGTAAATGACCTGACTCATGACCCCTCTCCACATTGTCAACAGTGACTTGAGACTAGGCATAATTGACTTAAATTGACGCTCACTCTCACTCTTTTTATAACTCAGTTTCTCCACTAATGATTTTTGTGAGACACAATCAAATCCCATCATCTTAACTTCTCTTCCCAAATCTGCTTAGACAAATGGGCAGCTTCAGACAGGAGCTAGAATGGAAAGACATTGAGTCATTATAGTAAGAAGGGTGATGGCCTCTGGGCTTAAGCTGTGAACTAGGTCTATTCATAAGGAACCACGTTAGTTTCTGTTGCTATGATAAAACACTGTGGCCAAAAGCAACTTGGGAAGAAAGACTTTATTCTAGCTCCCAGGTGTAGAAAATTAAGAATCAGTCCTGGTGGGAGGTGATGGGAAGCTGAGTGTATACATCTTGAACTAAGTGCACAGAGAGGGAAAACCGGAAGTGGTGTGAGATGTATCTCAAACACAGTCTACTCTCGGTGATTGTACTTCCTCCGCCGTGGCCTCACCTACTGGCAGAGAAACATGATAGCAGGCAGGCAGGTTTGGGAGCTGAGAGTTGTACATCTTTATTCACAGGCGACAGAAGGAAACAGTATGTCACACTGGGCATAGCTTGAACATAAGAGACCTCAAAACCTTGCCCCTATAGTGACACACTTCCTCTGACAAGGCCACACCTTCTAATATTCCCTTATGGGCAAACATTCAAACATGAGTTTATGGGGACCATTCCTATTCAAACCTTCCAAAACAGTGTTACCAATTTAGAACCAACTGTTCAAATATTTAAGCCTATCAAGAAGATATTGTGATTCAACCATTATAGGGACAGACTCCTTGAATATAAGTTACCCTCACTGTATCCTAGGTCAGATAGGTGACTTTCTGTTCTGTATGACAGCATGTAGAAGTTACTTACCTACCTGTTTGTCACGCACTAACTATAACAACCATTTGCCCCTGAAACATGATTCAAAGTAGTTTTCTTTTCTTCTTCTTCTTCTTCTTTTTTTTTTTTTTTTTTTTTTTTTTTTTAGTAGAGCCAGTCCCAAATGCCAGTACCAGGCTTTTATATTTTTAGAAGCCCTCAACTATGTGGTGATAACAAAGAAGTCAAAGTGACTTGGAATCTAAAACGTTCCACACAGGCTTATGTTTTTAATGTGTGTCCCTTAGACAGTGACTGTTTTTGAGAAGGTTGTGGGACCTTTAGGAGCTGGGATATGGTTAGCAGAAGTAAATAACTAAAGTGGGCCTTTGAAGCACATTACCCAGTCCCCAGTTTGGGCTCCCAATCTGGTACAATAGGAACACCCACTGTGACATGTACCCACTGCGACATGCTGAGGTGCTCTGCGATGCTTTCCCCACCAAGGTTGACAGAAATGTCTGATGAGCACAAGTAAGGCTGTCTTCCTTCCAGATACTCGGTCACAGCAACACGGAAAAACTAATTCAGAAGAGATGGAGAAAGCGGACTTGGACTTTCCCGGCCTTTAATTCAGAATGGTAGTGAGAACTGAGGTGTGCTGAGAAGCTGAAATAAACACAGTTCCCGCAGTTCTGTGTAGAAAGGATATTCACTAACTCTTCATTCAGTAACTTTTACACTGATTGCTTTTGAAACAACCATGTTTGTTTTAAATATGTGGCTCGAGTGAAATACATTTTGAAGTCTGCTCCATCTGTTTCTTTAAACTTTAATTTTTATTTGAAAAATTTAAATTAAAGTCTTTAAAACGTTTGCCCTTTGTATAATGTTAATCTAACTCTAGCTTTGTGTGTGTGTGTGTGTGTGTGTGTGTGTGTGTGTGTGTGTGTGTGTGGAGAGGTATTGGGGAGAAAGATTCATAGAGGAGCTGCAGATCCCTGAGTAAATCAAGAATATCCCAGTTTGGATTTGATTGTACTATATGTCAGGAAGCTTAAAAAAAAAAAAAAAAAAAAAAAAAAAAAAAGTCCCAGAATGTGAAGTAACTAGCTGGAATTGCCAGAGGTAAAAATTCTAAGGATTTTTAAGTTATATGACTCCATATGAAGCAAGGTGTGGTGAGTTAGGTTCGAGAGCCAGAATGGAGGATGCTGGAAATGGAATCAGATGACACAATCCTATGCGGCCCTGCAAAGACCATGTGGCACATTGCTCCTGCCCACAAATGGGAGCAGAGTTACAAATGGGGGGTGGGGACAAAATGAGCAGAGTACATGGGAGAATAGACCTTCTAAACTATTTTATTTTGTGTAAGGTTTATTTTGTGGCACACAGGATTTTAAAAATTCTGAATATTAGAAATTTGGAAACGTAGAGGACAAGTCAAGGAGAGAAACGTGTTGCAGTAAATATTAAGTAGATGGCTTATCCCTTTATCAGCCTCTGCAGTCTCACTCCGTTGATGCCACTGTAGTGCAGAGCCAGGCACACATATGTGGTCCCCACACCACTTGGTGCTCCAGGCCGCCTCTAAGAACTCAGGCGCAGTTCACTCCACTGCCCCCATTGTTTCTGTCTTAGGTGGATAGGACTGCCCCAGCAGAAACATGACTCCATAGCCCAGTAGTCTTTCAAGCAGGTTTATATGTTAAGTTCTCAGTCTAGAAACCCTCTACAAAATAAGCTCACATCCAATGGACAAAGATACAAACTTCTCTTCTATATGAGATTTTAAAAGCCTATAGAAACCATTAAGAATATTTATATCTACCTATTGCCAATTAAGATCACCTGGATCAACATCCTCTTTTTCCAGCTCCATCTTGATTCTCCCGCCTCCTCCCTCCACTTCCTCTCCTCGACCTTACCCTCCTATCTCTCTTCTGTCCAATCATGTATCGCCTTAACATAAATCTACAAAAATGGGGTTGGGCCTGGGCAGATGGTTCCATGGGTAAAGCACGTGCCTTGTAAGTATTAGGAACTAACTTTGAATCCCTAACATCCACATAATCCAGCCTGGTGCCTGTGCCCGTTACCTCTGCACTGAGCATGAATGGAATACCCACAGGTGGATAACTCGGGAACTTCCAGGCCAGCCCCTTTAGCCAATTGGTAACTCAAGACCAACCAATAGGCGACTCTTGTCTCAAAAAATAAGGTGTGGAGTGGTAGAGGAAGACACCCTACATTAATATCAACTGGTCTCCACAAGTGTACACATGGATGAGAGCAGCTGCACACACATGTGCAAACATACATATATACCACACACATGCAAATATTAAAAAGAAGAAAAATAAATAGCATTGTAATTTTCTTAATACTGTTAGAATTATTTGAGTATTTTAGTCATTGTGGAAAGTTGAATAGGAATTCAGTAAAGTTAGCTCCTGATTGGTTGGTTGTTCATTTATTTATTTATTTATTTATTCATTCATTCATTCATTCATTCATTTTTGCCTTGTTTTGTTTTAATGCAGGAAGTCAGTTCAGAAAAATATGCATGTATTTTTTTCATTTTTTTTTCTATCATTAACAGGTACTACAGTGTTGTTTAATTATCTGTGAATTATTTAGAATTTGTTTTGGCTACTTGGCTATCAACAACACTTTCACAAATATATTTACTTTTTATTGACTATATATAGATTTATTATCATTATTCCAAATCTCACTTAAGGAAGAACAGAATCGGAAAGATATATTTTTAAGCTACAAAAGATTAAAGCTTGAAGCAATTTATAAGAAATTGCTTATATGTGATGTAGTCTGACTTTGAGAGCTATGAAAAGCCTGAGATTTTTATCTTACCAGCAAGCTACCAAGCCTGTGGATGCTGACAGAAGCCAGGAGAGTCCTGGCTTGGAGACAAAGGGCAGATTAATACTAAAGCAATGTTAACATCATTAGCAAGAAAATGACCATTGGACTCCAATCCTCAGTTCCCATAAGACAGAATCTAAAAAGCTAGATGATACCTTTCATTTGCCATGGAAAAGAGGTAGGTTAGCTAACTCCTGTGTGTTAATGCTGCTGTGCATCTGGGAGCTTCAGAATCCATTCATGTGGCAGATGTCTGACCATTCGTGATTCACCAAGACCTTCATGGATCCATGGAAGATTATCTGTTAATACAAATATTAAATTAGGAGCTCCTGTTATATTTTATTTATCATCTGATATGCCTTTCTTAATGTTCAAATCGAGGCCTGTGTGGGGTTGGCATAGTCTATCAACTGTCTTTCCACACTCCTTTACCACAGAGCTTAATGCATAATCTACAGAAAAGCCCAGACAGAGATCCCTCTGTGGTGGATCTATTTGTTCTTGTGTGGGCTGTGTCAGGTCTGCTTCCGTGAGCACAGTAGGGGCACCCTGCCAGCAAGATTGCAAATCTGCACAGAAAGGGAGGGACTTGCTCTGTCCCTGTTGAGGCTGAAATGGAAGCCCAACCTGGCACTCCTGTCTGCTTCCTATAACATTCTCACCCACTGGATATGGCTGAAGTGTTTCTAGTGGCCCAAACTTCTAACAAGCGATCTTACCGAGAAGATGTTATGCTTCGAGAGAGATGTCACTCTAATGTCGGCATGAATAAGTTATGTAAAGCTTTCACGACTGGAAAAGACATAATCACCATTCATGTATAACAGATTTGTTTATTCTGTAAAGATTCATTTCACTTGATTAATTATCAGTATCTGCCATGGGGGGGGTGGCTAAGAAGGCTGCTCTGATGAGGGAATATTATTGAAGTACATGTTTAGAATATTTATCACAGAATAAGTATTGGATAAACAGCACATTTATCATATTCTTTCTGTGTGGCATCTTTCTTCCCCAAAACAGATCACATCAAGGGCTATGCATTTGGCAGTTTCCCATCCAATACATTGTTTTGTGGAGAAAAAAAAAAATATATATATATATATATATATATTAAAATGCATATTAGAAACATTCCCAAATCAAGTTAAATGTGATGTTTAGATTCTTTAATCTCTCACAACCTTAGGAAAAATTACTACAAAATAGAAAGCAAATGGCCTCTCTGAGCCCATCAAGTTTAATCTTTGAACTATCCTGAATAGTATTAATATTGCTCAAAGACAAGTGATAACGTGTGAAAACTCATATAAGACATTAAATCTAGTGTGACAAAGCAGCTAGATTTAAACTCAAATATTAAACTCAACAGTCCTCAACAATCTATGTGTAATAATCTTCAGACTTGTGCCTTCTATCTGGTGAACATGATAATAATGACCATTTACAGATCCCTTACTACATCCCTTATCAGTGGAGTGCTTTAGATAAGCATTTTAATTTAATTTTTACAATGACCTTGAAGTGGATATTATCACTTCCTGACTATGCCACCGTGTCATACCTCTGGGCTCTATCACCTCTCCAGGCCATGGTTCTCAATTGCTACAGTTCTTAGGCAAGACTATGAACTAGAAGTTACAAGGCTATTATTCCATGTCTAGCAATGTTATCCATATGAAATCTTTATTCTTTCTAGGAACCAGCTTTCTCGTACCTTCATCTCCTTCCCCAATGGCTCCAATATACAATGTCCAAACCTTATCTCTCTCCTGGATCTTCAGACTCACACTATTAATGTATTTATTTGCCTTCTGCTTATCTACATTCTAACGTGTCTCTATCAATAAATGGTGGGTTTTACCGCCTTCTCCTTTCCTATGTCTATCCAGCATCAGGTTCAGGCTTGATTGTGCTTTGAGTATGAGTTCTAATTGGGAGTCTCTTAGGCTGTCTCCTCACTCTCTGCCATAGTCTGCTTTACACCATTCTCTGCCTCCAACCCAAAGTCTTGGAAAGCACAAATCAAATCAGGTACCACTCTGCCCAGAATCTTCCCATAATTCCGTTTGGCCTCAGGTTTTTTATTTTTTAATTATTTATTTACTTTATGTATGTGAGTACACTATAGCTCTTCAGAAGAGGGCATCAGATCTCATTACAGATGGTTGCGAGCCACCATGTGGTTGCTGGAATTTGAACTCAGGACCTCGGGGAGAGCAGTCAGTGCTCTTAGCCTCTGAGCCATCTCTCCAGCCCTGGCCTCAGGTTTTAACATCGCTTGGTAGCCTCTGCCTACCACTTCAGACTCGCCTTGGACTACTTCTTCTCTGTAATTCTTTTCAGTCAATCTAAACTGATTTCTGTTTCTTAAGTTTTTCTTTTCCTCTTGCTCTCTCCTTCTCTCCTCCATTCCATTCACATTTTCTTTTTATTTCAACCTGAGTTATGCCTTCCTATCTGTCTTAGTTTGGCTTTTACTGCTGTGAACAGACACCATTAGCAACTCTTAACCTCTGAACCATCTCTCAGCCCTAACCAAGGCAACTCTTATTCTTACATTAACAACATTTCATTGGGGTTGGCTCACAGGTTCAGAGGTTCTGTCCATTATCATCAAGGTGGGGAACATGGCAGCATCCAAACAGGCATGGTGCAGGAGGAGCTGAGAGTTCTACATCTTCATCTGAAGGCTGCTAGCAGAATACTGGCTTCTGGACAGCTAGAACCAAGAAATCAAAGGCCACGCCCACAGTGACGCACTTACTCCAACAAGACCATACTTTCTAATAGTGCCACTCCCCGGCCTAAGCATCTTCAAACTTCTCACACTATCTTACTTTTTATTTCTATTTCTACTTAGCTTTGAGTGAGAATCCTCACTTCCCATATGGCTGCCTCTGCTAAGCGTGCTCATTACTGCCTGTCTCCCCTCTGTGACCGTGTGAAGAATACAGTCGGGACCTGGGCCTTCGATGTTCTGTCAGGAAACAACACGATCTACTGTTCCTCAACACGTAACCGTTTTCATTTATAGAGTATAAATTATAAGCAACACCTTCCCTGCTTAAACCTTAGAGAATTTGGAGGGTGCTTTAAAATGTTTATTTAAGAAAACAAATACAAGTATTTTTAGTATTCAATTTATCCCTACTCCCAATTTGAAGACAGTGGGAAAAAATAGAATTGAATTAAAAGTAGCTGACATCTAGTTACATCAAAATCACTTTGGAATATTGTTTAGAATGAATCACAAGTAGGGATACATCCAGAGATGTATTATTTTATAATTCTTTATATGACTCAGAACACAGAAAAATCTGGGGAGTGGTGACTTAAAACCATCTTTTTTTTTTTCTGATCTGAAAGACTATGGCCTCTGTGAGTCAGAGCAGAGCACAATGTGGGTGATTTCTTTGGTCAGATTAGTCCTACAGACAGATGAGGCATATTCTTCTGAAACGGAGTCTACGGGTGAGCAGTGGTATAATGACAATTTACCAAGCCAGCAAGCAGGTCACATTTAACTTGTGAAGGTCAGAAACTAGTTACCAGGAGGCAAACTTTCACAGAAAATGATTCATAAAGGAGGAAGGAGAACTCAGCCACTTTGGCTTTAAAAATAGACTGTAGCCCCAAATGGGAGAGAAGAAAGGGCCCTCGTGTCCCGTGTAAGGGATGAGCAGTGTATATGTAACACCTCCTAAAACAGGCTCTTTGGGGCCTGACAAAGCGTTTTACTGAACTATCTCCCTATTGCAAACTAACATATCCCAATTGATTAAGATTTTAACATTGTTTTACTGAGTCTTTGATTAATGTATTTGAGACTGAATGAAGTGCCTTGAAGCTGTTCTGAAAACAAGAGTGTTTTAAATTAAGCACCGTGGTGCCGACCTGCAATAAAAACAAGAAATTGAGAGTCAGGCGTGTAGAAGCTTCCTTGAGAAACTGAAGATGTAGCTTACTGGTTCATCTTAAGTGTTTGCCTAGTTTGCCAAAGGCCCCAGATTAACACAAGGATAAATTAATGAATGAATGAATAAATAAATAAATAAATAGTTATTTAAATAATCATTTTGATCCAAAATATGATTTTCAAAGTTCATAGAGATTATAAGACAAGAAATTTTTTAATTTAATTTTGCATTCTTAGAACTCCATATACAACTAGGTACAATAATAACATATGCAGAACTAAAAAGTTTTCTGATAGTATCACTCAAATAAAGACATAATTGTTTATAGATAATTGTTTATAGATAATCACCAAAGATGATCAAAGATAAAGAAATATCTTATAAGGCTATTATAATTGTCACCAAGTGGTGCTGCTGAGTTGTTAAATTATATAGCATGAAGGTCACATAGATTTGGAGAGTCACCCAATTATTTATTTCCTTTCTATTAAAGTGTAGGCTTTTTTTTTTGAAGACTGTTAACCAACTAATATTCTGTGTTGTAGAATTTAGATTATAAGTTAAAGAAATAAGCAAGAGCTTTAAAAGTCTCCTGGTTTAGTTGTATTCTCAGCTGCGATTCAGTCTTTCACTTCCTCCCATGAGCCTCTCCACCTTCCTATTTCAAGCCACCCAGTCCTGAGCTAGTGCCGTGGCTCATCTCCACAGTTAAACTGATCTTTGTATCTTCATCGCTGACTCAGCCTGAGGCCAATCTCTATGTAGCTATCAGGAATTCTTATTAGATTTTCATCACTGTGACGAATATCTGGAGAAAATAACAGAAGGGAAATTTAGTTCTTGTTCATGAGTTTCAAAGATAACACTGGGATCTTTCTGTTTGGACCTAATGCCAGGTACAACCCTCAGGTAGCAGGGGAATGTGGTAAGGCAGCTCACAGAACAGTGGCCAGGAGGTCTGGAGAGAATTTTTCTATGAAACTTTTTCTTCCTTTGCTCTGTGTGAGCCCACAGCTATCAGATGGTGTCGTCCATATCCAGAAGAATTCTTTCACTAGTTTACCATCTCAAATAAGCCCTCACACATACACCTTGAAAACGTGCGTGACAAACCTCCTAGCTGTCGATCTAATTGTGCTCTCCTGGTACGCATGCTCCTTGCCGTAGTACACAAGACCCTCATTCTCCATTCTTATTTTCCGGTTTTCTCTCCCTCTCTTCTCACTGTGATCTTTATGGTCAGCTTTTCCTGTGTTCCTGAATGTCAGCTTCCGAGCACCAGATCACTAGCTGAAACGCTCTCCTGAAGCTCTTCCTACTGTTGAAACCTCACTGCCCCTGACTCCCCCTTTGAAGGGGGCATCCCCCCTCCTGCACCCCCATCTTCTGTTACTCCCCTGCTTTCAGACATTCTTCTGCTCTCTGGAAGCTTTCTGTTATGTTTCTCCCACTAAGACCCTTTGAGCGTGCTGACTTTTTTTGTTTATTTTTTTGGTTTTGTTTTTTTTTTTTTTTTTTTTTTATTTTGTTCACATCTGGCACAGTTGCTGGCACGTAGGATGCCTTCAACCAACTGCTGAAGTCATGAAGAAAGAAATTAATTATAATCTAGCATTTTAAATCAGCTTACTTTTTCTTTCCAGTAGAATCAAAACTTGGCCAGAACTAGCTGTTCCTATTTCTTTGAAACTTGAGACAACAGGACTTCACATTTGCATCTACCTTTGAGTGGCACAACTATTTTATTTTTGTCCTTTTTATTGTGATAAAATATACATACCCCCAAATGTACACCATTTCAAGTGTGGTGCAATGCTTGGGCATGCCATTTACTGTATCATATGACCATAGCAACAAGGACCATTCCCAGAGCTGTGACATTGTCCCAGAGGCAGGTGTTAAACTAGCTCCCTGCTCTTCCCAACTCCAGCCCCGGAACTCACCTTCCCTTTCCAGTCTCTCTGCTTTGCCTAGTCTAGGAGCTTCTTACAAGTACAGCTGTCCAATAGGTGTCTTTATGTTTAGCTGATTCCACTCAGCATAACGTTTTCAAGGTTCATGTATGTTATAGCACCTGTTAGAATTTGCTTCCTTTCTAAGAATAAATATTCTCTTATTGTATGTATATGACAGCTTTTATTTATCTATTCATGTGTTGATAGACACTTGAGTTTTTCTTTCTGGCTCTTTTTAGTAAGGCTGCTGTAAACCTCATTGAACAGCCTTCATTTGAGACCAAACTTCCGGTTCTTTGGGATATATATTAAGAAGTGGTATTTGGAAGTGTGCCACAGTTCTGCGTAACTTGCTAAGCAGCTGCCATGCTTACTCTTCCTTGAACTTGCTGACCTGTCTTCCTACCTGAACGCTCTCTAATGCTCCAAAGATGGCCGAACTCCAACATCCACTCCCATTTTGAGAACACCTAGAACTCTGTGCTTTCTATCAGAGTGGATCTGTTTCTAATTATCGACACCAAATACCACACTCAGAGAAACCGTCCCTCACATTGTCTTTTGTCCCAAATCATTCAGCTATTTTAAAATATTGTTGGATTGTTACACGGATAAAACTAGCTCAGAAAAATGAGGTAAACCAATGGTTTCTCCATGAGAAAATTGATCCCTGACCAGTTAAGATACCCAGTGGTGTATGGTTGGGATATAGTCAGCTCAGCAACAAGTCAGCTCTTCAACACAAGTAACACAAGACTCAAGGTATCAAGTGTTCCCACAGTCCTGGCACCCATGGGCACATGAAATATGAGACTACTATTTGCTTCCTAGCCATTAGCCTAGGCAGTTGTCATGCTCCTAGAACTTGAAAGTGGTTCTGAGCCTGGTGAGGTTTGATGCAGCCACATGGAGCTGTCTGAAGCCCCCATTGTTTATGGATCACTTCGTTTCCATTCTCTCCCTCTGTGACTTTCTCCATCTTCCTTCTCGGCATCAGAAAAAAAATGCATTCCACAGATGATAAACAGCGGTTGGTAATCAGTGCATAACAGCTCCCTGTGTATAATACAATCATTAGGTGTACATTAGACATTTGGCATAATGGAAATACTGTCGCTGTAATAGAACTCTGTCAAAGTACCAATGCCTCCTGCTTTGAAAATGCACAGATCAATTTTGTATCACTCTGAACATGGGGAAAGGATGCCAGCAGCGTGGTATTTCTCTGTGACAAAGTTCAATTGATTGTGCTTATCAAATTTTGAAGAAAGACACTATGCATGTAAATGTGTTAATACCAGTTTTATACGCCATTTAATATCCTTCAGTCTCCCCTCATTTAAGCTGTATGCCTTGTGCTTTTAAGCTACATTTGAGCATGATTGCAAAGCTTAGCCACAGCTACTGCCAGGGGATTGGCGAAAAAGTGTGTGATGCTGACTACTGGGAATGTCCCAATTATAGGAAAATGCAAAGTAGACGTGGTGAGGCACATCTGAAATCTCAACATGAAGAAGGCTGAGACGAGGTAATCTCATTTTTTAGGCCAGCCTGGGCTACAAAGAAATGTTCTCTCCTCCTCCTCCTCCTCCTCCTCCTCCTCCTCCTCCTCCTCTTCCTCCTCCTCCTCCTCCTCCTCTTTCTCCTTCTTCCTGTCTCCCTCCCTCCCTCTTCCCCTCCCTATCTCCCTCCCTTATTCCCTTTCTGTCTCCCTCCCTCCCCTCCCTCTCTCTCTCTTCCTCTTCCTTCGCACCCTCCTTTCCTTCCTCTCCCCTTTTTTCTTGTTCTCTCATTCCCTTCACAAATACACACACACACACACACACACACACACACACAGAGGAGAGAGAGAGAGAGAGCGCGCGCGCGCGCGCGCGAGAGAGAGAGAGAGAGAGAGAGAGAGAGAGAGAGAGAGAGAGAGAGAGATTATTGCAAAGAGGACAAACACTGTTAGGAGGGGCAAGGGAGGGCCGTGAGAAGGTGAATAAGAAAACCATGTAGTGGTATATGTTTAAGAATATTACAATGAAGAACCCATTACTTTAAAAAACAATGAAGAGGAAAAAATAAAAACTTGTTTCAAAGGTTCAGAAATGTGAAATTTCCCTCTCCCTTCAAAAAAAAAAAAAATAAGAAAGAAAAAGAAAGAAAGAAAGAAAGAAAGAAAGAAAGAAAGAAAGCAATGAAGGCATCTGCAGGGCCCACAGTGAAGCAGTGACTTTGTTCAGAGCTAGAAGAGGAAACAGAGAACTTCAAACAGAAATGAAGAATCTGACAGAGCGGAAAGAAAATATTCTGCAATTGAATTTTTTATGACGGTTTGTATGACTAAAACTTACTAACAGCCATTAATTTGTGTGGTTTAAATGAGAAAATTTTATGGTACATAAACTGCAATTAAGTGTTTTAGCAAGACTAAATGGGAGAGAATATACTTACATCCCTGTGGTCCTGTGTAAGCATATCCATAGAATTGGTTCTGACAAGTGGAATGTTTACATTCTTTTTCTGATTTTTTTTTTTTTTTTTTTTTTTTTTTTTGGAGACAAGGTTGTGCTGTGCAGCTCAAGCCTCAAACTCAGGATTATTTTCATTCATAATTCCAGGTTATGATTCAACATTGTGGGGATGTCAAGGCAGTGGGCACCTGATGCAGCCAATCACATCATCCCAGGACCCGAACTCAGGGACAGAGGCTCCCCTAAGTGGGCAGTGTCTTCCTGAATCAGTTAAGAAGCTCAACAGTCCCCAAGATGCCTATGGGCCAGCCTGATCTAGACAGTCCCTCCTGGAGACTCTTCTTCGGTGCCTCTAGGTTGTGTCAAGTTGACAACTAAAGCTATCATAGATATTTGGCTTTTGCTTTGTTTTTCAGCTATTTGCAGAAGTGCATGTACCCTTCACCCAATTTCTCATCCCTGGTTACATCTTAGATAATTAATCCAGTATCAAGGCCAGAAAATGGATAGTGGTACAACATATGTTATATCTGTGCCATTTTATTACATGTATAGAGTTATGTTGAGGCTTCATAAAATTCCTAGGCAAATGGATGGAACTAAAAGCTATCATCCTGAGTGAGATCACCCAGTCACAAAAGAACACACATGATATGTACTCACTGATAAGGGATACTAGCCCAAACATCTTACAATATCCAAGAAACAATTCACAGACCTTATGAAGCTCAAAAAGAAGGAAGGCCAGAATGTGGATGCCTCAGTCCTTCTTAGAAGGAAGAACAAAACACTCACTGGAGGAAATACAGGAACAAATAGAGGAGCAGGGACTGAAGAAACGATCACCTGGGGATTTACTCCATGTGCAACCACCAAACCAACACACTATTGCTGATGCCAAGTAGTGCTCACTGGCAGGAACCTGATATGGATGCCTCCTCAGAGGCTCTGCCAGAGCCATACTGATAGAGATGAGGATGCTTGCAGCTAACCATCAGACTGAACATGGGGACCCCAATGAAAGAGCTAGAGAAAGGACTGAAAGAAATGAAAGGGGTTGCAACTCCATGGGAAGAACAAAATTATCAACCACCCAAACCTTCCAGAGCTCCCAGGGACTAAAACACCAACCAATGAACACACATGGAGAGACCCATGGCTCCAGGTGCATATGCAGCCGAGGACAGCATTGTCTGGCATTAATAAGAGGAGAGGCCTTTGGTCCAGTGAAGGCTCAGTTTCCCAGTGTAAGGAAACACCAAGGTGCTGAGGTAGGAGAGGGTCACTGGGAGAGGGAGCACCTTCATGGAAGCTAGGGAAGGGGGAGGAGGTGGGAAAATAGAGAATAACATTTGAAATATAAATACAGAGAACATCCAATAAAATGACGACAAAATAGGCAGATGAGATGGATCATGGACACAACTCTGCCAACCTGAGCTTGGTCCACAGTACCCACTGTAGAAGTCTTAGATAAAAAAAAAATTGAGCTTAAAATGTTGCTAAAATGTCAGGGTTAACACAACAAAGTTGGAAATACTGAGAAAAGCAAACAGAAGGATTTGCAACCAATGACCAGATAAGAGAAAAGACAGGGCTGATGGTTGTGATGCAAGATGAGTCAAATTTGTGCACAGGAGGGGCTGGGCTTTCTCCTGATGGCCAGGCAGAGATGAAGAAGGACTTTTCTAGAACATTCACTGTTTAGGCACAAAGGGCATAAATGTTCTCACACTTACAAATATTTACAGAGCGTCTTTCAAACCTTCAATGTAGACAGCCTGGGTTACTTCCTGCCTTGAAGCAGCCCACTTCAGTGTCTCTGTAGTGAGCTTTGCTTAGCTTCACTAACTCAACTGCTGTCTTGTTGAGCAAACTTCTTAACCACTGTCCCTTGACGGAATTCATCCCCTCAAATAGGAAAAGCATGAGGGACACACTATCATTTCTTTGGCTTCCACATAAAGGCCTGCATTCGCATGTGTACATCACATGAAATGTCTACATCACACACAAACACACACTCACATTCACACACATACACACACACAAACACACACACAGTAAATAAAAATTCAAAAATTATATTGAGATCTATTCCAGGATCACACTGCATCCATGCCTTTTCCTGCCATTGACCTATCTCCAACCACACTTAGCCCCTAATGACTCATTTTATTTTTTCTGTCTCTACAAGGTTATCATTTTGGAGTGCTATATAATTGGAATAGCATATGCTACTTCGAGGTTCATCTTTTTCACATAGAATGCCCTTAGATCTGCCCAAGTTCCTCTCTTTATAAAGAGTTTGATTCGAGGGGAACACCCTCAGAGAGGCAGGGCAAAGGGGAAGGTACAATGGGTTTGCAGAGGAAAAACCTGAAGACAATATTTGAAATAAATAAATAATATAACACACACAGTTTGATTCTTGCACACTTTTAATTCTTGTACTGGGAAGGCAGAGGCCAACCGGATCTACAGAAAGAGTTCCAGGACAGCCAGAAGCTTTCTATCTGGACCAATGAGATATCAAAAAGAGAAAAAAAGAGGAGAGGGCTTCCAGCCACACCGAAACCCTGAAGAAGAGGGGCAAGAATTTCAAAGAGCTGAAAATAAAGTGGTAAAGTGTCTAAGAAAATTTGCCTAAAAAATGCTAGTGAAAGGGAGGAGCGAGTGTATTTGCAAAAGCTGGGTACCGTCATATGAAGTGTGCAGGATCCATCACCTGCAGAAGTCTGTTTCGAATGACTGAGATAGTGAGATAAGCCTGAGCAGGACCCAACTTAGAGGTTTGTCAAAAGGGGTGGAGACATTGTGATGTAAACCATGACTGCTAAGGTCTTTGCCTTTTGTTAGTTTGTTACCATCCTTTTTATTGGATAGTCTCTGTATTTACATTTCAAATGTTATTTCCTCCCCCTCCCCTTGCTTCCATGAAGATGCTCTTCTCTCCTGGCTTTAAATATTTTCTATCCCTTCTTCATCTTTCCCCAATTAAAGGCTCAAAACATTCATTTGATTCCCATCAAACCAGAATTGGAGGTCATGAGGGTTTTAAAGATCCACCTTTGTAGATTTGTAATTACTTACAGTCCAAAAATAGAACTGTAGTGTTCACCTTGAAGTTCACCTCTGCCCTATCCTCCTGTGTCACCCTTGACCAACCGTAGGAATCAGAATAGTTTCTCCTACAAACTTTAAGCCTGTAAATATCTTAGTTTGCAGAGCAAAAAAAGACTCAGCAGATATGGTTAAAATAAAGATCCTGATGTGGAGCCAATGTGATCTTGAAAGAGTCATAGAAGTGTAGGTAGGAAAATAAGAGCCAGAGAGAAGGGATTAAAAACGCTGATGGTAGTAATGGTGGAAGAAGTTTAGCCAAGGACCACAGCAGGTCCTAAGAAAGAGATGAGAAGAACAAGACTATTTTATGCAAAGGGTATCTACCTATTTTATGAGTCTGTTGAGATAGAATAATGGCACAAGTCAGTGGGAAGAGATGCCATGTTTGCTGAAGCCCTTTATCAGTGGGAGGATCCTTTACCAAAAGATTCCAGAAGATGAGATTCCAGAAGATAAACATACTCACATCCTCAGCTTGGTGAAGGTCCTCCTAACAGTTAAGGGGACATGCATGTATGCTCCACATAGATCCCCAAGGTATTAGGAAACTTGATTTTTCTACTTTCTCTTGGTATTACCCAATAAGATGGAGGAAAGGGTGTGTGTGTGTGTGTGTGTGTGTGTGTGTGTGTGTGTTTATATGGAAGTAAAATATGACAAGTATGTCAACCTATCAGTAAACAGTGAATCTGTCATGTGTTTTATAACGTCACAATTTAACCTTCAGGAACTGGAATAACTGTCTCTCTCCTCTGCTTGGTTGTGAGTGCGGGACACCAACCAGCAGAAGTCAAACAGAGAAGAATCCAGTATAAATGGACAAGATATTTCTATACTTACGTACATGGTATTAAAAACAAATTCCCAAACACAGGCAAACAAAATTGTCTTTATGAATGTAGTCGATCCACCCGACCACAAATTCTGTCCTTATATTTCTGTCCCCTCACCATACCCCAGAAACCACACTTGTGTTTTGACTTGGAGTGGCTCCTGACTGTCCTCAATGGATGAGATCCAACCTTTGATGGAAATAGGCAAAGGGAAACCCTAGCCGGCAGTCTCTGGTTTGGCGAATCATTTCAGTGCTGAGCAGACACTGTAGGACTGGGAATGAGGAGATGGCACCAAGCTCTTCACAAGATAACTTGGCTCCAGTGGTTCCTGGTGAGGGAGAGTTGGGAGTCCATTGACTTTCATTAAAGCCAAACAAACAAATACTGCTGCATAAACACGAATGAATCAGACCACAAGTTACTGTTTATTGCCTTGTTATTCTGTGCCAGGCACTACATTAAAATCTCTTGCAAACATTTTTCTCATTGAATGGTCATAACCTTGAGGAATAATACAGTTTATCTTTCCCATTTACTGATGAAGAAATGATATTGTCTTATGACACCCAAGTAGCAGGACCTCAAGGCAATCCACTGAGTCCAAAACTGCTCTCTTAATAATCCACAATGCTCTCTTCTAGAGTTTCGGAATCCCAAATATTGAAACATATTAGCAAAATCCCACTCACTCTGCCTGAAAAGAGGTTAAAAACAGGTCTTACATTTACTGGACTCTTTCTGAGCGTAGTGGCACACACCTGCGATCCCAGCATTCAGGGGGCAGAGGCAAAGTGACTGCTGCCTACCTGAGGCCAACCTGGGTAACAGAGAAGCCCTTTGAAACAAGAAGAGTAAAATCTGGGGAATACAATAAATGCAACATGGTTACCATGACATCGAGATCTTATGTATGGCAGGCTAATACCTTGGTGCCCAGCATCTCTTGTGCACGTCACTGAGTCCTATGGTGGCAGCAGAAAGACAGCTGCGCTCACTCTCCATCGCTGGCACCTCAGCCAGGCCTTCATGGGAATACATAAAAATCCATGTATTTGTAGAACACATAGGAGAGAACGGGTTCAATCAGAGGACGTGCTTCATCTTTATCCTCGGGCATGAGGTGGACTGGTCAGAAGAAGCAGGCAAATGAACAGCAGTATTAGCTAGAAATAAACAGGACAGAAAATTACCTGGGTGTCTTGACGTGCTAGCTTTTCTTTACTCTGTAATAAATTGCTACAGGCATAGTATGTTGAAGTAAGGTCGTTATCAACCTTCAGTTCCTAAAGTCCACAGATGGAACTGAAGGGGTTAACGAGGGTGGTGGCATTCCTGCAGGCTCTAGAATGCAGGGAGCCAGGTCAGCAGAAGATCTGGGTTGAACGAGCTCTTCCTTTCTCTCTTGTGCTCATTGTACAGAGAATGCAACATTGGCACTGAAGAGGAAACTCCAGGGACAGCCAGACCGTGTTCTCATTCTCCTGGAACAAGATGTTCTGTGATACTGAGCTTGGAGATCTAAGTTGTTCCCAGGGTATGTAAACCCAGGGTGCAGTGCCTTCTGTCCTTTAGCTGCAGAATGACACGCTACATGTGAGGAGCTCGACCTTAAGCAGTGTTTCTGAGTCCTGGGGACCAGGTCACCATTTGTCACCAGCTCCTTTATCTTTGCTGCCTTTTGGTTAAAAAAAAAAATTGAAAAAAAATTGAAAAAAAGGTGCTTTTCTTCACTTATGTCATTGGACTCAGTAGGTAGAAATCTTTGTGTAGGGGATTGTCTGCTGTCCTGAATTTTGAGTTTCTAGAGCCCATCTGTCTCCCTTGACTTGTGGTTGTCTCCCATATTTAGACATCAATATAGCACTTTCTTTCACCATTATTGTCACCATAATTGTCATAGGTGTGTGTGTATGTGTGTGTTTCTTTTCTAAAAAAGATTTATTCGTTTATTGTCTGTAAGTACACTGTGGCTGTCTTCAGACACACCAGAAGAAGCATCAGATCTCATTACAGATGGTTGTGAGCCACCATGTGGTTGCTGGGATTCGAACTCAGGACCTCTGGAAGAACAGTCAGTGCTCTTAACCACTGAGCCATCTCTCCAGCTCATGTGTGTTTCAACAATCAATGAAGTATACAAATTTGAGGTTGGCAGCTGCATACTCATAAGTATGTATATGTATATAAATGAATATATGTATGAATGCAGTCATGTAGATTACTTTTTTACTCTTTCTGTTGAAGTTTGTGTTATGGAATTTATCATGTACGAAAAAATATATAAAATCTATGTGAAAATAAATTGCCCCAAACCTGATCTGAGAAAGAAAATTTGTACATAATGTTGACAACATACTAAAAGGAATAAGGAAGCATGTTTTATTTTGAAAATATTTCAAACTTATTACAAAAATAGCACAGAAATATTTTGCGTATCATTCATCAATATTAAGTAACTTCTACTATTTTGTTAATACCGTTTTCTCCCTTTTTTTCTCCTATATATTATTTTTCTTCTTGTAAATTAAGGGTATTTGCTTATATTTATATACCATTATCCAATTCTGAACATTCAACTTATTAACTATATATGTTGCTGTTGCGATAAATATTGAAAAGTAAAAACCTTTTATTCCAAGCTAGTACTAGCTCCTGGGGGCCATTGCGGGGATCTCTAACTTGGCGCTCCATGCTGCCTCTAAGAACTCATGCACGGTTCACTCCATCACTCCTGTTGTTTCTGTCTTGGGTGGATACAACCACCCTGGCATGTTGTTTTCACTCACTTTCCTCCACCACCTGGTACAAATATGACTCCATATCCATTAACTTATCCAACAGGTTTATATGTTAAATTCTCAATACACAAACCCTCCATACAATAAGTTTACAATTAATGAACAAAGATATAAATTGTCCATCTATATGAAATAAACTAGACCCATAGAAACCCTTAAAATCATTATAACAACCTCATCAAGCTAGATATATGTTAAGAGAAACATACACGTTGGCTTCCATCTTCTTCTTCTGTGAATCTCTGCTTCCTCTCCCTCTCTTCTGCTCCTGCAGCCTCTTTTCCCACCTACCTCTCCACTGTCCAATCATATATCACCTTAAAATCAACCCACATCAACCCACATGCTGTAATGCTGTAATATATGGGTCAAATCTGTTGATTGGCATTTTTATAGTCATATACAATTGTTTACCCAACCACACAGGATCTATCAATAGCTCTTCTCTCTCTCTCTCTCTCTCTCTCTCTCTCTCTCTCTCTCTCTCTCTCTCTCTCTCTCGCTCCCCCCCCCCCCACTGCTCTCTACCATTCTCTCTTCTAGGTCTCCCTATGCTGTTCAGGCTGAACACATCGTCCCAGGGTCCAGTCCTCCTTTCCCTTTGATATTTGAAAGTGCTGGATCTACAAGTGCACTATGCTGGGCTCTTACTATGTTTTAACATAAAAACTTTCCCAAGCTTTTCATTGTTTCTTTGTTTTATTTTTGAAACAGGGTTTCTCTGTATAGCCCTGGCTATCCTGGAACTCACTCTGTAGACTAGGCTGGCTTCTTATTCAGAGATTTGCCTGTCTTTGCCTCCTGAGTGCTGGGTCTAAAGACATGCACCACCGCTGGGACGCTGCTGACCTAAGCCTTTCTGGACACTAAGACTTCAGAGACTGTAAGCCAGTTATTTTAAAATATTATTGTTTGTTGTTATTGTTGGAGAAAGTGAGTTCAAAGTTTAGCAAGAAGAATGAATACAGTTATAGTTGCACCTGCCTGTAAGAGAGGGGAGGGAGGAGGATTGTGAATCTGAAGTTAGGCCAAGCCACAGTTCATAGTAACAGGCTAGCTTGATTTTATAGCAAGACACTAGTTTTTAAATTGCCAACTGGGTAATTAAAAAAAAAAAAAAGGGGGACTCAGGAAATGGTGCAGTCATCAGAGTGTCTGATATGCAAGACTAGGGACCAGAGGTTACATCTCTAGCACCCACATACAGTGGCACACATCTGTAACCCCAAAACTCAGAGTTCAGAAAGGCAGATCTTTGGAATTTATTGCCAACAAGTCTATCTAATCAATAAGCTCCAGTTTCAGTGAGAGACTGCATCTCACAAAATAAGGAAGAGAACAATGGAGGTAGAAAACTGAAGTCAACCTTTGTCCTCTGCACACCTGTGAACGCATATGCACCTTCATGCATACCTATGTGTACTGCCCCCCATACCCACACACACATTAAAAGAAGGAAAAATGAGAAACTGAGTTATCAAGGATTAATTTCATAGAACTCAGGATTCCTTTGAGACTGCCTTTTGCTATTCATCAGACTGACCTTAAGAACTAATCCCGTTTAGTCAAAAGAGAGCATTAATGGTGAGTTAGAATTAGGGTTAGAGTAAAGACTTCATTTCCATCACACCACATTGCAATATTATTTTCAGCTCTCAGAATGGGAAACCAGGAGTAAAGTGGTTAATGCTGGAAGATGGTTTCTGGATAACATAGCCAACAAGTAGTGGTGCTGATAGTCAAACCCATGTTTGCAACCATTCTTTGCTCGTTACATGTTGGCCTCCTAAATACTTATTATCTGCCATGGTTGTTATGAATAGCTGTACTCTGGAACAAACACTGCTGAGAATTAGCTCAGAAATAATTGGCCTTCAGTACAACTGCTGTTAGCTACATTGGACTTACCAGCAACTGGCCACGTTTTCTGTTTTGAAACATGTTCTTCATCTGTCCCCAGGAGACTCTCTCATGGGAACATCCTCATCATCTGAGAGGTAGAGGAAGAAGATTCCTGGGATTGGTTGCTGAGCTTTTGTTCTTACATAGCTTGTCTCATACAATGTAATGGTTAATTTTGACTGGCAAGTGGATGGGATGAAGTATCACGGTGGAAAAAAACCACCTCTGGGTATGGCTGTGAAAGTTTTTACCAGAAAGGTTTAACAGTGAAAAAGATCTGTGATAAATGTGAGTAAGCATCTTCTAGGATCTGCTCTTCTCCCCAGACCTCCTACCCAGAGCTAGTGCTACAGGCATGATTGAATGCATCTGTGGGGGTGTGGGGTGGGGAAGGGGGTTGGGGCTCTGATGGATCTACGTGCGTATGTAGCAAGCACTTGGGCTATTTTACCTACTGTTCTTTTCAAGGCTGTAGTTCCTAGACCTGAAAATTCCTGGCACCAGCTATAGTAGTTGCTCAAGACAGACTTGTTATAAGATGGGTTTGTGAACCAATTCTTCAGCTCATTCACAGACTGAAATGTGTAAAAGAATGACCAGGGCTGGGGAGATGGCTCTTTGCTTAAGAGCCCTTGTTGTCTAATTGTGAAGACTGTTGATCAGATCTCAGCTTACCTGCTAGGGCTTCTCACAAACACATATGCTTCCACTCCAAGGAATCTGACATTGTCTTCCAGACCCCAAGTCTATTTGCACACACACACACACACACACACACACACACACACACTAAATCTTCAAAGAACATCGTACATATTTTCTATCTATGTATCCAGAAACTTTAAATTTATTTTCCTTCCTAATAGACTGGGAGTTATATCCAGTTATAGATGAATTATATAATTTCTGAATATAAAAGAAATTCTTGTAGGAAACCTAGGCTATGTAAGCAGAGAAAATTCAGCTAACTAACTACTAACACAACCACCCAGAGGCTGTTAATAGTTTTGGTCTACTTCTTTCCAGATGTGTTTAATTTCAGTGATATTTTATTTGAAAGTTTCCTCATCCCCACGACAAGGAATGCAACAAACAAGCCGAGGAGCTCAATGTGGTTTCGAGCTTCGAGCAAACCGCCATCCTCCCAGCCACAAGCACTTCCACGGAATTTTTGGGCGCTACTATTTTCCTTTTCCAAGAAAGCATGCTATAATTTTGGATATTTAAGTTACCCAAAGCTTCCACGAAGGGGTCTCCCTTTTAAAGTGAACTCAGAATTCCCAGAAAGATAAATACTTTGAACTTGGGGAATTTCTATTTGGCCAAAGCAGTAAACTAACAGCTCTTATCTTGGCTCCTGCAGGACTCAGCCAGTGCATCTTCTTGGCTGGTCACACTTTCCAAACTATGGCTGCTCAACTGTGACATGCGTAGGGTCCTGGGCTCAGTAGTCGAAGTCGGTGTGAAGACCAATAAAAGAACTTGGTGTGGCAGTGCTCGCTTTAGTCACAGCCTTCAGGAGGTGGAAGCAGCTGGAGCTCTGTGAACTGGAGGCCAGCCTGGGCTACAGAGTGAGCTCCGGGACAGCCAGGGCTATGTAGAGAATCTTGTCTAAAAACAAAACAGAGCAAAACCAAGGTGATTCGGAAGGACAGCACGAACACAGGAAATGATAATTGCAATTGAAGAATTGAAGTATGGTAGAGCTCAAGGCAGTGGTGACCTGTGAAACACAGACATTCTATCTCCTCACAAGCACCGGGAACAAAGGACCCTCATACACGCATGCGGAACGCTTTCTCGTCATGAACACGTGGTCTTTTCACCAGCGTATGAAGTCCCGACTGAAAGAATTTTCTTCTCCTTATGTGCTGGTATACCCACGGCTTAGATTCTCAAGATTAACACAACTTGCTGTGTCGAAAATGTTACACCACAGTAAGCTTAGGAGACAGTCTTGTGGGGCCTTTTACATATATTCATATGGATACAGCTTTGTGGAGTAGACACCGATCTAGCTTGGAAGCCAGGATAACTGTTTCCTATTCAGTCTGTTGGTTACCGTGTGACTTTGGCTAAGGAAGTGTATCTATCTGATGAGGTCTTTCCCAGCTCTCAAAGTGCATGAACTTTGACCTTTTGCAATGGCAAATTCAGTATCTACTCTTTGAGAGGAGGGACTGAGCAAGCTGTTCCCTCAATATACACTTGCCATCAGAACGAACGACAGGCTTCCGTGCTCTGTGCTATCTGGTCATATTTGGAATTTGTTAAATCATTAACAGTCGGTTGTTTACAGCTTAGATTGTGACAATACTCTTTGATGTTCGCTAATTACCATGCATGTTTTAAAATGAATTCCGAACCACTTCTCTGCCTAATTAAACCTCATTGAAAACTGTTGAATTTTAAAGAAACATTTGATTTGCAAAAATAAGTTATACATTCAGTAATCTTTGGTATTTCACAAAAGACTCCGAACATGCTTTTAAGTACTGTAAGGTGAAGTGAATGGGAGGCGCCCTGAACTCAGTGGAGGAAAATTTGAGAAGCATCACTTTCAAACTACTCTCTTTGTGTTCATAAATTCCTCCTGATAATATTTATCCTGCTACTTTAATGGCCATTTACTCTCCTATTTAAAAGCCTATAAAATATCTCTAAACCTTTGAAATTAATTGAATTACCTAAAAAAATCATGAATAAATTGCTCTGTGGTATGATTTTTGGTGAACTGGTCAGAAAAAAAAATTAGTGAGTCTCTCTTCTTATTTTTTTTAAATAAAAATAAAGGTACGTTTCCAAGGGTATACAAGGACAAGGGTAACTTAATATTATTTCTCTTCCCATTATCAGATAAGTGTTTACATAGACATTCATTTGAGGACAGAGACACCACCTTTATAATAAGACATTATTAGTACATGCTGTTATGTAAATTATCGGAAACATAGTTCCCTTAGTTTCATTTCTTTTGTGCTCTGACAGAAGCAACTTGAGGGAGAGAGCATTTATTTTGTTCACAGTTCCAGGTTAGTCTGTCACTGTGGGGAGGTCAAGGCGACAGGACCTCGCATTGTATCGCATCCACGTCAGAGCAGCGAAGCACTCCATGCATGCTAGTGATTAGCTTCTGTTCTATTCTTCCTGAAAGAAAAGAGATGTCCCGTTTCGGCATCGATGTTAAGAAAAAGATGAAGAGAGTGGGGGAGGGGGATAAGTAAGGCCCATGGATGTGCGGTGAAGCACGGGGAGAAGGGGGATGCCTCTGGGGGACCCATGTCGGGAATCCCTTCTCCCTGAGAAACGAGTCACACAACAGTATAGTACAGAATAGTCTATTCAGGGCATGGGGAGGGGAGTTAAGAGGGTAGTGGGGGCAGAGAGAAAGAGTGGTGTGTGGGCAGGAGCCGGCCATGAGCACGTTTAGAGAGAGGGAATGGGGAGAGGAGGGGCAAGTGGGGGAGAGCAAGGGACCAAGAAATCAAGAGAGCAAGAGAGCAAGGGGAGCGTGGGGGGGTGGGGGGGAAGGCAGCCCTTTTTGTAGTGTCAAGAAAGTGGGCGGAGCATACATGACTGTTGCTAGGTAACTATGGGGTGGGGATTACCATGCTTTCCTCTCTTCTTCCTTCTCTCTCTCCCTCCCTTTCTTTCCCTCCTCCTCCTTCCTCTCTGTCTCTGTCTCCCCCCCCCCCCCACCTCCTTTTCATCTAGTTCTGAGCCCAGCCCAAGAACTGGAACCTCCCATACTCCGGGAGGATCTTCCCACCACAATCCTGTTAAGTTAATCTCCCACAGAGAAGCCCACAGGGTGACCTAACCGAGACTCCCCAGGATTTTTCTAGAAAGCATCAAGAAAAACTTAAAATTGACCAAGACATCTTCTGAGAAGTTCTCTTGAGAATATATGTATATAGCATACGTATAAATGGAGGTAGGAAAAGACGTATTAGCTTAGGGCACACTCATACAAAAAGATACTTATTGAAGGTTACAGTTGTATACCTTTGAGAGATAATATTTAAAATATTTTGCCAGATTGGGGGGGAAAGCCTTCATTTACAAGCATATGGTCATGTGCACACATTGTCTCTGTAAAATTACAAAGAAGATCAGTTGTTGGTGCGTCACCAAAACATCCTGTTTGTATGTGTTTGTTTTGAGACAGGGTCTCACTGTGTAGCTCTGGCTGTCCTGGAACTCACTATGTAGACCAGGCTGGCTTCGAACTCACAGAGACCTGCTTCTGCCTCCCAAGTGCTGGGATTAAAGGCATGCACCACTACGCCTATCCTGAAAGTTTATGTTTTTTAATTTTACAGACTTGTTTTAGAATGGCTTTTAGGCTTATAAGAGAATTGCAAAGATAAAAAGATTTCCCATAAACCCCCTTCCCCCATGTACATGTATAACCTCTCCCGTTATCAACACTTCCTACCATCATAATGCATGGATTCAACAGATGGGCCCATAGTTAATAGTACAGCCCAATTGTTAGCACCCCCGGATTCACTCTGATGCTATGTATTCGACCGAATAGCCTAAGAATTAGGACCAATGCATAATGGCATGTGTACATTGTTAGAATACCAGAATATTTTCCCTATCCTCAAACTCTTCTATGGCATTCATAGGGCCAGTAATTGTGTCATGTGGGGGCTGCAGGCATGACAACCATCAGTTCCCATCCAACCTGGACTACGTAGTGAGACTCCATGTCATTCATATTCCCTGTGTGCTCCAGATACGGATAGACTTCTATTTCCAGCCTTGCGTCCATGATCTCTTATTATAAACCATAGCTTTTCTTTCCCAGAAGGCGATGTAGCCATAATCACATAGACTATGGGCTCCTCACTCTACCTTCTTTCACTAGTAATATACAGTTGTCCTAATGTTCTTTATTGAAGTTATCTTTAATCTCCAATAGGGTTTTTTTTTTTGGAGACAGGTTTTCTCTACATAGTCCTGGCTCTCCTGAAACTCACTATTGAGGCCAGGCTGACCTTGAACTCACAGAGATTCGCCAGCCTCTGTCTCCCGAGTGCTATTATTAAATGGATGTGCTACTATACCTGGCTATGTGTGGTTCTCATGTTCAATAGAAGAGTCTTTCTTTACCATGCATGTTATTTTTGAAAATGTCATGTCCCATTGCTCTAGGGAACTGTGCATATTTTGAGTCTGACAGTTTTCTTGTACTTATGTATAGATTAAATGTTAGTGAGAACTAGATAAAGAATTATATATATATATATATGTATGTATATATACATATATATGTATGTATACTCACACATACACACACACATTTATGAATGCCCTGTTTCCAGGCACACAAGAAGAGGGAATCATCATAGATGGTTGTGAACCACAATCAGTTGCTGGGATTTGAACTCAGGACCTCTGGGAGATCAGCTAGTGCTCTTAACCACTGAGCCATCTCTTCAGCCTCCTCTCCATCCATGACACATGGCAGTATTTTTAGGGTTGTAACAGGATGATCTTGTCTCATTTACTAGGGTTGCCAAATTTGATCACCTGGTTAAACAATTTTCCACTATAAAGAAGGAAAGTTCATCTTACGAACAAGATTTCACTTAGTTTAATTAACGGTTATAGTAAAAAACTCAAAGTGAATCGTCACTGTCATATACAGATCTAAAACTCAACCTGGAGCTTTGCAAACAGCATTAACCTACAGAGACCACAACCGGCTGGTTTCCCTAGGCTATCACACAATTCACCCAGGAAACCCTTTCTTATTAAAAAGAAGAGAAGAAAAAAAGGGAGAAAGGAAGAAAGGAAAGAAAGAAAGGAAGAAAGAAAAGACTGCAGCTAAAACGTCTCTTTTTCTTCTTTTATCTCCATTAAGTGGATACCTACTAATGTGAACATTTACAGTTGCCTTTCTAAAAACCGTTGCTGGATTATGAAATTATTTTAGGCTCTCAAGATAAAAGAAAAAGAAATTTACTTAGTCTCAGAAATATATTTGACTATGTCTCTCTCTATATATATTACAGTGTGCACTTATATACACATAGATATCTACTACAGGCAGCCTTCAGAGAAAATAATTTCTCTCTTCTTGAATTCTCAATATTCAAAACCGAAATTCTTTCCTTCACTCTGTATATGTTTCAAGCAAATTTTGTTATGACTAGAATGGAAGACTAGCTTGGTGTATATTGTTGCAGTTGGTACAGGGAAACGTATCCTTTCTTCCACGTAGTGCTTTGGAAGGCGTTGCTGCTCTTGCGTTACTTTGATGTCTGAGGACTATTCTTCGGCTGCTCTGTTCATCACAGCATCTCAGATGTGAGTTTATTTTGACTTCTAATTCAGCCCCGCTTTTTCCTTAGTTGTTTTTTGCTACTCATTTTTCTCTTCTTCACTCTTGAGTTCTCTGTGCAGACACATGTCTGCGTGCATGTCCGTGCCCACGTATGGTAGGAAAGCAGGAAGCCACTGCTTTCCAGCTGAATTGCCTAAGAACGTTCTTGAATTAAGACACTAGCAAGATATAAGCCTGGTTACTAACTATTCTGAATAATTAATACTATTAATCACTATAATAAATCTTTATGAGATGTATATAAACAAGGATTGTTTGGCACTTTTGTTACTTGTTTTTCTTTTAACCTAAAGATTTATTTATTTTTTATTTCATGTCTATGAATGTTTTGCCTGGGTGTATGTCTGTGCACCGTGTGTGTGTTTGTGTGTGTGTGTGTGTGTGTGTGTGTGTGTGTTTGTGTGTGTCCAGAAGATTCCTGGATCTTACAGATGCTTGTGAGCTATCGTGGAATGCTAGGAATGGAACCTGGGTCCTCTGACAGAGCAGCAAGTACTATAAATGCTGGTCCATTTATCCCACCCCTTACTCTTTTGTGCTATGGAAAGACCTTGACTGAGTGAAGTACAGCATAGACCCTGCATCTTCTAATCGGGGACCCTGTCTGTCTCAGCCCGTGAGGGTAGGCTCCTTTCTCTGTTCTTTACCATCCTGGAGCCTATCCTGTGGTCTTTGTGGGGTGGTTTCTAAGGTTTTAGCTGGCTTTTAAGATTGCAAACCAAACTGTTTTTTTTTTTTTAACTGCAGGATATTAGAATGTTCTTTTCAAATAGACTGTATTATTTGGCTCCCAACACTAGCTTTTCATGCCCCATCACAAGTTTCTCCATGGCAATGAAGAAAGGAAATGTAGCAGGAAATTATTTGGGGCCAGAGCTACTGTGGGACAGTCATGGGTGGCTTGAGAAGCAGTTCTCTGGAATTTAGTACCAAGAGTCAAGTGTCTTGGGGGTTTGGAGGTGGTGGATGTGAGCCCAAGTGAGCGCTTATTGACCTGGTGTCTCATCACCCCACCAGGAGGTCTGGGTGGAAGGTGGGCTTGTGAAGTCAGTCTGAGGCTTGGATGCTTTTGAGCCTTAGGAGTTCTCAGAGGCCACAGGGGAGCTTAGGCTCTCTCCTTCAGCAGCTCTTAAGGTGGGGCTTGAACTAGGAATAACCCCAAGATATTTTCTCAGGTACCAGTGAGTCAGCTTGCTCACTCACTTAAAAAGCACATGATAACTTTAGCCAATAAATTCCATGGCTCTCCATGGCAGTAAATACATTTGTTTTCTACGGGAGTGAAGAATACCCAGGCTTTTATTGTCTGAGTTGGAAAATATATTTATTTATATGCATTTTCTTGATTTATTTATCCCTCAGAGAGAAAGGATGATCACCTTCCAAGTCATGTTTTTAAAATGAGTTATAAATCTTGAAAAGTATTTTATATTTAGCAGTCTCTTAATTCTTTTTTTTTTAAATCTTTCACAAAGCACAATAAAAATAAAAGTCCCCACTGTTTTCAGACTTCTACCAACACATTATGTCTTTAAATGTTTTTTCTGTGGTTGAAGTCATTACTTGTTTAAAAAAAAAGAAAAAAAAAAACAAAACAAAAAAACCTTTATTTTTGCTCAGAACAAAAATCCATTGTCAACAAAATGCCACCAAAGAACACATTCCTTTGTTTGTATTTAGAAGCTTAGTTTACTCTGTAGAAAAGATGGTCTGACATGGCTTATCAACACATTGGTAAATAAGATCTGAAAAAAGCCGACCTCCATCATCAACCATTACCTTGTTATTAAACAGAACAGCCAGATATAAGCAATAGCAATGAACCTCGAGATTAGTATATTTCTTCTATAGCACTTAAAACTCAGAATTAGCCTGTTTTAGTAACAGTCTGCTCATTTGCACTTGAAGGGGTCAGTTGATCACTATGTGATCATTCAACAGGAGTGGTGGGGTGGGGGAGGGGGAGATGAGGAAACTCATAGGCTGAAGGGGTAGGTTGGTTTGTGAGTAGCTTTTTAAACCACAAGTGAACTGTTTTCAAGATCACCTTAGTTTGTGGGATGAATAATTTTGTCAAAGTCAATTGGATCGAATTGGCAATGACCTAGGGGAAGACAAACGGGGGTGGGGGAGGGGGGTGGGGATGTGAGTGCATAGTGGGGGGGGGGATGTACAAGGAGGTTGTTTTTAGAGGAAGGGGCTTAACTGTGGAAAGGTCTACTCTGAGGGTGACTGACACCTGTCCCAAGGCCTGGGGTCCATGCTGAGGGTAAACAGTGAGAAAGGAACTGATATTTCACCTTCTGGCCTTGACACCTTAAGTTTCCTGCACCACAGGTAGTCCAATTGTCACCATGCCTTCTCTGCCTTGATGAACTGTATTCCCTCACAACTCTGACCTAAAATAAATCCTTCTCTCCATAGGTGGCTTTTGTTGGGCATTTTCTTATAACAATTAAAAAAGTAATATGGGGAAGATATTCAAGGTACTTGAGTGGCCGAAAGCCTGGGTTCCAGGATGATCACCTTACAGTCACTGCAACACCCACCTTAGTGGCTACACTGTCAAGAGGTCAGCCAACGGTTCATAGGTTCTTTCTGCCATGGGACCTTGAGAGGAGGTTACACACTGCATAGGAATGAGAAAACTTGCTGAACATGGTCATTAACACTCCTCTGCGTTCTTGTGTATCTGTTTATTCATTTGTTTATTTTGAGATAGGGTCTCTCTCTAATAGTCCTGATCATCCTAGAACTATGTAGACCAGGATAGCCTTAAACTCCTGGCTCTGCCTCCTTGGTACTAGAATTAAAAGACATGTAGGGTGCACCTGGCTTCCTTCTGCTTTCTGAGAGCAGCTGCCTAAAATACCTGCTGCCCGGATAGACAGGAACTGTGAGCCAAAATGAACCCTCCTTAAAAATACTTTTGTAAGGTATTTTATTCTAGCACTGAAGAAGATAATGAATAAAGGATGCCCATGTTCTGCATATTAAATAATCTCAAATAAAAAATAAAGCAGGGGCAAGAGACTTCGGTGGTCAGCCTAGGAAGACAGGGCTCAGCTCAAGTTAGAGCTGCTGACTTCAGCAACAGAACCAGGAGCAGTCATTTTAGATGTCACAACCTCAGGAGTAGAAGATAGTCAAACAGTTATTAGGACACACTGCGAGGTGTAAGCATTGTAAAGGGTATTTCATCGTTTACTAAGACGTAGACTGTTTTATCAGTGAGTTTGGCCATTCTTCAAAGTTACGTTGTGTCTGTATATTACAACACAAACATGAACAATAAACACACGCATTATACCTTTTGGAATCTAAATAATTGTCACTAACCATCTAGTGTTTAGTGTAAGAAAGGCAACAGCATCTCTTGTAGCTGGGTTGTTTCATATGAAACCTGTTATAACACACTCTGGAACTGTTGTTATCTTTTCCTCACTCTAACCTAAGGCAGAGGGAGACCACATAAAACAGCAATCTTCTGAGAGCACACCTGCATGCATAAGGATTTTCAGGCCATCTTTGTAACGCAGAGACAACCACAATGTAGGAGAGTTACATTTTGATTGTGGGTAGATGATGTTCGTCAGCATCCAGGAAAGTGTATAGTTGGCAAGAACCTTTACCTGCTGGGCTACCTCAGCAGCCCACGAGGTAGGATTTTTGTGAATGTTTGTAGATACAATCTCCTGACTAACCCTTGCAGTGAGCATTTTAGTTAAAATAACTTGTGCTTCATCAAGTCAATTATTACCCAACTTGTACTTGCTGAATATGTATCATGACCCAGGCTGGAGATGTCATAATGATTAATTGTAACAATTCTGTGTCATTGGGGACTGTGGAGAGATATGGAGACACTTTTGTTTATAACTGGGTATCTGGCTACTTGGATTTTACTTGTTGGTAGTAGTGACATTTTATGTTTTTTAGAACGTGATCAAAAACAAGTTGGAAACATACATCACTCGAATATGTATCTGGAAAACTTAAAGTTTAGAGGACATGGATGTGGGAGGGGCCAGCAAAGCTGAGGTCGTGAATTCAATTCTTTCCCAGTGGAGATTGTTACCCTTGAGTAGATTTGTTGCAACTCAGTTTAATTCATGGGCCTTTGCTAATAGTCTCTGATAGCTCCCTGGTTCTGTTTTATTATTATTACCAAATTTATGTTACCATTCAGGAGCTAGGGTTACACCATAGGATTGTTCTTAGAGCCAGACTGAAGGTTTTCAGACACATAAGACCCAGGAATGTGAAAAGCCAACCCCAGTCTCCTGGAACTAAATAAATCCACAACCCAGCTCAGGTCTGCAAAATCCAGCAGGCAGAGCATATGGGGAACAGGCCAAGCACATTTCCCAGACCTGCAAAGTAAGCAGTGATCAGCCTCCAGCAGAGAGACTTTGGTTAAATGTGACCAGGAGGAAGCCAGCAGCAACTCTGCTGCCCAGCAAGACCTCAAACGAAAGAGCTGTGTCTCCAAGTACACAGCTCAAGTTCCAGCTTGACTCATTTACTGAAAGGAATGTGGTGCCTAAGATAGCCCACTGAATAACAGAGTTTGATAACAGCAGGCGGTTTTTACCTAGACGCAATCATTTTTGGTTATTGGGAGTTGGACATAAGCCACAGTACCTGATAGAGCTAATGAGAGTCTGCGAGTGTGTTTGTGGCAGTTATGGTCATAGGCAAACATTTTATCAAAGGTGGCAACGTGCTCTTTTATCTCATCTCCTTTATTCTTTTCACTTGGTTCAAGAACTCTTCACATTTGTGTGAGAGTATGCTTATGTGTATATGCATATGTCTTTATGTATATGTGTGTGCATCATGGGTGCACAAGCATGTATGTGTGCACGCATGTGAGTGTGGAAGATACAGTCCCTGTAATGGGATTTCGCAGCATATGGAAATCTTCTTGATGTTAAAAAAAAACAGTCTTGCAAAAGAAACTAAATATGATAAAATTCAAAAACTATTATAAACAAATTTATTATATAGTGAGATCTATGTTTCTTTATTAGTACATTAAATAACAATATCTAAAGATGAATATATAAATTATATCATTTCAAAATGGGGATGAAAACAGTTTTTTTAACATTCATTTTCGTTTTTAATTTATCCCAGCTGAAGTTTCTTTTCCCTCTACTCCTCCTAGTCCCCCTGACACCTCCCCTCTCCCCGAGATCCACACCTCCTCCATTTCCCTTCAGAAAAGAACATATCTCCCAGTGAACACAGTATAACAAACTAAGATAAGACTAGGCAGAAACTCTTGTATCTTGGCTGGGTAAGACAACCCAATGGGAAGAAAAGGGACCCAAGAGCAGACAAAGGAATCAGAGATACCCCTACTCTTACTATTAGAAGTCTCACAAGAACACCAAGGTATA
This sequence comes from Micromys minutus, assembly GCF_963924665.1. NCBI lineage: Eukaryota > Metazoa > Chordata > Mammalia > Rodentia > Muridae > Micromys > Micromys minutus. Next base: position 32,297,917 of record NC_137958.1, read on the forward strand.
CAATTCTAACGTATATGCAGAGGACCTTGTTTAGACCCATGCAGACTCCATAATTGCTACTTCAGTCTCTGCTTCTATCTGTGAGCTCCTATGAGTCCTGGTTAGGGATGTCCGTGGGCTGTGCTCTTTGACTCCTCTGGCTCCTACAGTTCTTCCTGTCCATCTTCCATGGGGTTTCTTGAGCTCCAAGAGGATGCTCCCAATAGAGATCTCCATTTTGGGTTCTCTTTCCACCTAATGTTTGGCTGTGGCTCTCTGCATTTGCTCCCAGAGAATAGAAAATATTTTTGAGGTATAAGTAATATACCAGCTCTTGAGCTAATCTATGTACAGAAAAACTCTACTGTGTCCTCTTACATGGCTTCTCTCAGCTTCCTTCTGTTACAGTAACGTATCCCAACAAGCTCAACATCTTTTTGTTTTGTTTTCCTTTCTTTAAAGACAGGGTCTTACTATGTAGCCCAAAGTAACCTTGAACTCCTCATTCTCCTGCTCAGCTGGAGCACTGGGAGTAAAGGTGCACACCAGCACGCCACGCTCGTTTAACATGTAGACAACACAATAGCCTTGTGAAATAGAACTTGCTCATGTTCCATTCAGGAGATGACAGTAGAAGTCCCTACCCCGAGTAAGTCCTTCTCATGTCATATTTAGAACAGGGCACTTCATATACTTCGCTTACCCTGCAGGTGATTTGGTCTGCTGAGCTGTATTCCTTCCATCTCCGCTTCATTGTCTCCATCTTCCTCTGTAGCACTTTCCCGTGGGATGCAAAAATCCTAATTTGTCCAACATTGAGGCTATAGAGAGCTAGGATCTATGGCGAGGTTAGACCTCCCCAACCCTGTATTTCTTACTTTCACTAAAGGCTGTATGATGCTTAATATTTTCCCTACTCTTTTCTGTCCTGGACATTTATGTGTCCATTAGTCTTCTAGAATGCTTTCTCGGAGGGATCAGGTTGAACAAGAGTTTCTTCTGGACTGTGCTGCAGGAATGAGTGCCTTAGCATCCATCCAAATCTGCACATTCACTCATTTAAGAAGCGTTTCTTGGGTTTGTGGTAGGGGAAAGCGGTCCCTCAAGTTGACTCGTGTTCTGACCCCTGGTAAGTGGGAATGTTAGATTGCATAATAATTATGAACTAAATTCATGTATTCAAGTCCTAACTACAGTATTGACTGTAAAATAAGTAAATAAAGTCAAATAAAGTCATAGAGTAACACCTTGTTAATGTAGAAGAAACATTATTTTCACAAGAAGAGAAAGCAGCACCTAGAATGGTCACGTGAACATAAAGGGCAAGCCCATGTGTAGGTACAATGTGAATGCTAAGAACACAGACCTCAGCAAGAAAGTCAGTCCTGTAAGTACCTTGATGCTGGATTTATAGACTCCAGAACTGTGAGAAAATAGAATGCTGTTTGCCTTCAAAGTCTTTGTGATTCTCATGGCATCTGTGGCTGACCAGAACACCAGCAAAGGAAAAACAAGGCTGTGGAAAGAAATGAGGTTGCCAGGCAGCTGACCTTGACTTATCAAGATTGGCTTCAGATTTCTGACAACTAGAACTGTAAGATAATAATTTATGCTGTTTTAAGAATTGACCATTTGGACCAGTTGACCGTGGTGCACTTCTTTTCTCTCAGGCTTTGGGAAGTAGAGTCAGGTGAATCTTTGTGAGTTTAAGTCCAGCCTGGTCTACTGAGTAAGTACAGGATAGACAGGGCTATACAGAGAAAATGAGAGAAACTATATGGGATATATGAGAGAAACCTCATCTCGAACTCCCCCCCACACACACCCAAAACTGATAATTTAGGAGTGAGGAGTGGCTGAGGAGCAGAGCACATGCTTAGCATACCCAAGACCCTGGGTTTAATCCTCAAGCATGAGAAAGGAATAATAAATAAATAATAAATAAATAACATCAAACAATATTCAATTTTGGCAATTTCTTGTAGCACCAATGAGAAACTAATACCAGTGATTCCTAATGTTCAGGTAACCACAGAAACACATCAGTGCCACCTACTCATATCACACTCCACCACAGAGCTGTAAACTTCTGGTGACGAAACATCATGTCTCCCTCAATTGTAAATGCACTTAAAGATAGGTGGAAAACCATAGTCTTTACGGCTCTGCTGTCTCGCTGAGGTTCCTTTATATTCCATTTCTCTTCTTACTGCTTAGACACTTCTGGTTGCTTCGGGCCCACCCACATAACGCAGAGTATCCCTTTCCACCGTTACTAGACCAGCAGCCTTCATTTCCTTGAGTCTGTGGTCTCTTGATTAATGATCCTCTTTGAATGCAGTTTCTAGCATGAAACACTGTTTCCAGATGTGCACGAGGCAGAGGTGAGCAAAGTATTATCTGCTGTAACCAGTATAAGATGCTATATGAACTGTAATAATTTTGAAGGAATATGGAAATGACTTATTAATCATGTTTAGCCTGAAGTCTGTTTTTATACTGTAAAAGTATATTAAATTGACCCTTCTTAGTGCCATACTTTTATTGTTGATTATTAGAGTCCAAGAGCACAGAATTCATTTATCCCTTTCCAATATTATTGTATTTATAGTTTTACTTTCTTTCTGCCTAATGAACAAATTTACAGTTGTGGTTCCATCATGGAGAATGTCAACAGTTTCCTCTTGATTAAATTCAACATTTATTGAACCAAGTGCCCAACATTGCACTAGATGAATTGGACCATCTGTAGAATTAATATTCTATGTCACTATATGTGAGTATAAGTTTGATGAATTGGGCAGGGTTAAAATTAGAGCCCTTTCTAGAAAATACGGGGAATTCATTCATCAACACCTTCTGGGTATTGTCAGATGTGAGCTGTTCTGACCGCACAGCCTTATACAACCCCCATTTCTTCACCTTCTTCCTTGTCCTGAAACTTAGCCAAACACCTTTTGGAAATCCAGATGAATTACACTACTATTTCACATCCATGGAGTCATATGTTTTAACAAGGAAATGAGCTTAGATTCTATACTCATGTACCTGTTAGAACCTAGTCCTAAACTACGAGTGTTACACCAGGTGCACACACTCTCTTCTCTCTCTCTCTTTGCTCCTTTTATTGATTTCTCTCTTTCTTTCTCTCCTTCTTTCCTTTCTTCACACTTTTTTTTTAAACAGGATACTAGCAAATAAGAATTAAACTATCTGAAGATAAAAATCAAATGGGATTTTGAATTGTTTCCTCTTAAAGGGGAGAGAGTTTGGGGTTACTGCAATTGATAACGGGACTAAAACAGTTGACAGGAAAGAGTATCAAAGGGATATTTTGGAGAAGATAAGTGAAGAGCTTGTATTTACAGACTTCAGATTGTCCATGCAATCACAGAGGGTTTTGTCTCGGAGCTCTGCAGAAGGCTGCTCCGTGTGGTGGCCTAAGATGGAGCTCCTCAGCAAGGAGGCCCTGTTTGACGCAGCCAGGCTGGGGAAGTGAGGGCAGCTTCAAGGAATGTGCTGAACTTTGCAAGAGGTGATTTTCCAGCTCTCCGGCAAGTTAAATTAAAATGTCTTCAATGTATGTGATACTCTTGCTTCTAAGCCTTATGGTTTAACGCATTGGCTGGAGCAATGTTCTGACAAACAGAGTGGTGAGAGACTTAACGACATAAGCAGGCAGTTTAAACATGCCTTTTCTCCTGCCCACTGGAACATTCTATGGTCCTCACAGTGTGAAGAGGCCCACAGCACTCTGGCCGCTAACTTGGATGGAGCATTGACTGTCTGTGTGCCTTTGGAAACCCTGCTAGTCATTTTTTCTCTTCCAGTTGCCAGAGGCATTTTTCTAGTGTCTGCTCTTCAGATGTGTTGATGACATCCCTTGGTTCTGGAGGGGGAATATGCTGTATGAAGCCCTCAAATGTAGCTCCTCCTTTCTTTACTCTTTAAGTACTCCATGCATTCGGATTGTGTGGCATTTCTTGACCAGTCCACCACTGCTTACTGCTGTTCACTGGGGATGTGACACTATTTAGATCTACTCGCCAATCATTCACTTCGGCCAAATGTCTTCCCCAACCGTTCTTTGTCTTTCCCCACGTTGTGGAGAGAACAGTTGCATATGACATCACCTTAGTGATAATAATGCTCTTGGATAATCTTGACAGCTGGGGATGCAGTTCAGTGCTTGCTGTACAAACATGAAGACCTAAGCTCAAATCCCAGCACCCACACAACAGCAGGATGCAGCTGAATGTGCCTGTAACCCCTTCACTTGGAGACTGAGACAGACAGGTCTCTGGGAGCTCACTGGATAGCCTGCCTAGACAAAACAGCTTCTGAAAAGAAGTCATGCTGCTGTAGGTTGTTGATTTTGCAAAAGCCAATTCATCTATTAAAATGTCAATGATTGAGCAAATGTTGCGATGCAGTAGGTCTAGAGTCTAATTACAGTCTAAGGCTGTCTTTGGCCCTGTTAGAAGCTCATCATTGTTCATCCAAGTGTCTGACTTAACATCCTTGTGACTAGTATGTGAAAAAAAAAATTTTTTTTATGTATTAAGAGGCCACTAGCTTTTACTAACCCCAGGGCTGAGTATCATCAGATACCATCTGAGGGCCAAAGTGATGGGAACAGGAAGTACAACCGGGCTGTGCAGTTTATTATAAAATGACCCCAAAGACAAATAAGTTTCTTTTTTGACCAAAACCTATTGTGTGGGGTAGGGTCAGGTGCTCTTTGCAGCCTCATCCTTTCCAGAAACCAGAAATGTGTTTGATGGCTCTGGTCTGTTTTTTATTTCCTAAATGCTTTTCTGGTGTTCTTCATAGAGCCGAAATAGTGTTTGGGTAAGAGAAACAAACCTCTGACCTGGGAGAAGACCTAAGGTTCAAGGTGAGCTGTTCCTTCACTTTGGTTAAGGGATGATGCCTAGAAAGTAGATTCACTTCATGCCATGTATAAGAGATGGGGTGGGGTGGGGGGAAAATACTTCTCCTTCCCAGAAACTCTTCCCCTAGGGCAGTAGCTAATGGACAGCCATGCAAAGGTGAGGAGTCTGCCTACTTTTCTGAATTATTTAGTTTAAATGGCACGTCGCTTCCTCTTTCCTCCTGCATTCTCCTCCTCCTGGTTTAAGAAACATTCATTATCTTTCCTGTCAAACACCAGACAACTTCTGCTTAGGACAAAGAACTAGATTTTTTTTATGGATTCCATCTTGTAAAACTCCTTTGCAAATGTTCTAATCTCCCACCCTCAAGCCTGTGTTTACAGAGACTCTTAGAATTTAGTGATTGAAGAGGCTTCCAAACTCTTTTTTTTTTTTTTTTTTTTTTGAAGATTCTTTTAAAAGTAGCACAATCACAAACACAATTACAAAAGACTGTGAGGACAAACCTCAGCCGATCTGGAAACAAGGAAGTAACCTCATTTAAGTCTTATTAGAAGAAAACTAATGCCTTTGCTGTCCCTGTCTGTGTGCTTGCTCTTCTCCTTTCTGTGAGTAGTACTTCCTTCCCACCAGAAGTTTGTCCAGTCAAGGTTCTTGCTTTGTGACCCTGAATGTATTTTTTAATGTGGACAGAAGCTGAGATTATACACCTTTCCCCCTGTGTATTTTCTTTTAAACTCTAATAAAATGTCCTTGAGCTTAAATTCTTTTGATGAGATTGAAAACCCTGAGAGGGGAACCCCAGCTCTCTTGGAAGTTCACCATTTCACACTACACTATTCTTTTGAGATTTCATGAGGCTCATGTGAGAGCTGAACACTGTAATTCATTTCTTGAGCTCTTTAGAGTGTCAGCTACCACAGTTTCCAGTAAAACGGGTGGCAACGACTTTAAGAGCAGCAGACCAAGAGGCAGTACGTGACTGTCCTTTTCTGGAGGGAATAATCAGAAATGTCAGCAGAAGTAACAGAGAAAACCAAATCTTTGTACAGATAAAGTAATTCCTGTTTAGTCCATTTGAGCAAAAATGCTCTGCCCTCTAAGCAAAAATGACGGTGAGTCTTAAGGAATGCATACTTGATTGAACTGAAAGCTAAGTTACTAAGGCTTGGATCTAAAATTTCCCCCAAACTGATGCTCAGGAACCACATGCATGCCTGGTTCCCACGGAGGTCATAAGAAGGTGTCAGAGCCTCTGGAACTGGAATAACCAATGGTTATGAACTACCATGTGGATGCTGGGAGCAAACTCAGATCTTCTCCAAGACTAGCAAGTGCTCCTAACCACTGATCCATCTTTGCAGTCTTGTTATTTGACTTTTTAAATGAAATCTTTTTAAATTATATATGATTTGTATTCACCTCTACTTTAATTCTTCTCAGATCTCCTGTACAATGCTTCCTCCTAAGTTCAACTTGTTTTATTTTTTCCTCTCTTCCTTCTCCTCGTCCTCTTCCTCCTCTTCTTCCTCCTTCTAAACAACTCATGAGTCTGATTGGTGCTGGCCTTATGTGCATGAGTTTGTGCATTACAGCATCGCTGAATTTATTTTCTTTGGAAACTCCTTGAGGGGCTGAGTCTGTGGCTCTGTGATAGAGTGCACGTTTAGCCTACATGTTTAGGATTCACTTCCTAACAATGCAAAACAACACAACTGAGTTTGCAATTGACTGTTATTTGATTTCTAGTTGAAGCATGCAGGAATCAAAACACCACACATAATGTATTCGTATACTTTTATGCAAAAATGCAGAAAATTTGTACATTTTTCTTTGTTTTTTAAAATAAAGTAAAAAAACAAAACAACAACAACAACAAAAAACACCACACATATAGCAAGTCTCAGAAGTTACTCCAGCAAGAGCAAGAACTAAAATATACAGGAATCAAAACACCACACACAGACCGATTCCCAGAAGTTATTTCAGAGAGAAGATCAGGAACTCAAAGGAAGCAGTTGGATACAAAAAAAAAAAAAAAAAAAAAACCAAAAAACAAAACCAAAAACAAAAACAAAAAACAAAAACACTACTGAGAAAGATAATGTGAAGCCAAATAAGAGTGACCCTAACACAAACACATGTGAGCAATCTATCTTACCTATCAAAAGTAAGGGTGGGACTGGAGAGGCTGGTAGTTACGAGTGCCCACAACATGAAGCTCAGAACTGCAGACAACTCCAGCTGCAGGGTATTTGAAGCTTTCCTGTTCTTTGTAGGAACCTACGGGCATGTGAACACACATAAACATATACACGTAAAATAAAAATAAAAGAAATCTTTAAAAATTTTAAATAACTGCTCAACAGATTTTTAGAAATTACTCTGTCAGAGATAAGGAGGGATTATGTTGGGAGTGTAAAGACACCATAGGGTAATTTCATGTGATGTTATGGTTTGGTTATAAAGTGTACTATATAAAGGCTCAGGTGCTGGGGACTTGGTTTCAGTTTTTTGTTTTTTGTTTTTTTGTTTTTTTTGATGGAGTGGAAAGTCTAGGAGGTACATTTTACTTGAAGGAAGTAGGTTACTAGGTGAGGTTCCTCACTGGTATCTTGCCTCTGCCCCCTTCCCATCTTTCTGCTTGCCGTCCATCATGAAGGGTAGAAACTACTCTACCACACATTCCTTCTGCCATGATATTCCACTGACACACAAAGAGCCAAGGCACACCGTGGACTGAACTCTTTGAAACTGTGAGCCAAAGTAAGTCTTTCATCCCTCAAGTTGTTTATCTGTGCAGGGCAATGCATAAGTAACTGGCACATGGATTCCTTGACTCCGGGATGGCCATATCACTTGTTTAGACTATTTCTGGGATGTCTGTGAACAGCATTCTGAAACATAGATTGAGTGAACCATAATAGGCTTATACTAGGGGTCTTCAGCTTTTATGACTTCAGACTTGACCCAGAACTTATCTCATTGATTTTCCTGGTTCTAATGGTTTTTATTTTAGGATGAAGCTGCACTACCTGCTTTCAACTGTGGTTGGCAGTTCATGAGAATTCTTAGCCTCTAAAACAGTGTGAACCAATTTCTTATACCATTACTCAGGAAACAGTAATATAGACTAATACCAATACTAATACTAATACTAATACTAATACTAATAAATACTAATACTAATACTAATACTAATACTAATACTAATACTAATACTAATACTAATACTAATACTAATACTAATACTAATACTAATACTAATACAACAGAGAAGGCAGCATTCATGTTAGATCTTGAAGTTGGATGAAATCTTAAAGTAAAGGTGAAGATGAATGAACAGGGAGCCATAAACAGAGCACTGGGTCCTTGGCGCAGAGTAAATAAGTTTTTTTTTTTTTTTTTTTTTTCCTTAAAGACATGCCAAGCCGTGAAGTGCTCCTTGGTCTACAGTATCCTTTAGAAATAAAATGGGAAATGTTCTATGTATGTTCCCAAATGTAGGGCATGAGTGTCTCCTAGCTTGGCAAGTCTGTATATTCCCCCCAAAATAACAACGTTGGGAAAGGTCAAAGGAAGGTCACTTTAAACCATCAGAAGAAGCACCTCTAAAGATGTGATAATAGACTAGAAAATGAAGGGTTTCCTAACTGTACTGACAAAGAGAAAAGCAGGAAAGCATTTTGAGAGACTTATTGGCTCTCAAAGGAGCAAGGAAAAGGTAAATATGAATTAGTTCACCAAGGATAGTTTATTTTAGTGGTGTAATGAATAGATGAATGAAAAATCTTACTGTGTTGAGATTAAAAGCAGCCCTAAGGATAAACAAAAGCCAATGTTACTTTTCCATCTCTGCTACTTGGGAGCTGTGTAACACCACCACCAGCCACCAATAGTGACGGTAGTAAACGATTAGAGAATCAAAACATCTCAGCAACGTCCTTTATCCAGTAAGCATTGGAGTTGAGCTTTGTAGAGTTGGAAGGAGGGCTTGCCCTCCCTCCTTTTTAATATACTTTAATTCACTCTTAGATTTTGTTATGTTGGTGACTGAGCCCAGGGCCTTGTACATTATAGAGAGCACACTATTTTTCAGTAGTGCTAGTCTGGAATATGCTCTTTTAGCTTCTTTCCTTTCCTCTATTCTCCTCTACTCTCCTCCCCTCCCCTCCCCTCCTCTCCATTCTTTTTTCCTTTCCTTTCCTTTCCTTTCCTTTCCTTTCCTTTCCTTTCCTTTTCTTTCCTTCCCTTCCCTTCCCTTCCCTTCCCTTCTTTTCCTTTCCTTTCCTTTCCTTTCCTTTCTTTTCCTTCCCCTTCCCTCCCCTCCTTCTTTCTTCCCCTTCCATCCCTTTCTTTCCTTCCTTTCCCTTCCCCCTCCCTCCTCTCCCTGATCCTTTCCTTCCCTTCTTTTCTTCTATTTCTTTTTTCTTTTCTTTTTTTAAAAAAAGGATCTCATGTGTTCCAGGCTGGCCTTGAACTCACTATGTAGCTAAGGGAGGATATTGTACTTCTGACCCTCTACATGATCTCCCTGAGTGATGGGATTACACTCTTTGTACCCCTCTTTGCTGAGGATTGACCCAGGGCTTTTTGTATGCTAGGAAGCAATCACCAGATGCTAGAAGACATTCTTGAGCTGTGGCGAGACGGGTATTGTTCACGGAGTGCTGAAAAGATGGTGATGGTGTCACCGTGTAGGTGACTATGGGACATCAGAAGACAGGGTTCAGATAAACTTAAATAGAGTTGGACGTGGACTGGAAACACAGGCAAGAAGGAATCCCTTAACTCTTTTTTTTTTTTTTTTTTTAAACAGCATGGGAGTTATGCCAAGACATGCAGCTTGGTCTACAGGCTGCAATTAAGGGTAAACTTTAAAGAGGAAAATGAAATAGAAGAGGGTTTGACCCCTTTTTGAAGTTATAATGACATAATTTGCATGTTCGACTCTTAAGCTTTCACCATGCCACAGTAAAATTATGTCCTTTCCAACATGGAGGAACTAGGTGGATGACTACAAGCAAAAAGCAGAGGAAAGGCTCATAGGGCCACAGATAGACCAGGAGTCAAGGATCACCTCAAAGTTTGAACTGTTCTGTGAAGGAACTTTCCTTCTCGATTTCATGGTGTGTTTGTCTCTCTGCTAGCCCCGTGCTGGGCTCCGGCTGGGCCAATACAAGTGAGAACTCTCAGATTTGCTTCCCCATCTCTCAAAAGATTACGCCAGGGGCCGGACAGATGACTTAGTGGTTCAGGGTCTTTATTGCTTTTGGAGAGGAATCTGAGCTCAATTTGTAGGTTCCGAATTGGTTAGATCAAGATTGCCAGTAACTTCAGCTGCAGGTAATCTGGTGCTCTTTTCTGACCTCCGGCAGCACTGTACTTACCTGTGTTCACACAGAGGTACACACACATGCACATAATTTTTAAAAAGCAGTGTTAAATGAGTTGACTGTTATATTTCCATCACAGGTAATTTTTAAAAATCGAGAGTTTATTTTTTTAGCTGTCGATTGACGGAGGACATCCCCGACATTTCCTGGGCAGTTGTCAGGATACCAAGGGCATGCAAATTTGGGATTAAACGTTGGAATGAAAAACTGATCTGTGCCAGACGTTGTTACAAATTTGGCAAAACCTACATATGATTATCCAAGCCACAAATCTAACTTCATTTTACGTGCAAACAGGTGCTCGCTGCATAGTTTTAATGGAACCTAAACTTCCTGGTGTAAGACTTTGTAGGTTAGTTTTGTTCAGGACTGCTGTTGTTTTGAGGCTTTCTGGAAAAAAAAAACTTATTTATTTATTTATTATTTATTTATTATGTAGCTAAGGGTAAATTTAAACCCACAATTCTCTGAGTTTTAGAATTGTAGGCATGTGCCACCAGGCCCAGCCAGAGCTTTTAAAGAGCTTTTTATAATGTTTCTTATTTTTATGTTACAACACTGCTAGAAAGTCTTTGTTGTAAGCATGGTGTACTGGCTGGTCTTGTGTCAACTTGACTCATAATGGAGTTATCACAGAGAAAGGAGCCTCAGTTGAGGAAATGCCTCCATGAGATCCAGCTATAAGGCATTTTCTCAACTAGTGATTAGAGGGGAGGGCCCAGGCCATTGTGGGTGGTGCCATGCCTGGGCTGGTAGACCTGGGTTCTATAAAAAAGCAGGCTGAGCAAGCAAGGGAAGCAAGCCAGTAAGCAACATCCCTCCATGGCCTCTGCATCAGCTCCTATTTCCTGACCTGCTTGAGTTCCAGTCCTGACTTCCTTTGGTGATGAGCAGCAATGTGGAAGTGTAAGCTGAATAAACCCTTTCCTCCCCAACTTGCTTCTCGGTCATGATGTTTGTGCAGGAATAGAAACCCTGACTAAGACACATGGCATATATTCAACTTCGTTTGTGTTCCATCTGGTGGAGCAAAATGAAATTCTCTATTTAAATAGAGCTCTTCTACTTCCTGTCCTATTGTTTTTATTCCCAAGTTTTTATATACTGGAATACATACCATTTTATACCAACCATTTTATTTCTATTCCTAGTTTGTATTTTTCGTGACGTTCAGGCATAATGTGTGTGTGTGTATGTGTGTTTGTGTGTGTGTGTGTGTGTATACACACACACATACACACATACATACATACATACATACATAAATACATACATACACACATATACGTACACACACATATACATACACACGTTGGTGTATACACAGGTGTGCATGTGTACATGGAAGCCAGAGTTTGATACTAGGTATTTATCTCTGTCCTTCTTCATTTTAGTTTTGAGACATGGTCTTTCACTGAGCCCAGTAAGCTCTGGAGATCCTTTTATTCCCAAATCCTGAGCACTGGAATGACAGGTGGCTTATGCCTCACTTGGCTTTTTATGTAGAGACTGTGGATCCAAATTCCATCCCTCAGGGTTGCTTAGTAAGAACTTTACAGAGTTTGCCCCCAGGCCCTCTAGTTTACATTACCCTTCAAAATTTATTTAAATTACATTTATTACTACTATTATTTTGCTTGTGGTGTATGTGTGTGTGCACGCTGGTGCTCATGTGCATGCACTTATGTGTTTGTGTGTATACATGTGTGTGGCTACAGGCACATACCACAAACACATATGGAGGAGATTAGGGGACAACTTGTGAGATTCAGGTCTCTCTTTCTATCACATAGGTTCTAGGAATCTAACTCAGGTTATCAGGGTGGGGTTAAGTGACTTAATCCCCTAGGCTATCTTGCCAACTTGAATTTATATATTTCCTAAGAAATTATTTTGACCTAAGAAAATTAATGGTGTATATTGACTATATATCTCATTTTAGAACTTAAAATGTTTGTTGTGAAATGGTTTGGGCTGACAGGCTAGGGACTCACTGACCAAAGACGCCAGAACAGGCAGGGATCAGAAACGTGGGTGATAGTGAAAGAAAATTACAACCAATTTAGGCCAAGGAGGGCCAAAGCGAGAGGCAGGATCTTCCGGGGTTGACCACAATACCCCAAAATGTAAGAGTTTTAATCTTTGGTTTTTGAAACAGAAGCTTCTAAATTCATAACACCAGATGATCTGAAAGAAAATGCAAAACAAAATCCAGAGCTTCTTGGGCTTCTCAGGCAATATGGAAAGATTTCCATGCGCCAAGGCAGGGACTTCTCACCGATGCCAGGTGAGACCAAAACCAGCATTCTTTCCTCCGCAGATTTAACAGAACAGGTGCAACACGGCACATACACAGAGCATGCATGGGCCAACATATTCTTTGCATGGAAAGGTTTGGTTTTCTTGGCATAAAAATTTCCTCTCTATAACAACCTAAATGGATTTGGGAATAGACCAGATACCAGGGGGTAAATACTATCTGGGTGAAAAAAGGCAATAGCAATAAAAGCTGCACAGCATTATATGCACATTTAATATCATTTAATGTACACTTCAAATCACTGTTGGATACTATCGTATGTATATCTTATCAGAAAAAAATAAATTAAAAAATTAATCCTGCCTCAGAAGAAGAAGTTAGCTTCTTGATACAAGTCTGTCCATTGAGTGTGCAAACTTTGAATTGTTCATGGGTCCCTCTCTCACCCTTCCCGGCTCTGTGATCCACGGCGGGCACACACCTTTCTTGTCGGGAAAAGAAGAACAGGAAACTTCCCCATCCAGTGACTCTCAGATCTTCAAATGCTCTTTTCAGAATGAAAGCAATCAATCATCAATCAATCAATCAAACCAACCAACGACAAAACAGAACACCAAACTTGTCACTTTCCACATTCTTTTTTCTCACCAGGTTTTTTCCTGTAAACAGGGTTTTACCAGGTACATAGCAAATGAAAAATGTATAAATTGATAGTTGCTGCAGCGGAGGAGGACCCAGGTTTTGGTTATCTATATGGTGACTCACAACTATCTATAATTCCAGTTCCAGTGAATCTGACACGCCTGACTCTGAGGGCTCCTGCACACTCATGGTGCACCTTTGCCTACTTGATCACACCCACACATGCATTTATGTTTTCTATCATTTCTATTCATCCTGGCTCTGCCTGAGGCTCCACTTTTCTAACCCCTCCCTGTAACTTAAAGTCGGGGATGCTGAGAAGTCCTGCAATACCCCCCTCCACCACACCTCCTCCCTTTCCCTCCCTTCCCCTCAAAGTTTGTGGGCATTTTGCCTGCCTAGATCTGTGCACACAGGCATGCAGTACCGGCAGAGGCCAGAAGAAAGCATCAGAGCTCCTAGAACTGGAGTTACAGGAGCTGCTGTGGGCGCTAGGGATAGAACCTGGGATCTTTGGAAGAGTAGACAGGGCTCTAAGCTGCCGAAGCATTTTCTACAGCCTCTCATACAATATTCTTACGTTTCTTATTTGGAACGAAACTCTGGGTTTAAAGTTTATTCACCGTGTGAATGAAGGATGAACCATTCAGTCCGCTTCGGGAGGCAAACACATCTGTGCCAGGTATCACCAGAACTTCTACTAGGACAGTTTCATGCCAGGTCAGGGGCCAACAGCAGGTTCCTGCCTCTGCAGTTCACCCTTCAGGGTGCAGGAGAAACCTAAACTAAACAGAAACAGAAACAAAAGCCCACCCTCCCTCTCAGGGGTATAAAGTTGTATATTTCTTCTTTAATTTTATGGGAAAAACAAACCATAGTCATTGTGTTTTATCAGAAAAGTGAATGACGTTTATTTCCTCAGAAGTGGCAGAGACTAGAAAACAAATGATGGTTTCTTTCTGTGGAGTGCACAGAGTGCAGACAGACACACTGAGCAAACATTCATTTCTCCTTCTGGGAACATGGCGTTTGATGGTGTGGGCAGGCCGAGGGGCCTGAGGAAAGAGAAACTCTGGAGTTTAAAAACATGTGTGAGACTGGAAGTTTTTGTTTTTGCTTTCATTGTAGTTTTAGGAACTGTCGGAAAACCGACCTGTGGCCACCCATGAGTGATTGAAGACCCTTTGTTTTTAACCCTCAGAGTCTCTCGTGAGCCGAGATTGGCATTTGGGAGGCTCAGAGAAGGCACTGCCTGGGAGACTGTGTGGAGGTTTGGGATGACTCTGAGGAGGGCAGGTTGGTCTGGGCTGAGCGACATGACAAAGCCAGGGCAGAGAGGAAAGGTGCTGCTGGAAATAGTATTCTATTTTCTTCTCAACCTCCTGTAGCGGCTACGCAGCCTGCTCGTAGAATCTAAGACCAGTGTCGTTTGGGATGTGACCCACTGCCAACAGAGGGAGAAAAGATAGAACCAATTGGTTAAAAGTCAAATGCAGGGTTTGGAAGTTGTCTTTAAGGTGGCAACAGGCTCTTGGGAGCAAACAAATCAGCTCATTTGGAGAAAGAAGTCTTATGGTCAAACATGACTGGTATACAATACTGAGAAGGAACTTCATGGCTGTGAGAAAAAGTGGGGCAGTTTCCCCACCAGCCCAGCCCACTGCTCAAGGTGATAACTCTGGCTCCTCTGTTGCAGTTACTGGCAAGGGAGAGGGTTGTACCCTTATCCCTGTGTCCTTAGTAAAGTTGTCACGGACTTGGTCTGGAATCTTGTTAGGTAGTTACCTCTGACTCCATCTTGAGTGGCCTGTGGGGGCATCGTTAGCAGAACTGGGTTTCTTGTGATCAAGGAAAATACAAAAGGAGCTGGTACGGTGGCCACGTCAATGCCTGGCTTGTGTAGGGGACCTTCTTTCACCAGCAACCACGGGAGGTCTGACCCCGGTACAAGGCCACAGGGAAAAGTTGGCAAAACAGCAGAGGACACAGGAAGCGGTTTGCGCTGTGGCTACACCGCCCATGTGTTACACAATGTGATATGATGTAGGAGGGGTGTGTGTGGGGGGAGAAGTGGTTTTCTTCCTCTTCCAAATTAAAATAGCCTTTCCTTAACAAATTAAAATTTTTAAAAAAACGTAAGTTTTTATTCCCCCTCAAGTACGAAGAATGTTCTAGAGAAACTTGCCTGTTGGCTGATGAAATAATCAAGGTTGAGGGCAGACACAGATACGTTGACGTTTCTTTCCATCAGCACCGAGGGAACACAGACAGACAGCTTGTTTCATACTGGTCAAGAACATGTGGCCTGCTGGTCAGGGGACAGGCCAGGGAGTCAGAAAGTCTGGGTTGTATTCCCAGCGTTGGCAAGAACACACTGAGTGACCCTGACCAGCGGCTGCACCCTCAGAGCCTCTGTCCAGAAAACAGGGATTTAATGACAACCCCTAAAAAGGAATGTTTGAGCAGTTTCTAGGCATATGAGGTTCGATATTTTGAGGTCTCAGGCAAGCAAAGAGGATGAAAATTCCAGGATAAATTTTCTTACACAGGGAAACATGGTGGAGTACTTTCGGCAGCAATTGGGGCAGAGAGTGTGACAAATCCCTAGGACTGTCACAGACAACCTTAGATAGATGGATTTAAGAAATGCTCACCTCTCTGAAGCCACCTTGCCACGTCCCAAAATTTCATGCTGTTGGATCTGTTGAGTTTACTTGAAAATCATTAAAAATTAAATTCCATGGCAGTGAGTCATCTCCAGCCAGGCACTAAATACTAAGGTGAAAATCTCTCATGACATTTAACACAATGGCTTCTCCGAGGTCTTGAATTAGACATTTTAAAGACTTATAATTTAATGTGCTGTCTCTTGTACGAGCCCGAAGAAGCTACAGTATAGATATTTTTTCAACTAGAAGAGGAATATTTTGGATTTGAGGCAAGGATGTTTGCCTTTTGCCAGGTCCAACCTTCTGTTTGTTCCATAAGTATTTGTGTGTGCATGTGTGTGTGTGTGTGTGTGTGTGTGTGTGTGTGTGTATGGATAACGCCATACAAACCAAAACCAGGTGAGATGGACTATAAGGCTCCTGATATCAAGCCTGACAATCTACATTCACTTACCAGGACCCATATGGTGGATGGAGAGAACTGGCTCCTCCAAAATTATCCTCTGAACCCCACGTGATGCACGCTATAGCTTACCTCCATCCCATATGCATCATTCCTGCACACACGCACACACACACACACACACACACACACACACACACATACACACATCAGAAATAAAAGCATAATCATAATAAAAGAATTAAAAACCACAGTTAACAGAACAGAAGGTGGGAATAGGATTCTGATCCTGGCAAGTCTGCTCCCGTGAAAATGAACTTTTGGGTAATGGATCAGTTTTTGTATCTGAGGGGTTATTCCACGTTTCTTTTTCTTCCATCTGTCTATCTGGCTATCATCTGTCAACATCAGATATCTATAAATTGAAGTCACTTCACGTACAAGCGAAGTCATTTCATGGACGAAGTAGGGAGGGAGAATTGGGACTTATTTACAGCCAACCGGTGTGGGTTAGTGGCTCCTATGCTGGTTGAGGGATGTCTATTTTGGGTTTTGGTCCAGTCATTAAAAGAAGAAGGCCTTCTACGTTTGGATGAAAGCCACTCTGTAATGGTTGCTTTGATGTGCCTTTGCTCTGTGCCTGGATACACTCTGTGGACCCCAGTGGACGCAAGCATTCCAGTCCTTAGTCTGACTTCTTACTTAAAACTGACTGTGTTTGCCATAGGTTTTTTTCTTTCTCTTTTTTAATCCATGTAAGTAGTTTCATTTGAAGAAAACAAAACCTTGCTTAAAAAATAGTTTCAATAGTCACTATTTCCTAATGGAAATTGCTTTTTTAAAGAATAAAAATAATACATGCTTACTTACAAACATCACATACCATACACAGTCTGAAGATGCTTGCTTGATCTCATTTATCGTCCTAGTGACCGAGGAGGGTTGTATATTCAGAATTGCGGTTAACATTTTGACATGCTTCTATAAAAGTTTCTTCTCTATGTACACTTTCTTAGACTTCATATCAAGCATTGTTTTTTGAAAAGGGAACATTCATTTAAAAATGGGCTTGTCCTTTATGTAGCGCGCGCTCTCTCTCTCTGTCTCTCTCTCTCTCTCTCTCTCTCTCTCTCTATATATATATATATATATATATATATATATCCTGAAACATGTATCATGAACACACACATGCAACTTACTGTGTAAAGACATAGATTTTTTTTTATAGCTTTCAGTTTTTATGCTTTATTCTAAATTCTTGATAGAAACACTCATTTTTGTTGTTGATGGACATTCAGTTTTCAGGGCACTCACTTTACAAACAATAACATTACTGAACATCTCTCTACATGAATACAGTCTGCAAAGTTGAACATCTCAGACTAGTTGTATACACTTACCTTTTCTCTTCTTCCTTTTATTTGTTTGTTTGTTTGAGACAGGGTGTCTTTGTGTCCTTGTATAACAGCCCTGGATGTCCTGGAACTCTCTCTGTGAGAGGAGCAGGCTCTGCAAACTTCAAACTCACAGAGATCTGACTACCTCTGCCTCCCAAATGCTTGGATCAAAGGCATGAGCCACCACCACCCACCTGGCTGTATTTTAAATTTTAATGTTGGTTTAATCTGTATTGGGCAAAACAAAAATCCTCAGAGGTTTTAGTTTCTTCTAGAAAAGAAAGTAGGACCAGTTCCTGTGCTTGCTCATGGCCTTTAAAGATTTGTTGACGAGGCCTCAGACTGACGGTCTTAAGAGAATAACAATGAGCCAAAGAAAAATAGTTACTTGGTCCTGAGATATGATGGAGTAGTACTAGTCCTGGATGGAGTAGTACTAGTCCTGGATGGAGTAGTACTAGTCCTGGATGGAGTAGTACTAGTCCTGGATGGAGTAGTACTAGTCCTGGATGGAGTAGTACTAGTCCTGGATGGAGTAGTACTAGTCCTGGATGGAGTAGTACTAGTCCTGGATGGAGTAGTACTAGTCCTGGATGGAGTAGTACTAGTTCTGGATGGAGTAGTAGCTAAGGCTCATGGCTATTTTATTAATTACTTAATTTTATTTATTAATTTACTTATATTATTTATTTATGTATTTTTGAGACAGGATCTTGCTATGTAGCCCAGGCTGGCTTGGAATTCGCTATGCAAAGAATCTTTAATTCTCAATCCTCCTGTCTCAGCCTCTTGGAAAAACTAGAAATCTGTTATCCACATTAACTGAGAACTATTCTTTTTCTCCTTCCATCTTCAGTTTTTAATACATTCACGGAACATTTATTTTTAAATAGTGATAAGACACAGACAAACTCGGAAGAAAGCTGATGGCTAAGTCCGAAGCCCCGCAGCCTAATTTTAATTTGCCACGGGCTCAAGAAAAACTTGCTCCTGCAGGGTGAAATTAAGTTTTTCGAGAATATCTCTTTGATTTTGCTCAACCAGTTAAGGAAGAGGCCCTATTCGTTTTTGTAGTATGAGTCGATCTGTTGTGCGGCACAGTGCTGGCCTGTCATTCCCGGTGACAGCACAGAGAGTGGCTCTTTGATCTCCAGAAAGTTACAGCAGCAGACAGGAGTCACTATAGATGAGAGAATTCCTATCCTCTGGGACAGACGGTGTATAGCCCATAAGGAAAACTAATCCTGGGCCATGCAGGAGCAAAACCGTCACCGAGCCATTCTCCACAGAATAAAAAGATCGGAGGGATGCTGACAACTGTTTCTCATTTCTTAAAAAAAAAAAAAAAAAAAAAATCCGCTGTCATTTCAAGATTTGATGTCCCCTCCAATGCTAGAAACATAAACCACGACCTTCCGGTTCAGCTTGACTGTGGGATTCTTTCAATAAAGGAACTTGGCACAGGCATTAATTAATAGCCACCCACAAACATTCAAATCTCCCATAATTCTCTGCGCAAGAAAGAGAAGAGACAAGAGATAGAGCCCACGAAGCTGCCTCGTGACTCCGGGGTATTGGGCCGCTGGGTCCTTCGTCACGTGTTTAATAAACAGCCGAAGGGTCCATGGCTCATTGGACACAAACCATCAATGCAATGTTTGGTTGCTTATGATGGGAAAATGATTCTGAATGGAAGCTCTCGCACTAGCTTGAGTGCTGTCCTCGTAACTGTTGCTTCCTGTTCCTGCTCCATCTCCTTCTGTCCTCTGCGAGCACCAGCTTCACTGCAACCGGAAAACAGGAATTATGGCCGGAAGTCTTGTGTTGCTGGGAAAAGACCACGCTTTCTCAAGTTACAGTCTCCGCTTCTGGTAAATCTTCTTTTTTCTTCCTGATTAGTATATTTCAACTACCAAGATAAGGCTGAGAAAGAGCGCATAAACTCAGTTTACCTAGAATGAGAAGAATAATATGGAGACACAGGCTTACTTTGTAGTCAAGGTTAGCCTAGAACCTGTAAGCTCATTTTTCCAAATGATGAGATTGCAAGTGTGCACTATCATGCCCGGCCTCTTGGGCAGACTTTTCATTGCCTTTACATTTATTTATGTTAAATTTATTATACAAGCTATTGGACACGCATCACAGCATTTTCCAACAATGCATGTTTTAGTATTTTCTGTCCACTGTGCAGCCTCTCAGTGCCCTGTCCCTCTTCGTTTCTGAGACAGCCACATACTGAGGTTAGGTAGACTTGATTTATGTAAGAAGATTAACGGCCCTAGAAACTTTTGCCAGACTTTGAATTTGAGGCTGCACTTGGTCCTTGCTTCATCTGAGCCACAAGACACTGTGGGCAGCTGGCTTCTGCCATACTTTATATCACCCCTTAACAATGAATACATGTGAAGTGGATTTTTATTTTCTTCTAACATACACAGAGAGAGGCATCTTGTCTTCTTACAATTACTTTTCTGTCTTTCTCATGATATCTCTGGTTTACTCAATGTTAAAGAGTAGACTATACATTTTATACACTCACTCACTCATTAGTAATCTGTTTTCCTCTGGTGTGTGTTTACCTGTGTAGATGATGTGTGTGTGTGTCTACAGTGACCTGTGTGTGAGTGTGGGTGCCTCCGGAGGGCCGAGGACAATGTGTAACATTGCTTCCCACCTCTCACAGAGTTGGAGGCATGCTCTCTCGTTTGTTTGTTCTGTGCAGGCCGTGCTAGTGGACCGGTGAACTTCTGGGGATTCTCCTGCCTCTGTTTCCCATCTCCCCAGAGGAGCACTAGTATGAAAAACGCGCAGTGCCACACTTCCCATAGAGTCTGGGCATCCAGACCACGAGTACTTTACCCACCACAACATCTCCCCACCTCAGTAATGAAAATTTGAAAGTCTCATGTTAATACAAAATATCGATGCCTAATAAAATCCGAGCCTTCTTTGTGCTCTAACCTGCTGGTCAGACCCGACCAGTAAGACCTGCAGCTGTTGACTTTGATGGCTAGGGAGGAACACATTTTTCTTGTCCCCTATTTATCTATTTAGAAAGCATTAAAAGATTTTGGTATTAGAATCATTCTTTGCTTTTTGCAGTTGTTGTTGGTTTTTTGTGACCTGGTCTTGTGACACACCTCAGACTGGCTTGGAACTCACAATCGTTGGGCTTCGGTCCTGGTCTTCCATGGGCTGGAATCACAAGCTTGCAGAACTACTCTTGTCTGGCTAACATCATTCTTGAATAGCAATTCCAAGAGTTCAAGGATTTGAGTTTACATGGGAGAGGAAATCCAGTATGAAGTCAGTATGTAGCCTGGTTCTTTTACACAGTGTAACACCCTGCTTACCTTTGAGCAGAGAACAGGGAACCTGAGGGGAAAAATAGAAATCTAAAGGAAGTTGCTGAAGGCTAGGAAACAGGTTCCAGCCTGGACCCAGTTTTAGAAGCCCAACCAGTGACTGTGATTCTGGGTCTCACCAACATACTGTGCACAGGGCTTGGCGCTGAGAAAATGAATGAAGAAATGAACACATGGGTGGAAAGGTGTGGTGTTCAGTACATGCAGATGGGGCATCTTCAACTCACAGGTTAAAGTGGTGGGTGCGTGTGGGGAGTATTTCTTTTAGAAAAGCAACCCCTGTAGTTTGTACTTCCGGAAACAATGGCCAATCGTTGTCGTTTCCCACCAAATGTTCTGTATTTGGAAAAGGTCAGTCCACCAAGGCTTTCTTCCTGCTCCTTGGTCCAATGTCGGCCATATTTCCCTCACTGCCATTGTTTGGAATGTAGCCAGCGAGCTAAGGGTTTGTCCAGTAGACGGCGCTGTTGTACTCTGGCCTTACCCATCTGGTAAGGTCGCCCTTCCTCACTGTGGTTCATAGGTCTCCATAAGGACTTCAGACACGTGGAAAAGAGTCTCTTTCTTTCTTTTTTAAAATTAGATGCAAACATGTCTCTCTCTCTCTCTCTTTTTTCCACTGGGCTCACCTCTCATGTCTTTTCATAGCAGCATATTAAGAATAGAAAAATACAAAGCAACATTCACATTTTCCGGTTCTAGAATTCAAATCTTTGAATGGGATCCTGATACTTACGGCCTGTGTGTGTGTGTGTGTGTGTGTGTGTGTGTGTGTGTGTGTGTGTGTGTGTGTAATGGTGGTCAAATATCTCCAACATGTAACCACCATCCTGTTTTGGTTGAGGGGCCCAATTCACCCACTTGGTGGGAAGGTCTGTGCTACACAGGGTGGGTCCATTCCCAGTGAGCAGAGGAACACTAGACCATTGTGGAGTAAGGTGTAGGGGCTCCTGTGGGATGGCTTAGGCACAGCTGTCCCCAGATGCCCACTAGTAAAGAGACTACAGGGCAGCACCAGCTTTGACCTCAGAGGCACTGAGGAAGATGCCACCCTGGCCTGAGGTCAGACTGTGTGTGGGGACAGGGAAAGGGATGTAGACTTTGGCAGATCGAAGAGAGGAAATATGGGCACCTAGGGAAAGCCACTGCCAGGCAGCAGTTTAGGAAGCTCCCAGCTGACAGCTACCTGGGAGGTCTTTTTAATAAAACTTATAAAATAAAGCACAACTGGAAACTACAGTAAATGCACAAAGCAAAGGACCACTTGGTGAAGATCCTCATGTTCAGCTGAGAATTGATCAGGCTGGATTGGGAATGGGACTATATCAGTGTGAGCCTAGGATTTTCTAACCTTCCAGTTCTGATCGATTATAAAATGCCATTCTATTGCTGGATCTTTTTCATTACCATATAAACAGGACATTATCCCTGTTCCCCCCTCCTCACTGGGTTGCTGTGACAGTCACTCATGGGAAAGTTTGTCAGTTGTAAAATTCCAGAAGGGTGTGAAGTCCTGTACTGGGTAGAGACAGGGTTCATCTCTCTCCTCTCCTCTCCTCTCCTCTCCTCTTCTCTCCTCTCCTCTCCTCTCCTCTCCTCTCCTCTCCTCTCCTCTCCTCTCCTCTCCTCTCCTCTCCTCCCCTCCCCTACCCTCTCTTCTTCCCTTCCCTCCCCTTTTCCCTCCCCCTCTCCCCTCCACCCCTCCCCTTATCAAAATGCTTGCACTCCACAGCACAGAACTCAGAAACTTTACATATAGTATGTCCTAAAACAAACAGACAGACAAATCATCAATGAAACCAATGACACACGCTGTCATCACTGACAAACATCTCAGCAGAGTGATTTGATGTTTCGGTGAATAACCACAGTTCACATTTGCTGTCTTCTTTTCTTCCTATACATAGTATAAAGCCCTTCTCTCAGAAACTTCAATGTTAAGCTTTTCCATTGCTGTTGCTTTTGAGTTGATTAGTACAATCAGATGCAATCCAGAAAAATAGACTGGTTTGTGACCTCAGGAGTTTGAGGAAGCAAGCCTCCTCCAAGTTATAATTACACAAGATAGAACAAGATAAAAATGAGGTGTTTGTAATAACCCAAGAGTGCCGTCGGTATGTTGTGGTGCATGTCAGACTGATTTCTATATAAATGAAAGGGGAAAGAGTTTTTTTTTTTTTTTTTTTTTTTTTTTTTTTTTTTTTTAAATAGCTGTAACATGAGGTAAGACTTTGAAGAATAAAAGGAAATTCCCTTCACTGACAGAAATATCCTAAGAAAAGAGCAAGAACACAGAAAACAAGTGGCCCTCCAAGTCCTCAGAACCCACCTAACTGCCTTTAAGGTTTCCTGTAAATAAACATACGAAAACACACAAAGTCAATTTAGGACTCTGCAGATATTTATTTCTGTGTGTGTCCATCCTACTACTAGGAATGCAGAGTTAGAGAAGGTGGCTGCTGAACTACATCCAAACGAAAGCGTCCATGCATCGGATGGAGTCCAGGACCTGAGGGCATAGGCTAGAGTGTCTGTTTGGTTTGGGCCTCCCCTCCCCCACAGGGCCAGCTGCAGCTCAGTCTCCTGCAGCTCTGGTTTGCTGATCTGTTTTTTTTTTTTTTTTTTTTTTTTTTTTGCTTCATACAAAAGAAATGGCCACAAAAATCGGGGCAAAGGGAATTCTGATAAGAAAACTAGAGGCGCTATTAAACAATTGTTTTAATAAACATAAATTAAATAGAATTTAATTTCTTAAACAAAGAGGTGGGCATCCAGGCTTAACAGGACTTCCGAATGTCTCAGGTGAGGGGAAGAGTTAGTTAGATGAGCACTCAGGGGCATGGTGCGATACTTGGCAGCCACTTAAATGAGCAGAAATAGTTCACCACACCTCAACAAAGAGCTCCGAAGAAAAAGGTCAGAAGGCCAGTGTGGATGCCAAGGCAGAAGGGATGTGTGGATTATGGTCACATCTTGCAGATGAGTCTTCATCTCATCATTGTTTTAAATTGGATTTTAAACACTCACCTGGCCTTTTCTTTTCTTTCTAAATATAGTTGTTCTGGATGCTACTTTGAGCTCCAGAGGAAAAGAATAAATAAATAAATAAATAAATAAATAAATAAATAAATAAATAAATAAATAAATAACCTCTGCCCCCTAGAACCAACAGAACCTTTTTAATGCTATAATGTTCAATTTCAGTTCAAATTGTTTCGGTATTCCTCCCTCCCTCTCTCCCTCCCTCCCCCTTTCTTCATTCTGTCCTTCCTTCCTTCCTTCCTTCCTTCCTTCCTTCTTTCCTTCCTTCCTTCCTTCCTTCTTTCCTTCCTTCCTTCCTTTCTTCCTTCCTTCCTTCCTTCTGCTCTTTTATCTTCTAGAAACTAAGGAAGCTCTCCGCTCATGCTCTTCAATGGCTTTCTTTGGGGGAAGTCCCAGGTTCGTTTGCTTAAGTGCACTGTTGTTCGTATTGAACACGTATTTAATGTAAATAAAATAAAAAACGGTGGTAAGATCTTAAAAGGTATAGATGTAAGCAGTAGGGCAAGATGTAGCCTAGGATATCCTCAGTTACATTTGGCTCATTAAATCAGTTTGCCTTTAGCATGCGATATGATCAGAGATGACTCCCTATAAGACAGGAAGAAACCAGTGAGACAGACTATTGATACGAAGGGCTCTCATCATGATCCAGAGCAACCTTTAGGCAGAGTCTAGCCTGATGTCACACTGAGGGTTTCTCACTCAGCTTTCTCCCTGGTTAGCTATACGATTATACACCACAACTGCAAGAGACACGGCCGTTGGCAAAGTTACTACTAGAGCAGATGAGAGGCAGAGTTTGAATCCTAATCTCATTTCAAACAGGGGACTTTTCTAGTCTAACTTGTTTCTGTAAATTGAATTTAATTAATTAATCTTTTTGTAAAAAGCAAAAAAACAACCTTCTTTTTTGGCAGGGTCTTACTATGCAACTCACGCTTAGGCATGGGCCAGTGTGACTAGAATATATATATTCTAAAATGTATAAATATATGTATATAAAATATATATATATATACATATATTTTAATGACTTTATACCTGTATATTCTTTCAAGTGCTATACTATAATATAGAATAAAATATTCATATCTTATCACAAATAAATATGAGATAAAATGAATGCAGATGAAAACAAACCAGGAAATTGAAAGTAGAAGGTCAAAACAGAAAAAGTGAAGTCATCCTCCGGTAGGAGATGGAGCGATCGCAGAGACCACCAGCTGGACAAGGTGCCGAGAGTGAGAGAACTTGGACCACTCCATCAGAATGGGATGTCTCCATCAGATCCCCTCCCTCGGGGCTCAGGGTACTCTGCTGAAAAGGAGGCAGAGAGAGCCTAAGAGCCAGGGGGGATGAAGCATCCCAGGGAAACCCTGGCCTTCTAGACACAACAGGACAGACACAAGTATGAGCTCACAGAGACTGTGGCAGCCACAGGACCTGCACAGGCCCAAGCTAGGTGGGGTCCTAGAGCTGAGAGAAGGAAGTGGCCATGAATCTCATCTCTAATCTGGAAGCGAGCTCTGATAGTTAGCTGCTCACAAAGGAAAACTAGTTTTCTCCAAAGCAGCCTCCCCGGGAATTAAGCCACACTGAATGGCAGGCCCCGTGCCCAGCAGCAGCTGACCACACCAAACAGACTGTATGGTATTTTTGTAGTTGTTTTTAATGTTTTTTTTTTTTTAATTTTTATTTTTATCTCTTTCAACTGCATTGTTTGAACATTTTTTTTAAACCTTACTGGTCTTTTGCTTATAATATTATGGCTTCCAATTTTGTATTTTAGTGTGTGTGTGTGTGTGTGTGTGTGTGTGTGTGTGTGTGTGTGTGGTTTGGATGATTCTGCTTTTTTTTCCTTCTGTTTGATTTCTTTTATTCTGGTTTGTTTGTTTTTCTTTTATTTACCTGTTTGCTTTGTAAAGTGAGAGAGAAAGAGTGGGGGTGTGTGCATAGAACTGGGTGGCTAGGGATGATATGGGAAGAGATGAGAAAGGGGAAACATGAAAATATGTTACATGAAAAATAAATCATTTTTAACTAAATGAAGCCAATGAGATAGGGACATTGCCACAAAGGATTCAAGTAAAATGATTTTATTTCTAATAGTCAGTTTATGCTTGGACAAATATAATGTTATCCGACCCACAAGAGGTACACCAGTTTCAACATGACTACTGTAATTCTGGGTATGATCCTTTAGTTCTACCAGATGTCAGAAGACTCTGGGCTGACATATTTATGGGTTTGCCTAAGTAGGAGAGTGGTACTTCCACAAGAGGCAGACATGGTCCTTCTCTTTTGATGATGCTCCCTTGGAGCCAGAGTGATTGACATGTCACTTAGAGAGGTCCAGTGCTTGGGAGAGATCTGAGAGCAAAAGGAGAGCTTGCAATTTAGTAAAAGAAGGACCTGAAATGTGAGTTTCTCTTTAATCTAGATAGTTTGTTCTGGGTAATGAAGGTAAAGTAAAAATTACTTTTAAAGTCTAGGAAGGATGCCTGGATCCTTTACTAAGGAGTTGTAAGTCTGGGTAGGTGACACTATACTAGAGTTTTGACCTAATTTATAGGTGAAAAAATAAGGAAAGATAATTTCATAATCTGATGTTTCCTCTGATTCTCCTCTCTTGCTCTATTTCTTGGCTATTTTGCTGTAAGACACCTTATTTGGCAGTAGATGTGAAGACTCAGGACTGAGAGTAAGCATCTGTTAGCTTAAGCAGGTCAAGGCTGTGAATGCTTCCTCCCTCAAGGAGCAACTGCCAAGTTTGCCTCATCTATCATCATCTTAGTTGGATCACCAATGATACTTTTGGATGAACTGAAAGATGATATGAGTTTTCCTTTATGGCAGGCTCAAAAACACTTTGCAATATACTATAGCACTAGAGAAATGATGCTAAGGTACAAGTGAGAAAAAAAAAAATCCCATAGGGTTAGAGTAGGCAGAAATTCTCCCTAGGGAGGGATGGAAATGTTCAGGAATTTATGCTGGAAAGTTTAGATATACGGCTGTAGATTTTTTGTTTCCAAACACCTTTTAAGTTCAGAGGTGATATAAAAATGCATATGTACAAGAATACAATGTAAGAAACAGAACATTTTATTATAAAGGGAGAAGTTGAAGAGTCACCTTGATCACCATGGTAAAGGAGTAAATACCTCTAAGGACTAGAAATGTTAGGAGAGAGGCTGGGAGTTGGTTTGGTGAGTGTCTTAGTTAGGGTTTCCATTGCTAAGAAACACCATGACCAAGGCAACTCTTAAAAAGGACAACATTTAATTAGGGCTGGCTTACAGGTTCAGAGGTTCTGTCCATTATCATCATGGTAGGAAGCATGGCAGTGTTCAGGCAGACATAGTGCTGGAGCTGAGAGTTCTGCATCTTGATTGGACTACAGCCAGCAGAGACTGTCTCTAAGGCAGCTAGGAGGAGGGTCTCAAAGCCCACCTCCACAGTGACACTCTTCTTTCAACAAGACCACACCTCCTAATAGTGCTACTTCCTGGGCCAAGCATATTCAAATCACCACAATCCACTCCCTGGACCTCATAGGCTTGTTCAAACATATGAGTTTATGGGGGCCATTCCTAGCCATAGCATAATACAAAATACATTTAGTCCAACTTCAAAAGTCTAGATCAGCCTTAGCAATGTTGAAAGTTCAAAGTCTCTTTGAGATTCATTTAATTACTTAACTGTAATCCCTTATAAAATCAAAATAAAAAAGCAGATCATATACATCCAACATCACAGGATATACATTACCATTCCAAAACATCATAGTGAGGATGTACTGGATCAACACAAGACCAAAAACCAGCTGGGAAAACTCCAGGCTCTGCATCTCCATATCCAATGTCAAAATGCTCTTCAGATTTCCAACTCCTTTCATCCTTGTTGACTGCTGTTGGCAGATTTGGCATTCAGCAGCAACAAACTTCATTCTTTTGGGCTGGTTTCAATCCCTGCTAATAGCTTTCCTCAACAGATATCCCATGGATCTTACATCTCTAACATTTTATAGTATCCAAGGCAACTTCGACTTTACAATTTTTTGTTACAATGTCTGGGATCCACACATGATCTTCTGGGTTCCTCCAAAGGGCTTGGGTCACTTCTGCAGCTCTGTGCTCTGTAGCATTCTAGGCTCTGGTTGACTCCACTCCACTGCTGCTGTTGTTCTTAGTGATCATCCCATGGTCTGGCTTCTCTAATTCTATACTGCAGCTAGGCTTCACCAATAGGCTCTCATACGCTCCCTTCATGGCGCCAAGCCTTAAATTCTTGGCATGACCCTGTCAGTCCTGGGCCATCAATACAACTTAGGCTACACCTTTCCCTATGGCCTTCCATGCATCTCACAGTGCCAAGCCTCAGCTGTTCTCCATGACCCCTTTATGCCTTCAAAACCAGTACCACCTGGGTGATTCTTACACATTATTAAGTACAGCTAAATCACAAGGCAAAGCCTGGGCTATCTCTGAAACACAGCTTCTTCGTGATCTCAGAAAACATTTCCCAGAAGATTTAACCTCAGTGAAGCTGGTCTCTTCTTATCCACTGCTGATTTCTTAGCTCCAGATAACCAGGATCAACAGTCCCAGTAGTCCCTTCTATTCTTGCATCTTTATAGCTAGAGCCATGTGGCTGAAGCTGCTACATTCTGATACTTGCTATGGCTGGAACATGGCCCCTTGTTCTATCACATTATCATCAGTTTTCTGTTTCCCAACTCCTTCACTGCCAAAGCTTGACTTTTCTGGAACTTGCTGAAAGACTGAGCCATGCAGATCTCTTGAATTCAGAGATCTGCATGACTCAGTCTTCTGAATACTGGGATTAAAGGTGTGTACCACCATGCCTGGACAGCAGACAGGACCGTGGGATTGTTTGGGCACTTCAGAGCTGTCTGGAATCCTAAGTCCTGAAGCCATGTCATCCGAATTTTTAAAATTTTTATTTAATTAATTTATTTTACTTTACATTTAATTAATTAATTTGCTTTACATTTGTGAATAGTTTACTTTTTGGATCCTCTATAACTGAGATAACAGATGGTTGTGAGCCACCATGTGGGGCTGGGGACTGAACCTGGTTCCTCTCCAAGAGCAGCAAGTGCTCTTAACCCCTGAGCCATCTCTCTATTCCACCTGGTCAGCGTCTTTATGACAAAAAGTTAAATCATGTTCTTAATGACATGGTGAAGTGATGAAAAGTTTAGAGTTGCTGGGTAGATTTTAATTGGCCTCAAAAATACATATGAAAGGAGGCTTTTGTCTTAAGGTGGGTCTGCAGGGGAGACTAGGTCACTATTTGTGGTCAGGCTCACAGTGAGCTTCAGAGCTCATTCATGTGAAGATCTGGGGCACACCACCGCTTCCTTAGCTTTAAGATGATGTGTATACAGAACCTCTCTACTTGCCTAGCTTCCTCCAAGGACCAGATTAAATGAGGGCTTATTAAGTTAATGGTTTGTTCTTCTTTAACAGAACGAATGCCTTGTGAGTCTTTGGCCCTTTAACCTCCAGCCTCAACACTGTATACAGCAGGCATCTGACAAATTACAGTGCACATTGCTTACATATCATGCACAAGACCCTGAGTTGGATTGCCATCACTGCATAGCGTGATGGTGTGTCACATGCCTATAATGGCGACACTTTGGGGATGGAGGCAGGAGGAGCAGAGGTCCAAGGTCATCTTTGGTTACATAGCAAATCTGAGGCCAGGCTGGACTACAAGAGACACTGTCTCAATTTAAAAAAAAAAAAAAGGTTAAATTGTGTTGTTCTTTAAGCAAGCCATTCTCTGTGTTGCTTGAATCTCTTTAGTGAATGTGAGTTAGACTGTCCCAGAGGGCACTTACTCCTTTGGCCCATCATATCAGATCAAGCTGCACTTCTCTGATGAAGTACAGCATTGTCTTCCTCAGCTGCAACCATTGAACCAATGATTCCATTATATCATGTGGCTTTCCTTTGCCCCATTCATTAATATCCACACAGTGTCATTTGTCGTAGGGGAGGGATTTGCCATTCAGGATTGCAAGGTCTGTTCTGTGTTAG
The DNA here is from genome assembly GCF_963924665.1 of Micromys minutus. Classification (NCBI taxonomy): domain Eukaryota; kingdom Metazoa; phylum Chordata; class Mammalia; order Rodentia; family Muridae; genus Micromys; species Micromys minutus. Next base: position 32,328,042 of record NC_137958.1, read on the forward strand.
TTAACAAGTACCCACAGTGGGCAGCTTAGCGCACTGCTCAGCAGGAAATCACATTGCAAATGATTTGTTTTCTTTTAGTCTTGACATCCCGGGTAGCTCTGCGTTGCTTTATCTGAGCTTGTGAAACACAACTCTGAACATGAGCAGTCAGAACCAAGTCATGTCCTCGCTCTTCATCACACTTGGCACGTTTTCTTTCCGGACACATCCAGTGGATATTGTGCAGACCTTCTCCAGCTAATCTCAGGAAGACTGAAGTTTTTAGGTGGGCCACCCTTCATAGTTAGGGGTAAGTGGCAAGCTCGGGAAACGCTTACTTCTGTTTAGGTTGTGTTTTCTTAGCGTGGAGAGGAATTATAACTTAATGGGATTGATTAATGACCCCCCCAGGAGACACAGTCTTGTAGCTGGAAGTGAATGGGCAGAGTGCGCCGTTTCCTTTGCAACCTCCCAAGATCTTTAGCAGTTGGAAAGCACTTACTTCCCTGGCTTACTTTGGGGAATAGATTCTGTAATTTTAAAACTTACCTTGCGTGGAAGGCCCAGTGATCTCTGTAGAAGTTTCTGGAGACGGTCACCTCCAAAATAAAATGACAGTGTCTCATCTCATGGAGAACATTTCAATTCACTTGAAGTCACTTTCCAGAGATGTTATCATTTCATTCGCTGATATTTTAGATGTAGTTGTTCATAGTATTTTATTCACTAATAGATATATTAATGCACCAAGACAAGACATTGGCTTTTCTGTAGAAAAAAAAAATGTTGTAAGCTATAGCAAATTCCCACCCTTGTGGAACTTTCTTTGTGTTAGTAGAGAAAGCAACTATAAGAAATTAAATGAAAAGATAAACTGTATGTGATTGCTTCACCTGCCACAGTGTGGGGTGAAAACTAGCTGCTTAAAGCTACAAAAAGTGACAAGGGTCCTTGACTTAGTCAGGGTTTCTATTCCTGCACAAACATCATGACCAAGAAGCAAGTTGTAGAGAAAAGGGTTTATTCAGCTTACACTTCCACATTGCTGTTTATCGCCAAAGAAAGTCAGGACTGGAACTCAAGCATGTCAGGAGGCAGAGGCCATGGAGGGATGTCACTTACTGGCTTGCTTCCTCTGCCTTGCTCAGCCTGTTTTCTTATAGAACCCAGGTCTACCAGCCCAGGCATGGCACCACCCACAATGGGCTGGGCCCTCCCCTCTAATCACTAGTTGAGAAAATGCCTTACAGCTGGGTCTCATGGATTCATTTCCTCAACTGAGGCTCCTTTCTCTGTGATAACTCCAGCTTGTGTCAAGTTGACACAAAACCAGGCAATACAGTCCTGCTTTGTGTTGGGTAGCCAGGCAAGGTTCTCTGAATACCACTGGAGCAGAGGCTTGACTGGAGAGAAGAAAGAGGAGTGTGAATGGATTAACCTTGGAAAGGCAGCACAGACAGATGAACAATACAAAAGCAAATGGAGTGTGGTAGAGAACTTGTTCTCTGTAGTTTAGCTGAAATCCCAGCTCTGTGCCTTGATTAGCTTTCATTGTAATACAACCCAGTGCCACATGGATAGAAGGAACACTGAAAAAGTGTCATGATCACATTAGCATGTTGGCCTTACCATGAGGCATCTTTTTTTCCCCCAAATTGCCATTTGACAGTATGAGGCCCTAGCCCACTGTGGGTGGTGCCATCCTCTACACCAGAGGACCTAGGCTATATCAAAACCTGGCAAGGCATCATCCTATGAGTGAACTAGAGATTGAGTAAGTAAGTAGCATTCTTTCATAGTTCGGCTTCAGTTCTACTTGAATTTGTCCCAGTTTCCCTTCAATGGCTTGTGACCTGGTAGTGTAAGCCAAATAAGATGTTTCCTCCCTTAAGTTGCCTTTGGACACATGTTTTATCATAGCAACAAAAAAGCAAACCAGAACACTCTGGGCCTTACCTTTCTGCAGGGAATACTAAAAACAGTGGCATTCACTGAGAAGTTTCTGTGTAGCATGGGAATATAGCACACTTAGCACGTGCAAGACCTTGGGTGTAGTTCTCAGCACCACAACAGACAGGACAAAAGTAAAGCAAACAAAAAAAGTCAACACTCACCACCCCGTGTGTCAGTTAAAATGTCAAGCCTTTCTACATTCATTTTTGTGTTGAATTTTCACATCAGCTCACCAGCATTCACATGATTCTTAAATCCATTCTACCAACAAAGAATGAGACCAGAAGGGTTCAGTGTGGTGCCAAGATTCAACTGATCCAGTTTGAGTCAAGAGCCAGTCATATTAATACCAAATAAGACTTGGGATTCAGGAGCCAGCTGTGGGGGTAGAAGAGGGGTTTTTTACTTGGGGGTGGGGAGGGGTTCTGTACTTGGGGGTGGAGGAGGGGTTCTGTACTTGGAAGGTTTTCCCTTCCCTGCCAGTGACCTCTTCTCTTCCAACTCTGTTTTGGGACCTTCAGAGGTGGTTTGGAATGGCAGTTAGCCTCTTGCTCTAGAGTTGTTTTTTTTTTTTTTTTCCTACAAACATCACTCCTAGCTCCCAAGCCTTGGAAAACACCCACCTTGGTTTAGGTAAGGTGACACACCAGGCCCATTAAAATGCCAGTAGACTTGAGTTTGGTAAAAGCAGTGGCAGCTGATAAGTCTGGCTTGGCATGTGAGCAGCTGTGTGACCTCCGCCAAGTTATGGAATCCCTGTGCCTGAGCTCTCCTGCAGATAACCGATTCATCCCATGTCACTTGTTTACTATGTTCATGTGGTCTCTCTGTGTAAACCAAATGAGGTCACAGGGACTGTCACGTCAACTAGATAATGACAACACAAGCAGCATTGGAGCATTAGAACATGGTCATAAACATGCAAACTATGTTCTGATCCCTGGGGTGTGTATATATCACTGTGATAAACTTCTGGGCTTGCTTTGCATTTCTATTTCTGATTCCATGGTTCCGTGGTACAGCTAGTTCTTCCTATCTCGTCTCTCTGATGAAACAAAAACAAGACAAACTTATCTCTTGGTTTTTCATCAACAGTTCAGAACCCACTCTTCTCGAAGCTGAATCAATTAAAGCAGTTCTTATTATTTGGAATTGAAACTATGCAACTCTGAGACATCCGAAACTACTTGTATGTACTGGCTGGTTTTGTGTCAACTTGACAGAAGCTGGAGTCATCACAGAGAAAGGAGCCCCAGTTGAGGAAATACCTCCATGAGATCCAGCTGTAAGGCATTTTCTCAACTAGTGCTCAAGGGGGGAGGGCCCAGCCCATTGTGGGTGGAGCCATCCCTGGGCTGGTAGACCTGGGTTCTATAAGAAAGCAGGCTGAGCAAGCCAGGGGAAGCAAGCCAGTAAGTGACATTTCTTCATGGCCTCTGCATCAGCTCCTGCTTCCTGACCTGCTTGAGTTCCAGTCCTGACTTCCTTTGGTGATGAGCAGCAATGTGGAAGTGTAAGCTGAATAAACTCATTTCTCCTGGACTAGCCTCTTGGTCATGATGTTTTGTGCAGGAGTAGAAACCCCGACTAAGACAATGTATTTATTTTCTTGTAGAGAATAATCTTACCCAGAAATCTAGGTGGAATGAGTTTTGTTTTGATTTTGTTTTGATGTGAGATCTTACTGTGTTGTTCAGTCTGGGCTGGAGCTCACAATCCTCCTGTCTCGGCCTCTCCTCTACTGAGATTACAGGCAGGTATCACTTGGCCCAGCTGCAATTAGGATTGAGATGACTAGTTCTGGTCTAACTCTAAAGAAAATATGTATTAGAAACCCATCTTGCCTTTTGATCATTGGAAAATATTTTTGAAGTATCTGTTTATAGCGCAGTGTGGTTTGCCAGCTCTGCTGTGTGTATAAGTTTCTGCACATATGTGCCCATGTGGATATTTTATGTGTTGCAGACTGACCATTTGGAGCATCTCTGCAGTAATCAGTGTATGTTGTGATACACACAGTTATGTACAGCAAATAAGTCAGTTAAAGATGAGCTGAATCTAAGACCAATGAAGACACCATCACATATTAAAATGATGTTCAAAGCTGTAAAGTGAATAACGGCTCAGTCTTGACGCCAGTTCCCTGGGGAAGAAACCCTGGCTTGGTTACTTAGCTCTGAGGCCGTGGAGAAATGACTTCTTCTCTTTGAATCCTTTAGTTTTCACTGGCAAAATGAAGGCAAGTAAGACAACCCACTTCTCAGAGGGTTGTAGTAAAGGCAGGGCCTGATGTGTATTCTCACTCTAAAGACTTCTTGTTGGCTGTAACAGGAGCTTAGTATAACCCATTCCTTTTTACTAACTCTCCAAAGCAGGATTTAGTACTATTCCTATTCTACAGATGAGAAATCTGAGGGGTAGACATAGGAAGGAACTTGCCCGATAGCCACTCAGCAAGGACCAAGGCAGCTAACCACCCACCCTGCATCTGTTCTACTCCTAGTGTGCCTGGGAACTTACTTCCTGTTCAGTCTTTATCTGCCTTCTCCTTTATCTTTGCCTTTTTTTCTCTCGTACACATTCTCCACAACACGGCCCACTTCCAGTCCAGTACCAATGACAGGTAAACATTAGTGGAACGGAATGGGACTGTGCTGAGCAGTCAACACTAGACACCTGGTCATTTGACTCCATCTAACTCAGCTTCCATGTGATTGTGGCCCTGCCACCTAACCATTACACATGGGCCTTGACTAAGCCATTTCATAATTAATAATTCTTTTTGTTTCAAACTTACCAAAGCCATCCTAAGACTTATCTCTAAGATTACTTGTGATTCTGTTTAACTTTCATGTTTAACAAACATGTTCGTGGAAACAATTCTTTTTAGCTAGTGTGCTTTTTAGGATGTATTCTTCCACGGGTCCACAGGAAACCCTGAATGGGGTCTAGGGCAGATCATTTGCCCCTGGGTTCACATTGACACTATTCTCTGTAGGGTTTGACCTGCCTTCTCTGACAATAGCATCAGGAAAGGAGGTCCCACCAGGTCTGGGGATCCTAGGAAGTGGATCTAAATGCATTGGGGTGTGGCTGCATTTTAGAGAGAAAGGGGAAAACTGCTTTTCCATCCAAAAGTATAAGACTGACTCATATTGGAATTGGTTCTGAGTACGGGTTGAAAAAATAATTCATTTTGACAATAAAAGCTAAGGGATGATGAGAGGAAGACAAGATGACAGGTTAGAACTCGGAGCTGTGCATCTAGGGTACTTAGGTTCACTGGAAAGATGCAAGGGAATAAGTTAGAGATGCATTTTAGAACAGCAGAGTTATGAATGGAAACATATCAACGGAAGAACTACCTTCCAAGTGATTTTCATGATCCTAGATAATCGGAGGAACTCCAAACTCCAAACCCAGTAAGTGAAGGGGAAATCCAAAGAAAACCAACCGAGCCTGGTAAACAAAGTGGAAATTTCCTTCTGTCCAAAGGAGCGCCAGTCCCAGCCATAGAGGAAGCAAAGGGCGAAAACACAGTTCTGCCTGAAATGACCTCCTATTTTAAGAAAAATCAACAGCCCCAAAAGAAGGAAAGGAAAAACAAAGTTCCACCCAGAAGGAAATTGTATGTAAACAGCCCGGAGGGAACCGGAGGTCTGAGAGGGCTAGCACTCGGAGCAGAGCAAGCAGGGAAAGGCGCCATTAGCCTCTGACAACGTCAGCTCTGAACTTTGCAAGGACTGCTTTGTGATTGACAAAAAGGGCTTGGGGGTAGGAGGCGCCAGACAAAAGCAAGTCCCCTCTGCAGCATGGAAACTTTGATCTTTGGAGTTTGCTATTTTTTCCCCCAGGACTTTGCTAGTGTGTAACCCAGGGGAAGATCAGCATCCACAAAATGTTGGCTATAATTTTCTGCAATTTGTCACATGCCCTCTTAGAGCCCTGGGGAGATGGTTTTCTTTGTTTTTCCCCAGGCTGAATCCCGGATGCTAGCAAGGTGGTTCAAAAAAATGATAAGGGGAAATTGGAATCTTTTTTCAATGCTTCCAGTTTGGGGGCTACACCCAAAGTCATGTGTGTGTGTGTGTGTGTGTGTGTGTGTGTGTGTGTGCCTCAGGACATCTACATATCTTCATTTTATTTTATTTTATTTCACTTTTAGACAGGGTCTCTAGACAGCCTGGAGCTCCCCGATTAAAATGTCTGGCTGGCCAGTGAGTTCCAAGAATCTTGCTGCAGACTAGGACTAGGAATAGAGGTACTACACCCTGGCTATTGTTTCATTTTATTTTACCATTATTATTTTTAATTGGGGACTCAAACTCACGTCCTCCTGCTTTTGCCTCAGCTCTGATGGGACTATTTTAATTTTTCTTTTCTATCTACACAGTTGTTTGGCCTATACAACATTTAATCTACCTTTGGGTCTAATGCTTAATAATCAAAAGACTTTAAGTAAAAGTTGTATTTTTTGATAACACAGATATTAGGCTGATGTAGGGGTGACATCTTCTGAGGGGTACCCAACACCCTGTTCAGGTTGGACATGCACACGATAACTTCATGTTCTATTACTCCACTTGTTTCTGTCCCATCTTGCTGGCCCCTCCCATGGGAATTCATATCACTTTCCAAATTGATCCATAGACATCCTTAGGGATATTCCCTGTTTAATCTAGGGTATCGCAGACTGCTAGGGACATTATGTCAGCTTTTGGACTTAACATAGAGTTTTTTCGTGGCTGGTGTTCTCTCTGGGAATACAGGGAATGGAAATATCTATGTCCTCTATCTGTCCCTTACTGTTAGGATTTCTGTAAGTCAGGGAAAGAGTGAGTCTCAGCATTCTGGTCTATGACACAGTCCCCAACCTCTGGTGGTATTCACTTCATCACCAAATCTCTAGAAAACCCTCCAATATAGAACCTTATTGATGCTGCAGAAATCTCATTCTTGTCGGATACTTTATAGGCAGCATCTGGTTCAAACCGAGCCCAAAGTGAGCAAAAGGGAGCAGCCCAATAAACTATGTCACGGAGGTTAATACAAGCCTATGGAGCAATAGCCACCAGTGTGGTGTTTCTTTAACATTCATTTGTCCACCCATCCATCCATCCATCCATCCATCCATCCACCCATCCATCCAGCATTCTTTTAGCCATATTCTCAGACTTCCAGCCGCTTGCCTTAAGAAGCAGGCCCTGCTGGCATTCTGTCCACTCTAACTGGTTTTTACAGTCTCATCATGGTTCTTTTCCTTGGCCATTTCTGCAATTCAGTCGAGGCCAGTATATAACCAACCCTTTCACACAAAATGGCCTGCCAGAAATCCAGGGGTGAGCTGATTTTTCAAAGGTCTCCGACCCTTAAATGAACCTCCTTTGGTGCTTTCAGGGATTCTGTTGTTGGAGCCACAAGAACCCTTAAGAAAAAAAAAATCCTTGGAGGCAGCTGGTCCCTGCTGTCATTGAAACCCAAAGGAGGAACGCCATGGGTGAGGAACTGCTTGGATGTCATAGGGTTGCTTGTATTTCAAAAGAATTCAGCTTACCACCTCTGTGGCTTTTAGCCTTTCTAATAAAGCAGTTTTTAAAAAAGCTAAAAAATGTAATCTGCCTTTTAAATCTGCTGTTCCTGCTGAGTCTAAATGGGGTTGTAGCGAAATGCCCAGCCAGCATTAGAGCTCCCTGAAGTCAGTCAACTGAAATGAGGTTGCTTGGGGGGGGGGACTGAAATATATTTGAAAACACTCTGGGGGTGGCGTGAAATAACTGAACAAAGGCAAATTACAGGAAAGGAAGAAGCAGGCAGGGGCTTCCGAAGCAAAGGAGTCCTTCCTGAGCGCTAGAAAGCGTGGAAACTGAGGTAGGAGTGCCAAACTTAACTATGAATCACTCTTATCAGAATAATGTTGTTTTTTTTTTTTTTTTTCCTTTTGGCACTAGAAAAATATTATCACAGCGAACATGTCCTCAAATACAAAGTACAGACTAGTCAGAATACACAGACTGCTTGAATATATACCCAAATACCCTCAGAGGACAGGCTGAAGACACAGATAAGGCAAGACAGGCTTGACTGTGAAGTCTTCTCGCAGCCTTTTCAGGAGTCATTCTCACATGCTTTCCTGACCCTGTAAGAAAAGTACAAGGATTCTCAGTGCCTTGGTTCTTCACTAATGCAAGCTCTAGCTTTCAGTGTATCCCACTGAAAAAACTTCAACGTGAAGAAAAGTAAGAAGAAAGCCTACTATCAATAAACTAGCCTTTAAAGGTTAAAAATGGTGCCTACCAAGAAAGTATTATATCCTTAATAATTTCTGGAGAAGATGGATGTGATTTATGAAAAGGGTAATTTATGGTGATTTATGGTGACGTAGAAGTCCATTTTGGATTACCTAACAAAATGTAACCTATTTGATAGGGCTAGTCTATTCTATCCCCCAGTGGATATCTTGTGAGATAGATAGTTAGATAGAAAAGTATCCATCTCTTAATAAATTAGCATTAGATTTAAATGGGTTGCCTTTACATTGTATGTGGATCAAGTGAATTTTATACTTAGATATGTGGCAAGAGCAGCAATAGCAACACAGGAAGGTGCTCTCTTGACTTTCACTCTACACAAGATATGAAGAGTAGGCCATGTTGCCAGAAAGTTTTTTTTTTTTTTTTTTTTTTATGTGACACTGTGAAGGTAGAATTTTGTACGTACCTCTTCTGTCACTGTGCAATTGCTTGCTGTCCTTGTAAGGTCAACAAGAGCACTGAATGCAGTGCCCCAGGACACAAGGGTGCAGTGTGCAATGCCTGAGGTAGCAAAAGTGCAGTATGCAGTGCCCCAGGACAGAAGAGCACAGTGTGCAAAGCCCCAGACACAAGAGCATAGTGTGCAAAGCTCCAGGACACAAGAGTGCCTCATGCAGTGCCTCAGGACACTTGAGAAGGTGGGTCCATTTGAGAACAAATTGCAAAGGGTTGAAGCTTTGGTGTGGGCAAGAATGGAAAAATCTAGATGCTCAGCCAAGGCAGCTTTGCAGGACTTTGATGTGGATATCTCAGGAGAATGAACTTGAATCACTCCAGCGTCTCTGGTTTTGGACAGGCAAAGATTATAGTAAAGAAATAAATAAAACCCAGAATTTTTAATAGGTTTTTAGAACTTCCACTTCTGGCTGCAAGTGGGAGACAAAAGACGAATAGACATTGTCCTGAAAATGATAAGCCAGGATTTCTTTTTTTCCTAACCTCAGAAAAACATTGGGGTTTGATGAGGTTCAGCTTTGGGGCAAGTTTCAGGACAGTGTTTGTTCTAGCAACTTCCTCCCTTCACTGTGGAAAGTCTGTTGGAGTCTGTTGTGGTTCCGGAAGCCAAGCTCTGAGGGCTCTAGGCTTCAGTGTCATGAGACGGGCTCCAATCTGTCATTTGTGTCTCTGCCCACATTTTCCTCAGTGTGTTTTTTGGACCGAGGCCTTCCCAGACAAGTCCCTACATGAAGGAGAGCCCAGACCCTTTCCCATCCAGTTCTTTCTGGAAGAGCTTCTGTGTTTATGCCCAGTCTCCCAGAATCTCCTGAATGTACCAATCTCTGCTCACCTACAATGATGATGCCCCGTTTCTGCCTTAATTATGTCTAATTCCCACCATGCAAGATGTGCCTTAGATCTGGGGATATTTCTTCTATGTTGACTCAGTTTATGAGCCGCCTAACTCATTCGATTCAGGAAAATCAGTGTTGTCTAGGTATTAGAGGTTAGGATATATCTTTCGTCAGGTAAAGTTGGTGATGTCTGCTGTAAAACAAAAAACAAACAAACAAAAGAAAAAACAAACAACAACAAAAAACTCTCAGGAGTGTAGCACTTGATTTTGTGGGTGCAAACTTTTAATCTCAAGGGACACAAAAGAATTCTTTTTTGGAAAAAAAATGGAGAAAAAAATTAATATTTTGTGAGCCTCTAAAATGCTCTAAAACTCCGTACTACAGTCTTCATGTAGGACCACATTTAAATTTCACATCCATGAATATGCAGTATATAATTCACACTGTCCTAAAGATTGTTGGACTCAGCTCAGAGCATGGCTCCCATCTTCTTCCACTGCATCCACCTCAGTCATAATCAATGTTTACACAATTGCCTACATTCAGCAAAATACACAATAATACACTTTGTAAGATCTACTGTAAAATTCTGTTTGTCTTCATAAAAGGAATATCAAATTTTAAAAGTTTTTAAAGTCTACTGTTTCATGAGTTCTGAATTTATCCTCAGGAGATGCAACACCAGGAATTGAAACTTTTAAATCCTTAATTTATTTTGCACTAGAAAACTAACAGTTTTCTGTACTGACATTTAAAGTTTGAATGGTACATTAGTGTAATTTTCAAGATTTCAACATGAACATCGATTTTATATTTTTTAAAGACTACAAAATTACTTCTCTTTTTGGGTATGATAAATTCTCATTGCAGCACAAAGTTCTTGTTTAAAAAAATCTTTTGTGGAATTCATATGCTAAATATCAAACCAGGTAAGTGTCAAGCTTTGTAAAAATATAAGGAAATTAGTGCTTTCAAATTTATTAGCATATAGAAGCAGAAGTTTTGTGGCATACATTTGAATACTAAAAATTTTATAGTGCTGTTAAATGCAAGAGACATTCAGCAACTCTTTTGAATGTGGAAATCACCAAGCTGGGTGCTGTGAGAGACTCCCTCTCTCTAGATACTTAGTATAATTTAGTACACCAGGAGCCAAGAGCGTTTTCTGTAAAGGGTAGATGGTAAAAATGCATGGTTTTGTAGGTCTCATGGTCTCTGTACTTTGCTTTGTTCTTACAAAATGGCAGTTACCATCGGCAGTACAAGAAAGGATGAGTTTGGCATTTCACAAGCCCACATTAAAAGGAAAACTTAACTTTGGGAGAGCTCTCAGATTACTTGACAATAAGCAAAAACTCCGGGTGTGACATTCTACTGGTCAGATGTCTTCCATGACTAGATAATATATCACACATAATAAAACCAGTATGGATGGAGTACAATATGCGGTAGTGCTTTCAGACACGGCCATACCTCATTTTGGTTGTGCTGCATTATGTAGCATTTGATAGGCACTATACTGCATGTTTTGGTATGCATTGAAGGTTTGTGGTAACTCTTCGAAGTCAACCAGAGGAAGAAGCTGCAGTTGCTAATTCTTGCATGCACTGGTCCGTTCCTGGCAAATGATCATACTTGCACACTGCTCATACTTGCACCCAGACCAGAGAAATGTTTTGCCAATCCCCTGAGCCTAATTGGGGTGAAAGCTTTTGCTCCTAATGCTTCTGAGGCATCAAGGTCCTTGACAAGGCTTTGCTGATGTCAAGATTCACATCCCCTCAGGACTTCATCTCTTTTCTGCACACCCATTCAAGGCTTCTTCGGCTCCCCATACTTGGTAGGTCTTGCGATGTTTCAGACATTTTCATGATTACTCTGTTATGGTGACCTGGAATCAGTGATCTTTGATGCCACAGTTTTATGAGTTGGGAGTGCCATGAATTGCATCCATATAAGATAAACTTAATAAAGCCGTATATGTGCTTTGTCTCCTCCGTCAACGGCTTATTCTTCATCTCTCTCCCTTTTATTGAGATTTCCTTTTCCCTGGGATGCAATAATATTGGAATTAGATCAATTAACCCTGAAGTGGCCCCTAAGTGTTCATGTGCAAGGACAAGATGTAGCCTTTAAATCCAAGGCTAGACATGAAGAAACTTGGGGAGGAAAGAAGAACAACAGCTAAGTCAGGGCTTCTGCACCAGTGGAGAGACAGGCAGGAAAACAGAGAACAGTTTGATTCTAGTTTGTACACTAATGGGAGGAGGGGAAACCAGCCTGACCGCTGAGGTGGAAAGTCTCAGGAGCCTGGAAGGGAGCCACCATAATATTCCCATGAGTCAATGCCTAATGCAGAACAACGCTCTACCTAAGTTCCACTTCTAAAATCTTTAAAAAGTAAGGAATCACCCCATGAGAAGAACACCATCAACCAACCAACACCCCCACCCCGAGATTCCAGGGATTATAACACCAACCAATGAACACACATGGAGAGACCCAGGGCTCCAGTTGCATATGGAGCAGAGGATGGCATTGTCTGGCATCAGTGGGTGGAGAGGCCTTTGGTTCAGTGAAGGTTTGTTTTCCCAGTGTAGGGGAATGTCAAGGTGCTGAGGTGGGAGAGGGTGGTTGGGAGAGGGAGCACCTTCATGGAAGTAAGGGGGAGGGGGTGGGAGAGGGGAAAGAAAGGGGAAAGGGGATAATATTTGAAATGTAAACACAGAGATTATCTAACAAAAAGGATACTTTTTGAAAAAGTGAGGAACCTGCAGAAGGAGAGTGTGATGGTAACACAAACCGGCTGACAAGGTTTAGGGAAGGAAGCCATCTTGAGAACGCAAACGTGCGAGGGAGGTGCTAAGGCAGTGAGAGCCTGAGAACGGATGCATTTCTGGAAGCTTTAGCCAGGATCAAAGGAAGGTGGCTGCCTTTCGGTGTGGACAAACCAGCCTTGGAAGAAGATGGAAGAAGACACCATCTGGGGGCTTTCGTAAGTAGATAGAAGTCAACAACTGCATTCAAAGCTGCAAAGATCTAGAAGGCTCTTGTAGAGGTTAATGAAGCCCTGGGGGCCCTTGACGATAATACTACACCCACTCTGCTTGTTCGAACAGCAAAGCCCGCACAGCTGCTTACAGGGCTGACTGAAGATTTTAACCCCTGTATTGAGACCCACTGCTCAGAAAAAGGATTCTCTGCTCGTGGTCACCCAAGAGCTAAACATGTACAGTGGGGGGGGGGGGGGGGGGGAGGGGACATGGATGCTGTCATGTCTCTGATACCAACTCATGCTCATGGAGGAAGCTGACCTTTCAAGCCCTTGTATTTAAGACACACGTCTCCATGTACACAATGATCCTGCTGATGGACTTGTTGGGAGGAAAATGAACACCTTTTGAAAAGAGTGCTAGGTGTTGTTAAAGATTTTTGTTTTTTTTATGATGATTCATCAGAAGAGGTCAACATATTAACACTAGAAAGGGGTTGGAAGAAGCCAATTCGAACCTTCATGGATGACGGAGAAGGAATGGAGGCATTGGTGGAGATGTGGTAGAAATAGAAACAGAACTAGAAATGGAGCCCGAAGAGATGCTGAGTTGCTGAAATATATGATAAAACTGAAGTGGAGGGACCATCGCTTCTTACAGCTGAGCAAATGAAGCATGTGTGTTCTTACACATCAGAATGTAAATGGTAAAATTTGGGTGGCTTTCCAATCTTTCCTTCCCAACTACAATTATGAATGTGTGTGTGTGTGTGTGTGTGTGTGTGTGTGTGTTTGTGTGTATGTGTATTTTAAAGTCAATTCTTAAAGAGGCCTTTGTGCTTCAAAATGTGTGTGCTGTTTGTTGTTGTTGTTGTTGTCTTGTTCATAGGTATTGACTGTTGGTTCACTGTGCTATGTGCTTTTCTTCTCTCAGACAACAGTATACATAAAAGAGGTAACATTTGCTCGATTTTTATGTGTTTGTTTCATTCCAGATGGACATATTTTTAATTGTGATGTTTTCACCATTAAAAAGCAGCAGGCATCAGTTAATGTTGATGTATTTCAGTTCAATGCCTTGTCATCTTATGTGAAAGGAAATAGGGATTTGGTGCTTAACAGGAAAAAAGAAAATGGCATCTTGAGCTGGGATACGTACTTGCTGAAGGTGCTGAGTACATTCATGAAGTGGCAATAAAAGATTTCACCTAAACTTTATAAATAGAGCAGAGGCAGGTTTTCCAGGGGATCCTACAGTCACCAAGACTGTAACGTATGCAGCCCACTTCACTGTAATATTAGCTTTATGGTGGTCTGTAATGGAACTTCCGGTATCTCTCAGATATGTATGCTTCCTATTGTTAGAATTCTGAGAATAAGGGATTGGTGTTTCGGTTTTTCTGGCAGGCTAGTTTTAAGAGCCAGGGTGGATGTGAACACGGGTTTACAGCCTTCCTGTATTCAGTCCAGCACCGGAGCATATTGCCTGGCTCTCTTAATCTCAGTTGCTCGTTCTGTCTTTATTCTCTTTTCCTATTGGTGCTGGGCAAGGTTAGAAGTTCTCTTATGGTCTTAGGGTTCTGTCTTAGTCTTGTCTGTACCAACTGCCCTTTTCATGGGTCTTTAATGCCTAAGTTAAAATCTGAGTTCATTCTTCAAGTCTTCTTTGACCTTCCCACAAAAATTCTTTCTTCTGGTTTTCATGGTATGTTGTATCCTCAAAAGCCCATTTGATCCCATTTGCATGACTAAGTGTATGTTTTGTACATCCTCTTAGACCAAAGTCTCCTTAAAGTACGAAAGCCCCTTTAACCCTTTGTATCCTTTACAACATCCAGTTCAGTGTGCCTCAGCGCTAGACTGCACACCAGGCAGGGTTCAATTCTCACCAGAAAGTGCTGAAGTGAAGAAGTGTACGTAATGTTGGTTATAGTCATGTAACTGGGGTCAGTGTATTCTCATTTAAGTCTGCAGAGTGTAGACTTTCATTCACTCAATCCGTTCAGCAGCTGTGCTCTGAATATGAACAAACAGCAATTTCTGTTGGGGTTTCATAATTGTGAAATAATTTAGATCTTATAATTGTGTGTGTGTGTGTGTGTGTGTGTGTGTGTGAGAAAGAGACAGAGAGAGACAGAGAGACAGAGAGACAGAGACAGACAGAGATAGCGAGAGACAGAGAAACAAATTTATACTATACTAGGTAATAATAAGTGCTTAAGAAATGAAGCAAGGCACAGAGTTAGATGCCTAAAGATGAACAGCAAAATCTGGACAGGAACCTGTCTTTAGACAAGAAGGTACTTGAACAGAGACCAAAAGGACCAGAGAGATTAAACTACAGAGAGATTAGACATCCGAGGGAAGGTTGTTTTAGACAGAGATGGTTCAACTACAGCCTAAGGCAGAAACTTGGTAAGACTGAAGTAGCAGAAGTAAAGACTGAAAAAGATGTGGGCATTTTGCAAGTCACAGCCATGAGGTTTCTGGAATAAGAATAACACTGGTGGGTGTTTTTGAACATAAAGTGACACAACTTACCCCATGTTAAAAGCTCATGTGGGTTGCATGGCATAACTCTCCTTTTTGACCGTATCCTCTCATAAAGTGGTGATGTGTCTTTGTTACCCACACACTCCTTTCTCCATCATTAGGGTGAACAGGCTCCTATTCAGTATTCATTAAATAAGTGATGTTTACCCAGTATACTGACTTCAAATAGAAAAGTTCCCTGAGTTATCACGACTTCAGTGATACAATTTACTTGTAGAACATTCTGAGATTTCTCTATTTATTCAATGGAAAATTGTTTTGGTTCCCCCCCCCTACATTAATCCACAAGCTAAGGCAGTAAATGTGAAAATGCCACAGCCTTTCTTCACAAGCATCTTTTTTGAGTATAATAACTATATAGGCTTTTGAAACACAGGCTAAGGGGAAAGGCATAGAATTCTAATTTTGGCTCTGTAAATAGCCGTGTGGTCTTTGAAAGTGAAATCACCACACACCCATTTCTTTGGGGGAACATTTACTGTTCTTAGCACCTGCTCACTATCTCTGAAATCAAGACATCCACTATCCACTGTCTGTCAACGGACAGACATGAAAACAAAGGCAAGGAATATAGTGAATAAGGTAGCTACTGAGAAAACACACGCAGAGGCTTTGAGGGTAACTATCCTCACTCAGGCAGGGGAGTTAGAGACTCCAAGGCTGAGGTCACTCGGAAAACCTTGTTCATATAAAAGTGTTAAGTGCTCAGAATTGTAAGGATTCTAGGGATGGGCTAAGGTACATTTTGTTTGCTGCAACTCATGTGTGGGGACGCCATCTCTTATCTGTTCCATGTGGTTTCCATGGTTTGTCTGGAGCTGTGTCTTCAGTATGGTCAAGTAGGCCATCAAGGATGACGCTAAATAATGACTTATCCAGCTGATCCATGAAAATGAGTTAAGCAGAAGACTCGAGTGGAATTCACTTAAAAAGTCAGGGAGGAGAAGAACAACTCTTCCTCAGGATCAGTAGATATAAGAATGTGTGTTCGGATGTGACAATGGCCATGCTTCTTGTCAATGAGAGGGAACTTGTGGTATCGTGGAGCTCACATCTGAGAAGAGGAGGCATGTATAATAGCTAGCCATCCCACTTGAAGACAGTGTTGGTAATACCACGGGGGCACAGAATTCTAGTGGACCTTCAATGGATGTTTCTTTGAGTTCAGCAAGACTCAAAGAAAGCACAAGATGAGCATGTTATAGCCACATCCGGGCAACAAAGAGAGGGAAGGACGATGGACGTTAACAGCCTCAAAGGAGCACACTTTCTGTCTAAACTAGTATTTGTTCCATGACCAGGGAATTCTATCACTTCTTCAGCTATTTTAATAATTTCTGCATTAGTCATTCATGCTAAAAATATCAACATGGGGTGGGGGTGGGGGTCAAGAAAACACAGGCAATCCATCAGTCTTCTTCCTTACAGCATTTTTACTCACCAGTACGGTCAAGGAAGACTCTCAGGGAAAATATGTGCATATTGAGAAGCAAAATTCGAGCCACTGTGTTAGTTTGATACACAATTCAACTGCTGTGGTAAGAACACATGTATATCTGAGCTACTTAAACAGCTAAATGTGTCTTTATAATTAGCATGGGCTTTTGTTTACTTGAGTGGATACTTTGAAGTGTTTTAAAATGAGTGCTTTCTCCTGGGAATCAAAATAGTCTCTTGAAATTTTTATTGACACTAATAATTAGCCTCCTAGGTTCTTTGTGTATTGACAATGAGAACGTTAATTGCCCTAATTTTTAAATTAATGAAGATTTAATTCTGATTTTATTGTACTCAACTTCTTAATGAATCAGAGAGAGTATAACTATGTAGAAAGTCTATTCTTTATGTGGAACATCTGTTAGGAGGGAATTCTACTCAGAAAGCTTGTCTGCTCTATTCCCCCATCCTTGCAGCTCCCTTGGAAGAAGAGGGCCTTGACTTTCCACTGTAAGAAGAAAGTGAGAGTTTAAAGCCACTACTGCCTCTTGACTCTGTGGCCACCAGTAGGTGCCATTTTCTTTTTATTCCCTTGATTCACAAAGTCACATTCCTCCACATGAAGCGATTATGTGACAAATGTGACAAAGGTCCAGCTGTTGTCAATCTGTGGTGACCTCCTAGGAAGCCTGCCTATTTGTGAGAGAAGCCACATTATCTTACCAACCACCCTCTCTGATACGCTATTCAATGCTGTTATATTTGTTGATTTCTGTAAGACATTGAGGTAATTTGCCATGGGATATTAGTAAACCCTGAAGTGATCTTTATCTCACTCACCATACCCTCTTCTGGACCTCTGACTTGGCTCAGAAGTCAGGAGGGGATAAATAAAGAAAGATACAGTTAATTACAGTGAACATTGTCATACCAGTATTGTTGACAACCAAACTCTGGGCTAAGATCAGCTTAGCTGCCTCCTTTTCCAGTTTTCCTTTATTCTTTTTTAGTTCTTCCTTGGCTCTGAAGGCTTATGTGTAGAGACCTTTTCTTCAGTGTTGCCAGGGGAAAATATGAAGTAGAGGGGATAAAGGTCTATAACACACCATGAAGCAGATCACCGACCGGGTGACACTGCCTGTTGCTCCTGATGCCGGCACACCCTTCCCTGCCTTGTCCTTTCAGATGCATGTGGGATATACAAAAGCAAATGGTCTCAGTGGAAGTCTTCAGTCTCTTCACACCTGGTTTGCATCTAGAGTGTAGATTCTGCACAGAGTTTATGCTGGAATGGGAGCTCCAAGGTACAAATGGTCAGATTACTCTTGGGTGACCTTGTTGAGGAATTCTGAGTTTTATTTCCCAAGATTTTTTATAATAAATACATTTACACACACACACACACACACACACACACACATACATATATATATATATATATTTATATATATATATGTATGTAATAAACAATCTCTAGCCTAAACTTAATTTTCTGGGAGCAAATTGGTGACTCTGAATTAACTTATCTCATTGCTTTTGTTTGAGACAGCATCCTACTGTGTAGCCCTGGCTGGCCTGGTACTCAGAAGCCTCTTGCCCTAGGCTTCTAAGTACAGGGCTGGCAGGTCAGCACCACCCCAGGCTTCACTGTTTTCTAAAGACAATAACAAAGGAACGCAAGAACTTACTTCAGAACCATCTTTTCTTGTCTGGTTAAACCAAATTCTCAGACAAAGCATCCTGGACATACGGTTATCCCTTCAAAAATTCACAAGCAACTTTTCTCTGGCAGAGACGATTCGGTAGACTAATGAGCTCCAGATAGCCTGGTGGCCAGAAGGCTCCAAGGACTCTGTGTAGCCCCACCTTGGGTTTCCTCCTTTAATGATGTCCAGAATAGATCCATTCATCTATTTTTAAACTTTCTAAACTTAGCAATAGGAAAACAGAGCCGCAAGCTGAAGCTACAGGCGACTTTATTACCCCAGTTATTAGCCTGACAAAAATAAGTGACTTTCCATTAAACAGCAGTGACAGAGGAGGCGGAAGGTCTCGAGGTCAATAGCTCCTGTGATACGGATCCCCTCAATGTAGCATCTCTCCAGGGACTGTCGGAATGAACCACTGACAAGCTAATTGCTCTTATTCCCTCATTAAGCAAGCCTTGCTTCATTAGTAGCTTGCCGCAATTGGACAACATTTTCAAGGCTCTGAAGATCTACCCATTGATAATTAGTGAGCAACTGAAATGAAACCAGCCACTACTTGTTGATGAGATTAATGAGATTAATTGAGTAATTATTGTTTCATCTATAATTAAAAAAAGTAAGGAAATCCAGCTATGAATTCACTGTCAGTCTTTTTCTGGAGAAATCTCGTTAGAGACACATGAAAGCGTTCTATTAAAAAGAATCCATGAGTCTGATCTGTTTACAAAGAATCCCAACATGAAATTTCATGTGGAATTTATAATTTATTTAACTTTGAACTACTTTCAATAAAATATACTTTTCATATATATATATATATACACACATATATACATATATATACCTAACATCTGTATATATCATTTAAAACACTAGCCATATGGATAGAGTTTGAGCAGGCGTCTGACAAATGCTCCACACATATATAACTTTGTAAAAACTAATAGTTTCAGCAAAGTGTGCTTTGAAACTTTTGGCAAACATATCAGAACACTATGTTTGGTTGAGTTTGACTTAATAGCTATGATTTTAAAAATTGTTCAACTGTTGTTTTTTTTTAGCAGTGAGTTTAAAAGACAAAAATTTACATCAAGCTTCCCTGAAAATTTCTTGTGTGTGTGTGTGTGTGTGTGTGTGTGTGTGTATCATACATAATTAAGCACTCATGTAGATTCTGAAGCTTGAAAATTGGTCACTATGGACGGTCTATGATTTCGTTGTACTTGAGCCTGTTTTTTTCTCGTCAAAGATGATTTCAACTATGCAGTTCAAGCTGTCAGTAATAAAAAGGATCCCGGCTGTCTTAAATAGGATATTCCTAGCGGAGATGGGATAGACTGTTCATAAAACCTCATTGTAAAAGGTCTGGATATTTGCTGACCCTTCTACCAGTAGGAAATAAGATCCCACCAACAGGAGGGGCGTTGGCTCTCCATTAGCAGTGAAGGAGGGGAAGCTATCATCCTCTACCCAACTGGGCTGGCATTACTGCTCAAGTCTATAGAATGTAAAAAGCTCTGGGAAAAGAGTTGAGAATTGGGGTGCTCAGCCCCCACCCCCTGCTGACAGCTTGATGAAACTTTCCTCTGGGGAATTTACTCTATTCTACCTACGGATGATGGTGAGGAAATGGGACATAGCGACAGCATCGTTTCCTGAGTGTCAGATGGTGTTCGGTCCTGTGTACAGTACTGCACAGAGTGCTTACCTTGCGAGGGAAGAGGCCTGTTCCTGAAAAACCAAGTTCTTTACCAAGTCTCATCAGTGGGAGAAGACTCAGAAACCCCAGGTTCATCTGGCTGCATAACCAGGACCATTGACGGTGATTATGACTTTTAGAATTTAGATGATCCAAGCAAATGGCGCCATTCTGAGAGAAGAGAAAGATCTGTTCAGCCTGGGTTGTTGGGAAGAAAATCACCTCTTAGGGAAGCTGCATTAACCATAGAATCCAGGGCCTAGGTTCTTGGTGAGAACTAACCTTTCTTATTGTATGGCAGACTGACATTCCTACCATGAAAGCAGTAGTGGGTGGGGCCAGGCGAGGCAACCCCTCAGAGCAGAAGCTCCCTTGTATTAGCAGAGGCCACATCATTAAACCAATCTCAAGATGGGTGAAGGAAGAGAAAACAGTTGTTCCGTCCACACACAGGACAGCAGAATGCTCACAATAGTTAATCCCTGGCAAATTACTCTAGGCCTATGATTCAAAATATGGTGGAGTCAGACTCATTCTCTCTCCATAGTAAATTTGGGCCAACGGCAGTATGGGAGGGCACTCCAGCATTTAGGCGGAGGCAGCAATGCTACAGGACCACCACAATGAACCACTGCTGTGCACTCAGATAGCTTCCAGTGTCCATACTTTCTCCATGGAAAGTCTGAATGCGTGTGGACTCTAGAGGGGCTGGAGAAATGGCTCAGTGGTTAAGGGCACTGACCGATCTTCCATAGGTCCCGAGTTCAAATCCCAGCCACCACACGGTGGCTCACAACCATCTGTAATGGGATTCGATGCTCGTGAAAGGAGCAGAGTTTCTAACTGGGAGTTCTCACTGAGAGACTAGACAAGCCACTGTAGCAGGCAGGCGGGCTGCTAGCTTCCCCCTTTATGACCTGACAAATCCTAAATGTCTTTGTCTTAAATTCCACATTTCCCCCCCCCCCCCAGGGTAAGCCTTAATTGAAAAGAAGGATTCCTTGATTAAAACAGGACAAAATAAAGATGCAACAACTTTGAAAACCAGTGGATTAGAAGACCCTTTAAGTCTTCTATTCTGGGAATTTATTAGTAGAGGAGAATTGAGAACACAAGCAAGCAGAGTTCTAATGGAAGAAAAGCAGAAAGCTTGATGCGGATCTTCCAGCAAATGCCCAGGGCCGGCTGAGCCTGCATTCTTTTTGATTGGCCAGTGACCCCAGTGGGTCACAGCTGTAGAAGGGCCTGACGTCACTCATTCACATGCAGATGCAATCCAACTGGATTAGTGGCCTGGCTGGAAAAGTCTCCCTCAGGCTTCAGCTACCCCAGAGGATGCTGTTCCTTTAGGCTGGTGTTTTCTAATTGCTGTTTTGTACAGGTTTGTAGTATGGGGTTAATATTTTTAAAAAAATGCTTTGAGATGCAAATGCGCTGCCAGTTATAGACTGTGTAGCCTAGGTCGAAATCTACATCCTAAAGTAAGAGAGATTCTTGTAAGTACACCTTTGTTACAAAGAGCTCCAGGCAAACAAAAGCCAAAACATTTTATTAAAAAAAGTGCAATATGAAGGCCTATAGCAGTTCTCTCTTGGAGAGTTGAAAGTCTTTCCTGAAAGTAGATAATTACCAGCTTATCTGTTTGTACTGTGCTTTCTTAAAGTGGTAGATGACCGGATTACCTGTAGAAGTGAGCGCTCAGCTGGGTTACCCTTTGCATAATTCAGTGCCAGCAGACCATCTCAAGGGAAAATTTTCTGAAGGAAAAAAAAAATACTCAACTTCAGAAAAGAATCAGGAAGTAGTCTTAGAAATAGATACATAACAAAGAATCAAAGAAAAATTGATCTATTTATTGTATACTCTGTTTTTATTATAATCCTCAGGACAGGACATAGATGATCATAAAGTCTTGGTCTTAGTGTTTTACTGTTGTGAACAGACACTATGACCAAGTCAAGTCTTATAAAGAAAACATTTTATTTGGGCTGGCCAGGTTCAGAGGTTCAGTCCATTATGGTCAAGGTTAGGGCATGGTAGCATCTAGACAGAGTTGAGAGTTCTACATCTTTATCTGAAGGCTGCTAGTGGAAGGCTGATCTCCAGGAAGCTAGGGTGAGGGTCTTAAGCCCACATCCACAGTGACACATCTACTCCAACAAGGCCACACTTTCTAAAAGTGGCACTCTCTGAGCCAAGCATATACAAACCATCACAGTCCCCAAAGAGTCATCCTATGTACTCTGTCTCTTGCAGCTCTCTATCAGGACTGTGAAAAAGGAACTCTATAGGTAAGTTCTCAAGATTCAGAATCAGTGCTTTTAACTCTATTACTTTGTATTAAAGAGAGGGTCTGACTACGTAGCCCTAGCTTACCTAGAACTCATAGAGAACTGCCTATATTTGCCTCTTGACTATTGGGAGAGTTGGGGCATCTCTTGAGGACATGGGGGCGATGTGCAGTATAATATGTCATCCCCCTTTAAAATCCTTAGGAGTAACTTAGGAGTGTCCACAGCCAAATGCCAGCTCCATCATGGTACATTTTGAAGATCCAGTCCCACAGCAGAGAACAGGCTAAAGTGACAGAGGATATATTTACAAAGAAGTTGGCTCCTATGAATTATTATGTTCAGGTCCATCTTCAGCCAACAAAGAAAGGCCTGGGGAAGGTGTGGGCTGGGGAGATGGGGGATGGGTAAGCTCTGAGTTTACAGAATGGTCACCAGTGTCTTTCATGACTCCTATATCTCCAAAACAGATGTTAAGTGGAACCCATGATCTTTCCTGTAAAACCATGGGCATTTCATTCATTCTCTTGTCTTCTGGTCTGTACAGACTCAAGCTCCTTTGGCTTAAGGGCTAGTTGTGACACATCACCTAGGGGCATGTGAGGGACGACTAGATAATTCAAGGTTTTTGCCTCTTCAAAGGCTTGACCTCTCAGAACCTAATATTGACAAGCTGAATAATTGACTAGATTACTAATATTCTAGTTTATGAAGACTCAGGACAGCAGATACACCCCTCAACGTGGGTCATGCGCTCTGTCTCAAAGATCCTTGGAATACGCTCAAGTCAGGAGCGGCACTTTTGTGGGAGTAGGAAGGCTACTAGGCAACCCTCCCCTCCTTCCGTCTCTGCGGAAGGGCAGCCCTTCTTTTTAACACACCAAGCCCATGATTCTATATTAACAGCACCACAGCCTTTTCTACTTACGTCTATTTGCTGTCTAAATGAAGCAGCCTGGGGAAGTGATAACAAATCCTAACAAAGGAAGAAAGAACATGCACAGACTTGGCTCTATTAGGATGGCATGTTTTTCATTTATACCTTGGCAAACACAACACTCTTTCTTGTTAAACCTTTTTAAACCTCTTGGTTCTCTGCCTCTCTGGTCTCTCTCTCTCTCTCTCTCTCTCTCTCTCTCTCTCTCTCTCTCACACACACACACACACACACACACACACATTTGTTCTTTAAATGTTGCAGTTGGGCCATTCAGCACATGGTTGTTACAGTTTCTCATCACGGTCTTCTCTGAATCCACAGGAGACACTCCTGCATTCTTTCCGGATGTCAAGGATCCAAAAGATTAAACAAACAAACAAGCTTCCAGAGAGAGGCTGTGTTTGCTTCATTCATCCTCATAGGTTCTAGCTGTGGAATATGTGTCATGTTCTCCTAAGATGTTGAGTGGGCTGGAAATCACTAAGGGATTGAGGTTGGGAACGCCAAATGAACATTTTCACTTCAGCAGTATGTTTTCAGATTTTATTTATGTAACATGATTCAGAGAAATTATACTTATGGTACTAATTGTATGGAAATATTTGTACGGCTTAACAATCCAGTTGATTTGGTTTTTTAATAGAATACACACCCCTCTATCTTAGGGGAACGGTTTTCTCAGCAGGAGTATGGCTGAAATATAGTACCAAAAGACAATGCTCAAACTTACAACAGAGGATGCTAAATATAGTGTGTGTGTGTGTGTGTGTGTGTGTGATGGTTAAAATTTTCTCTCAACACATTCCCAGTTGTCACAGGCAGATCCATGCATATGTAGATACACACCTCTTGGGTTAATTGACCTCATTTAGAGCTTGGCTTTTCACCATTTCTTGCTGCCACTGTTGGGTTGGTCCCTTGAACCTGTGTGAGTCCCATTAGTCGCATCCCCATAGCTTCCACCCAGCAGGACCATCTATTATTTTATCAGCCACATTCAACTTTACAGAAAGATCTGTTTCTACGTGGGCTGATACTTCATGTACTGATTTCAGACCAAACCCCGCTGCTCTCCCAGCCTTTCCTTTCCTTATGCCTGAATGCAGAACCCCAGAAAGCAGGCGATGAATGGAAATGCAAGGAGGCTCTCAGCTCCAGTAAATGCAACAATTGCTTCACAAATCTCATTTGTACAGAGGCTGGGAAGAAATAGTGACAGTAGGCTCCTGGTGTGGAAATGTGAATGTATTGCAGCAAATGCCTTTTCTATGACAAGGGAACCGAACTGGGGCTGTTGGGTCATACCCAACATGTGGCAGCCTGCCAGTTCAACTACTCCAGTGTCTGCCCCTCTCAGAACCTCGAATGAGTGTGCTGAGAAGTTGAGCTGTTAACTCCTGTTCCAATTCTTTATTCAGGGATCAGAGGAGCACAGATAGCTATCCATTCTCCATCTTTTACGTTTCATGTTTACATTAGAGAGCAGGATGTTTTTGGCTACATCATGCTTTCTAATTGATTGGTGGGTTTAAAATGAAGTAATAAATTAGCTTTTTTTTTTTTTTTTGAGATAGACTATCATGTAACCATGCTAGCTTCTGACTCCAGTGTACTTAGCGATGATCTTGAACTTCTAACCTCTCTACCTCACCTCCCAGATGTTGGGATTTACAGCTGTGTGCTACCATACCTAGTTTATGTGGTAGTAATGATTAGTCCCAGGGATTTGTGCATGCTCAGTATATGCTGTGTCCCTAGCCCTCATATAATTTGAACAATTACAAAACAAACAAACAAAACAAAACCAAAATAACAACAACAACAACCAACCAACCTTTTCACTGATTCCCAGTTATCTGATGATGACTCTTGGCCAGAAGTTGTAGTTGAATATTACAGATCCTTGCCATTGGAGCTCACAGGCTAGATTTCCACCACGTGAATTTTTATTGTTTTAAGTCTGCTTTGTTCTCTCCATTCACCTAGACAAGCCTAAGATATAGAGCAAGGATTCTGGGATGAAAGTGGAGGAAACCTACCTGTCTTTTTTCCCAACTTCTTCCATGTTCTAGAACTCCAGATTGGTGGGAAATAGGGCTAGTTTGGTCCCTTTTTTCTAAGCCCCAATGTGACCCACTGCCTGCAGGTTTGTTTGGAATGTAGGTATCTACACTTCTTCATTTTGGTCAATTTAAAACTTACCAACATTTAACATGAATTAAATATATTTGCTACTTTGGGCTTTGCTAGGATTTGCCTTCAGCAGGTTTCAGTTCAATCTTGCACATTTTATGAAGGGCAAGCTTTTGTTGGTCTAATTCTTCCCCCACACTTCATTTATAGCCTTTAATTCATTTGTCATCATTTAAAGCTATTTTTAAATTTCTTTTTCATTAATGTAAACTTCATATAAGGTAAAAATGTCAAGATGTTAAGCATGCATGCAACTGAATGTTTTTACATATGTCTAAACACATATAACTATCATGCAGAACAAGAAACAGACATTCCAGTTTCCTTGTAAATTCTGACATTCTTATCCTCAGAGTTCCAGCTACTGTGGCCTTCATCAACTATTCCATCTTGTTTGTTTTTGAGTTTCTGTGGTTGGATTCACATAGCATGCATTCATTTATATTCAGATTCTTCTGCCCAATAGAATTCTGAGGTTCATCAATTGGTATGTTTTTTTTTTTTCTTTTCTTTTTTTTTTTTTTTTTTTTTTGGCAAATATACCAAGATTTGTTTAGAATGTTATTTATCTATCAAATCTTAGGACAATTCTTGAGAAAAAAGTTATAGCCAAAGTGGAATTCATAGAAAAATTCAAGATAAAATGAAGAAAGAAAAGGGGTCTAGAAAAATGACTTGATTGTTAAAGTGTGTGTCATAAGAACATGAAGACCTAAGTTTGGGGAAAAATCCAGCTGGGTTTGGTGGTGTGTGTGTAGATACTTGAACTGAACCTTCCTGGGTGAAGTTTATGAAGTACATCTTCAAGGGGAAACCCCACCTCACAAAAAAAGAGATGAAGCCATAAGGCAAGAATACCTGCTGGGGGAGACTGAAAGAAAAGCCACCCAGAGATTGCCCCACCTGAGGATCCATCCCATACACTGTCACCAAACCCAGACAATATTGTAGATGCCAAGAATGCTTTATCAGGCTCCTGTCAGCAAGCACTTCTTGGCACCTACAATATGTCTGGGTTTGGTGACTGACTGTAATGGATCCTCAGGTGGGGCAGTCTCTGGATGACCTTTCCTTCAATTTCTGCTCCATAGTTTGTCTCTGTATTTCCTCCTGTGAGTATTTTGTTCCCCTTTCTAAGAAGGACTGGAGCACCCACATTCTGGCCTTCCTTCTTTTTGAGCTTCATAAGGTCTGTGAGTTGTTTCTTGGGTATTCAGAGCTTTTGGACTAATATCCATTTATCAATGAATACATACCATGTGTGTTCTTTTGTGATTGGGTTATCTCACTCAGGATTTTTCTAGTTCCATCTATTTGCCTAAGAATTTCATAGAGTTATTGTTCTTAATAGCTGAGTAGTACTGCATTGTATACATGAACCACATCTTATGTCTTTATTCCTCTGTTGAAGGACATCTGGGTTCTTTCCAGTTTCTGGCTGTTATAAATAAGGCTGCTATGAACATGGTAGAACATTTATTTGTTCTTGTTATATGTTGGAAGTTTCTTTTGGGTATATGCCCAGGGGTGGTATAACTGGGTCCTCAGATAGTACTATCCAATTTTCTGAGGAACTGCCAGACAGATTTCCAGAGTAGTTGTAACAGCTTGAAATTCCACCAACAATGGAGAAGTGCTGTGGGCTGGAGAGATGGCTCAGATGTTAAAGGCTAGGCTCACAACCAAAGCATTTGTGCTCTTATAAATAAGTCTGACACTATTTCTCAGGCAATCTCCAAATAAGTTAGATGATTGAATACATGTTTTTAGCTATCCTAAGAAGAAGCTGGGAGCTAGGGTTTTCGCCCAATCATTTAAATAAGATCAGGGGTCAAATCACTATGGCGATAGCTAGCCTAGTTTGTAATCTCTGTCTTCACTTGTTTGTGGAAGTTAGACATGCCATGTCATGTAAGTACTCCAAGACAAGCTAGGCAGAAGCTAGATCTCAGGCAGACATTGGAGGAGTTGGAACATTTGGCATATGGTAGGTTTTGTTCCCTTTTGTTTTGGTTAGGTATTCATTGCTGATAAGACATCACCACCAAAGCTACTCATAGAAGGAAGGGTTTAATTTGATCCTACGGTTTCAACCTATCAGGGAGGCATTGAAACAAACACTGGGCATGGTAACAGCAACAAGTGAAAGCACACTCTCTTTAAATTCACAAATCCTGTCCCAAGTGAGGTCCTCCTTGAGCTAGGCCACATCTCCTAAACACAGCCACTGGCTGAGAATTAAGCATTGCAAATGCCAGAGACTGTAGGGAACAACCACATGTGACTCTCTATCTTATCACAACACATATCACAGTGGTCATATCACAACACACTTAGTTCAGCTTCAGAAACCCTCACAGGTTTTCAGTCTCAATACTCTTTAACAGCCTAAAGCTCAATGTTTCTTCTGAGCTTCCAACATACAGTCGGAACAGAACATACATTTCCAATCCAAAAAGGAGGAATGTGGGCATAGAAGAGAAAACAATGGAACAAAGGAAGATTGAAACCTGGCTTATATATATATATACACCAATTTTTCTAGCTTTATTTTCTAATACCAAAGTGCTGAGGTAATTCTGCTCTTCCAGATCTTGGCCTGTGACATACTTTTTTATTCTGGGGCGAGTTCTACCCCTGTGTACGGGACTCCTTGGCATACATCTCGGGGTTCTAGCAACTCTAATACTTTGGTGTCTCCAACACAACTCAGGCTTTACTTTGTAAGTTTCACACATCAGCTCTGAGGCCCTCAAGGCAGGGGGGTCTCTGCAACATGCCTGGCTTCAGGTGCTCGTTTGAACCTTGGAGGAACCATGACCTATTTACTCTTGTATTCTTCACTGCCAGGTCCAGCATGGCCATAGAAGGGACAGTGTGACATTGTTTCTGCCCCTGGAGCAGAGCCAGCAGGGTGTGAGTCTTCTCAAATTCTGATGATTGCTGTAGGCATAAGGCTTATTTGTATAATGTATATATTTTAGTTTATGTTCCTCCTTCAGGGAATGTACTCCCTGCCATGGTTAATGACTCCATGATAATCAGAAACAGCATGATTCCAGGAAGTGAGAATGTCTCTTGTGTTCTTCTACAAAATGGTAATGCTATGACCTTCAGGGCAACCCTTAAGGCTGTGGGAAAGAACTCTAAAATCATGAGTTCAAGAATATAGAAATCAGTTTAATAACTGTTCTTTAAAGGATTTCTCGACTTTATAAAACATAAGGAAGCAGTACAAATTGTATGAGGGGCTTCACAGACCTGGAAGAACAGAGGCTGTAGCAGTAAATTGTTTAAAAGTCTGTTCTAGGTTCCTATAGGGTGCACAAAAGTCTCTGCACCTGTCTAAGAACTCTAGATTCACAAATGAAAGGCACACAATGCACCCTTTATATTTAATATGCCTTAACTAGCTCAATGGTTGGGCACTTCCAACACTCCTCTTCTCTCAAATATTCCTAGGTTAACACTTTCTAAATCTATATTTTATTTTTGCTGCCCTGTTCCTTCCCATGAGGAAGCTTTCCCTTTGTACCTACATTTCAGCTGTCTTGCCTCCTGCTCCTTCATGTAGTGGTCTGTTCATCTTATACCCCTTTCATGGTGGACTCCTTTCTTCTCTCCTGCTAGGAATCCTAAAAGTACCACCTCTGTCTCACTGCCTATCCATTAGCCATTGGCAACTTTACTTCTGAATCTGAGCCAACTGGGGGCAGGTTTCCTTTAGCTGGTGTTCCAGAACATTGCAAACAGGTTTTTGGGTAACATAATTAGCATGAGAACACAAGTCACTACAAGAGACAGCTGCACTAATGAGCCAGCATTGTCAGAAAGAAATTAAGGAAGAAAATAAAAAGATTTAAGAAACAAAGAGATTGATCTCAGGGCAAAATTTTACCCACCTAAACTTAGTGTTTTTGTTTGCAAATTGAACAAGGAATAGTTTGGACTTTTAATCCAGAATGAAGTGCAATCCAGAAATGGAGGTCCTACTTGTGAACCAGATCTTGAGCTTGGGATGTGTAAAAGCTTTTGAAATGGATCTTGAGGAATAGTGGCCATGGAAAGCTTAGGCCCAGGCATGGTGCCCACCTTTAATCCCAGCAGACAAAGGCAAGCAGAGTTTTGTGTTCCGGGGCCAGCCTGGGAAGAGCAAGTTATAGGTTAAAAGAAAAGCATAAATTCAGGCATGGTGGTACATGTCTTCAATCTCAGCATTCAGGAGACAGTGCCATGCAGATCTCTGGGTTCAAGGTCTGTCTACAGAGCAGGTTCCAGGACAGTCAAGCTTAGGCACTGAAGGAGTTGGAAAACACAAAACTGGTGATAATGTAATAGAACAATGAAGGCCATGTTCCAGTTCCAGCAAGCGGCAGAACTTGGTAGCTTTGGCCATGTGGCTCTGTCTTTAGAATCAAGGGGCTAAGGTCATAAAATGCTGATTCATGGGATTATCAGAAGGAAAGCTGGGGTAAATGATTGCGTTTATATGCAATTCCCAAGGAATTCCTAAGGAAGTAGCTTATGAAAAATAAAGATTGGGCTTTGGTCTGCAAGAGAGAGTGATCTCAAGCAGAGAGCTGTCTGGAGCAGAGCATAGAGCTGTCCACTTTCATCCATCACCCACTTTAAGTCCTTCATCCACCACTCCTTTTCTCAGGATCCCTGACAGAATCATTGGCACTTCGTGACTCTAAACACCATGTGGGAGATGTTGCTAAGTTCCACCATCCACTTGGGATTAACCCTGAACCCTCTGAATCACATTTGCAGTAACTTGACTTTCTGTATCTTTCTTGAAGCGGGGAATTTATTATGCTTTTTTCCCCCTCACAAGTTGGAAGCTTAGCTAGGTGAGGTCTTGACTGAGGGTAAGAACTCTTAACTGCACTGCACATTAGACCTCATTTTAACCTTATTTGTTTTAACACTAGACTTGTCTGCATTATCAAGCTTTCTAGTACTCTCTTTCTTTCAGACTGTACATGTGGTAGTTTTCTTCAGCCCTATAAGCTCTTTTTTATTGTAGACTTACATAATAATGATCACTATGATTGCTAATAACTGTGTGACAGTCAGTATAAGGTTGTCTTGAAATATTCTCTGCCCATTACATTTATCTATTTATTTAGGTTTATTTCATTGTATGCCAATGAATGTTTTTCCTGCATACATTTATGTGCACCATATGTATTTCTGTTGTAGTCCCTAGAACTGGGGTTCAGATGGTTGTGAACCAACATGTGGATGCTCGGAACCAAACACAAGACCTCTGTGACAGCTATAAATGCTTTTTCCTACTGGGCCATCTCTTTACCTTAGTCTATCACTTTTTTTAAAGTAAGGGGTCTCTTTACCCAGACCTGGTTGTCCTGGAACTCACTATGTAGACCAAATGTTAATCAGGAGATTTATCGGAGAAAAACCAAATCCACCATTTTGAGCTAAATTTGAAGCAAGCTATATTAAATGTTACATACTGTCCAAAAGATGAACTTTCATCAGGGTCACTCTGGAATTTTCCAGATGAGCATCCCTGAGACACATGTGGTAGGCTCCTTATAGACAAAACTCATAGGTCATTATACTTTTCTTATGAGTCTTTGTTTTTCAAGAACTACAACCTTCAGCACTGAAAGGTCCTGGTCCTTCAGGATAAGGAACTTATAACTACAACTCCCAGCATTAATGTTACCTAGTCCTTGGGCAGATGATGCTTATAGGTTAATTTTGGATATTACGAAAACTGGCCTCAAACTCAGAGATCTGCCTGCCTTTGCCTTGAATGCTAGAATTAAATATGTATACCATCATGCCTGGTTTTATTAATTTTAAATTTAGCCTTAGGTAAGTTCTTAGGTAAGGAACAGAAATTGGACACTTTTTTCCCTTTTGGTCAAAATATCACAGAAACAGTCACTTGCCTGGTTGCTGATATTGTTTCTCTGTGAAATTGTTTGCTCTGGACTTTTAGTCTGCACAACTCTCCACAGTACTATTTTCCAATGTGAGGGAGTGCAGGAAAGAAATGGCTGACATGACCACTCCATGATATGGTTAAGATTTGTATTGTAGATATGAGAGAGAGAGAGAGAATGAATCAGAAGTATATTAAAGAGTCCAGAGCATAGAGAAGGAAGGAGATTGAAATTAAATGTGGCTAGCAGACTAGGCATGGCCAGGGCTGTCTTTGAGAGAAGGAAGATAATCAGAGATAGAGAACAGATGGAGTATATCTAGGGTTAACAGTAGCAGAAGACAAACCTTGGTGTTATAAAGAGAGCAGCCTGGTATCTGGGTGGAGGGAAGTCACAGAGGTGAAGAGAATTAGGATGCATATGCCACTGAGGGTATTTGTTCCTCCTGCCAGAGGTAAGGAAAATGACTTTTTTTTTTTTAAGCAAATTGAAACTGGTTTCTGAAGTTCCTGAGGACTGCTGGCTTTTATCTAAGCACCAGAGATCTTAGTGGGATGACCTCATTTCTGGACATATGGACTGCCATGTGGAGTTTGGGGAATTTTGGGAATTGGAGTTTCCTTTTGACATGGCAATCGGATGGCTCATTAAGCCCTAGTTACAGTGTTCAAATGCTTTTCTTTCAAACCCTCCCATATTCCTCCAAAGAGCAAGATGTTCGGACGTGACACAGCAATACTCACTCCTTGTACCAAGGTGACTTTAGAAGGAAGGGTTCTTCACAGACTTGAAGACAGCAGTCCATCATTATCCTGGCAGGAAAGTATGGACGGCAGGAGGCAGGTAGGGCAGAAGGAACTTTTGAAAGCTCACACCTCCAATTGCAAGCATCAGTCAAAGCAAGTAAACTGAAAATGGTGCCAAGACTTTAAGCTCACAAAACACACCTCCAGTGACACATTTGCTCCGACAAGACCATACTTCCTAAGCTTTCCAAATACAATCACCAAGTTGAGACCAACTAAATGTCCAATAATATGGGTGACATTTCATTAAAACCACCATACCTTTCCACGAAGAACCTGGAAGCTGGGAGGCTCTTTTAACAAGTCACATGGTGCTGGGATCGGATACGGATTCAGTCATGAAGGTATTTCAGATTCCCCTATTGGCTTTGTTATGGTCTGGTTTCTTACAGAGGATCTATCTATGAATCACCGTTGATTCAAGAAGATTGGGTAAGTTTCAGTTAAGAACGTAATTGTCTTTTTGACTTATGGAGAATACAGGTTTTTGTTTTTGTTTTTTTAATGTTGAATGTATCTAGGATGTATGAGATAAAACTGATATTGAGGAACACAGAGCAGAGAGAAGGAAAGAACTGGCTCATGATTTATCATTGTTCAGATTGTCTTAAGCTGTTTCCACCTTTAGTGGTCCAGTTGTATGAGGTCATTAGCCAGGGTGGGCGGGTATCAGAGAGAGCTTTGTGTAGTAAGA
Organism: Micromys minutus; assembly: GCF_963924665.1. Taxonomy (NCBI): domain Eukaryota; kingdom Metazoa; phylum Chordata; class Mammalia; order Rodentia; family Muridae; genus Micromys; species Micromys minutus. The sequence continues at coordinate 32,360,812 of NC_137958.1, forward strand.
AATATCTTTGCTAATACACAGAGTCAGTGTCCCAGGATACTGACTTACTTAGCTAGAAATAATAACTGAAGATGCAGACATATTTGTAGGAAAGCCATGGGACATGAAGCTGGAAACATCTGATGTTAGTACCTATACTTAAGAATTGCCATGTCTTATGCAACATACATAAGCACTTTTTGTATCAGCTGACTAATATGTAAACAGTTAAGTCCAATTACAGATCAGAAATGGCTTCAACTACATGGAAATGATATACACTGCTCCCTAGCCATAAAAATGGCACTGACTGGAATTTGTTATTATGGAAGGCTTTTTTAGAGCCACTCCATATCGTTGAGTTTCATGGTAAAACTTTGCAGAAGAGCTGTCTAGACTTGCTGTCTATATTCCTCAGATTCAAGTCCTTCTCTTTCCCTCCACAGTCACCATTTAGATCGCGCGTCAAGATCATCCATGACTTCCCCATTGTCAAATGAAATTGGCTCCTCTGGGTTCTCATCAATTTCTCCCAGTAGCAGCAGACTTACCACCAATTCCTTTGTTCCTTCTTAACACTTTTTTTCTTGGCTCTAGGAAAACCATTCCTAGAACTCCCACTGCCTTTGTTTATTGCTCCTTCTTGGGTTTCCCTCCTAAGGATGTGAGTGTAGGGATATCCCAAAGCATAGTGGTATCCATCTCTTTTTTTTTTCCTTCTATCACCTCCCTATGGGACAATTCAGATCCAAGCCTTTACTTGCCCTTGCTCTGCTTTTGCTGCTGTGGCTGAGTCTTTGGCCCTTCTCTAGTATTCTACAGCTAGCTTCCAGATTGCCTATTAGCATCTTAATATACGGATCACAGTGAGCCACCTTCTTTTATACATAATAGCTACTGAATTCCTGTCTATGGTGCACCTATGGCTTATGCTGTTACCCTCACCAGTCACAACTTACTCCATTTTCCCACGCAGCAGCTAGAATGGTGGCCTTTTTACCTTAAGATTCATAACACATTTACCTCTTCAGTGCCTAGCATATTCTAGTGGTTTCCTACAGCTCTTAGGATAAGTTCAAATTTGCCATCAGGGATAAGACTGATTTATCTAGTCTTCCCCAAGCCTCAACATTTTCCCCCCTACATGTCCTTCTTCTCATATGGGCCTAGCTCAGGGCTGTTGTGTTTGCTCTTCATCTGAAAACATAGTTCTAGTAGCTGGCTTTCTCTCATTCAATTCATTTAGTGTCCAACTAGAATGTTATGCTTCTGAGAGGCTTTCCCTAAAAGTCCTGATGGCGCTGTCCCATTATTTCCTTCCGATTTCTCACAGTGCTTATTCCTCACGGGAGCATCTTACTGTTCACCTAGCTCCCCTCCGTAGATGCGAGCTGTAGTAGAGCAGACACACAAACTTAATATTAATTACTCTACTCCCTTCATAGAGAACAAGGCTTGGTAGCTGCGAGGCTCTCAAAGGCTGTTTTTCTTCTAAAGAATAATGAATGGTCACAGTAGTCATAGTTATAATTAACCAACACATAGTCTAACTTTTGGATGTGACCTTTCACTTACATTGCCTGGTGTTGTTCCTGTAATAAATAACTTGAGACAAATCTTACCTTTAAATTCATACCCAGATGAACTAAATTTTTTTTTTGTCTTTTCACCATATATGCCAAAGGGAAAAGAACTACATTTTTTGAAGACTCTCTAGGCAAAGAGAGTTGAGGAACGTTAGTGAAATTGTTTAATAGGCTGAGCTAACCATCTGTGGATTTTTGCTTTTTGTTCTCAATCAAGTGTTAGAAATTGAACTACATGTGTTTCCATCCCAAACACTACAAACCATTCAGACAAAATGTTCTCTATTATCCTGGGTCCAGATGCAAGAGGTCCATGGTAGTCAATGCTCTGTAATTAAATGAGATTTCAGGCTGAGCTTCTAATCCCCTGAGACACAGAATGCGCAGCTGTACTAATAACTTGGCTGATTATATAGAAGGCCAGCAGAGTCCATATTTCTTTATGTACATGCACACATACACATGTGCACATGCGTTCCCGTTTATGTTTTTAAAGCCAACAACAATTGAAACACACGGTTCTCATTCTATCTCTAAATATGGGAAATAATATTAGATTAAGTTAATGTAATCACTAACATCATGTTCTGTAAATTGAAAACTAATGCGGCTTTGTCCCCCAGACTGCTGGAGAAACCAGTATTTGCAGAACACCCAGATATATACTTTTCAATGATAAAAATATATGGAGCCCACTTAGAACAAGGTGTATGAGTTATGATTTTATTGTGTTTGATTTATAGGCTTCCTCAATCCTTATTAAATTTAAGATTTTACAATTGCGGAAAGGCCTTAAAGAAAACATATTCTGTGGTTAAAGATGCATCCCACATGTGCTGGCTTGGCAATTTAAAAGGCAGAAACACTCCTCCATGTGCCTCCATCGCATGACCAAACACTAATCACAGGGCTGAGGTTAGTAGGGCTGGAGTAGAAGGCACGGGCATTTGGGATACATGCTGAGAGCAATGCTAATTTTTTTTAGTTCAGGACAAAACCCCAATATAGAAAAGATTTAAAGCATTATGTAAAAGTTTGCCTTTTACCTAATTTTCTTTAAAATTTGGGGTACTGAGGATTCAACCCCAGAGCCTTACACATATTGACCACCACTAGCTTGTGTCCTGGCAAGGTCTTCACTGAGAATATATTCGGAGTAGCAATGCCGAAACCTACCAAGAGCCAAACAGAACCTTATAGATGCGCAGCTAGAGAGGGGTGGTACAGAGATAGACACTGCCTAGAGTTCAAGGTGAACAACATTTTCCTCGGGACTCTGGGCACCAGCAAGCATCCAGGTTGTAACTCTGACACCACTGAAGAACAGAAACTCCCCTTCAGCTTGTTCAAGCATCTTCCACGAATCTTCACTCAAGTCCAGGCCCTGTCTACTTGGGCGATGTTCCTGGGGGCTCTAAGGGACTGTGTCCACACACTTCTGCATATCTTTGTGTCTGTTCTATCAGTGACTGTGTTCCAGCCTGCTTTCTATGCTACACAGCCAGGGACAGCCAACTTCATTCTTCTTCTTCTTCTCCTTCTTCTTCTTCTTCTTCTTCTTCTTCTTCTTCTTCTTCTTCTTCTTCTTCTTCTTCTTCTTCTTCTTCTTCTTCTTCTTCTTCTTCTTCTTCTTCTTTTTCTCTCATCTTAAGTGGTCCTCAGTTCTTCCTTCTTCTCCACCCACTTTACCACAATCGTCAGCCCTTGCTGAGTCTCTCTTCTCAGTATCTTTTGAAACCATTGTTTCTTTACATTCCAACAGTCTTCTATGAGTCCAGGTCACATCCTAGGCCTTGCTAAATGAATAATTTTTCTGACTCAAGTCTTGTCCCACCATCTCCTAACTTATCTGGTCCTTACTCTGTAGGCAGAATGATGGCTTTTACAATGCTGATAACCTTCAGTACCTTCTCCTTTCTAAGCCCCTTAGCATGGGTCACTATGTCCTGTGAGCATCTTTTCTCATCTATCTGCACTTGCCCCCAAGCTTTGCACACCAGACATCATTCCTGCTACTTTTTCCATGGAAGAAAGCCCTGCTGGGGGTTTGTCTATACGTCCTAGTACTCTGCCTGGACCTTCTCCATGTTAATTCCTCCTGATACTGTGTTCAGCTTAGGTACCATTTTGTCCTGGATCTCTTTCTCTCACCACACCGCATCTTGCCATTCTCTCCCTTCAAATTTTATCCTTTTCTCATACAGACCTCAGTCAGTGTGATAACTAATCCCTTCTCCACAGTCTTCCTTCCATTCTGAGATTAGAAATTCCTCAAGAATAAAGACTATTCACATCTCCTCTCTTTTACATCTTCATTACCTAGTTCCATGCCTGGTGTAGCAAAGGTTACTTAATGGTCACTGGATAACCCTTTACTCTTGTGTCTTCTATACATCTCAATTCAGTGCCTTGCACACAGTAGACATATGGTACCATTTTGAGGAGTCTGACTCAACTGATACATCATTCAAATTGTTGAGTAGAAAGCCGGTGTCTTCTGTGTGACAAGAATACAGTATGCTGGTTTAAGAGCGACTAGGATGTTTATTTACTAGAAATAGATTTGACTGGCTGGTCAGTGAGATTTGACCTTGATGGTGATGGAATAAACAGATCACATTATGGTTGCTATTATCACTTTTTGCAGGCATTGATGTAGAACCTCTATGAGGCAATTTCATCTGTTGCCTCACCATTGTCTGCTAACAAGTTTCTCAAGAATAAAAGTGGCCATATGATAATTATACTAATAGCAACTGTTAGAATACCACTTACATTCTTTACATTTCCAATCACTGTGGGATTCCTCACAGTGGGCCTATGAAGAAGCTCCTGTGCTTCAGTTTTCCTGTGCCATAGCTAAGGCAAAAGGAGGTTACATAATGCTCAAAGTCACCCAACTGGAGAGTCTGGCGGAGCTAGATTCCGGATCTCTGTGGACTTTCTTCGGATTCTTGTTTGCTGTGCCTCTACTGTGGCGATTGTGAGTTTCTGAGCTACACAAGAGCTTTGGACGTCTTGCAAGGGCAGCGTGTGCAGGGCTACAGAAACGAGGTCAGCCTCCTGTCATACCTGCTGGACTTGATTTTAATAAAGCGCTGTGAGCAGGGCATGAGAGAAATGGGAGCAATTTGGAAATAAATTACTTCCATTATGCTGCAGGATCTCCTATGTACTGTGGCATTTAGGAATTATTCGCAGATGTATGTTTACAGTTAAAAAATCAACTATACTGTGCTCAATTATATGAGGGGAAAACGCTAGTAAACAGTTTATAATTGGATTGAAATTAAGATAAATTTAGGATAATGAAGGAAAATGTCTTAGCAGCAAGATTTATAGACTGTGTGCAAAACTCCCATTGGAAGTGAAAGAAACCCAGTATTTTGAGATGCAAAATTTACATGCGCATGAGGAAAATAGATTATGTGTTCAATCAATTTCCATGTAGTCATGAAATTCTTTTGAAATCACTTAGGGCATAGACGTGGGTTATTCAGGAGACAGATATGAACGTTTGCTCTTATAATGTCCCAAGCTAGTTGCTAAAAGAGAGATTTAAAACTCTATGAAATTTAGTTAAAGGAGTCAGTAACTTATAGTCTACTTGACTGTAGGTCAAATATATTAAAATAATATTAGGGTGGGCATACTATGTTCATAAATTGAGAGAATTGGTTATAACATGTTCTTCTGGAAAGATAGTACACTTAGTAAAGGAAGACATGGCATCTCAGAAGCAAATATATTTTCTTTCTTTCTTTCTTCCTTTCTTTCTTCCTTCCTTCCTTCCTTCCTTCCTTCCTTCCTTCCTTCCTTCCTTCCTTCCTTCCTTCCTTCCTTCCTTCCTTCCTTCCTTCCTTTCTTTCTTTCTTTCTTTCTTTCTTTCTTTCTTTCTTTCTTTCTTTCTTTCTTTCTTTCTTTTTTCTCTTAAACCATTTATTTCTCCCGACCGGAAGGATGTAGCAAGGCTGAAAGAACAGCGATGCAGGTAAGTGAGGCCAAGACTCAACCGAAGGTGGAACCGTTCCAGCCCACGTTGGCTGCGTTCATGTCGTAATAGTTGATGTAGACCCGGTCTGGGCTGATGTGCAGGCGATCGGACAGCAGGCCGCACAGCAGCTTGCGGTAGTTGCGGTTCTGGGCGCCACCGATCTTGCCGATGCTGTGCAAGCTGCAGAGGGCGCAGGGGTCGTTCGTGCCACTAAAAGTCATGAGCTGGTCCGGGACCACGTGCACTGCGATGTACTGTGTGGGCTTGCCGGTGGCCTGTGCCAGCTGCTGGGTGAGCTCAGAGAGAAACCCTTCTGGCACTGAGGCGAGGGGAACATTGGTATTCACGACGAACACTGGCATGGTGGCGGAGAGACTGCAAATAGATTTTCAAAGACAGACATGGCTTATTTTTCTCCTCCTCGAATCCTAGGTTTTAAATGTAATCACACATTTATTGGAAATAATATATGAAATTTTAAATTAAAATGTTTTAAATATCAGCAAGATGAAGTAGGTATTTTCTCCTTTCACCTGTTTTTTTTTTTTAAATTGAAAATAGATTTTTTCCATACAATCTATTCTGATTTTTCCCCTTCTTCTTCTCCTCCCATTTCCTTCCCACTTTCTCTCCCATCTATCCACATCCTTCTTTCTCTTTCTCATTAGAAACCATAAGGCATCTAAAAATAATAATAAGAGGCTGGAGAGATGGTTCAGCAATTAAGAGCACTGACTGTTCTTGCAGAGGTCCCTGAATTCAATTCCCAGCAACCACATGATGGCTCTCAACTATCTGTAATGGGATTTCATGTCCTCTGGTTTATCTGAAGAGAGTGACAGTGTACTCACATACATAAAATAGATAAATCTTTAAAAATTAACTTAAAATAGGATAATATCATTTGAAACTATTAATTTAATATTTAAAGATAAAAGACTATTTGAAAATAGTAACAAGATGGAGTAGGTACTTTCTTAAACATCATACCTATGAAATCACATAAATGATTTGGGGTAGACCTTGTAATCTTCTCAGCTCCTGCTTCTAGTGTGGTCTATGAAGTACCAGGTATGAAAATAATTCTTGGGGGTTATCTAGGTCCTGTAGCTCCCAGATCACTCCCGGGTGTCTCTATGCTTGCTCTAGCCTGTATTAGCTCCTGAGTAAATGACCCAGAGACATAGAATTTTTTTTAACCAAGCTTCAAATATTAATAGTTGGGCAGATTCTGAGGTATTCCAACCCTCTAGGCTGCTTACCTGGCTAAGTGTCCCTTTACCTGCATCTCAGTCTTGTTGTGGTTTGCTCTGGTCCATGTGTATTTTCATGGCTTCCTTCTCAATCATGATCTCGTAGCAAATCCTTTTTGTTTTCCCATGGGGTTTCTGTACCTTCTTCCTCCCATCTTTCCCTCTCCTGTGATTTCCTTAGGACCCCATGACTGGAACTGAAAGTCTGTCCTATCTTTTATGCTCACTAATTAGCTGATCAGCTCATTAATTGACCAAAAAGAAGCAATAGGAAACAATTTTTACATAACACTGAGAGTAGAGATGCTTGACCATGCCATTGTCCAGACGGCAACCAGATGTCTGAGCATAGAAATCAGCATGTAAATACACGGTGCACAAAACCAACTCCCCACAATCAAGATCAGCATCCCTTACATCAAGCTGAAACTCCTTCTTTATGATAACTTCTTCATTTGTAACCTACTTATTCCCCACTTATGGATACAGTATCAGTAAAGAAAACTGAGGATGTCAGTGAGGTGTGTATATGGCTGGTTTATGATTTTTCTAAAACCCATTGAGTCATTCTTTGAATCACCAAGACCCTAAGCCAACCTGGACACTTAGAAACATAGGATTTAATAATACATCAATGGAATAGGAGACTTTGTGTCTTCACAATAGAGCTGGTGCTGTGTTATCCACCTACCATTCTAGCATGTTTTTCATCCTCTACTTCCCTCCCTAGACTAATAATTCCTTCTGATAGCAAATTCTTGCTCTCTAAATGAAATGTAATCTTTTCGGTCTCTACTGATTTCTATAAGACATATTCTTTTAAATGCTTTCCATTTAGATTTCTTTAATTGAACAACTTTATTTTAAAAAACAGAGATAAATGTACAGATTTTAAAAGCATTTTTGCATAAAAGTATATGAATACATTTTTGTCAGTACTTGATTTTTTTAAAGGTTTGATAGCATACATTAAAATCTTACTAGTTACAATGAGCATAAAGTACATGGAAAAGAAGATGTAACCTGGAAATAGTCAAACTTTTCTTGGTGTGTAAAGATTAAGCATAATGATTTTTTCTTTTTTCTTTTTTTTTGGTCCTTGTTTTTCTTGAACTTCATATAGTCTGTGAGTTGTTTCTGGGGCATTCAGAGCTTTCTGGGGTTAGTATCCAATTATCAGTGACTGCATATTATGTCTGTTCTTTTGTTACTGGGTTACCTCACTCAGGATGATATTCTCTAGATGCATCCATTTTCTTAAGAATTTCATAAAGTCAATGTTTCTGATAGCTGAGTAGTACTCCATTGCATAACTATATCACAATTTTTGTATCTATTTATCTACTGAAGGACATCTTGGTTCTTTCCAGCTTCTGGCTATTATAAATAGGGCTGCTATGAACATTATGGTGCATGTGTCTTTGTTGTATGTTGGAGCATGTCTGGGGTATATGCCCAGAAATAGAATAACTGGGTCTTCGGGTAGTACTATATCCAATTTTCTGAGGAACTGTCAGACTGATTTCCAGAGTGGTTGTACCAGTTTACAATGCACCAACAGTGGAGAAGTGTTCCTGTTTCTCCGAATCCTTGCCAGCATCTGCTGTCATCTGAATTTTTGATCTTAGCTATTCTGACTGGCGTGAGGTCGAATCTCAGGGTTGTTTTGATTTGCATTTCCCTGACGGCTAAGAATGTCCAGCACCTCCTTAGGTGATTCTCAGCAATTTGATATTCCTCAATTGAGAATTTCTGGTTTAGCTCTGTACCTCATTTTTTAATAGGATTGTTTGATTCTCTGGTGTCTAAATTCTTGAGTTCTTTGTATTAGGCCTCTATCAGATGTGGGGTTGGTAAAGATCTTTTCCCACTCTGTTGGCTGCTGTTTTGTTTTCTTGACAGTGTCCTTAGCCTTACAGAAACTTTGCAATCTCATTAAGTCCCATTTGTGAATCATTGACCTTAGAGCATGAGCCATTGGTGTTCAGTTCAGGAAATTTTCTCCTGTGCCTATGAGTTCTAAGGTTTTCGCTACTTTCTCTTCTAATAGTTTCAGTGTACCTGGTTTAATGTGGAGATATTTGATCCACTTGCACTTGAGCTTTGTACAAGGAGATAAGAAAGGTCCTTTTTTCATTCGTGTGCATGCTGAGTGCCAGTGGGAACCATTTGTTGAAGAGGCTGTCTTTTTTCCATTGAATGTTTACAGCTCCTTTGTCAAAAATCAAGTGACCATACATGTGAGGGCTCATTTCTGGATCTTCTATTCTATTCCATTGATCCACGTGCCTATCTCTGTACCAGTACCAAGCAGTTTTTAACACGATTGCCTTGTAATATAGCTTGAGGTACGGGATGGTGATTCCTGCAGATGTTTTATTGTTGTTGAGGATGGATTTCGCTATTCTAGGTCTTTTGTTATTCCAGATGAAATTGCACATTGCTCTTTCCAACTCTATGAAGAATTGGGTTGGAGTTTTGATGGGGATTACATTGAATCTGTAGATTGCTTTTGGTAAGATGGCCATTTTTACAATGCTGATCCTTCCAATCCATGAGCATGGCATATCTTACCATTTTCTTAGATCTTCCTGGATTTCCTTCTTTAGAGGTTTGAAGTTCTTGTCATACAGGTCCTTCACTTGCTTAGTTAGAGTCAACCAAGGTATTTTATATTGTTTGTGACTATTGTGAAGGGTATCTTTTCCCTAATTTCTTTCTCCGCATGTTTGTATTTTGAGTAGATGAAGGCTACTGATTTGTTTGAATTAATTTTATATTCAGCCACTGTGCTGAATGTGTTTATCATCTGTAGAAGTTCTCTGGTGGAGTTTTTGGGGACACTTATGTACACTATCATGTCATCTGCAAACAGTGATGTTTTTACTTCTTCCTTTCCAATTTGTATCCTTTTGATTTTCTTTTGCTGTCTAATTGCTCTGGCCAGGACTTCCAGTACTATGTTGAATAAGTAGGGGGAGAGTGGGCAGCCTTGTCTAGTCCCTGATTTTAGTGGGATTGCTTCAAGTTTCCCACCGTTAAGTTTGATGTTGGCCATTGGTTTGCTGTATACTGTTTTTATTATGTTTAGGTATGGGCCTTAGATTCCTGTTCTTTCCAAGACTTTTAACATGAAGGGGTGTTGAATTTTGTCAAATGCTTTCTCATCAACTAGTGAGATGACCATGTGATTTTTTTCTTTGATTTTGTTTATATGGTGGATTACGTTGATGGATTTCCATTTATTAAACCATCTCTGCATCCCAGGGATGAATCCTACTTGATCATGGTGAATGATTGTTTTGATGTGTTCTTGGATTCAGTTTGCAAGGATTTTGTTGAGTATTTTTGCATCAATGTTCATAAGTGAGATTGGTCTGAAGTTCTCTTTCCTTGTAGGGTCTTTGTGTGGTTTAGGAACGAGGGTTATTGTAGTCTCAAAAAATGAGTTAGGTAGTATTCCATCTGATTCTATCTTGTGGAATAGTTTTTTTTTTTTTTTTTTTTTTTTTTTTTTTTTTTTTTTTTTTTTTGGTTGGAAGGATTTTGATGACTGCTTCTATTTCTTTAGGTTTTATGGGATTATTTAGATTGTTTACCTGGTCCTGGTTTAACTTTAGTATCTGGTATCTGTCTAGGAATTCATCCATTTCCTCCATATTTTCCATCTTTGTTGAGTATAGGCTTTTGTAGTAGGATCTGATAATTTCTTGCATTTCCTCATTTTCAGTTGTTATGTCTCCACTTTCCTTTCTGATTTTGTTAATTTGGATACTCTCTTTTTGCCCTCTAGTTAGTCTGGCTAAGGGTTTATCAATCTATTAATTTTCTCAAAGAACTAGCTCTTGGTTTTGTTGATTCTTTCAGTGGTTCTTTTTGTTTCTATTTGGTCAGTTTCTGCTCTGAATTTGATTATTTCTTACCGTCTACTTCTCTTGGGTGTATCTGCTTCCTTTTGTTCTAGAACTTTCAACTGTGCTGTCAAGTTGATCATATATGCTCTCTCCAGTTTCTCTTTGGAAGCACTCAGAGCTATGAGTTTTCCTCTCAGTGCTTTCATTGCATCCATAGGATTGGGTATGTTGTGTTTTCATTTTCATTAAATTCTAGAAAATCCTTAATTTTTTTCTTTATTTCTTCATTGACAATGCTATTGTTTAATAGAGCATTGTTTAGTTTCCATGTGTACATGGGCTTTTTGTTGTCTTTGTTGTTATTAAAGACCAGCCACAGACCATGGTGATTTGATAGGATGCGTAGGAGTATTTCAATCTTATATCTTGTTTCGTGACCAATTATATGATCAATTTTGGAGAAGGTACCATGAGGAGCTAAGAACAATGTGTATTCTTTTGATTTAGGATGAAATGTTCTGTAAATGGCCATTAATTCCAATTGGTTCATAACCTCTGCTAGTTTCACTGTGTCCTTGTTCAGTTTCTGTTTCCATGATTTGTCCATTGATGAGAGTGGGGTGCTGAGGTCTCCCACTATCATTGTGTGAGGTGCAATGTTTTTTTTTTTTTTTTAGCTTTAGTACCATTTCTTTTATGAATATGGGTGCTCTTGTATTTGGAGCATGTATGTTAAGGATTGAGAGTTCTTCCTGACAAATTTTCCCTGTAATGAGAAAAAGTGTCTTTCCTTATCTTTTTTGACATCTTTTGGTTGAAAATCTACTTTATTCGATATTAGAATGGCTATTCCAGCTTGCTTCTTGGAGCCATTTGCTTGGAAGTTTTTTTTCCCAACCTTTTATTCTGAGATAGTGTCTTTGTTTCTGAGACGAGTTTCCTGTATGCAGCAAAATGCTGGATTCTTTTTATGTATCCAGTCTGATAGCTTATGTCTTTTTATTGGGAAATTGAGTCCATTTATGCTAACAGATATTAATGAATAGTGGTTGCTATTTCCTGCTATTTTTGCTTTTAGAGGTAGAATTGTGCCTGTGTGTCTTTCTTCTTTTGGTTTTCTTTCTTAGGTATTTTCTTGTTTTTACTAGGATGTAGTTTTCCTCCTTGTATTGGGTTTCCACCTATAATTTGTTGTAGTGCTGGGTTTGTGGTCAGATATTGTGTAAATTTAGTTTTGTCCTGGAATATCTTGGTCTCTCCATTTATGGTGATTGAGAGTTTTGCTGGGTATAGCAGCTTGCGCTGACATTTGTGTTCTCTTAGGTTCTGCATGATGTCTGTCCAGGATCTTCTAGCTTTCATAGTCTCTGTTGAGAAGTCGGGTGTGATTCTGATTGGTCTGCCTTTATATGTTATATGACATTTTTCCTCACTGTTTTTAGTATTTTTTCTTTGCTTTGGGCACTTGGTGTTTTGACTATTATGTGTCGGGAGGTATTTCTTTTCTGGTCCAACCTATTTGGAGTTCTGAAGGCTTCTTTTATGCTCGTGGTCATCTCATTCTTGAGGGTAGGGAAGTTTTCTTCTACGATTTTGTTGAAGATATTTAGTGTGCCTCTTAGTTGATATTCTTCACCCTCTTCTATTCCTATTATCCTTAGGTTTGGTCTTCTCATTGCGTCTTGGATGTCCTGGATATTTTGGGTTAGGAGCTTTTTGACTTTTGCATCTTCTCTGACTGTTTTGCCTATGTTTTCAGTGTTGTCTTCAGCCCCTGAGATTCTCTCTTCCATCTCTTGTAGTCTAACAGTGGAGATCCAGGGACACAGGCCTGATGAGACTGCGCTGTGAGTAGCTCGAGCACAGAGAAGGCTAGGCCTGGCACACGAAAAGCATGGCCCCCTGATTGGTTCAGGGAAGCAGGGACCCTGCCGTGGGTACTCAGTTTCAACCTGGAAGGCCCTTGTGTGTGGACCAAACACTCAAGCCATTCACCGCCTAAAACGGTGGAGATCCAGGGACACAGGCCAGGTACACGGGAGAGACGGGAACCAATCACTGACAACAAGATGGCAAGAGGAAAGCGAAAGAACATACCCAATGGAAACCAAGACAACCTGGCAACATCAGAACCCAGCTCTCCCATCACAGCAAACAGCAGAATGCCAAACACTCCAGAAAAAGAAGACTCAGACCTGAAGATGATGATGGAGATCTTTAAACAAGAACGGGAGGAAAAACATAAAGAAATAGAAGCTTTTAAAGAGGAAACACGAAAAATACTCAAAGAAATCAAAGAACTAGAGGAAAACAGAACCAAAGAGATGGAGGAATTCAAGAAAGAATTTAAAATGGAAATGGATACAATAAATGAAACATTAAAAGAGACAATCCTGAAGGTAGAAAACCTAAAAAAGAAATCAGGAGTCACAGATGTAAGCATCTCCTTTTAGATTTATTGATTTCTATAAATTTTTAATGTGTAGAAATATTTTGCCTGTATGTAGGTATTTGCAGGATGTATTTCCATCCCTACTGCTCTGGGAAGCAAGTGGAAAGCATCATATTCCCTGGAACTGGAGTTACAGGCAGTTCTGAACTGCCATGTAGGTGCTGGGAACTAAATTTGGGTTTTTATGTACGCTTTTGACCACTGAGCCACCTCTCTAATGCAAGAGGTGGTTTTTTACTTGATTGCCTTCCTTTCCTCTTTTGCCTAAGCCACACAAAACTGCCTGTAGTCACAGAATGTGTGTGTTCTGTTCTTTCATGGTCTCTGTTTCTCTTAGCCTCCCCATATCAGATGACTCCCATCGACTTTCTGGATTCCACAAAGCTTCTGTATCTTCTTCTCATTCTATTACCAACTTTGATTTCTTTACTCTCATCACAATGATATGGTTCTAGACTATATCTATAATTTGATTGTAATGCAACTGTCACAGGTCTCTTATTGACACCCTGTGTGTAATGGCTGGTTTTATGTATCAACTTGACACAAGCTGGAGTCACAGAAGAAGAGGAGCTTCGGTTGAGGAAGTATCTCCAGGATATCCAGAGGTAAGGCATTTTATCAATTAGTGATCAATAGGACAAGGACATCCCTGGGCTGATGGTCTTGGGTTTTACAAGAGAGCAGGTTGAGCAAGTCATATGAAGCAAGTTAGCAAGCAGCATCCCTAGATGACTTCTGCATCAGCTCCTGCCTCCAGGTTCGTGCCCTGCTTGAGTTCCTGTCCTTACTTCCTTTAGTAATGAACAATGACGGGGAAGTAAAAGCTTCCATTGGAAGGGAATAGACATCTTTACTCCCCAGTTTGCTTTTTGTTAATGGTGTTTGTTGCTGCAATAGAAGGCATAAGACACTATAACTATATCAAGAGAATAAATGCTTTAGCACTTCTTGGAGTCTATGTGCTTGCAAAAGAATTGTTGAATGGATGCTATATTAGCAAATATAAAGTCATATTGTTTATTTAGTCTACACTACATAGTGAAGTAAATGCTAAAAAGAGAAAGAAACAAGTCTCTTTTGACATGACTTCTCCAGAAAATGAGCCTGCTCACTGTCAGATGATCTCTTTGCTGGGTACTACTCAGACGGTTATGAAATATGGTCAGGAGTAACAGAGTGGGGTTAAGTTTGAAGGTGAATTTTTAGTCTCTGTGGGAAACTATGATAGTGGTTTTGTTATCCTAGGTCAAGATGAAACTCTATATTATAATTTTTAATTTATTACTTGCTTTTTCTCCATATATGCATGTACTACTGAAAACATCTGAAGACTCACTTGTGGTGTGGGTTCTTTGAGTGTAAAAGAGTCTTTTCCTTAGCTTTTGGTGGACTTGGGGAGCAGATACCAAGGTCATATCACCAAATGGTCTCAAGCAACTACCTTCCAAATTTGATTTCTCAAGCCCAGGAATTAGAAGGAAATGCAGACAAGGAATAAGCAGAGTTAATGTAGCTTTGTAAAAAAGAAAAAATAAAAAACAATGAGAGAGAAATGCTGAGAGTGAGGATGGGGGGAACAAAAGGGAAGGACAATCTCCATGTTGCACTGTCCCATGGGCTTTGATGGACCTTAAGTTAGGAATTGATAGAGAATGAGGTAGTCTTTATTGCAACTAGTCATTTTTGAGAGCATCCCAGGTGGAGTAAATAAACACCCACTTGAGGAAAGATGTACTTCACTCAGAATTCTTCGGCACAACCAGAGAGCTTGCTCATTCATTCAGGATAGATGCAACGTGTGTCACAGGACTAGATTATGATCAACCCTTATCGCCTATAAAAGGCTTCATGCCCATCTCTGTAAACAGGTACCTTGTTTCAAACTTTTATCAAAGTTCTCAATTTGGGAGCACATGGATGGACAGGTAAAATTAATTCTGCCAACTCTTCCTGGCAACTATTGGTTGATTATTTTCAATTGCTACAAGTATTTGTTGACTTTTATAGGCTAATATTAATCTAGGAAACTAGAATCTGAACAAAGACAAACCTGGTAGGAGAAAGACGTTTAAGGAGGTAGAAACTAGATTCAGTGATGTGTGGCCAGATTTTTTTCTCATAAGTTAATGAATCTTTAAACAACAAGTAAGAGAGAAAAAGACCATTAGAAAATATCTGTATGCATATGAGTTTTATTTGCATGTAAACTGTGGAATAAACGGACAAAATAATAATAGGCTACTAGACAAAAGGAAAGATTAACAGCATGTATTTTGTTTTGTTTGATGATAAAATGATGGATGTAAACTATAACAATGACTGAACATGATAAATACAAGTTTAAGTGCATAATCGAGCTAGATCTTAGAGGGAAGCAGGTATTTAGAGAGGTGAAGAATCATTCGAGTTGGTGGTTTTTCCGATGTGCCTTCAATCATTTTTCCAACAGCTCTAATGGGGGATGAATTACAAAGTCAAAGACACATCTACCTTAAGAGGTGTTTATACATGATCTGTATGGTCTGAACCCTAAATCCATGGGGAACTCTTAGAAGAATAAAGTGGAGAAACTTGCTGTCTATGAACCTATTGGCTATTGTAGTTGAGGGGAAGGAGGTATCTTCTAAACATTTGCATCCAGAAGCCTGCCCTCAGGTGGACCTGGAAATGTTACCTGGACTGTTTAAGGTAAGAATTCACTTCAAAATGTGGGTTTGGTAGTAGTAGATTCTTTCTCTCTCTTTGTCTCTGTCTCTCTCTCGTCTCTGTCTGTCTCTCTCTCTGTCTTTCTGTCTCTCTCTCTCTCTGTTTTATTTTTCTCTCTATATATTGTATATTAAATATCTTCCAATATATATCTTTCCATATCTTCCAATACATATATGGAATTTATTGGAATGACTTACACAGGCTGCAGTCAAACTATTCTAGCAATAGCTAGTATTATATTGAAAATTCAAGAATCTAGTAGTTTCTCAGTCCCACAAGGCTTGTCTCATGTGGTCTTCTGTATATGCTGGAATGCTGAAGAAATAGGTTCCAATGGATGGGCTAGCAAGGTGAGAAAAAGTAGGCAGAAAACATCACCCCTCCCCTTTCCATATCCTTATGTAGGCTTCTAGCAGGAGCGATCAAGATTAAAGGTGTGTCTTCCTGCCTCAAGATCTAAATCATGTCTTATTGTCTTCCCATCTCAAAGGTCTAGACTAGAAATGAATTTGCACACTTTAAAGCAAGCAGAATATCTTTCACAGGCATGCTCTCCAGTTCTGCAATGTAGTTCATTCCAGATATAGTCAAGTTGACAACCAAAAACAGTTATTACAAGAGGGAAACATCTATAAAATAGAGCATGCTGGTCAACAGTGTTAATGCTTATATTTTGAGAAGACCTTGAAAATGGGTGAGACTCTGGGCACTACTGTTAAGAAAAGAAACAAGCGCCCACAAGGGCCCTACACAATGAACTGCAGACATGTATGGAATTCTGAGAGTGGGAGAGACATCATCTTCCCAGGGAAGAGGGCCCCAACTGATTATCCAATACCGAATGGTTTTCTCTGAAGCATACATACCAGTAACATTACACAGAACAAGCAGGTTGTACTTAAGTATTTAGGAGGTGTGTGTGTGTGTGTGTGTGTGTGTGTGTGTATAAGAACAATTAATGAAAAAAGTGGCCATGAATTTGAAAATGGGAGAGTTTGGAAGAAATAATATAATTTTATTACAATTTCAAAGAAGAAAAAATTAAAAAGAAAGAAAAAACAAGACAGATATTAACAATGGCTATGAGGTGCAAGCAGAGATGTGTAAGAGGTAGATTTAGGTGTCACAGTGATTTGGTTTTAGACCCAGGATTTGCTGTGCTCCAGCAGTGTAGTCTGGGGCCAGTTGACCTCAGTGATTCACTGGATGAGATGGATTGTAAATACTCAATGGGACAGGAAGGAAAGTACTGGGCTCATACCACTAGGAAAATAATTCACAGACTCTTGTGTGCCTTTTCATTATTAGCGTCAGAGGGCAGTTGGATGGGTTTTGGTGTACACATGGGATGGGAAGAGCAAACTGGATACAAAGTGGGATTTTGTGGGAAAAAATATCAGAACAAAGACAAGGGACACAGAGAGCCAGAGAGTCACATATGTGGGAACAATGAATTTGCTAATATCAAGGACTTAAAACAAGCCTGGCAAAGATGCGCATGCCTTTTGTTCCAGGACTCAGGAGGCAGAGGCAGGCAGATCTTATGAGTTTGAGAAGATACTGGTCTACACGGCAGGTTCCAGGCCAGCCAGGGCTATGTATTGTGAGAGTCTGTCTCAAACAAACAAAAACCCAAACAATAACAAAATCTTGCGTTTTCTGCTGATGTGAACAGAAAAGATGTCACCGTCAAGAATGGGTTTGCAGATACCTATTTCCTCTCTGTGTGTTCTCTCCAAACATTTCCAGCAGTGTGGGCCACTGTGCCAAGGATCTCTATTACAGAAGGACTAGATTAAACAGCAATACAAGGAAGAGAATCAGGCCAGACCACACTTCCGTACAAAATCCACCGTCTTACATTAGTGGGCTCCGTAGGCTGGGCTAGGCCTTAGGGAGTTGTGTGACTCAACTGCCAAGCACTGTTTCATCCAGAAGAGACCCTGCACAGGTTCAGCTGCGTCTAAAGAAGCCCAAGGCTTGTTACCATTCTGATCATTCATGGTTTTATCCTCTGGCACAAAGTTCGCTGTTGTAAATAAGTGTTTGGCAGAAGGGTAACAATGGCTAATGTTAACCACTTTGGCTGTAGTACCTGGGCACTCTGTGAATTTATGCATATGCCATGAGTAGAGTATGCCTGGCTATCCCGAATGCACGGCAGGTATATGAGGTAATATGACTCTCCAGTACAGAAGTACCATTTCTCTAGTTAATATTGGTTATAGGAATCAAATTTTATCTGGGTTTCTCACATGAGAATTCAGTTAAGGTGCAATGCTTTTTAAGGACAGTCAGGACCCCTGATTCGTTCAGGGGATAGAGTCCCCAGCAGCTCGATTGATGAACACACAACCCCAGGCTCAGCCTCATCTTCCCTAGTGAGCCTGTTGTCCAGATCAGCACAAAGGAAAGACAATGAGGCTAGCAGAGAATTTCAGCTTCCTGTATCTCAGGGCTCCCCTGTTTGGTTACCCTCATCACATGGTCTTCACAGCATCCTTCCCTTGCTGAGTCTCCATTCTCTGTCTCAAACCCAACCCAAACCTGAGCTGCTGAAGTCCCTGTTATTATGTAGTCCAGGGATCCCCCAGATAGATAGCTGGAGCCTGGTGTTTTGAGGGATGGCTGGCAGCTTGGCTCCTGCTGGCGCTGGCAGCTGCTCCGGCTAGAGATTGCAGTGTGATGCAAAGGAAGCCATTTGAAGGTGTCTGCACCTTATCATTTCCAAGGAATCTGTGCTCGTGAGACAATCAGTGATCTCCGCTGTCTGTCAAGTTCATGCACTCTTTACCGTAAACATATCTAAGCACCGAGCTGAGGACACTCACCACGAACGGTATCATTTGTGGAGCTCAATTTCCCCAGCTCTGTATCTTTCCGTTACTCTCTCTTACCCTGTCACTTTGGGGACATCACTGGCCTCAAGGAACTGGCTCTTTAAAGCACGTTATAATTTTGCTTTGGAGCTACTGGTCAGCCTCCGTTTGGTGAACTCAATGTTTGACGGTGAATAAGGCACTTCCTGTGGGCTGTCACCTTCCTGTCCTGTTCTAAGGTCAAAGGCGGTACCTTCTGAGGACATCGTGCCTTATACCTGTATTTTGTTTGGCAAGGAGATTGGATGGACACTCCATGAAGAAACAGATCAGAGGGAATTAAGAAGGGACTCTTCATTACAGATTGTTACATAAAACATACTGTGTGGCTGGGAATGTAGTTTGGTGGAAAAGCGCTTGCATAGCATAAGAACAGTCCAGAGTTTTACTTCTGTACTACAACTAGTACAGGATATAATAATAATAATAATAATAATAATAATAATAATAATAATAATAATAATAATAGTGTGTTTATAATTATATAATAAGATATATGTTGAAAAATATATAAATATGATAAAGCAAATCTATCTCATCTTGTTTTCCCTGCTTTAATAATGATATCCTTATAATAGCAGGAGCAAAAAAGTATATAAACAAAGTATATATTCAAAGCCATGATTTCTTTGTGCCTTCAATTTTAGTAAGAGTCCCTGCTTTGGGGAGCAAAAAGGAATGCAATAGAGGAAATTCCACTCTGCCCTTCCTTTGCACATGTACAAATACACAGAATGGAGGTGTCAGGAAGAGAGAGAAGTGGGGAGAGGAGAGAGGGAGAAGTGGCAACTGGGTAGAGGTATAATTAATATAATACAATGTAATATGTAATCTAATATCAATACACATATGCAAGTCTAGGGGCTAAGCATGAAATACTAAAATTGTGAAATGTTCCCAGGCATCCTAAATGACTTTCCCAAGTGATGTGCTAGTTGGGGAACAGGGGAACCAAGAGTCAGCAGGGAAACCCGGAAGAAAGGAGTGTGTAGCTGAGAAATGAGACGTTGTGGAGCCGACTGCATTTCTGTTTTAAAGGAAGACTTGAGCCATCTGCCTCTTCTCTTAACACAATCCTGCATGCCTTCCAAAGCAATGCTGTAACCCACTGTCCTTCCGAACTTTGCAATCAGTTAAGCCATTGTTTTCAAGATGCTTTCTTCTTTGCACTGCAGGAGAGGTAGAGGCGGTTCCCCTCCACCTCAAGTGTGAGGGTGCACAGAAGAGTTGCTTTTTTTAATATACAAATTTTATTCACTTCTGCACCCAAATTAAACTGTATGCTTTGTTTTTGTTACTCCCCCCCCCCCAGGCAGGGTTTCTCGGTGTAATCCCTGGCTGTCCTGGAACTCACTCTGTAGACCAGGTTGTCCTCAAACTCGGAGATCCACCTGCCTCTACCTCCCAAGTGCTGGGATTACAGAAGTGCATCATCTCTATTGGCCTGATTTAAGGCTATTTGAATTAAGAGAATATCACTTAAAATAGCTAAATATGCAGCCATTCATGAAGGTTCATTGCGGTGTCATTGGAGCCAACAGATAAATGGAATGACACATAGGCCTAGCAAGTCAGTACTCCTCTTTCCAACCACCGTAAGATTCAAAGCTGATCTGCAAATAAAAATGACAGTTTTCAAAAATCAAAACAAAGTCAATGGTTTTACTGTAACAATAGGGAAACTATTTGCTGAACTGACAAAAAGAAATACCACTTGTACAACAAAAGTGAGTCTTGACCACACTTTCTCTGAATGCCAGGCCCTGACAAACAGGTTTACAGTGGTGTGCTGCGGTAAATGTCCCCGTGTGATGATGACTGGGTTTTCTGAACTCTTCTGCCTGGGCCTTCAGAAGTAGTGTAGCCACTGATGCTCATTACAGATTCTAGAAGAAGCTGCAAGCCATTAGCGTGGAATATGCCATTTGGGATTTTCAGTACCCTGTGTGTTGATTTGCATAAGGATAACTACCATTGGTTGTATGTTGAATGCTTGGTCTCCAGTTAGTAGAGTGCTTGGGAGGGATCAAGAGGTGTGGTTTTGTTAAGAGAGGTGTATCTTTCCTGCAAGCTTTGATGTCCCACAGCATTTCGAGTAAGCACTCTGCCTCCTACTTGTGGATAAAGATGTAACGTCTCAGCTACTGCCCTAGTACCACCCTTGGCTGCTTGATGTCATGTTTCCTACTAAGATGGTCATAGACTCTTAGGAGCTATAAACCCCTAGCAAAACTTTTTCTTCTTTAAGGTGTCTTGGCCATGTGTCTCTTTACAGTAATAGAAAAATAACTCAGATGCTTTGTTTTCACATGTGTGAATATGCCTTATATATAATAAATCTATCTCGTCTTGTTTATAATATTACATGCAAAAAGAGACCCTAAATGACTTTACCCAGCGCAGGGATGCCTGTAGGATAAGCATCCAGCCTCAGAAAATGACTTTCTTTAAATACTCTCAGTCATGTGATTTAGTCATGGAAGTTATTTGATAATCACATCATCGTTAGGGAAAGTCAGGCAGAAACTAAACATATTTGTAATCAAAGCAATTAAAGAAGTAAAAACACAGGACAGTATCCACGGCACATAATTAGAAATCAAGACGAACTGTGAGAATGAATAAGCTAGACTTATTTTCCTCATGGGACCTGCTTACCAACAACCAGCCTGGTTTCTGTTCTGAACAAATGACTGATTGAACATTTAGCAAGAAAGGGCACTAGGCCATTGGAACAGATTACTCTCCTCCGGCAAATTATCTACTAATCGTAGGTACACATTTACAATGAAAGGTTTAGAGATAAATGCCCCCAGACACTGTTTAAGAGTATGGCACAGTCTGGTTAATTTTCCTCAAGTTATTCAGTGGAATTGACTAGAAATACTATAGACTAAAACAAGTTCTGCAGACTTGCTATTTTCTTTGACATTTGAATGTGAAGTTTCAATGTGAATTTAAATACTTATCCCTTTATTATTTTACTTGATCAATAATCCCATAAGGAATGTAGCAACCCCCCCCCCCTTTTACATGTATTTGTTTGTGGTCCTGGGATCGAATCTAGTCCCCTGTCCCTAGTATGTAAGCTGTAGACCTCCTCCCCAGCCCTATTCTTTTTTCTTTTTTCTTTTCTATTTTTAAGAAGTATTTGGGGGGTAGACTGAAGAGGTTTTGTATCTGGCTTTAGGTAACATGGGCAGAACAGAAATCAATATGACTATGTCCGTGTATGATGCGGCTGTTTCCTCAAACTGCTCTGACAGGTAAAAACTCTGTTCATCACTTTAGGAGGAGAGTAACTCACTTGCCAGGGAGCCCGTGATGATGATACCCATCAGGACAGGCAATAACATCAGCCCGTCAAATCTTAGCATCGGAACACATTCATTTCTCATTCACCCTGTGTGTTCATCTTATACTACCTAGAGACACCCTTGGGACTTTGCTTTCTCAGTGCAGTCACGATGATGCTCTTGAACTCTATTATCCTGGGCCTTTCTCCACAGTGCTGGGGTTAGAGGTGTGTACCACTGTATCTAGCTATTGGTACATATCATTGCCATAGGTGACCAGTACTCTCTTTTGTTCAAGACAGGGTTTCTCCGGGAATTTACTCTGTAGACCAGGGTGACCTCGAGCCCACAGATTTCCACTGGTCGCTGCCTCTCAAGTGCTGGGATGTGTATCACCGATGCCCAGCAGACCAATACAATCTTCACATTCAGCTTTTAGATCCATCAAATATGCAGAAAAAAATAATATTTTGCCAGCTTTAAACATTTTCAATCAAATTGCTTGTAGGATAAGATTAATTTTTGTCCTACGAATAAATTTTAAAATATCAGAATGATGTTTAATCTTTTGCATGAGTTTTGTATCAACGTTATAATGGGTGACAACGAATCTCCTCGCTTAAAACAAGGTCAACGTGTTCTTTCTCAGTCCTGGAGCTCAAAGGCCTAGAACTTAGGTATCAACAGTGTTGCTTTACTGCCTAAGCCGGCTGGAAAGAATTTATTTCCTTGACTTTTTCAGCTTCGGAGGCAGCTTTATCTCCTCTCTGTTTCCACCTCCACCTCTTCTCACAGCTGCCATTCCTCCCTCAGATGCCCTGTTGTTCTCCCAAGTGCCTGTTGGGACAACATCAGACCAAAACTAGGCCAGTTCTCCTGTCTCTACACTCACAATAGAATAACATCTTCAAAATTCCTATCTCAACACAGGGAAACATCTTCCCAGTTTCCAGGGATTAGGATATGGAAGTTTTATTATGGAGAAAAAATACTATTCGCTCATCAAAAAATGTTTTCTTTTTCAAGCTTTGTGATAGGTAATACTTTACTCTTAAAATAATACTTGCATAAAGGCCATAGAGGCATGGCAAAGAACAAACGCAAAACAAAAGAGCAAAATACCAAATATAAATATAGAAGTCACAGTAGAGACATCATAATGTTATTGTTTATTATTCTGCAGTTTTGGTCCCCATGACAAGGGTTCAGAGAGTTGATTTTTTTGCAATACCTCCTTTTGGAGTGGATTTCTACTTGCTGTCTGATCCAAGTTCAATCCATCATGACTTTGGCATTGGATATGCTGACGTTTACCGGTCCTTTCACTGGTGTGGGGGCTTGCACTGATGATTCCAGAGCCCCCTGGGTTGCTGTACAGGGTTTGTTATTCTGGGTCATTCCCCATATGTCATTCTTCCTCTGCCTTTGCCCTCCATGTGTAGTAAAGGCTATGCTTACACGAGGATCCTGTTGCAGAAGCTGAAGGTACTGTCTCTCTGTGTCTCTGTCTCTGTCTGCCTGTCTGTCTGTTTGCCTGTCTCTCTCTGTCTCTCTCTGTTCTCTCTCTCTCTCTCTCTCTTTCTCTCTCTCTCTCTCTCTCTCTCTCTCTCATCCTGTATTTATCAGACATTCCCTCATTGTGGCCATCCAAGTGTGATGTCATCTATTCTTGCCTTCAGACCAAGGGGCCTGGAGTCAGACTGTAGTGTATCCTAGCAGCCTCTGAAACAGAAAGCTGTGGGGAAGGCAACCTGCATATCAGAACGCCCCTGGGAGGGGTATGGAACCCTTCCAGCCGTTCTACTCTAGAGGAGGGAAGTAGACTGGCTCTTAGACCATTGACCTAATAAAACTCCTCTGTGTTTCAGGGAGAGAGGCCCCCCTCAGGAATTGTGTGCATGCAATGCCCACCTTCTGTTCTAACTTACCTATTATTAGTTGACATAAATTATTGCAATTACTTATTGGATATGGTATTATGACTGGATACAAATATAAGTTGGTCAATGATCAAAGCAGAGTAATTATGATTTTCCATATCCTCTAACAATGATTTCATGTGTTAGGTGCCTTCAACTTTGCTCCTTTAGCTACTTGTAGATATAGTGTTATATATGCTAAATTATAATTGTGCTACTAGATTGTAGAACTTTCCAACCACTTTTCTTCTTCTAATCGTAGTTTATAGAAGAGAATGCTAAAAGAAAATGCCCAAAGCACACCTGGAGAAAGGACAGGATCATCAAGAAATGATGTTAAATAACGACAATTAGATATTCACATGCAGAAGAGTTAAATTAGGTCTGTATCTATTATCCTGTACCAATAAAACAAAACACCCCCCCCCCCAAAAAAAAACCTCTAAATGGATCAAGGACCTCAATGTGAAACCTAGAATGTTAAACTTGCTACAAGAAAACAAAGGTAGTGTCCCCTCAGTTATAGGTGTAAGAAAGGATGTTATCAATAGGACGCCATTTGTCCAGGAATGAAGGTCAACAATTGGCAAGTGGGACTTCATGACATTAAAAAGCATGGAAACATCAAATGAAGAGGAAGCCTTTTCCAGAGAGATAACATCTGACAGAGAATATCCAGAATATATTGAATGCTCAAAAACAGAGTCAAGGAAATAAAGGATTCAATTAAAACTGGCTATCGATCTGAGCAGAGTTCTTCTGAAAAATAACTGAGAAATATATTTTTAAAAAACGTTCATCTTTAGGGATTCCTGAAAGTTGCTGGGTGGTGGTGCTGCATGACTTTAGTCCCAGAACTCAGGAGGCAGAGGCAGGCAGAGCTCTGTGAATTTGAGGTCAGCCTGGTCTACAGAGTGAGTGACAGTTCAGCCAGAGCTACACAGAGAAACTCTGTCTCAAAACAACAACATCAACAGCAAAACAAACACCACACAAATATGAGATAAATGCAAACTTAAATAACTTGCCTCTGACACAGTGTCTTTGGTCAAGAAAGTAACCAACCACAAATGCTGGCGAGAACGTGGGGAAGGGAACATCATTCATTGCTGCTGGGATTGCCAACTGTTGTGGGCACTGTATACTTTTCTCAGCCCTTTTAATATGTTCAAACTGTATCCACCTTTGTTAACTACTTTCATAAGTAGGCGCCGTATTTAGGAAACAATCACTGACAGGATATAAAAGCTTTTGATTGTCCTTGGATGGATGAGGACGCAAGTCAGAAAGCCACCGTGAAAGCCAGAGAAGATTTCATTTGATGCCGTGAACAGGGAAAGGGCCTGAGCCAATGCTGGCATTTCATATTCTGGCTGTAGTTTAACAACTTCCCATAAGCCAAGCCTGACTTTCAGGAAATGAAATCAAAATGGCAGAAAGATCAGTGTAGAGACGCAGTCTTTCCAGACGAAGAATCGCTGCTTTTCCGGGTTTGCTGTCTCAGTGACATCACCAGTTAGCGTGCCTGGCGAGCTGGCAAAGCTGTAAGGAGTAGAAGTCAGCAGATCTCCGGTTGAATGGAGAGAACCTACTCCACAAAGATGTCTTAGGATCTCTGTGTCCATGCCATGGCACATAAGTGCTCACAAAGTTTACACACACACACACACAGAGAGAGAGAGAGAGAGAGAGAGAGAGAGAGAGAGAGAGAGAGAGAGAGAGAGAGAGAGAGAGAGAGAGAGAGAGAGAGAGAGAGAGAGAGAGAGAGAGAATAATAAATTTAAATGAAAATGGTTCAATGATCTACAGTATATTTTAAGATATATCCCCTAAAGAATTGAAAGTAGGGACCTAAACAGATGCTCATGTTCATAGCAACCTCGTCATCATAGTCAAGAGTTGTGATCCCAAAGGTTCATCAACTAATTAATGAATAAATAAAATGTAGTTTTATGTACAATGAAATGCTTACACTTAGGAACATATGTTATTGTGTGCAATGACAATTAGTGAAAGAGAATGGCATTTATTTAAGTAGAGAAAGGAGAGTACACCAGAGGGTTGGGAGGGAGGGGGAAAGGGGATGTAATTACATTATCATTTCAAAATAACAAACGCTGTTCATCCTCAAAAAGGCATGGTGCTCTGCCACTTCCTATAACAAGGGTAAGTCTTGAAGATGTTAAACTTAGTAAAACAATGGTCTGGGTGTAGCTACGTAGTAGATGTCTTGTCTAGGATGTTTAAGGCCTGGATTTAATTCCCAGCACCACAATTCAATAAGCCAAACCCACAAAGACAAGTGTTGTGTGGTTTCTCTTATATGTGGTACTTGCAATATTTAACATCAAAAAGAGATGTAGAACAGTAGCTACCAGGGAACTGGCAGCTGCTGGTTAACATACATAGTTTGGGGGAGACATAACACACTCAGGAGATGGAGCCCTGTCACCCCAGAGGAGTGTGAGTTTGCTCACTAAACCATAGCTTTAAAATAGTTAACCTAGTAACTATGTTCTAATAGTTAACTAATAGTAACCTAGTGAACCATGTTCTACATGGTGCTATATTTTTAAGTGCTTTGACCTGGGGCATTAGTTTACTGGTAGTCCTCTTGCCTGCAGTAGGAAACACCCTGGATTTAGTCTTCTGCACTGGGGAAAACTGAATCTCAAAGGAAAAGAAAACTATATATAAATGAGAGCAAATTAAAGAAATATTTCAAAAGGACAAATAGAATGAACTCTGTATGCCTAAGTCATCGTAGATTCGTCCTTTTGCTAGTTCATCTCTATCCTTGGACAGCTATGGGCATTCAAAGAGCGAATAGAAAATTCCTCTGCATCTTCTGATTCTCCATAAATATGAGTTTTCTCTGCAGTTAAGAAATCATTCTCTGAACTTTTGCCCTCCACAGAATTAGACCTCAGGGGTCTGTGTGCCTCATCTATACTGAACTGAAGATCTTCAAAGAAGAGCTGGGCAGCTGGCAGGGAACAGAGGAAGACAGGTCAGTCGGGAAGCATCTCTTCCCTGACACAAAGACTGGAGAAAAAGAAAATGTTGCTGCAGCCATAGGACTCAGTCTGCACAGTACTTGTGTTGCTACTACAAGGACCAGAGTCTGATTCCCAGACTTACAGAAGAAAGCCAGAAATAGTAGCCCAAGCTTATAATCCCACTGCTGAACAGACAGAGACAGGAAGACCTCAGGTTTTCTGGCAAGCTAGTCTAGTTTACTTGGAGAGCTCTGGCCAGTGAGAGACCCTGCCTCAAAAACAAAAAGAAGTAGACAATGCCCGACCAACACCTGAGATTGTCCTCTGCGTTCCACATTCATGTGAATATACCCAAACACACACGCACACACACAGCATACACATAGAGAGAGTATACACATGTACACACAGAGAGAGAAAGAGAACACACACATACATGCATACACACCTACAGTATATACACACACACACAACATACACAGAGAGAGAGAGAGAGAAAGAGAGAGCATACACATATACACTTACACACAGAACACACACACACACACACAGAGAACACACATATGCATACACATTCACAGTATACAGACACACACAGAGAGAGCACACACACAGCATACACAGAGAGAGAGCATACACACATACACGTACACACATAGCATACACACAGAAAGAGCACAAACACACACACACAGAGCATACACACATATACATACAGCATACACACACAGAGAGAGAACACACACATGCATACACACTTAGAGTATACAGACATACAGAGAGGGTGTGCATGCACATGCACACCCCCCCCCCACACACGGGCATACACAGAAATAGGCAGACGATTTCAGCCTCTCCGTACTTCGTTAGCAGAGAAGACACTTGAAGGGAAGTGTGCCAGGGTGGGAAGCTATCACTGACACTAGTTTAAAAAGAAGACAAGAAATTATTAGAATTGTTAAGCATGTAATTATAAAGATCTCAAGATCATCATAAGTGCTGCAAAAGCACTTAGCATTTTGCTAAGTAATGATAATTCTTGATTTTTGTAAGAAAGAAATTCCTACCGTAATGTTTATCAAAACCAGAACTAACACTAATGGAAAAGTTCTTCTAGAAAAATCTAAACAAGAGGCCGAATCTCAGCTTTATTTTATTTTATTTTTTTAAGAACAATGCAAAGCCAGCACACCAAAATCAGACACTACAAATTGCACTAGCAACTCATCCGTCAGCACAATTAAAAACTCCAGGGAAACTCAAGGTCATTTACAGTGGCACTGAGACCAGAATCAAACTCTCCCAATTCTGAGGTAAGCACACATAGACCTAATTACACTTGTACCACAGGGATCACAAGTCAGCCACAGAACGCCGCTAACGCCACTCATCCCAATACCCATATAGGCAGAGCAGAATAAACCCACTGGACAATTCTGGCTATCAGCCTCAGCAGCCACCATGTTCAAAATGAACCTCACTTATTCTGTGAATTCTCACTGATTTATAATCTAGATTACAGAGTCTCATCCATGACCACATTTGGCTCAGCCCTGTTGTCTGTTTTTCAGCCACCCCCCCCACACACCACCTCATGAATAAAAGTCTCTATAATTCCCAGTCTAGACAGACAGCAGGCATCCTGCCTTCTGCTTTGCATCACAGGCATTTTAAAGAGACACCTCTGTGGTCTTCGTTCATGGAAAACAGTCGTTTATACTCTGAGAGTTTCAAAACCCTAGGGAGGTACTTTAGTAATTTAGCATTTTGTTTCAGTGAAAATATTATTTCTAGTTCATAATAGGAAGTTCAAAAACACTGTTTCTTATCATGGAAAGCTTTCCGAAGTGTATAATCTGGACTCTTTATAGGTATGTTCCCTATAAAAAAAGCCTTGGGGAACAAAACTGGGGTCTTCCTACAAAGAAATACTTTCGGTATCTTGAGTTGCTTGAGAACAAGGTCTTTAATTTAGGGCTGAGCGAGACTCACAGATAAACACTTTAAAGTCCTGAGATCTGCACTTAGCTTTAACAAGCTTTTAAGATGGGATGGGGGCGGGCTTCTCTGTCTGCTGGGCAGACTGAAGTCACAGAGCATTCAGGGGCTTCGTCTGTTCTGAGTCCTGTGCCAGGTTCTTCACGGAAGTCGGGCAGTACAGGAAGCCTGCCACCAAGGGGAACTGGGTGCTGTTTGAAGACTTTCCCTTTCTGACCCTGGCCAGGTTCACGTCCACCTGGCCCTGCAGAATGAGACCTAGGCTGGGAAAAAAAGTTTTCAGATGAACTGAGAGATAAAGAGGAAGGGCTTGGTGAAAACGATGAACTCAATCCAATCTGATGCCCTTAAGAATAGGCATCCACATGGCATCAAATTGACCGGAGTATCCTATGGAGGTGGAGGTGGGAATAAGATGGCTAAGCTGGGCTAAGCTGGCCCCTGCCCTTCATCCTAACACTCAAGAGCCAGAGGCTGGAGGATCTCTGGGGGTTCCAGGCTAGCCTGGTCTACAGAGTGAGTTCCAGGACAGCCAGAGCTACACAGAGAAACCCTGTGTCAAAAACAAAACAGAACAACCTAAAGGCATTTGGCATTATGGTGTGGGGAAAATGCACATAAACCACTTTGTGTATGATACAATGCTTTAACAGCCTAGGGAACTGATACGTACCTCATGTCCAAACTGCCTGTGTGGTTAGCCTTGGGTGAGCATAGGCATCAGGTATAAGGCACCCCAGGTGATTCCCAGGTTGGAGCATTTGCAGGCCCACATAGACTTCTCAGATTCTAAACTTTAGGGTAAAGACCAGCCATCTGTAGGTTAAAAATCTCTCTAGATGATCCTAGCTAACACAGGCTAGTGTTTAAATGTTGGTTGCTTTGGTTAATAGGTACTGCAGAGCAAGGGAACCTAGCCAACAGGAACGAAGAGAAGCAATAGCAGGAATATTATAGAAAAACAAACAAACAAACAAACAAAAAGTAATTTGTATGTTTTCCAGAACAGCACTGAGAACAGTGCCTCTGGAAACCTCTACCCACCCAGCTTCTGGAGGCACTGAGGCAGGGGGATCTATTGAGCACAGGAATTCGAGGGCAGTCTGGACAATCATGCCACTTTCTAATTTGTAGAAGCTGTCCACAGAGTACTGCATTGGGACACAGGACCACTCAGGTGCTGATGGGGATTGAATCTGTAGCCTGTATCGCTAAGGTAAGCAGGAGTCAAGGCAATCTAAACCCCTGTGCTCCTGTGGCTGGGGCCAGCTTCTTTTTACTTTGCCTATTAGATAACTGCCATTTCTTTTGCTCCATACCCCAAAGAGTAGAGCAGGCCAGTACACAACATTTGGTGTGGAACTCTGCCCTTGACCATAACCAATCTCTGTGTGAGTGACTCCAGTTAAACCACTAAAGATGGAGGCGGCATTTTGGTGACAGCCACATGAGGAGTGCTGCTCAGTAAGAAGAAGAAAACACCAGCTTTTGTTTTCTTTTCAGAGACGAATGGTTTAAGACTCCTGCTTACGTTTGTTTGATTTGCCTGCGCCTTTCCTCTAAGCACTGAACAATACTCTTTTTTTTTTTTTTTAAGGGGATTTCGTCACGACCACATATTCAGCTTACCTCCTCCCACACCTGGAGGACGTGGGGTAATCGATCTGCACTCTAAGTCACCATGTCTGTAACATTACACCTAGACAGCACGTGTGGGAGCCTATGTGATCTCGGTTTAGAAAACATCCTGGAAGGAAGAGTGAAGTCAGCTTTAATAAGTACCAGTAAAGTTATTAAATAGACAAAAATATTCCTCTGAGGCTCCATCCCTCTTCTTGAAGTACACTGTGTCCCCAAGAGCCAGGACTCCCTAGAGGAGAGTATTTAGTAGGATGGCAGTATTACTCCAGCTCCCATCTCGATGTTTGAGGTTCACCTAGTTTTAGGGTTTAGGCCCTGATTCCTTATGGATTTAGGTCTCACACTTGCTATGCAAGAGTTGCACCACTGCTGTGCTTTTTACAATACTCCCAAGCCCTCCTTTTGAGACAGAGTATTGTAAAATTGTCTGATCAGCCCTTGAATACTCCCCCCCCCCCCAAGTCTAAACAGAACTTGAGTTTGGAATCCTCCCGCCTCCTTCCCTTGTAGCTTCGATTAAAGCTCTTCACCACCAGGTGTTCAGTTATGTTTTAATTAAGCTGAGACCAAGTAATAATATTTGAACGTGTAAGTCAACGAGGAAAATGTCTCGGCAGGATTCGATAGCATGGACCCAAATTAACCCTTTCCTCCCCAAGTCGCTTTTGGTCACGGGCTTTCTCGGAGCACTAGAAACCAAAGCAAGACAGTACCCAAAAGGCAAAAGGGAAAAGCAGGTGCTGGTACGTATGGATGGTGCTAACTCTCTAGGGAATGAAGATGCCAAAGCAGACCAGACGCAGAAGGCTGCGGTGCTGGAGGCCCTAGCCAAGTGGGTTTGTTTATAATGACTGTACTTGCAGTACCTGCGTAATTGGAATGCGAATTTTTTATTACGTTTTACAAAAGTACAGAATTATGTCTGACTTCTTTTAAGCCTTGCTGTTAGCATCTGAAGCCCTCATTGTTCTGTGTGGGCTGTTACAAGTGTCACCTCACAAAAACGCATCTCAAGCTGTATTCATGTGGAGCGAGCGTTGTTTCTGTCTAACTTTGAGAGATTTCCTCTTGGAACCCAGGATGGTCAACCGTTCAGCCGCTTTGGCACAAAGCCACCTGTGGTATGGGAAAACTGAAAATTCATTTGTATACTCCCCTTCCACTCTAGCAAGAACAAACTCCCAACGAACCGGAGATCTGCTGACCCCTACTCCTTACAGCTTTGCCAGCTCGCCAGGCACGCTAACAGGTGACGTCACTGACACCGCAAACCCGGAAGAGCAGCGATTCTTCGTCTGGAAAGACTGCGTCTCTAGACTGATCTTTCTGCCATTTTGATTTCATTTCCTGAAAGTCAGGCTTGGCTTATGGGAAGTTGTTAAACTACAGCCAGAATATGAAATGCCAGCATTGGCTCAGGCCCTTTCCCTGTTCACAGCATCAAATGAAATCTTCTCTGGCTTTCACGGTGGCTTTCTGACTTGCGTCCTCATCCATCCAAGGACAATCAAAAGCTTTTATATACCATCAATGATTGTTTCCTAAATACTGTGCCTACTTATGAAAGTAGTTAACAAAGGTGGATACAGTTTGAACATATTAAAAGGGCTGAGAAAAGTATACAGTGTCCACAACAGTTGGCAATCCCAGCAACAATAAATGATGTCCCCTTCCCCGCGTTTTTAATTGAATTCTTTATTTCCTCAATTTATTTTTGTTTTGACTCAGGTCACTAAACTTGGGCAGCAAGAATTTTTACTTGCTAAGCTGTCTCCCTGGCCCAGAATGTTTGACTTTTAAATATGAGTTCATGGATACATCTTTAACGTTTTGTTTGTTCTTAAGAAAGCACGCAAGAGGAAATTAAAGATAAATTTTACCAAATTGTTCGTTGGCAATTTCAGTTAATTCTGTCACTCTTACCTCTGTCTGACATTGTTTTAAACAGTGCATTTCTTATGTGCTAAGGTTCTTACTTCTCCTGGTGCCAGAATCGATCTCTCACTTCCCTAAGTCTGAGAACACCACAGCATTCTGAACTCTTTGCCACTCAATTCCCGATTATGGTTTGTCACAGACCATTGTGATTGATTAGGTTCCTTTCATTAATCAGTGAAGAACTCATCTGAGTCTGATTCCGTCGATCACGTCAACAGCTCAAGGACATGATTTGTAATTGCAGATTGTCACCCCACCAACCTTCCAACATCATTGTCAGAATGATTTTCTTAAAACATCAAGTGAAAAAGTATTTATTTTAAAAGTTTTCATATGAGTATATATTGTGCAAGCATCTGACAAACACATGACTGCCCATTGCCTTCTTTTTTCCTGTCTCTCCAACTCCACTAGTCCTTCCTATCTGTTCCCTTAGGTGCTCAAGTGTGTGTGTGTGTGTGTGTGTGTGTGTGTGTGTGTGTGTGTGATTTTATGTATCTATTTAAAATCTGGGAACCACAAATAAAAGAAAACAAACACCATTTGTCTTTTTCTGAGATATACTCTCTGCATTTCTAATGGTAGCCATTTTCCTGATAGCAACTTAACCTCATTCTTCTTAAAGGCTGAAAATGTTCCACTGTAGAATAACAAATCTATGGAGTAAGCTTTTGTTCTATACAATACACAATGTCTTTAGTTCAGGACTCTTGCCTGCCTTCAGAGGTAGTGCGGAGCCT
The DNA here is from genome assembly GCF_963924665.1 of Micromys minutus. NCBI lineage: Eukaryota > Metazoa > Chordata > Mammalia > Rodentia > Muridae > Micromys > Micromys minutus. The sequence continues at coordinate 32,394,052 of NC_137958.1, forward strand.
TCTGGGTCACACAGAGGTACCATTATTTTATGTTTGCTTCTTGCATTTTTCTTCATTTCAGAGATCCCAACCATTACCAAGCATATTTCTTCTGTCTTTGTTATTCACACCCCTAATCCCCAAGATGAACCATTTTCCACCCCACTCCACAGCAGAATTGGTCGTGGTTCCTCTATCTACAGTCACAGTTCTTGAGGACAGAGTGTCTGACCCACAGTTTCTAAAGATTCTGGGAAGTTACAAGAGGGTCAATACATGAAAAAAGACTCAGTAACTTGAATCCACAAATTCAAAATGTGGAAAAAGAATTTTACCAGTGCCATAGGAAGAAATTGCTCATACCTAAGAAGAAAGCTCTCATGGTATTTGTCAAATACCAAAACAGCAAGGGCACAGCCATTTATAACATTTCCTTATGAATCTTTTACATGGCCGTGTGCACACTTGGGCCAGCGAGTATTTAACATGAAATGCTACCCAGGTTAGTCTGTTTCTCATCTTATGTAATTCTCAAACTATGTGAAGCATTCTGAGGGCCCCATTGGTGTCTGCATCGAAACACCGTGCTCTGTGATTGAAGGGCTCTTGTTGCTCTGGCCGAGTTTGGGAGCTATTTTCAAAGTAAGCTTTTAAGTCAGGTTAATACACAGAAAATGTCCCCCGTGAGCAGAAGTTTCACACCTTTTAATAGTCTTGTCAATGGATGACTTTGACACTAAGTTGGGAGTAGAAATCACTCTGCTGTGGGCAGATGTGACATTTGGAAAGTGAGGTCCAGAATTGGGCATGGCAACCGATTAGGACATGGGGTTTCAAGCTGCAGTATTGATGGAGGTGTGCTTAGAGACAGTCACAGAAGGGCAGAGTGATGAAAGCCACGGAAATGGAAACTGTAAGGAGATGGAGATGAGAACAAAGAAGAGTGAACAATCACGAGAGAGGAGAGGAGAGGGGAGGGCAGGGGAGGGGAGAAAAGGAGAGAATGAGAAGGGAGGGAAAGGAGAGGGAAGGGAAGGAGAGAGGAGGGCAGGGGAGGGGAGAAAAGGAGAGAATGAGAGGGGAGGGGAAAGGAGAGGGGAGGGAAGAAGAAGGGAGGGCAGGGGAGGGGAGAAAAGGAGAGAATGAGAGGGGAGGGGAAAGGAGAGGGGAGGGAAGGAGGGGGAGGGCAGGGGAGGGGAGAAAAGGAGAGGATGAGAAGGGAGGGGAAAGGAGAGGGGAGGGGACAGGAGGGGAGAAAAGGAGAGGATGAAAGGGGAGGGGAATGGAGAGGGGAGGGGAGTGGGGGGAGTACAAGAGAGGAGAGGGGAGAAGAGGAGAGGGGAGGGGAAAGGAGGGGAGGGAAGAGGAGAGGATGAGAGGAGAGGGGAGGGAAGGAGAGGGGAGGAAAGAAGAGAGGAGAGAAGAGAGATTCATTGGAGTAATATTACAATATTGTTAAAGGCTGTAGGGATATTGTGAAATTTTATAAATACATATATTAAGTAAAGGCTGCTAGGGTTTGGGGGTTGTAAATAGTAAATAAAAAACGTACACAGCCATATTAGCTCATTTGCACCCCTACTCAGAGCCACAGAGTTAGATAGCTTTTCCACAAGCATATACCAAGTTTGAGGTCAGTGAGACCAAGGGAGGCTTGTACCCGGTTCTCTTCACTTTCTCTGTCTTAGTGATTCCCACGGATCCTCAGGACTTTTCATTTAAAGCCATATTCTCTTAATTCCAGCTAGTGGACTGCATCTGAGAGTGATACCAGTGAGTATTAGGGGAAGCCTGCTACTGAAGTGTCATGGACCCTCTACTGCAAGGACAAAAGTGAAAACATAAAATGCCCTCGCCGCGCCAATGTGTAGTTAGCGCTGCTGCCCCGGGATGCCCTGAATAAACCATTGTTGTGGCTTCCCTGACAGACAGCTTGTCGGAAAATGATCAGTATTGGCCATGATTTCGGGCTAATTTCATGGATGTTTTCCAGTTTCCGTGATCTTCCGTTCTCATTTTCCAAACAAAAGTGCTTCTGAAAATTTCTGTTTAACATCTTTCACTTTGAATAAAGAGAACAGAAAACATCCCCCTCGCAGCTGGTCTTGGTGAAATTACTTCTCTGGAGGGCTCAGCAGATGAGGGGGTCTTGTTAGAGCGGCACCAGGCAGAAGGTCTCATTCTGTATCAAAACCCACGCTGAGATCTGCAACCTGAGCTCTGTCGCTCACTACCCTCTCCATCTACACACACACACACACACACACACACACACACACCGTCTAAATGAACACAGATGGCTGGCACACAGACTAGGCATCGAGGAAAACAGCCGCAGGCCTCTCTGGTTGCTGTCATTTCACTCCACAAATAGAGTGGCTTCAAGATGCTGGTGTCTCTGAATCTGAGATCAATCCGGAGTGGCCATTCAGCCACTTCCTGTTGAGACACACAGAAGGATCGTCAGAAAGATACTCAGATCCGGATTTAGCTAAAGCCGAGCATCTTTTACTGACAGTTTACTGTCTTATTTAGCCAAAGCTAGACTGTGACACTAGGGATGCACATCAAGTTTCAGTGGACAACTGGCTTGTCGTTTTGGTTTGTTTGTTTTTTCCTGCATCAGTTCATCTATTTGCTTCTCCGTGTGAAACAGATTAACTTTTAAATGTAGTGGAAGAGAGGATAAAAACACATTTCCCAAATGTTGAAAACCAACTGAAATCTTTAGACCCTCCTTCCAATCAAACAGAGAATATATGTCTATCCCTGTTTATTCTTACATATATGCAAACCATCACCTGGATATAAAGGTCATAATTATGGAGAGGTTGATATCTCAAAGGTTATTTATTGATTTATAGATTTCTTTAGTTTCTTAGAAGACAGATTGAGGAATAAACAGTACGGTTTCTGTAGGAATAATAAATGTCTTGATGGGGAAATGTAAAATCTCAGTGTATGCCTCAAAAATGCAGTGATTCAATTCCTAGGGTAACTTTTGTTAAGTGTGAATTCCTCAGTTTCCCTTCACGATTTTCACTTTCCTGTATGCAGAATAAACATGTGTACAGGTTTACTGACACAGCAAAAGGTTTAGTGTATCAATGTGAGAAGAGGCCTTTGGTCCAGTGAGGGCATGTATTCCCAGTGTAGGGGAATGCCAAGACACTGAGGTGGAGAGGGTGATTGGGAGAGGGTGCACGTTTGTGGAGACAAGAAGAGGAGAAGTGGGGATGGGAGGGGTGATGGGAGGGAGAGAGGGGTAACATTTGAAATGTAAATACAAAGAATATCCAATAAAATACTCAAAAAAAAGATTTAGAGTAGCTCATACTTACTATTCCTGTGAGTGTAGCTCACACTTACCATTGCTGTGAGTGTAGCTCATACTTACTATTCCTGTGAGTGTAGCTCACACTTACCATTCCTGTGAGTGTAGCTCACACTATTTGTATGTATATGGTTTTCCTGTGTCTTACAAACACATACCCCCAACAAGCTGACTGAATTTTGATCATGCTTAAGATAAGTATGTAGATGTATAACAAACAGGACCCTTGCTTGTACCATGGTTGTCTACGTCAGCTTCACCTGTGTATTAACCGTCCTTGCAATGCCATCACATAGGAGAGCTCTAATTCAGCATTTAGAGATTGCATGGCTTTAATAGCCAGAGCGAAACAACAACAACAAAATTAAATTTTCTTCCTCTAGGAAAACCTTTAATCGACTAAGTCATCCACAAAAGACATAATTGTATCTTATCTGGGATTTTAAATTATATAAAAGCTTCAAAATTTGTGGCTTTTACAGAAAATTGGCCCAGAGCCAAGAATCCAGAAGCTAAATTTTTTCAGAAGGGAAATGCAAAAGAAAAAAAAAAAAAAACAAATGTAATGCATGTCTAGATGACGAGTGTATTTGGTAACACACATGAGCCTGTACGTTCTGTAATGTGTTGTGTTTGTTGTTTTTTTTTTTTTGTTTTTTTGTTTTTTTTTACATTTGACTTTAGATGTGTGATAATCTGCACCTAAAACTAGTTTTTGGAAATAATAGCTGAAGATTTCAGCTTCTGGCAAGGACGGAGCAAGAATGACTGGATTGACTATCCTACCTTGAGCATCTAGGTGGCTGTCATTTCCTGAGAGAAGGAAGCAAAGTAAGAGAGTTCTATGATTTCGGCAGCTTAATGACCTGAGAGTGTCAGAGCTGAATGTGTAGAGGAACGGCCTGATGTGTGGTCCAGCTGAGAGAGGCAGAATTGGAGGCCAAGACACTTAGAATTTGATGGGCAGAGTTTTGGAAAGAAAGCTTTACTGGCGGGGGTTGGGGGTGGCAGGGAGGCAGAGACATAGAGACAGAGACAGACAGAAAAAGAGACAGTGAGAGAGAGAGACAGAAAGACAAAGAGACAGAGGCAAGAGAGACAGAGAGATAGAAAGACAAAGGCACACAGAGACACAGAGAGACACAGAGACACAGAGATGCAAGTAGAAACAGACAGACACATATACACACAGAAACACACACAGAAAGAGAGAGAAAGCAAGGAAGAGATGGAATATGAAAGAGAAAAGAGAAAAGGCAAAATCAAGAGAAAGAGGGTAATGTTTCTCATAAATGCTAGATTTATTCTAAGTAAATATTTATTTCCTTTCCATTTATTTCTGTATCAAGTATGTAATCTGTTTCCTATATTTAAAAGGCATTACTGTGAAGAAGAAGGTATCTAGAAAAGTTCTATACTGGAGAGGTGTCCACAAGTTTCTGGCTGAGAACTGATTTGAATGCACATGAGGGTGAAAGACTGGAAATATGGGAAGGACCACTGGAAAGAATTTGAAAAGCAAATGGGATGAAGCGGTTCATATTCCAACCAGCTATAGTGGAAAAACTCAGCACAAGAGACATCAGGCAAACCCTCAGCAAAGGGAGTCTAAAGCCTCTCTGAATGTACCCTAGCATTTTTGAAAAGCAAGCTGTGAAGTATCTAAATTTATTCCAGGTAACCCAAATGTGTGGCAAATCAAAATCCAACATCAATTAAATAAAATTTACAACATGCCACAGCTAATAACAAAGATTATAATGTAAAAAAAGTGTTGTTGATATATTATTCTGTTTCTGCTGCTGTATACCATTATTTTAAGGTGTGCCTTTTATTTTACTCATAGTTTGAAGCTGAATATCCATGGTTAAGAAGTCACATTATGTTGGTTTTTTACTGAGACATTGATTACAAGTTGCCGGGAAATTTTTCATTGCTCTTTTCTTTTCTTTTCTCTTCTTTTTTTCTTTTCTTTTCTTTCCCTTTCCCTTTACTTTCCTTTCCTCTCTTTGCTTTTCTTTTGAGGCAGGGTTTCTCTGTGTAGCCTTGGATGTCCTGGAACTCACTTTGTAGATCAGGCTGGCCTTGAACTTAGAGATCTGCCCATCTCTGTCTCCCAAATGCTAGGCTTAAAGACCTGATCCACCATTGCCCAAATGGGCAGGGGGCATTTTTGTTCCTTTTATAATAACTAACTGGGGTCCTGCAAGAATTATATTGCTTCATTCTGAGGGCAACACTTCAAATATCTAAGATATCTTCCACTTGGTCCCACCTTTAAAACTATCTTCACATGTGAGCCAAACTTGTAGCAATTGAACTCTTGGGAAATACTTCAAAATACATCTGAACCACCAGAGTGGGTATGCAAAAGTGGCAATAAAATATGACCAAGAGTTAGAAAAATATCAACTAGTGGAAAGAGAATAAGAAACAGCAAAGAAGACAGAATTAGAAAAGACTATAGTCGACAACTACTATACTCCCCATTGGTTCAGAGATGTAGAGCAATGCGTAAGCACCACAGGAAAGCATAGTAAAGAGCCAGCAGGAACTCTTAGAGAAAAAGGTACAGCAATGAATGAGAGCTAAAGTTTACTGAGCGTTTACAAGGCATCAGGTGCTGGACCGAGTGTTTCATACACAACCTCTCAGTTAACTCCCATGGCTTTCCCATGGAGATGCCTTCACAGACAAAGAGCCTTGGAGGAAGAATGAACAACTGAACAAAACAGAGCCAGGATCTGAAACCACGTAGTCTGCCTTCAAGGTTCATACTTTTAAGCAACATTCCATACTGCTTACTCTGTCTGCAATAAAATATAAGCCAGGCTAAAGAACGATCCTCATCCAAGATGCTTACTGTGATTTTAAAGGGACAATCTATGCGAGTGTGCCCATGTGCATAGCAAGTGCTCTAGAAGTAGATGTGTTGGTGATCAGAGGGGATTTTCTGAGATTGTTGTGAGGTCCGAGATGAAGAATGATTGAACTTATTTCTATCCTGCTGTTCCCTCAGAAAGCCATGATGGAGATGAATTGAAGGAAAGTTGTAACTTAATGGCAGAAAGAAATGATGTGAGATTGGTAGGCTCTTTTTTTCCTGCTGCTAAACTATTCTTCAGTCGCTACTTTAAGGGTGCAATGATGAGACTGGCATTAATTGGGGAAATTACTGATTGTCATGTGTTGCGCCCCATAGAAGAACACATATGTTAGCACATTTATTCTTTAAATGACCCTTGGAGGAAGCTTTTACTCTCTGTAGAGTTGATCAGAGGAAGATCATGCCTAAAGTTACACGGACAAAGGTTGTACAAAATACTCTTTACGAGGCACCCTCTTGATGAATGTGTTTACTAATATTTTGTCTGCCATTTTAAGTTTTACATACATTTGTTTTGATATTTTTCTAATGTATAAATTTGCAAGGAAATTATTTAAATAAAATAGTCTTAACTACAATTATACCTAAAGAATGAAAGCACATAGATTTTTTTTAAATGTCTGAAATGTGAGTATGAAGGCCAGCAATGTGGTAATCATAGTTATTCTCAAGAGTCCCTTGACTTCTGTTTGTGCTAGGATGAAAATTTTTCACCTCCATAATTCCCAGAGCACATAATTATGTTAAAGACAGTTTTTCTAAGTAGCCCATACACTTACTGTCTTTAAACAACGACTCTCAGGCAGAAAGAACAGTTTGAGTTTTCCTCTCCTTGCAAATAAAAGGCAAAGTCTGGTTGAATGAGTCACTTACAGAGGAAGTCGGGAATAAAAATCAAATAGATCCATACTCTAAAAGCCTACTACACACTCACACAGGGCAAGGAGCCTTCTGCTGGGTGCCATTTGGATGAATGCAGCCTACGATAGGAGGGAACTGTGTGAGAAGCTCTCTCATGTGTTGAGTGAGTCAAGACAAATCTCTTTTGGTAGACATTTACTGAATGGGATGTTGGTCATATTTGCAGTTAAAGATAGAACTTCGAAGTTCCAGGGGCCCTTCTCACTGTCTAAGCCAGGTGCCTGTTAACAATGTCACAGTGGGAAACAAATCTGTTACATGAATAGGTGCTGGGCATGGAGAACAGAAGCTTACCTGACAGGGGCTTGTTACTCTCCTCTCTCAGTTACAGGCACTACTGCTGAGCCCCACAGTTCTGGCTTCAGAGCTTTCTGAAAATGCTTTCTGAAAGAGCTTTCTGAAAATGGTGAGCCACTGATCAAGTAGAATTAGCAAGCAAGGCCATGTTACCATTGACCATGACCTTCAAGATATAGTTTTAGAACACACAAGCAGTAAGGAAATAACCGTTTGGTCTTTAAAGATGTTTAAAATGAAGAGTTGTATGTTTGTGAAAGAAGTCTCCTTCCATTTTTCCTGTGTCATAGAAAGCTTGTTAGGCTGAGAGCTTTTTGCAGATATGAAAGCCCCTTCCCATGATACACGGTAGCCTCTGTAATAAACAACAGAGGCTTAAGAATGGAGAAGCAATGACCAGGAGGGAAGGCTGCAGTGTTTGCAAAGAGAACTCTGAGCCTGCTGATCAGGCTTTGGTCTCTTTGGTGATTTGCATCATCAAAAGCAGGTACTGCTCATTGTTAGCAGAGTCCTCTTTGGGTGTGAAGAGTTGTGATGTGCTGCAAAGCTTTGGTTTAATGATATGTGTGTTCTTTGTGATGTTAAAAAGATAGGTCATTGTGCCTTATTGATGGCAATTCCAAATTATGAAGCCTATATAGAGTTCGCTTGCTGTCCTTAAGCTGTAATCTGGATAGAATGTTTGAGAATCAAATAAAAGAGATGATCCTTCCCCTCAGGAAACTTCATATATGCATGCCTACACAAATATCTTTCGTTATTCCATACCTATTAAACAGATACCTAAATAGAGGCATCTGCTTTACTGTACTAACAAACTTGTAGTATAAACCATTGCTATTCCAAGGCAGCCAAGGCAGCCACACTTTCCTAAAGTGTCTTTTTTCTCTTTTTTCTGTGCGATATCCAGGAAGCCCTTGGTTATTATCCTGCGGCAGTATTCTCTCCCATCCCCTAATTTATAGTCCTAGACTGAAAGTTAGATATTCATCTCGGCCCATTTTCATTCCCAGCTCCTTGCCATGTCGGGACTACACTTGGCTGTGATCCTGAAACTCTTCTTACCATATTTTCCTTACCCTCTTCTCCACCCACTTGCCAAAGGTCCCTTGTCAGCTTCAACTGGATGATGTGAAACAACAGGCTTTCTCTTATGAAATCCCAAAGAATCAAGATGTTGCCATCCGTGACCTTTACAGATTACTGCTACTTAAAGACCATTGGCTTGATGCTTCTGCTCTGAAGCCAGACTTCTTGGATCTCATTTTGAGTTACAGAAACACTGTGGGTATTCTAAGTTTAAGTACGGTTCTTGAAAGAGCTTGTGTGTCTTCTTGGGTCCCGGCCTACTGTTCTCCCCTTTATCCCTTATGTCTAAATTGTCTCAGAATATTTAAAAGAACAACTAGATTTGATACTGGGTCTTGCTATGTGGGTAGAAAGAAATGGGTAAGGCAGGGGGGTTCAAATGTTTACTGATGTCATTAGGTAATGTTAATTTCTAGTCAGCAAGAATGCAATCCAAGAAGCATGTGGCTAGCTGCCTTTAACTAATTGACTCAACATTGTTTTATAGCACATAGAGCTTTTCTAGAACTCTTTTTTTTAAAAAAGTTAACCATTAGTTTGTAGTCAACAAAGTCCATAAATTCATCAATGGTAACTAGAGTCTCTGTTGTTAGAGAAGATTAGAAAACATCCAAATGTGGTAGACATTGAGCACACCAAGCTGTTTTAATCAGAATTTATTAGATATTTAGTAAGAACATAGCAAACACTCAATAAATGTCGATTATTATCATTATCCTTATCATTACCATGTGTAACAAGCACACTAAAAGCTTGACTTAATCTTCAGAAAACTCCTCTGAGGCAAGGCATATTATCTTCAGTTTAATGTTGGCAGTCTACTTAGAACTACCAGTAAGCCATGGGCAGTATTTAAAGAAAAAAAAAAAATCACTGATTCCAGGACCTGTGCTCTGTATGTAAATCTCTGCACTCTGTTGCATTGTTGCCATGAAATAGCCTCTTAAAACACATCCATGTTTTAAAACAAGGCTTTTGGTCATCATGTCTGTTTCAAAAGCCATGGTTTAAAACAGTAATTAAGACTACAGATCCTGAAACGAAACAGCCTGGGTTTGAGCCCAGAACGTGTCACTTATAAGCCATATGACCTTGGATACATGACTTAGGTTTTCTTGGTCTCAGTTTTCCATTCATAAAATGGACCATCATGACCAGTCATCTCCTTGGCTTGTTATGAGAGTTAACATATGTAAGATACTCAGAATATGGCCTGATCTATGCTAAGTGCTCACTAAGCAGATGTCACTGTTGCTTGAGTTGTCTCATCTTTACAATGTCCACTCCTCTATGTTCAGAGGGAAGATTAGACTCCATCCAGGCCAGCAGGAAAGTTCTCTCTCCAGTGATTTCAAGCACAAATCTCTTATCATACTGTAGTCACTCAAAACATGATCAAGATCCTCCTATGTGTAAGGCATGCACTTAGCCATAGTTGTCTTGTTCTGGGGTAGGGGCCAAGTGAATGTCGAGCAATTATATAACCTCAGCACAAGAAGCATTCTTTATTGGGTGACTCATTCTGATGTAGCCCAGAAATGGCTTTTTTTTTTTTAACTTTCTTCTGTGCCATCCCAGAGTTTGAGACCCAGCAACAAGAGCCCTTTACTGAAGGATTGCTGAGGTCTTCTAACCCCAAGCATTGCCCAAATGCTGAATAAAACATGCCTGAACAGTTGACAATAGAATATGTTAGACGTTATTGCTATACTGGAAGCATAATTTTATCTTTAGATAAGAAGGATCTCTAAAATGGCTATTATCCAACCACTTATTGGAGACAGGCCAATAGAGTGAAACATTAAACTCTTTTATCCCTGGTATAACCTCCAAGGACCAACAAGCAACATTCTATCTCGGTGGACAGTTACCTCCTTTCTTAGAGAGTAGTTAGAACTCTATGTCCATTTGAACGTAATAGCAGGCTTGACATTTAAAAACCCATTCTCTCTTGTGAAAGTTCTCCTTGTTGATTGCCAGAATCACTACCATCACTCTTTGCTCAGTAGGCGGGAGAGCTCTGGTTACTGCTCACAGGGGGAAAAGAATTCGTCTAGGGAAACATACCATGTCTGTTTTCATCCTGAAGACCATGGATTGTGTGACTCACTGGGACAGACACATCCTTGTGATGGGCTAGCCAAAGCAAATATCCAATGATGTTTCTATTCATCTTTTTCATGTCTGGCATGCTAAAATAACACAAGGTTTCCTAAACTCATCTTAGCCTCATTTTTCAGCATTCAGGGGCCATTGCTGAACCAGGGTCTTCATGATGAATTGGAAAATTCCCGTGCCAGTAGATATTCTTATACTAAATGCTCTTACATTAGAATTCCCGTAGATGAAGACCATTGCTGTTATGACTGTGTGAACCCTAGTGGCAACGGTTGTTATGGTGTGCAGGGTCAGGGGTCACGAAAATGGTTTCTTTAGCAAGAAGACTATGAATGTACTAGACTGTCTACAAGCATAGCGCAGACACTGTGGGTACTAGCCACCCAGACACTGTAGTGCTGCCCAAGGATCGGATTCACAGTGGTACCCACAACTGCTAACTTCCTGTTGGATTTTTTTTTTTTTTTTTTTTTTTTTTTTTGGTGGAGCCCATAGTACATGTTCTCAGTTTTCCTCATTTTTCTCTTACACCAGGAATTTTTCAAAGTTTCAGGGCAAGAGAATCCCTTTTATGGTTTTGTAGGACAAAGTACATACTTTGTCCTCAGAGATGCACATGTACACAGACTGAGTATAACTTTTTTGGGAATTTGTAGAGCTTTTGAAGTCCTGTTAGCATCCTCTGTGCTCCAAACATCACAAGAATGCTGTTAGGATAGGTATAAGTCCTGGGATTTGCTTTAATGGCTGTCAAGTCACATGCTTTTCTAAACCGGCTCCTTTTCTTCTTGAATCTGCAACTCCCATCCTCAAAGACTACAAGGAGAGCCTGTGAGAAAAGCAAAGTTCGGGGTCTGGATTCCACTCTGATTCTTCATCTTTTTTTTAAATTTTTAATAACAGGGGACATTTTTACCATGCATGGAAACGGAACGTCTAACACCTTCCCACACAATGCATTTGAGAACTGAGTCTACAAGTGTTAGCTCATCAGCTCAGGGTCAGCCTTCTTTCACTTATACAAAAGTTCAAATGCTGAAGGACAGTCCACGTTGATTTATTATGATAATGGCCACATAAAACATTGGCGGTAACTAGTGATGCTCTTGAGAACTGTATGTTCAGTAATTCTCCAGGATCAAGTAACATCTAGCCATATTTCAAGAGAAAAGTTTGTCAAGTGTGTTAGTCCTTGCATACTATTGGAAATACTATACCTTGGTCTAAATACTGAAAAAATTACAATTATGTCCAATGTAAATAGTATATTTAAGAAAGAACTTTATTAAATGAATCAGTGATTTTTTTCTGATTAAAAATAGAAGCAAAATCTTTTTTTTTTTTAATTTGTGACTTAATTTTGTAAGGAATCCAGTGTCTTTAAAGGACTTCTTAGTGTTTTATATTGTTTGAAGATATTGTTAAAACCTAAGGCATAAGCAGGAAGGGTTTATATTCATTTCAGTTGACTGCCTACCTCTTAGAAAGAGGAAGACTGAGCAGTGGCAAGGACTTCAGTGACACCTTTTGTGCTTCCTTAAAAGAAGAATACTAAAAAAAAGCAAAACAAAAGACAGAAAAGAGCTCTTTGAGAACACAGATCACAGGAAGCCATTTAATTCATCCTATTTGCTATGTGCCAAAGTGGTCTGTAATTTTATGTTTCAGCCTGCCTGCTCCATTTTTTAAAAGTTGAGATCATATATATATTCTCAAAGATGTGTGCCAATGGGTATGTTTACAAAATTGAAATTACTAAACTGCTCAGTGTCTCAAAAACACTGCATCTCACATTTATTATCAAAAGCTCACTGTGTTTTGCAGCGGTATCCGGGTCAAGAAAACATGGATCTTTATTTTTGCCAATAGTATTTTATTGAGGCAAAAATTACTGAGTGCTAAGTGTACCCTTAGTCACTCCATGTATAACTATCGAAACTTGAAAGGAACAAAAAATACAATTCCAAACAACACATTCTGGTCAAAGTAACTGTTCTCCAGCATTCTCCTCTGCTTGTTTGCCAGCATGACCTAGAAAAACACCAAGCCTTGTCCAAGCAATTAGACTGTCCCAAGGTCTTTTATGGGCCAGTGCTGGGCTGCTTCAGGGACCCACACTTTTAAAGGTGAAGGATGGGAACTGTATAGCCCTGCATTGCTGGTAATCCTGGTTGTAGACTAACCTTCTCCATTCTCTGAGGTGCTATTATGACTAGTTCTTTATATGAGCCCAAAGACCATCACAGTGAATCGCCATGACCTCTACATCATGGCAGGGATGCAGAGGTGTTTCATTCTCAATAAAATTTATGCATCACTAGAATGCTGCTGTCTAACCTCTTCTCCGTGGGGTAGGATGGACTGAGAGCATCTTTTGGTTCACTGAATGCCTGTCCTGTATATACAGGGACCCTTCCGGCTTTCTAGTTCTCTCTCTCTCTCTCTCTCTCTCTCTCTCTCTCTCTCTCTCTCATTTTTTTTTTTTTTTTTTGCTTTGGTGTCCTCCAGTATACTTTTATTACATATCTCAGAGGAATATTTTTATTTTTGGAGGTAAGATTTTATATTTGGGGACTACAGAGATGGCTTCGTGGTTAAGAGCACTGGCTGCTCTCCCAAAGGACCGGGGTTCACAGCACCCACATGGCAGCTTACAAACTATAATTTCATCCAACTCCAGGGGATCCAAACCCTCACGCAGATATCCATGTAGGCAAAACACTGATAAATATAAAATTTGAAAAAAACTTTGATGTTCTTTCCAGCTTCTGGCTATTATAAACAGAGCTGCTATAAACATTGTGGTGCATGTATCTTTGTTGTATATTGGAGTATCTCTGGGGTATATGCCCAGAAGTGGAATAGCTGGATCTTCAGATATGTCCAATTTTCTGAGGTATCGCCAAACAGATTTCCAGAGTGGTTGTATTAGCTTGCAACCCCACCAACAGTGGAGAAGTGTTCCTCTTTCTCCACAACCTCGCCAGCATCTGCAGTCATCTGAGTTTTGGATCTTGGCCAATCTGACTGGTGTGAGGTGGAATCTCAGGGTTGTTTTGATTTACATTTCTCTGATTGCTAAGGATGTCGAGCACTTCCTTAGATGTTTCTCAGCCATTCCATATTCCTAAATTGAGAACATTTTGTTTAGCTCTGTACCCCCCTTTTTAATAGGGTTGTTTGATTCTCTGGTGTCTAGCTTTTTGAGTTCTTTGTATACCTTGGAAAAAAGGCCTCTATCTGATGTGGAGTTGGTAAAGATCTTTTCCCATTCTGTTGGCTGCCGTTTTGTTTTCTTGACAATGTCCTTAGCCTTGCAGAACCCAGATGTCCTTCAGTAGATGAATGGATACAAAAATTGTGGTACATTTACACAATGGAGTATCAGAAACAATGACTTAACCAAATTCTTAAGAAAATGGCTGCATCTAGAGAATATCATCCTGAGTGAGATAACCCAGTCACAAAAGAACAGACATAATATGCAGTCACTGATAGTGGGATGCTAACCCCAGAGGCTCGGCCTACCCCAGAAACAACTCACAGATTGTGTGAAGTTCAAGAAAAAAAGAAAACAAAACAAACAAACAACAACAAAAAAAAACATTATGCTCAATCCTTACACACCAAGAAAACGTTGACTAATTCCGGGTTACATTCTGTTTTACATGTACTTTTTGCTCATTGTAACTAGTAAGACCTTAATGCAGAGTATCAAACCTTAAAAAAAAAAAGAAAAAAAAAAAGCCAAGCACTGACAAAAATGTATTTGTATACATTTATGCAAAAATGTTAAAATTTTTTTTCTTTTATCTTTGTTTTTTAAAATAAAGTTAAAAATAAATAAAATAATTAATATTTCAAAAAAAGCTTTGATGTGTAACTCCAGCTAGTGAAATTACTAAAAAGAAGGTGCAAAAGAAATGAAGTAAGACTCTAGAGTCAGAAAATTAGTGAAATAAAAGATGGGGAAAAAAAAAACCAAGATTAATGGTAAGAGGAGAAATTTGGGGAAATGGAAACGTGATAACTAGGGAGGGATCAACATTTATTCTCTGCATGTTAGAAAAGGTGAATATGTATTTACACACTGTTCATAGGATAAAAATGGAAAGCAATTCAGTAAGAAATAGGGAAGATGAAGCAAAGAGAAGAAAAAAGGCAAACGGAAGGGAGGCGAGGCGATGGTGTCATGGCTGAGCACAGTCTTGCTCGTTCGTGGCAGGAGGAAGCAGTTTAGGGTCAGGAAGAACAATGCAATTACAAAATCGTACATTCATGTGTACATGGCCCAAGTGATAAAGCCAGGAATAGAATCCAGATTTCCTGATTTCTGGCCCTGTGCCTTATGTATTAAATCATGTTGCCCCTGCTCTGAGATAATCATCTTGCATCTGGAACATAAATACAGTCAACTCAAATATGCATCTTGATCTTATCATGTGGTTAGCAAGCCGTGCTGTCATTACCATTAGTGGGACTGTAGCCCATTAATACCACATTCAGATTCTGGCGACTGATCTAGTGGGTGAGTTAAGGTGGATAAATACATTATAAAATGAGATCAAAGAACATCATCCTCAGTTAAAATACCATAAGGCTAAAAGGAAGCTCCCAGGTACTGTTACTATAGAGAATCTTCAGGGAGCTAAAGGGAATACTTAGAATTTTTATTCTCTGTGAAGATATGTTCAGCCTTTGTGACTACGAATCAAATGGTTTTTTAAAAAGTGTTATGTTTGATTAGAAACTTATTTTTAAATAAAATGTTAATTCTTATTGTAAGAGATTACAATTTTTAGTATCATACGTGCTAAAGTTGGATTTCTACGATGTCCCTTTATATTGTTTGGGGTCCCTTTTCACATGAATAAGCATATGTGACAGTGACCAGAGAACTGATGGACAGACTTCCATTTATCTGAAGTTTGATAAACAATCTATAATATAAGTTTTGACGCTGATTAGTTAGAGGAGCACGTGCGAAAGCGTGAGCCTCCTCTTCAGAGGCTTGGACTTTATGTTCCTAGTTCTCAATAGTTGTGGAAACCAAAATTATAATTTACATGCCTGTGTTCACAACTGCATTCACAACAGAGATACTAAAAATAACCCCGGGGTTCCTAGAAAGAGAGAAACAGAACATGGCACATTACTGTTGAGTGTCATTCAGCTTTACCGAGGAGGGACATCCTGATGCACGCCCCAACATGGTCCAACCTAGAAGACATGGCTGCATTGATGAAAAACGGTAAACACTGCGTGCATTGCTCCGTCCATGCATATGTTGAAGATATGGAGCCTAGGGAACAGCTAGGAAAGATAAATGCATAGAGACAGACAGAAAGACAGTAGCATGGGCTATGGAAAAGCGGAGTTAGGGTCTAATTTGTACAGTATTTCCTCTGGGAGAGATGAATGTGTTCAGGAGGTTGATGTGTGTGATTGTTGTACAAAAGTGTGAATTACAGAAACCAAACTGCCATGCCAGCAAGTCACATTAGGAGGCATATATGGCGTTTATCTAAGGAAGAGTAAACGTGCTAACTCAGCTGGAGGACACAGTCCAAACTTGTAGAGGAAATGAGGCTAGAAGGTCAGGTTGGGTGTACTGTACGGACTGTCACTTTGAAGGTTTGTGGGTCATACACGGAACCTGTAGGAAGAGCAGGCATCATATTCAGATCAGCCAGCTCCTTACACCCCGGAACAACTTAGAAGATGGATTGCAGAGCAATGGAGGCAGGAGAGCAGTGCGTTAAGAGATCATTGAACTTTCTCATTGTCTCCTCAATAGGCCTCCTGCTCTGTTTCCTGGTGTGAAAGCCACACATTAGACAGAGTGAACCCAACCTCACAAAACTTCCTTTAAAATGGGGATGCTCAAAAGTCTAAAATGCACCCAGGTGGCCTGTTAAATTCCAGATTTCTATGGAAGTGTTGGCCCCTTGATTTTGCATCTCTGAAGCTCAAAGACACTGCTGTGACTCCTGGAAGGGTGGTTGGAATAGTCAGGATCTAAAATCCTAAATTCTCCGCAAGCATTTCATCAATATAACTCGTTATACACTGTTGAGAAGATGTAACTGTGGGAGGCTGAGCCCCCTGGGCACGCAGTCATTCCTACTGTTTCCACAACCAAACCCCTGCCTCCCAGGTCAGGGTCACCATTATGGTTCCACGTCAGAAAATAAGCTTGGCTTTATTAGAATGGACTAGAGTGTTGGGAGCTTGGTGGTAGGTCTGTAGTGCAGGAGAGAAACAACAAAGGCCCATTGATGTGGAGTTACATGGCTGTATATATCACAGGATACATGGAGTTACATGGCTGTATATATCATGGGATACATGGGCTAAGTGACACAACCTGATGTTTGGTGGGACTCATCTGAGATCTGTAACTATTCCAAAAAAAACTAAATTAGCTAGGACAAATGAAGTTAACGAGCCTCTACCACCTGCTTACTCCACCTTAGGCTATAGGTAGTCTGTGAGCAGGCTTGGGTCAATTAGTCAATGTAATTGAAGCCAAATGTAATTAATTACATAATTTGGGACTGTTTGGGCTTAATTTCACTAAATTACGTTATGAAGCAGGGGCATTATGAGGGATTAGTGAGAAAAGAGAAACAGGCTCAAGCAAAGCTTCCCCAGGAACCGGGATGTGGGTATGATTTCTTGACCTGCTTCTGTTAGGAAGTGATACCTTCAATTCTCCACCATTGTTGATAAAAACACATGTTCTGCTTGTTTGTTTCATGAAGTAGAAATTCACAGAAGGCCTGAAAAGGCCTGGTGGGATGAACAGGTAGGGAGAGAAAGGACAGGTGAGTCAGAAAGGGTGCTCACATTTTTGGTATTTAATCAATAAGGAACTCAAACCAGAAATATGGTAGGTAAGCAAGGAAGCCTAAGAATGAAACTATAACCCCATTTCCTTCACTGATGTCTGATCAGCAATGTTGGTTGAAGTCTTACCTTTAGAATTTCTATTAATATGGCCATTTTGAAAGTGGGGTTTTTTTTTTTTTTTTTTTTTTTTTTTTTTTGTAGGTGATCAGGTAAAGAGGAAATCACTAGGATGAACCCCAAGCCAAGATGAGTCTATTTTCACACACGTGGAAAATGTTGACTTGGAGATGGAGGATGATGTGAGAAAACCAGGTACACAGCAGAAAAGCAATAATCCTTGAGTGCCCCAGAGCTAGGAAAGATAACCCCCATTGAGTGAGTAATCAGACATTTAGTGTGGTGTCCAGACAGCGAAATATTATTCAGCACTAAAAAGAAAGAGCTACCAAGCCATTAAAGACATGAAAGACATTTGATGCTTTATTGCTAAGTGAATGAAACCAACCAAAAAGTATGTATGCTGAAAGTTCAACTGTGCGACACTCTAGAAGTGACTAAGCCATGGATACAGTGAAAGGTTAGGAAAAGGTTTCTGTAGACTGATGTGGTAGGTTGAATATGCTTAGCTCAGGGAGTGGCACTATTAGGAGATGTAGCCTAGCTGGAGGAAGTTTGTCACTGTAGGGATGGGATTTGAGACTCTCCTCCTAGCAACATGGGTGACAGTCTTCTCCTGGATTCCTCTGGAATAAGATACAGAACTCTCAGCTCCTTCTTTAGCACCATGCTTGCCTGG
The DNA here is from genome assembly GCF_963924665.1 of Micromys minutus. NCBI lineage: Eukaryota > Metazoa > Chordata > Mammalia > Rodentia > Muridae > Micromys > Micromys minutus. The sequence goes on from NC_137958.1 coordinate 32,412,325, forward strand.
ACACTGCCATGTTTCCTGACTTGATGATAATGGACTGAACCTCTGAACCTGTAAGTCAGCCCCCAACTAAATGTTGTCCCTATAAGAGTTGCCTTGGTCATAGTGTCTGTTCACAGCAATAAAACCCTAATTAAGACAACTGAGAAGATGGAAGGACATATAGTTCCAGTATTATTTGAGCAGTGAAAATATTCTTGATATGGTAAAGGTAGATACGTACCATTATACACCCTTGTCCAAATTCGTAGGATGACCAATACCAAGAGGAAATCCTTATGTAACCACAACTTTGGTTAGTGATTTATTCATGTATGTTAGTAATTATAACAAAGGCTTCACTTTGGTAAGAAGATTATGGAAATTTCTGTACCTTATCCTCAGTTTTACTGTAACTATGAAAGAGCTCTCAAAAGATAAATCTTTTAAAGCATTGTGAGGTTGCACTCCAACTGTAATATTCCTTTCTTAAAACTCATTTTAACATTTGTAATGTATTTGTTTTAGTTTGCGCTAGCCTGAAAGTGAAAAATCAGAATCTCAATATTTTTAACCTGTATCTCTGTGGCCACTAGAGACTGAGAATGGTTTCCTATTTCTAACCTGAAGTTCTGTTATGTAAATGACCTGTTCTTGGCCTTTGATCTCCAGTGATAGTGATAGTTGTTACTTTGTGCTTCATATGTTCAAGATAGCAACAAATGGTTATACTGAACAAATTTCTAATGCCATTCTTCATGATCATTGCTCCTGTGCCACATAGCCTAATGCCATTGTCATTTAAATATAGTATAGGTAACTGAGATACTTTGAAATGTAAGCAGACATGACTTGCCATACATTCAGTATATAAGTGTTCAAATTCACATTATAGGATGAAAAGATGATACCACAGTTGTAAGGACTGATAGATTTTACTACATGATAAAAAAAAAAACATATTCTGAACTGAAAGAATACATTTGTTGTGCTCATGCACAGTGATAAAGCATGCAACACACATGTGAGATAAAGGTTCAGTGTTTGAGCTTGACAAAAATCATAGTTTACTTAGTTTTATAAATACTGGGAGTAATCCATTCTTATTGAACACATATGTAAAGATATGTAGATTGGGAGTCACACTATAGTCTTCCTATTCATCATTGGGACCTGAGAGTCTTTCCAGTGTCATTACTTAGCAATGAGTATAAGGTATAATGGCCTTTACAATATGCTGAAAGCTTGTAGACTAAAGCATGCTTTAACATGTGAACTTCATGTATATATCATATATATATATGATAATAAAAGTGTCAAAGTGACCATTAACACAAAAATATGTTATCATTAAATCAAGACAAGAGATTTAGAGTCAATATGTGAGCAACATCTAGTCTAGTGTTTGTATCTCTCCTAAGTAGAGTCTGGACTATCACCACTGCCAGCAAAATAGACCAAAGTTCATTCACTTTGCATTTATAATCGTTATATAATCATTAGTTAATAATAATAGAGCAGCTTGACCTATTGGGAAGATAATTCTCTATTAACTAATAAAAATATTCTGATCAATCTGATACATAAAGTTTCATACCAACTCCTCTTTCCCACAATATATTCCTATAGCATCCAATGTAGTCTGTAGGATAATGTTCAGGCTAGGTATGAAATGGCCTATGTGGGTGATTATGTTATCCTAGATTTGTCTCCACCATATTTTATTCTAAATAGATTATCTTTCTTTTAATACACACAGCTTATATTTAATAGCTATTAATATCTGCGTGGTATTCCATGTAATACACATGAGTTGGCCATTATTTTGATGGAAATCAGAGAGAAGGAAGTTGGGTAGCCAATGATAGCATTTTATAATTATCAAAATAAAAAATCATCTACATACTTATTATTTTTATTATTATTATGAATAATAAATATTTTTATTATTTTTATGATTGATTATTTTTATGAATAAGAAATAATTCTTGGTCTCACCTGATTTGGTGCTCTTTAGGCAGTTTTAAAAGAACTAACCAAATGTTGTTGAACAACATATATCTAAGAGACATTATCTTGGGCCTTTGCCTTTAATAAATATTCCTTTTAGTTGTAACAATCAATTAGCATGGTGAAATTATTTACAAGTAGAGGTAAAGTAGGGATTTTGGAGTTATATTACATAAGAAACACTAGTGATTGGAAAAGACAAGAAAAAGAACATCCTGAAAGTTTATAGGATGTGAAATACATGGATAAGGAGAACATTAGTGATTCAACAAAGTATTTTTGAACAGTTACTACTTGAAGTACTTGGAATATAGTAGCCACAGTAAAATCCCAACTCTGTCCCCTCTTAGAACTTAATTCCAGAAGGAGAAAAGCAATGAAGAACAAATAAATTGAATGGGTAAGTCACATGGTACTTTAGGCGGTACATGCTATAGGCAAAGGAAATGTAGTGAAGGTGGGTAGGTTGAGGATTTTAAACAGAGTAGGGATGGGGATGAGGGTTCACTGAAAGATGAGGCTGGAGGAGTGAATACTCAAAGGAAGTGAGGGAATGAGCTACCTGCGTATTGTAGGCAGAGAGCTATCATACAAGACTCTCCTTACATCTTAGATTGTTATAACGATTCCAGAATCCAAGTGAAAAACAAAACTCTGTCCTAAAAATATACCCAAAGCCTTTGTATGCTGGATAAAACTCTACAGTACAGAGGCATATCCTGCAAACAGTTCTTTCCAGAGCTGTACATCACAGGCAGTCTAAAAAGAGCAAGCTTGGTTTCTTAATGATGACTAGCAAAACAGATTGCCTTTCAGTCATGTGCTTGTAAGGAATCGGGGCAGGTGGAAAGAAGAATCTTGTCATGGGCTTTGTAATTATCAGCCTGGCTTCTATCTGGTGTGAACCAAAACCTCTTCCTATCCCACTTGAGATGGTAAGAAGATCCTGCTAGGAAAGACTTTGATGCATCCCAAGGCATGCAACTTTAGGAACTATAAAGCAAATGTTATAATGTTCTTATTGGAGGAAACCACAGCTGAAGGAGGAGTCAGAGATGAATAAATGAGGTCAGAGGATGCTGCGGGTCCCTCATCATTCCTTAGCTTTTTGTAGAACAGAGCTGAGTGGCATGGCAAACCCAGATCAAGCCTGATATTTCAGTAAACATTAAATGTCTGTGTGTGTGTGTGTGTGTGTGTGTGAGAGAGAGAGAGAGAGAGAGAGAGAGAGAGAGAGAGAGAGAAACAGAGACAAAGAGAAATAGAGATAGAGAGACAAAGAGAGAGAGAAACAGAAGAGAGAGAGATCCTATGGGATACAGAGTCAGCTGTGGGCCCAGTCCCTTCACCTGTAGTGTTGGAAATGAACGCCTACATTGCCTATTTCATAACAGCTTCTGTGATAACCACATGAGCCAAGAGCAGAATTTGCTGTGTGGTAATCAAATGTTATATGAATCATGAAGGGTTATTCTCAAGGCTTTTATTCTCACCAAATAGCTGATCTAACACTTGAATCCCCAGAGTTCACATCTGGAAAGAATCTTCATGTTCAGGACCAAGATACCTCAGTCATGTGGTTTACTATCCTGCCACCCCCCAACAAAGGCTGAGATGGCCAAAAGGAAGGTAGAAGGTTCAAAAGAAAGTTTGGTTTGATGGTAAAGGTTAGGGGAGAACAAAAAAAAAAATCTATATTCCAATTTTGACTTTGGACAGAAGTCAGAGGGTGCCATGTCTACATTTATGGGAAGTTGTTCAGCAGAAGCTTTGGGATTTTGTTTGTGGCTAAGACGAAAGCAGGGGCCAAGTTGTTGGGTTCTTCCATACTTTAACTCTCCAGTCCTGGCTACTTGTCACTTTTGAGTTTGACCAGCTGACCTAGGGTGGAGGCTTGCTTCTCTTACTTACTTATTTTCCTGTGAGTGTATTAATTCTCCAGGTTAGACCTTGCCAGGCAATGCTGAAGGTGTCGAATTTAATCTATCATCCAAACAATTTATTTGTGGTAAAACCTCACTAAGCACAGGGAGGGCCATGTCTCTTTGTTTCAAAATTTAAACTTCTTCAAGTCGATGCTCACAGAGTGTCCTCTAGAAGGGGTGACTGCCTCTTATTGAATATTCCTATTTCCAGCCTCAGTCAGATCTCTCAGAAAAAGCTCTTTCCAGCTTTTATCAGCTTAAGCCTGGCACTGACATGTGGCATGTGAAAGGATGAAGATTGTTATTCAGTGCCTCTGGCCATATAATAGTAAGATGAAAAATGCAAGTTTGCTACTTAAAGGGGAACTGTCAGTCCGAGGTCATTATTCTATAGCACACCATGGTACAAGCCACACCACAAATGCTCATTCTGGGTGTGGGACAAGCATCTGGTTAGTGTCTCCATTTAGGAGAAGCAGAGAACAGCATTTCCTCCAAATACCAGATCAATCATTTCGGGGCAATTCATCTTCTGTAAAAACAATCTCGAGTTCACAACTAATAAGACCACAGCTGCCTCTTTATGGTTGAGTTCCCCACACACAACTCTGGACCACATTCTAGGTCAGGTCACAACTGCGTAACAGGCTTCAAACTTGGCAGTTTCACGTTCTCCTGTCTTTCCCTTGCCCAACCCACACCGAATTACATGCTGACCAAAGCTTCCCCAGAGCCCCATGGAATGAAGATTTGGCTTCACATATAGCCCAAATGAAGGCCTATCTGGGCAGGCTAAGGTTTTCCATTTCACTGTCATGAATTTCCCAGAATTCTGTGCAGAATTCGGGCTGCATGTCTCCACTAATGGTCCAGAAACACAGATAGGAGAGTTTCAAGGAACGTATCCAGATGGCCCTTTGACTATAGAGTTACCCAAAATTCAAGAACAAAATGAGAGTCAATTGTTTACATCCCCAACTTGAACTATACAGAGTACAGAGGGGAAAGAGATCTTAAGGAAAGAGAAGAAATAAATAAATCAAACGTGGTCTTTGTTTCCCCTCTTTTCAAAATCAATTTCACCAAATTGTTAATTATCCCTGGAAAGGATGTTAGGCACAGTAAGAAGGAAGTGGATGTTAACGTTTCGGATATCCTGGCATGTGTCATGTACAGTGTCTGGGACATCCAAGATGACACAGACTGACATGTTGCCCCAGGCACATGCCCTGCATTGCCATTCTATTTGCATGACTGATCCACTCCTGGCACATAAATCCCTGACCTCTGTGCACCAGGGGATTAAGGTATCAGTCACAGCATTCAGACTGCTGTCTTTCTGTAGATGGATATTAGTTTCTCTTGTTTAGCTTTCTCTATCCGAGACTTTAGAGTTTGGTCTGACCAGTCAACGCTCCCATCTCCTGCTGGACTCTGACCTGAGGAATTGGAATTCACTGATCCAGCCTCTTTTACCCCTTGGTGATCATATTAGCACTTCACTTTGGGTTCATTGCCAGAACTTTACATATGTACAGAAGTGAACACAATGCCTTGTGGAAAATCAGCACACTGTGAACTGGGCTGAAACGCTCAGTCCAGTCCTTTCTTCTCATCTTTATGATGAATTCATCCCAATATTGTTCAGATTTCTTTGTGCAATGATGGAGTGGCTCAGCTCTCTGACACTGCCCCAAGGATTCTTTAATTCAAAATTTTGATTGAAGAAGATAGGGAGTGTTGAAATATGTAGTATTTTACTGAGTGTCTTCAGATTTTCATTTACTCCGTGGATATTGTTTACAAGAATATTAACCTTGATTTGACATAAATTTCTTGAAATTTGGAAACTGAGAGAAAGGAAGGAAGCATTATTCTAACCATCAAATACATCTCTGTGTGATAGATATATGGGCAATTTTGTGCACTAGATGGTGGGGCTGGAGGGGCTTAAGGGTTACAAAACATCATGGTCTAAAACCTACAGAATTTCACCCAAGACATACATGGTGCCTCACAGATTACAAGGGGAAAGTTGTGTTTGTTTGAGGAAGTCCAAGGCTTCCCAAAGCAGCATGTCCCTTTTTCCTCCCAAACACTATGTCCTCTGTCCTTCCCCCATGTCTTGGAGTTCTAATCAACTTCAGTTAATTTTCCCCTTTTCTGACCATAGTCATCTATTAACCCCTGGCCTTGGCCATCTCCAGAGGCTGTATCTTCTTCATCTCTGTTACCAGCTCTCATCCTCAAAAAGCTTCAGCCATGGCATTAAGATCCTGTTAGCTTCATTCACTGTCACTCTGAGACTCGTCCACCCACCGATGACGTCAGACCTCAGCCTTCACCCCCACTTGGAGTGGTTCCACTTATTGCCTGTTGTGGGCCATGTTTGTAATCCCAGGCTGAAGTGGGAGCACTGCAGGCTTCATATCATTTTGTCACAGTGAGACTCTGTCCCAGAAGGAGTGAAGGATGGACAGAGGGAGGGAGGGACGAGCGGGCAAGCTCAACAATGCTTCCCTAGACATCTTTCTAAACACTGGACCCTCTTCTGCTTACCTTCTTTAACTCAGTGAACTGCTCTTTGTCTCATTGTGGTTTTCATTTTGTGCCCTGTCAGGTATAGTCTTCGGCTACCTCTCTTGCCATATTAGCTTTTGTACACCATTGTATGCCACTTTAGTAATTTTCTCCCCCAAGGCAGGAAAAGATCTCACCTCTGAATTTATTGAAAAGACAGACCACAGCTGTTCAATAGTTGCCTGTGATGATGCCAGTGGTGTATATCTATGGGGGTGAGGCAGGCTTAAAAGAGGCCTTTGGACCATTGAAGGGAAGTTTCCCCAGTGTAGGGGAATGCCAAGGCACTGAGGTGGAGAGGGTGATCGAGAGAGGGAGCATCTTCATGGAAACAAATGGAGGGGGAGGGGAGGAAGTGGGGAGGGAAAATAACATTTGAAATGTAAATACAGAGAATATCCAATAAAATGGTTTTTAAAAATGTAGCTACTGAGACAGAGGTATTATATTTTTAATTCTAAGTATTTTTTCTTGATTATAATTAAGTCGCAACATGTATCTCATGCTTGTGTTATAGGTCATTTCAAGTTCTCTAGTAGGCACATTAATAAGTAAAAAGAAATTATTTCTATATACTTAGCAACACTGTTTTATATAATTAATATATTTAAACAAATACAACAAAATTTCAACGTGGTGTGTGCGTGTGTTGCTGAGGATAGAACCCAGAACCTAGAGTATACAAAGCAATAAATTTGCCATTGAACTACATACAGCTCCAGCTATTGAGGCTGGCCTTAAACTGCTCTGTTGTTCAATCAGCCTTTAGCTTGAGATCTTCCTGATTCAGTCAGCCTTCAGAGTAGCTGAGATCATAGACCTTCACCTACAGCTCTCACATATATCGTGGTGAGCTAGTAAATTCTATTTTACATCAAGTGTTTTGTTTCATGTTTGCGACAAAGGCTTACCTGCCCTCAAATGAAAATGAATTTTTCCTACCTCTATCTATGGAGTGCTGAGATTACAGGTATAAGCCACCATGCTGGGCTCACGCTAAAATTTTAATATCTGTTATGTACACTTTCATAGGAAATATTTGACCTGCATTAAGTTTGTATAAAATTTATAGTTGAAGACATACCATGTGCTTTTCCACATTTTAGAGGTTTCCCCCAGTTAGATCAAGTATCAGTTTTCTATTTTAATTTCAACTCTTTAAAATTAAAGTTTAAAGTGTATGTCCTCAGTCATAATGCCTGCATTTCAAGTGCTCAGAAGCTCTCTTGAACCAGCCGTTTTCTTTGTTAGCCTGTGAAGGGAACACTCTCCTGACCTACAACCTCTGCCAACCTCAGGAAGTTTGTTTGTTTCATTTTTTCATTTATTACCCGGCTCCTCATCCCTATTGATGGCTTCCGGTCTTGCTTCCATTTTTTTTTTTTTTTTTATGGCAGTAGCGTCAGCGTTTTTGGAGAACTTGTTAGAAAACGAACCCTCTGGCCACATTCCAGAGCTACCACGTCAGATATCCTGATTTAATGAGTTGCTGGATATGAAATTGCTGCCTGCTCTTTCTCTTCCGGTCCCCGCAGACATGGCCAAGTCCAAGAACCACACCACACACAACCAGTCCCGCAAATGGCACAGGAATGGCATCAAGAAACCCCGGTCACAAAGATACGAATCTCTCAAGGGGGTTGACCCCAAGTTCCCGAGGAAAATGCGTTTTGCCCAGAAGCACAACAAGAAAGGCCTGAAGAAGATGCAGGCCAACAGTGCAAAGGCAGTGAGCGCACACACAGAGGCCCTCAGTGCCCTTGTGAAGCCTCAGGCCATCAAGCTGAGGATGCCTTAAGGTCCCCAGCCTCAAACTCAGCCGTCTGGCTTTCATCGCTCACCCCAAGCTTGGAAAGAGAATTTGAAGCTACATGGCCAAGGATCGTAAGTCCACCAACCAAAGCCCAGGGTTCAAATCAAGGTAGAGGCAAAAGCTCCAACTCATGCCAAGGCTTCGGCTCCAGCTCAGGTTCTCAGAGGTGCCCAGGCCCCTGTGAAGGCTCCGTAGAGAAGGCTCTGCCTCAGGCCGTTCTCTTCCCCATCTCTTCACCACACCTTGGAGTGGTTGGAGGAAAACGTGTGCATTTTCATTCTCTTAATGGTTTAATTTTTCTGCTCGTATGTAAGAAGGAAGGAACCTTAGGATAGCCTACTTACTGCTTGCTTCTTGGGTCCTGAATAGGGCTTAGACATTGGCAAAACGTTGAAACTCTCCACATGATCCAATGAGACACGCAATTAAAAGGATTTTAGTAACATTTAAAGTTTTGTAACCATCATCTCAATCAATTTTAAATAAGTTTTATCCTCTTCCTCCTAAAACGCATCGCATGCCATTAACATTTTATTGCTAGCAACTTAGACAATATACATTATACATTTGGGTAAAACGTATTTTGCAGATATTCATATTACTTTTGACAGTACTAGAGTAGCTCTCTGAATACTAGGACTCCCCGTAGGACCGAAACATTGTTTTTCACGGTTTTTAATACATAGAATAGACTGTGCAAACTTTCTACAGACAATATCTAAAACTGATTTTGATTGGGAGATGAAACAGATTCTCAATATAAAAAGAAATTAAAAAAAAATCTCTTCTTGTGCCCAACTACCAATTTATGCAGGGAGCAGAGGCCGGGAGGGATAATGTATCCTAATGAACACCTCCCCCGACAGCAGACCAGGAAGGAAAGCAATGGGGTCCAGAAGCATCCCTTGGCTCAGCGCATGTGTCCTGGAAGCCGGCAAGGGGAAGACACCCGTGGGACAAACAAAAGACCAAACGCTTAACTCAGCCTTCAGGGCAACCCTCTAAACACTGCCTCTCTTGATCTTCTAGAGCCAGAAGATGATAAAATGGTTTGTGGGCTCGGCTGGTGCCACAGGGGGGACTGTACAGGACCCCCACCCCTCCCTGTTCCTCTCAGAGGCAGGCTTTGTTCTTCCCAGGCCCTGGGGCTTGTGTTCTGTGGGAGGCTAGGGCAGTTTTTGTTATCAGATAGACATATCAGTTTCAGGGACAAGCATCCTCAGCTTCACACACACACAAAAAGTTATTTTTTTCATGATTCTCTCTTTTGCTCTAAAACTGTAAGGTTTAAAGGAAACGGAAGGAGGTGTGGGTAAGTAGCAGACAAGAACGCACCAAGCATCTTCCATGGCGCCATGGCTTTGTTTCCAAAACTGGGCACATAAAAAAAAATGTATTTCCCCAGAGTGTACAAGAAAGTCAGCACAGTTTGCTACTTAGTCTTGAGAGGAAAGACATAATAGATATTTAGGGGTAGAGAGAAGGAAACCACAAGCAAATGAAATTTTAAAAAGGTGTGTGGGGGAGACTATCCCTCTCTAATAACTTGCTCTTGCCTAATACAGGAATACACATGTTAATGAAGCCAGTGAATTCCTAGTCTGATGTAAAAATTAAAAAAAAAAAAAAAAAAAAAAAGGCAGAAAATGTAAAAAGAAAGGAAAAGAAACTCCCTGGCAAAGGCCCCTGGGTAAATGATGTCATTTCCAATTTCTCCCATCCCCTTGATTTAGAACAGGCCCGGGGTCTGAAATTCACACCAGCTCTTTCTGCACAGGGGTCCCTGTTGCTAGGGCCCAGGCTCCGGGAACAGGGACACAAGCTTCCTGAGTGATTTCACCAGTGCTGCCCTGCTTTGTCTCATGTTTAAAATAATTTGCCAGGTAAAAATAAACTTCTCAGACCCACAGGGTTAAAAAAAAAAGTACTTAACAATCCAATCCATGTAAGTTTGGGATTGACAGAGAAAGTGCAGCCAGGGCTAATGAAATTACTCAGCATGTGTTTGAAAGGAGGTCTCACTAGCAAGTTTATTAATTCGCATTATTATCATCATTACCCCCACTACTGGCAAATTGTGCTTTCCATGAGACAGCAGAATGGGATGGACTGTGAGCGTTCAGTTATATCTTGCTTAGCATTTGGTTCCCCCACGGCGACCATTCTTAGAGAGCAGGCCTCATTTGCAGTAAGTTATACATCCACAGGCAGCCTGGCTGAGTTATTTTTGTTACTCTTTGGAAATAATAAAAATCTACAAGGAGTTTGGGTTTTCCTTGTGCTTTTGCCCATAACTCATAGAACAAGTACACACAGTTTATGCATCGTTTCACAGTAGGGTGTTTTTTTTTTTTTTTTTCAATGTTTAATTCATTCAGCAGCCTGAAATCTCAGAAGTCAGGAGGCCGAGGCAGGAGAATCCTGACTTTGAGATAAGTCTGGGCTGTGCAATGAGATCCTGTGCCAATACAAACCAGAAACAAACCCCAAACTCCTCCTAGGAAACACAAAACCCCAACTAAAACCAGAAAAAAAGAAATGCAGACTAGCAGATCAAAGACCTGGGAAATCCCAGCATTCCCCTCAGACTTTAGAGCACAGGAAGGAGAAAGCAGTCTATCACTCAACCTCCTCCTGGGTCCGTGAGCCATCACCAGACCCTCCTGTAGAAAACCTTGAAACTGCACACCACTTGACAAGCTTAGAAATTACACTCTAACATATATTCCCATGCTAAAGAAATTTAACATGGGTTTTCCAATGCCTAAAAAAAATGTTCAAAACAATAAGTGAAGCATTTATTTCCATGAATCCTGCCGTTGCAGCTTGTCTAGGTTTGGAGGAAAAAAAAGACATGTTGTGGACAACCATTAGGTGACAGACTCCATCTTGTAGGACATAATAACCCTTTGCCATAGGTTCCAGATAAAGTTAGACAGAGTCTTCCGGCCACAGCAGGCTGTAGACACTTCAACCTCTCCCCAGTTTCTGTTCTGTAAGAAATAGGGGAAGATAGAAGGAGGAAAAGAAAAAGGGTAAGTGATTGTATGAAATAACTTTTCAAAATTAACATGCCATTTGTAAGTAAAATGCCAGTGTAGAATCTACCTTTTTTGTTATTATATGTTTCCTTTAACTTCATACTGTGCCAACGGAGCAGAGATCAGTACCACCTATGTGTAAGTATTTAATCAGTGTAGGTATGAAGTTCTTCTGCTATGAAGAAGACATATTTGCTTTTAGTTTTTTGAGGGTCACTTCTGTAGTGGGGAGCAGGGTCTTGTTATGTAGCTGGAACTTCTGGGCGATTGTCCTGCCTCTGTCTCCCAAGTGTTAAGATTCTAGGTGAGGGCTACTATATCGTTCATACTCATGTGTATGTGACTTAAGTGCACATATGTATGTGCACACACGTGGGAGCTAGAAGTCATTGTTAGTCACTGTTTTCAACCACTCTTCATCTGATTTCTTGGCAAATCTCTCACTGAACCCGAATCTCAGTCCTTCAGCCAGACTGACCAAGGAACAAACTCAGTGGTCTTCCTGCCTCTGCTTCCTTTTTGTTAGGTTCATTATGTGTGAGTGAGTGCGTGTGCATGCATAGGATGATGGGTGTTCTATTGCTTTCCACCATTTTGTTTGGTTGGTTTTGAGATAAGGTCTGAACCTGAACCTTTTTCCACTATGCTGGTTGCTCATCATTAACCCGCCTCTGCCCTTTAAGCCTGGGGTTGTAGGAATGGGCTGTCATACCTAGTTTTTATTTGGTTGAGAAGGACTCAAACTCAAGTTCTTTTGCTTGTATTGCAAGCTCTCCTACCCAGTGAGTTACTTCCCCAGGCCCCAAGCTACGGTTTAATGTGTGGGTACTAAGGATTGAACTCAGGGCTCACCATGCCAACAACCCAGTTTACTCTTTTAATTCTGAATCTTTTAAAACTAAATCGATTAGCTTTCCCTTGCTCAAGGTACGTGTGTAAAGTAGACATTTCAATAGTTACAAGTATGGACAGGTTCTCTGCACAGGGAGTAAAACCTAAGTATTCACATTGCTGACGTATTTTTTGATAAACAAGGAATTGATGCTCTTGGGAAGAGACTTCTCAGCTGGGATGATTCTGAGAATGGAAATATAACACTTCTAAAAAGGACCATCTCTGCACAGAAATAGTTTTCCGGGCTTTTTACACTCTCTTCAGCCGTCTTTGGGGAGATACAAATGAGATGTTTTTCATATATAGTAACTGTGATCTTTTTCTAAAAACAAACACACAGACTTCAGGTTTAAAAATCCCCTCTGTGAGGTGTGCCGGAAGAGCCTTCACTGTGGTACTAATGCATTCTGAATTACTGTGGGGGAGCTCCAGGAATCCCTAACTCCTAGCATAAAAATAGGTTTTCTACTTCCTTCCCAAAACACTTTGCAGAAGAGAGTCCTTAACAAATGCAAAAACCTCTCCTGAATATCCCTGGGTATAGGAGAATGTCACACACACACACACACACACACACACACACACACACACACACACAAAAGTGATTTTTTTTTGGAGGGGGTTTAGTTTTAGGGTGGTGGCTTTTTCTGGCTACAATGGTTTTACAGGTGCAGCCTAGTAAGAAAGATAGACTGGGACCCTTACTAGCTAAGTGCCTGGGCCTGAGGAGGGGCAAGATGTTGAGCAAAGGCCAGAGTTTCACTAAAGAGGGAGTTAGCATTGGGCAACAGTGAAATCGGTCAGACTTGAGGGAACTTGAGGGTATATGAGGAACTAGCTGATGCTCCTGCTCAAGGTTGGGGGATGATGTGTGAATATAAAGCTGAACCTGGAGAAACAGAACTTGTCCACATACAACAGAGGCCCACCACTGCAGACATATTGTCTGAAGAAATTGGGATCTAAAAGCCAGGTGGATGAAAAACATAAGGAGTGTGAAGATTGCAAGTGCTAGTTTTGAGATGTCTTCCTAAGGAGTCATAAGAGTATATACTAGCTTGGAGCCTGATGGGTCAATGGAAAAGAAAAATCTATAAAAGAGGTTGCTTAGGAATCATAAGTCATACCACTGCAGTGTAGGGGCCCTAATGGTGGGGAGGTCTGTGGGGGGAGGGCAAAAATATAAATGATCCCCATTCTCAATATCTTTTTTTTTTCTTGATAATGTCAACCTAGCATGACATTCTTGAATAAGTAGCACTCTCTTGAATTTGACTGGCAAATTTTGTCAATCTGAAGAGAAATCAGGGCATCATAGATCCTGTAGACTGTCTAGAAGAGATTCAGAACAGCCAAGTGCAATGGAAAAAATTAAAGAGAGAAGAATCTATGTGGGAGAGAGTGAAGTAAAATGAGATTTTGTTCTGTTAAGTTGACCTGTGTCTTAAAGAACAAGGTACATATGAAAGGAAGGAGAAGAATCTTCACTCGGTACCCCATTTAATCTTAAATAGAGTGATAGAAGTTCCCAGTAGGCATTAGCATACTCTGGATCTCTATCACTGGATTTTGTTAACAGGGAGAGGAGGAGGATCTGTCTTCCTTGAGAGTCTGGTATTTAGGAGTTTAAGGACATTTTGGATTCTCAAAGAGTTCCATGAAATTGAAAGGAAGGGGATGCTTCCGAATTCATTCTACTAGACCAGCTACCATACACACCAAAAACGCACTAGACTGACTGATATTCATGATGCAAATAGCTGCAAAAATTCTCAACAAAATACTTACAAATTGAATTCAACGGTTCATTAGAAATGCTCATACACCACAAGGATTCCATCCATTTACCCTGGAGATGAATGGGTAGTTGAAGATGCAAAAATCGGCAAGTACACATGCAGATAAAGACAAAACTTACAGTTCTTACCTTATAGGTAAAAGGAAAAGCATGTGATAAAATTCAACATCTATTCATGATAAAGGCTCTGACAAGATTAGTTACAGGAAAATTATACACCAATATAATAAAGGTTATAAGTAAAAAAAAAAAAAACCCTAGAGAGCATATTGAGTAGGGAAAGCCTGAGACTTCAGAGACAAGTTATAGGCGCTTACTCTTGTTTAGTATAGTAATAGAAATTTAAGGTAGAGAAATTATGAGAAAAAAGTACATAAACAAGAAAGAAAGAAATCAGATTATCAGTAATAACACATAATATGACTGTATAGATAGAAAAATCTATATTCTACTGAAAGACTATTAAATTAATTCAGTAAAGTAGCAGGTCCCATGGTCAATATGCAAAATCCCAATATTTTTTATATATCGATAATTCATTTTCTAAGAAAGAAATTGTAATAGCCTCATGTATAACAGCCACAATTCACACTTAGTAAATAATATTATCAAAAATTAATAAAGAAAGTTGTAAACATCAAAGGGGAAAAAAAACACCTTTTTCATGGGCTGAAAGAATTAATATTGCTAATGTGCTCATGATGCCAAAGACAACCTGCAATCAATAATAGTCTCCTTCAAGCACTAATGATGCTTTTCAAGGAGCTTTAAAAACCCTAAAATTCTTCAAGTTCATATTGAAGCACAAAGCGCTTCAAATAACAAAGGAACGGAGGCAAAAAGAACCAGCCTGGGGATATCACAAAGCTCGATTTCCAAGCACACTACTGAGCCGTCCTAACTAATGCAATACGCCACTTATATAAAAACAAAGATCAACCGCAGACCAGAGGATCCAGAATTAAAAGAAACATCTTTAGCCAACTGATCTTCAACAAAAATGGTAGATGCTGAGAAACTTCTGCCCAAATTCAACACCCCTTCATGATGAAAGCCTTAAAGAATTAGGATTAAACATAGTAAAGGCAGTTTACAGCAAGCTGATAGCCAACATCAAATTACATGGAGAGAAACTGAAAGCAATTCCACTAAAATCAGAAGCAAGGCGAGGCTGTCCACTCTCTCTTTATTTGATCAATATGGTAACTGAATTTCTAGTGGAAGCAATAAGACAGCTAAAGGAGATCAAGGGGACACAAATCGGAAAGAAAGACATCTCATTTGCAGATGATATAAGCAACCCCAAAAAACGTCAACAAGGGAACCCCTATAGCTGAGAAACACCTTTAGGCAAGTGACTGGATACAAGATTAACAACAACAACAAGCATCAGTTGCCCTCCTACACACAACTGACACATGGACTGAGAGAGGAATACAGGAAGCAACACCCTTCATAGCCACAGATAATATAAAATATCTTGAGGTGACTTTAACCAAGCAAGGAAAAGACTTACATGGTTAAAAACTTCAAGTCTTTGAAGAGAGAAATTAAAGAAGATATTAGAAAACAGAAAGATCTCCCATGCTCATGGATCAGTAGGATAACATAGTAAAATTATTTAATAGTTAAATAAAGAGTGGCTAAGTAGTAAGGAGGGCTCAGGTTGGGAAATTCATGAAACTTCCAGGAAAGGGAAAACGGAGGAGAGTTTTGGGTGGACTGGAGGCAGGTAGGGATGGAAACGGGAGGGATCAGGCCATGGGGGTGCTGAGACGGGGCTGGAGAGTACTGGAGGAGACAGCTGGAATTGGGGGCAATGTGCACACCTAGTGTAATAGAATTTCCACGGAATCTATGAGAAGGATCCTAGTAAAATCTCCTAGTACTGGGATGTATGGAACCCAGACTTGCTGTTTGCTATAGCCAGGTAACAGTCCTAACCATCAACCAAGCCATAAAACAATCTGTCCTGGCTGAAATATGTGCTGAGGCAATGGTGGAACATAAATTGTAAGAGTGACCCATCCATGACAGTCCCAACTTGTATCCTATACCATGAGATGGAGCTCATGCTCAGAATTGCATGGATGACCAAGAAACAGAGGTAGAACATCTCAGAGACTCAGAACAAAACCAATCAGGACTGGTAAAAAAAAATTAATAAAATGATTTTTAATGATATTCTGCTATACTAATTGATTAGTGCCTAGCCTGGTTGCCAACAGTGGGGTGTCATCCAGTTATTGATGGGCACAAAAGCAAAGACCAAACACTAGGCAGGGGAACCTTATAGAAAGACTGTTAGGAAGGGTTGTAGGACACAGAGGGGTCGAGGTCACTGTACGAACAAGGCCTACAAAATTAACTAATTGGGACTCATAGGGAATCACAGAGTCTGAAACTACAAACATGGACCCAGTATGGGACTGAGTTAGGTCCTCTGCAAATACCTCATGGGTATGTAGCTTTGTGTTCTTGTGGGAGTGGGGGTTGATTATGACTCATTTGTCTGTCCTTGGGACTCTTTTCCTCCTACCAGGTTGTTACATCCAGGTGTGATGTAAGGGTTTGTGCCTAGTCTTGCTGAATCTTGGGAGGCCATGTTCAGTGGATATCCCTAAAGGGCTGGCTGGCTTTCTTCGTTTCTTCGTTTTTTTTCTTTGCTTCTTTGTTTGTTTGTTCATTGTTTCTTTCTTTGTTTGTTTCTTTATTTCTTTCTTTGCTTGTTTGTTTGTTTCTTTTCTTTCTTTTTTCTTTCTTTCTTTCCTTTTGAAGGGAAATAGATAAGGAATAGATCTGTGTGGTTGAAGAGAGGTGTGGGGAGGGACTGGGGTAGTGACGGGAGAGGAGACTGCAGTCAGGATGTATTGTCTGAGAAAAAAATGAAAGACTTTTCAAAAAGAGATAGAAAGATGGAACGACTAATCGCATATAAAAGTGGCAAATACAAATGGGAAAATTTTAAAAAATCAGTACAAGGGCTAACCTCTTTGACAAATAGTGCTGGAATTCTGTGTATGCAGAAGTTTGATACATTCTAATCATCCTCAAAAAAAAAGAAAAAGAAAAAACCCACAAACATCATGTCAAAATAAATGAAAGACATGAGACCCGGGACTCTGAAGCTATTTGAGAAAAACATGGGAAAATATTTTAAAACATTGGCACAAGCTATAAATTTCTACATGGGTCTCCCACTGTACAACAACAAAAAAAAAATTAAGAATTGACCAGCAGGATTCTTTCATATGACAAAAGCTAGAACTAGGTAGGCTAACAACAGATCTTCACATCACCCTCTGCTCCTCTAAATCTAATCCTCTCAGGCATACCCCAAGCTCTGCAGCAGACCACTAGCATTGGCTACTCCACCCAACTTCATCTCCAGTGGATCAGACAGATATCCCTCTCCTAACTCATTGCTTTATCCAAGCCCCATGGGGCACTCTAACTAGGGAAACAAGTAGGTTAACTGAAATTCTTTCCCTCTTCTTTCATTCCTCCAAGTCCAATCCCCAAGTCTCATCCCTTGCTCTGTAGCAGACCTTCTGTTGTAGCCTCTCCTCAATGTTTTCTCCTATTTTTAGGGGACTAAGCAGATCCTGGTGGTACAGTCTGCTTTGCTCGCTCCCTTGGACCCCATCAGAGCCCTCACCTCCAGACCATCCTTATTTTTTAATATTGGTTTCCAAGTACCCAGAAAAATCATTTCATCTAGGGCTCCCAATGGCCACATGTCAAGAATCCCAAATAACTTCCTGATAAGCAACACAACCACCAAACTCTTTAACAAAACAAGAGAGGGCCACAGAAACCAAGGAATCAAATACCCCAATCTTTCCAAATCCAGATGCTCAGATGCTAGTGTAAAAACAGAATCAATAACAGCCAGGATAATATGGCTTCACTAGAGCTCACCCACACAATTATAGCAGGCCCCAAGTCTTCCAACATAGCTGAAGCCCAAGAAAAATACCTTAAAATATTTTTTTCTGAACAAGGCAGAGTGGTCCTTAAAGATTTAAAAAAAAAAATCGCTTAAAGAAATATATGAAGACACTTAACAGTGAAAGAAAATAAAGCATTCCAAGACCTGAAAATAGAAATAACAACAACAACAACAACAACAACAACAACAATAATAATAATAATAATAATAATACTGAGCTCAAACTGAGGAAAATCTTTAAATGAAAAATTTAAGAACTCATACACCAACCTCAGATGCAAGCCTCAACAACAGATCTAAGAGATGGAAAAGAGAATCTCAGGCACTGAAGACACAATAAAAGAAGTGGATGCCTTAGTCAAAGAAAACATTAAGAGAGAGACTAGGAGGGAGAGAGGATAGAAAGGGAAAAGGGGGGCAAGACTAGGTGTGGGAGGAGACAGGGAAGACGTGCAGAGGATCAGAAAATTGAATAAAGGTGTGTAGCAGTGGGGGATGGGGAACTGGGGGCAGCCACAAAAAAGTCCCAAATGCCGGGAAAGCAAGAGCCTCCCAGAACTCAATGGGGATGACCTTAACTGAACTACCCAACAAGGGGAGAGAGAACCTATCCAGAGGTTAGGCATGGCCTCCAGTTGAGGGATGAGGGCTACCCACCCATCTCAAAAATATTGACCCAGAATTTTTTCTGTCTAAAAGAAATAAAGGGACAAAGAGTGGGGCAGAGACTCAAGGAAAGGCCACCCAGAGATTGTTCCACCTGAGGATCTATCCCATAAGCAGACACCAAATCCAGACACTATTGCTGATACCAAGAAGTTCTGCTAACAGGAGGCTGATATGGATGTCTCATCAGAGGCTATACCAGAAGCATACTGATAAAGATGAGGATGCTTACAGACAACCATCGGACTCTGCTCTTAACCCCATGGAGGAGTTAAGAGAAGGACTGATGGAGCCGAAGGGGTTTAAAACCCCATAAGAAAAAACAGAAATATCAACCAACCAGGTCCCCCAGAGTTCCCAAGAACTAAACCACCAACCAAAAAGTCCATACGGAGGGACCCATGACTCCAGCTGCTTATGTAGCAGAATTGCCTTATCTGGCATCAATGGGAGGGGAGACCCTTGGCCCAGCATAGGGGAGTGCTAGCAGATGGGTAGGATTGGGTGAATGGGTAAAAGAGCACCCTCATAGAAGCATGGGGGTGTGAAATAGGGGGGTTTCAGAAGGGAAACCAGGAAGGGGGGATAACATTTGAAATGTAAATAAACAAAATAACAAAAAAAATCTAAAAACAACATTTTGGAACAAACATCCTGGAAATCCAGGAGTCTATGAAAAGACCAAAAAATATAAGAATAGGAAGGGAGGATGGAGAAGAAACACATGTCAAAATTGCAGAGAATATTTTCAACAAAATCACAGAATAACATTTCCTTAACCTAAAGAAGATGCATGTCAACGTTCAAAAACCATACAGAACATCAAATAGACTAGACCAGGAAAGAAGGTTCCCTTGGCATATAATATTCAAGGCATTAAACTTACAGAACAAAAAAATTAAATGCAGCTAGGGAAAAAGACATAATAACATATAAAGGCAGAACTAGTAGAATTATACCCGACTTTTCAATGGAAACTCTACAAACCAGAAGCTCCAGGACAGACATGCTATAGAGATTATAAGACCACAGATACCATACAGACTACTATGCCTAGTAAAATGTTCAGTCACCACAGATGGAGAAAATAAGACATTGCATAGTAAAACCAAATATAAGCAATACTTTCTACAAATGTATTCCTACAGAAGGTGCCAGAGGAGAGACTACAATCTAAGTAGGTTGACTACACTCCCCAAACAAAAGAGAATAAACAATCTTACACCACACACACACACACACACACACACATACACACACACACACACACACACTCACACTCACACTCATACACTCACACACACACTACTACCACTACCACCATCACTACCACCACCAAAACAACAACAACAACAACAAGATAATGTAATTGAATGGACAAACATTGTTCATTGATATTTTCAGCACCAATGCTGTAAATTCTCTAATAAAAACACACAGAATAACAGAGCAGGTGCAAAAACAGAATCCTTCCTTCTGCTGCACCCATGACATCAAGGGTAGACATCACCTCGGGCTAAAAGGATTGAAAAATATATTCCAAGAAAATGCCCCTCAGAAGCAAGCTCATGTAGCCATTTTAATAGCTAACAAAACAGATTTCAAACCTATTTGGAAGAGATAGAAAAGGAAACTACATATTCACTAAAGGAAAACATTCATCAAGAAGAATTATATTTCTTATCATTCATACACCAAATACACACCAAAATAGACTTAGCAAATATTTACAGAATATTTCACCCAAACACAAAAGAATATAACTTCTTTCCAGGACCTCATGCAAGACTCTTCAAAATTGACCGCATACTTGGATACAAAGCAAATCTCAACAGATAAAAGAAATTTTAAATAACTCCCTGCATTCTATCTGAGCACCACAAACTAAAGCTGAATGCCAACAACAGAAATAAAAGAAAGCTTACGAACTAATGGAGTCTGAACAACTCATTACTGAATGAAATGTGAGTCAGTTAAGCCTGTCGTTGACAGTACACACCTCTAATCCCAGCACTCGGAAGGCAGAGGCAGGCAGCTCTCTAAGAATCTGAGACCAGTCTTGTGCCTTGTCTATAAAGCTAGTTCCAGGACAGCCAAGGATTCATGAAGAAGCCTTGTTTTAAAAATAACCAAAACCCAAAAATCAAAACAAGAAACAGAAAAGGAGGAGGAGAAAGGAAAAAAGGAACTAAAAGAATAAAGGAAGGAAGGAGGGAGGGAAGGAAGGAGGGAAGGAAGGAAGGAGGGAGGGAAGTAAGGAGGGAAGGAAGGAAGGAGGGAGGGAAGGAAGAGAAGACTTCCTAGAATTGAATGAGAATGAAAACATAGCATACCCAAACTTATGGGAGACAGTGAAGACAGTTCTAAAAGGCAAGTTCATACATTAGTGCCTACATTAAAAAAAAAAAAGTTGGCAAGGATGACAAGAAATAAACTCATGTCTGAAACCAAAATAGCAGAGACAAACAAATAAAAATCAACAAAACATAGAATTAATTCTTTGTGAAAAATCCACCATATTCACAAACCCTTATAAAAATTAACTAAAATGCAACCCAAATGAACAAAATCAGAAATGAAAAGGACACTGCCACAGATACCAAGAAGACCCAGAGAATCGGAAGTACGTGCTTTAAAAACCAGTCTTCCACCAAACTGAAAAATCTAAGAAAAACGAACGATTTTCTCATTACATACAACTTTTCAAAGTTAAATCAAGGTCATATAAGCAATTTAAACAGATCTATAATTCTATATAACATTTCTATAAGGAAACAAAAACAGTCTTTAAAGTTTCCCTCACCAAAATAGATAAATGATTAAATAAATACAATAACCAGAGCAAGATGGTTTTAGTAATGAATTTTGCCAGACGTTCAAGGAAGAGTCAATGCCAACATGCCTTAAATCAGTCCACATAACAAAAACACAAGAAACACTGCCCAATTCATTTTGTGAGGCCACAGTTTACCTGGTATCCAAACCACATAATGTCACAGCAAAGAATGAAAATTACAGACTAATATCTGCTATAAACATGTATGTAAAAATAATCAATAAAATACTTGGAAACCAAATCCAAGAGTACATCAAATAGATCATCCACCATGACCAAGTGTGCCTCACCCCAGAGATGCTTCAACATATATAAACTGATAAATGCAACCTACCATATAAATAAACTGAAAAATTCTCAGCTTCATATGGAAACACAAGCAAACCAGAATAGCTCTAGCAATTCGGAATGATAACAAAATTGTGGGAAGTTCTCTCTACCCCTGATTTCAAGTTGTATTCCAAAGCTGTAGTAATAAAACTTAGATGCTATTGACACATAACAGACATGTTGACCAATGGCATCTGATTGAAGATCGTATATAATTCAACACATGTATGAAGGCCTGATATTTTGATAAAGAACCCAAAAATGCACACTGGGAAAAAGACACCATATTCAATAAATGATGTTGGTCAAACTTAAGAATGCCATCGAGAGACATGCAGAATGAGATTATGTCTTAGTTAGGCTTTCTATTGCTACAATGAAACACCATGACCAAAAAGCAAGTTGGGAAGGAAAGGGTTTATTTGGCTTACAATTCCATATGGATTTTCATCACTAAAGAGAGACAGGATAAGAACCTGGAGGCAGGAGCTAATGCAGTGGTCATGGAGGGGTGCTGCTTACTTCTTGCTCACATGGCTTGCTCAGCCTGCTTCCCTATAGATCCCAGGACCACCAGTCCAGGAATGGCACCACTTACAATGGTCTGGGCTCTCCCATATTGATCACTAATTAAGAAAATGCCTTTCAGCTGGATCAAATGGAAACGTTTGCCCAGCTGAATCTTCTTCTCTGATTGCCCTAATTTGAATCAAGTTGACACCTAAAACCAGCCAATACAGTGCAAGGACCAGAGAGGATAGAGGACACCAAGAAAACCAGGAGCTTTAAAGCAACATGATCAAAGCTCCTATGAACCTGTAGACACTGAGGCAGGATGCATGTGGCCTGCAAGGATCAGCGTCAGACCCTTTTTATATATATTAAGATTTCCAGCTGACTGTTTTTATGGGATTCCTGGGGGTTAGAATGAATGGGTTTCTGACTCTTGAGCCTTCTCTTGGACTTTGTCTTCTATCTCGAAGGTGTTAGTTTTTGTTTCTTCATTTCATAGTTTGTTCTGCTTTATTGGTTTTCCTTAGGAGCCTGATTACTTTCTGATGAAAGTCATAAATGGAATGGTTCCTAATGGGAGGGCAGGTGGTGCAAAACCAGGAGGTGTAATATTTTCACTGCAGTTAAATCACCATCTGATTTACCCATTCATTTGGTGAAGACTTTTTAAAATTATTCCAGGAAAGTCTATCTCCCCTTCCTGGATCTCACTCCAGCTCAATTCTCTCTGAGCAGTGGCAGTCAGACATTTCTGCCTGTCTTGTCACTATGTTCTGAAATACAGATAATGGTTATATAGCCATAAATCCCAACATAGAACATGTAAAATTTTATTTCACCAAATCTTAACAGAATAAAATATGTTTGAATAATTACTTGTTCATCTTTTCAATTTTCCTTGTGGGATGAGCTCAAATTTTTATTTTTATCCATTTTTTCACGTTAATTTTTAAGTGAAGTTAGCATGGTAAAAATATAAAAATAGAGAAACATCATTAAAAACGTGGCTTGCCTCAAAGTCACTGCTAATATTTTGATAGGAGTCATCAGGATTCAATATAGTCTTAGTCCCCACATGACACTTGAGGTCATTGTGGAAAGGTTATAAAAAGAACACCAATGCTTGGGGATAGAATTTGAGTCTGGGCTTTCAGCTTCTTCTAATCTTTCATGTAAAACATTTCTCAACCTTCTTCACAGAGGAGCCTTTAGACAATGGTGTATATCCATTGCTTCCAAGTTGTAGGCTGGCTCTCTAATTAAAGGTCATCTTGTTGTGTTTCTTGCACCTGCTTGAGGCTGCCTTCCATAACGGGTGTACCAGATGCATCTGCTTTACACGTTAACTGACAGAATTTGTTTATAAGCCCAGTGAAGAGCTAAATGAAGCGAACTGTATTATCGAACTTGCTAATTACATTTCGCTTCCCCCGAAAGCCCGTTATAAATAGTCTGAAAAGAACCCGACTTTTAAACTCCTTTTACATCTTTTTCTGCTTTGGCTTTGACCCCTAAAAGATGCTCCGCCCCCCATCAGATTCAGAAGGGGGAAAACAGTGGGAGGTTGCTGTGGAATTATTGGTTAACATTTGCTAGTAAGAAGAGATTATTTTGCTCTCTGCATAAGATACTTATTCTAATGGGCTCCCTAAGCTCCCAGAAACGTGTCTCAGTATCACTTACAACTTCTAGTTCCTGCGGGGTTACATCTCTACCACGTGTGATTGCTGCCTCAAACTTCCTGATATCACTGAACCACACGTTTGAACTAAGTACATCTGAATACCAAATACTAACCTTTTCACCAAAATAAATGCTGCTAGCATTGCATTAAACACCAGCTTTGTGTATAGTTATAGTAGGACCTGTGCAGGTCTCAGCTCCTGGGTGAGGTGAACTCATAATCCATTAAAAACGCAGCTTGGTCCCACACCATCTCAGTCAAAGAAAGGAAGCAAAAGACAAGCAGTATTTGCTGCTGCCTTCCAGAAGAGTCACCTGCAAAGGCTCCATACCTATAGAAGCCTGAATCCAAGTTTACACCGATCATCTGGAATTTTTGCTATTATTAGAATAGTTCACCTTTGTGAATTATGTTTATTTCTTTCTTAGCTTCTCAATTCAGCCTTGTGTCCACATGTTCCTTCAGAGTCGCAATCAGCTTATAATGGTGACAGAGAATATATATACTCTTCTCATTGATCTCCCTGCTCAATAATGTTCAAGGTCCCCGAGCTCTACTGTGGAGCCCCTAGAACCTTCAAGGGTACCATGGGATCCAAGGTTATTTTGATAAAAACACTTAACGGTACTTTTTGCAGTTCTTGGTTCACACATAAACTGGTGGTTGGGAAGCTATGGTGGAAGAATATTGGACTTTAGTCCAAACTGAGCCAGTGGCAGCAAACTAGGCCAGTAGACATATTTTTTAAACCACTGTGCATTAAGAAGTAGGGGAAAAAAACCCACTGTCATTGGAGAATGTCTTGGATCTAGGAGTAATAATTTTTAATTTGGATAAATCTCGGTTCTTGAGTGTGACAAAAAGGGAGATATCCGCACTCATGACTTCGCTGTACTCTGAAGCACAGTTTGGCTCTGTACAGACACCTGAGAACAGAGCTAGCTGCAGTTTTTTTCTTTTCATTGAAAGCCATTTTTCCTTGAAAGAATGACTGACAAACTATGGTTCTTCATACTTGGGTGTGTGGCAGACATTTGTCAAAAAGGAACAAAGTGAACGTGTCACTTCAAGGAAAACAACTGACAGTATTTGTTGCCAACAATAAAATTTAAGCTATCAAGCAAAAATTAGAATTTTGGAAAATTCCTATCTGCCACGGGGAGCTTGACAGCTTCCCAATATTGAAAGGCTTTTCTGATGAGAGTGCCGTGATGCAGATCACAGCGGTGCCGTGTTAGGAAATGTGTCAACTTGGGGAAAGTCTATATGATCTGTTAGAGTAACGTCTCCCAATTGACCAAAGCGAGGTGTTAGATGAACAAAACGCTCATTCAACACGCAACATAGACCAGGCAGCTGCAATGTGTTCATACAGAGAACTGCATAGGTGCACTGATAAACTTGCAGACTTCACTAAACACTAGCTGAGTTTGGATGTCATGTCAAAGATTAACCGCGAGTATTCGAAAGGGTCCTAAGACCATATTTCCTCCTCTAGCTACATACATGTATGAGGTTAAATTTTCTTCATCTAGAAAAATGACAACTGTGAGAATTCATCACGTTAAGCCAGATATTGAGAAGATTTGAAAAAAAAATGCCATTTTTACTAAATGTGTTTTGTTGTTTTGAAAATGATGACTTTGCATTCAAGGTGTTTTACTAAAATATTAGAAGTTTATTATTTTCACTTAAACATGAGTAAGCAATTGTCCTTAAAATTCCTTAAATTTCTAATTTCCTAAGTACAAATAAGACATAACCCATACAAGACAAAAATTATTTGTGGTTGTCGATGATTTGTTCGAGTCCAAATGGATCTAAAACTGAAAAGTTTATGGACTTGCCTCAATTGGATAGAAAAATTATCGTGGCTGTTACTGAAGCTCCATCCTGACTTCTTAGCTCTTTGTGAACCTTATCTTTGGTACTGTGGAGTGTGGTCAATACTCTAGACATTTGAGGAAATATTATTTATATGGAAATAGATTTATTTTTTCATATTTCCAGCTGCCTTTTAATTGTTGATTTCTATTGTGATTTGAGAATACACTTTATGTGATTTCAGTTCTCTCCTTCTCTGTTGTGAAGTTTCACATGATCTTGAGAGAACTGAGCACTCTGGTACTGCTGACCATTTTGTCTATAGGTAGCAGCGACCACAGGCAGATAGCTACCAAGTTCAGGGCACGTAACGCTGATATATCCTTCTTACTTTGTAAGTTACTCACAGGAGTCTCAGCAATAAAACTATTCTGCTTCTATTAGTTTTGTGTTTTGTATTTTGAATCTTTGGTTAAATATATTTACATTAAGAATTATGGGCTTTTTTATTTTATTTTATTTTATTTATTTTGTGAGAAGACCTTTGCAGAATGTAACCTTCCTATTCATTTTTACTGACCTTCCTGATTTGAAGTCATCTTAATTTGAAATTCACAAAGCTGTCCCTGCATTTTGTTGACAGCTTGTGTGTTGAACACCATGTTCTAGACCTTTTCTGTTCATATCTTTGTAAGTCTTTATATTTTAAATTGATTTCTCATTGATAAACAATGTAACTAGATCTTACTTTTAAACTATCCTAACAACCTGTCTTCAATAATATATTTAACTCAATCATGCCTATGATGGCTATTAACGTCTATAAGTTACAGGAATCTTCAATTCATGGTCGAATTGAATTGAAATCGACTATAATTATAATTTTTTATTGCTCTTTTTTATTATGGCCCCTATTTTTCTGAGTCATTTGAGTTTAATTTTTGTGCTCAATTACATTTTATTTAATCAATTACATATATAATTTTTATTTATTCTAAAATAATGCAATACTTGCATTAGAATTTATAGAGTTTTAAAATTATTTTTAATTAAGTCTCTCTCTCTCTATATATATATATATAGTGTGTGTGTGTGTGTGTGTGTGTGTGTGTGTGTGTGTGTGTGAGTGTGTACATATATGTGTAGGTACTTGAAAAGGCTAGAGATGGGAAATCCGTTGGAGCTGAAGTTACCACATGAGCCAACTGATGTGGGTGCTAGGAATTGAAGTTGGGCCTTTGGAGGAGTAATCCCTGCTCATCACTGCTGAGTCATTTCTGTAGCCCTACATAACATACAAACAATTTTAACTAACATAAACTCTTTCAAAGAACACCATCGGGAAGGGTCAGCTCAGGTGTTTGTCACAGACTAGTCTCAGTTTTTCTCCGTCTCTTGTGTTGCTACTGTCCTTTATTTTCTGCAACAATGCATTTTAAACATTGCAGGTTGTGATTGTTTGATAAATGTCCCCTTTAAACTCACTTAGTTCCTAGGTGTTGGGCACCATTTAGGGACATTTGCTGTAAGGAACACACCCTGGGGGTGTGTCTTAAGAGTTCCTAGTCTAGCCTTACCAAGTTCTCATTTCACTTTGAATCTGTATTGTAAAGATGCAACCTCTCAGCTTCTTGTTACCCCACTTCTGTCGGCATTATGAATGTTCTCTCGAAAACTATAAGCTCAAATCAACTCTTTCTTCTTTCAGTTACCCTGGTCATGTATTCTTGTTTACCAGACAGAGTATCTCACCTGTGATTTTGGAATACAGTATTTCTGGACATGAAAACCCAGGCTAGTATTGTTTATTATTTCTTCTTAAAATTTTATAGTTTGGATATCCAGTTATGTCTACCCGGTTAAGAAAGTAGCTGTGTTCTTTTCTGTACCTGTGGGTGATGAAGCCTCATCTTCTGGTATTCTTGACTCCATTTTCACATCTGACTGAGGGTCCCGGTGAGCCTGCTCCCCAGAAAGCACTGGGTCTCACAGCTCCTTTAGCCCTCATATACTTTCATCCTGAGGTCTTGTTGGCTAGAAGTGAGACGTGGAAGAGGGAAATGTTCTGGCATGTTGTGTCTTACTCCTGTCTCATAGGCACCCCACTTAGTTGTGAGCATCAAAAGAGTGTGACGCTATTTCTCATTTTGGTAAGGTGCAAAGTTTGGAGGAACCGGGCGTGAAGAAAATGCTGGTATACAGCTCTGGTAAAGTCTTCCCTTCTAGAAAGTAGTCCTTTGCTGTGGTAAACACACCAGTTGTCTTAGCTAGAGTTTCCATTACTGTGAAGAGACACCACGACCAAGGCAACTCTTATAAAAAGACAACATTTAATTGGGGCTGGCTTATAGGTTCAGAGGTTTAGTCCATTATCATCCAAGGCATGAAGGCAGATAAGGAGCGGAGAGTTCTACCTCTTGTTCTGAAAGCAAACAGAAGAATGACTTCTAGGCAACTAAGGGCAAGGTCTTTCGAAACCCACTCCCACAGTGACACAGTTTTTTCAACAGGGCACATTTCCTAATAGTAACTATTAGTGTGTTCTTCTACTGGTTCCACTAATAGAAATACAAATCTCCTAGCTAATTCACATGGCCCCTGGCAGGATTCATTTCCCTAACTGCTGTTGGCTGGAGGTCACCCTCAGTACTGCCCACAGGGAATCTCCAACATGGTAAATGACCTTAGCAACTAAAGCAAAGAGAGTGTGTACTAGCATGAAGGAAGTTTTCCTGTGCTGCACTGTAGTCTCATGAGTGGCACCTATCTCATGGTACATATTCAAGAAATAACTTGTTGAGTTAATGACACACTAAGAAACAAATTTGTCCATATGAGGTCATGGATTTAACATAGTTTTAATTTTAAAAATTCCACTGGATTTTATAAAAGAAACTAAAAATAATATATCAAGAAGATTTTTATATTTACATGACTAGAGAGATAGCTTAGCTGGTAACTTAAAAGCACAGGGGTAGAAATCCCCAGAACCCACATAATAAATCTAGGTACGGTATTACACAATTGTAATCCCAGCACTGGGAAGCAGACCCAGGCAGGTGTCTGGGGCTTGCTGGCCAATCAGCTTACCTGCATCCATGAGCTTCTAGCTCCAGTGTGGGACCCTCTCTTTAAAGAGCAAGGTAGACAGATGTCATGAAAACAGTCCCTTCACATACATGTATCTTTATCCAGACACACATACGCTCATATATACATGCCAAAATATTCCTACAACTGAAATTTCTAGGAGTTTGGGGGTAATTGGATAACTTGTTGAATAATTCTATAATCTGGAAAAGTTATTATTTTATTAAGGACATAAAATGCTTGTGATATGCAACATTCATATGAAAAGAATGGGGAAGGGAGAAATAGGTACTTCAAAGTGTGTGTGTGTGTGATCTTAAATAAACTCTTGACAAAGGAAATTATGGATTTAACATAATATTGGTAATGATGTTTAGATTTTATTTAAAAACTGTTTAAAATTTTACTAGAAATGTATATCTACAACTCATCCATAAGAAATTTTAAAACACTTCTAAATATTGTGAAACCATAGGAACTCAAAAAGTGGCAGTAGTACATAGAAGCCCAAATGTACCTGATAGGTATCATCTGTCTGTCCATCTTCTATCTATTAATCCATCAACCTACCTATTAATATGTGTATATCTCCCCAGAAGCCCAGAGGCAATAGTAAAGAAATACTTTAAAGCCAAAAGCTATTATGGTCTTTGATATTGTTGTGTGTGTGTGTATGTATGTGTGTGTGTGTGTGTGTGTGTGTGTGCATGTGTGTGTGTGTGCCTGCCCATGTGTGGTATATGTTGTAGTCTGCATGGCACTGATTAACTGTCATGTGTTGCTTAAACTGGTAGAGAGAAGACTCTGGAATTGAGGAGGCCCTCCTTTCTTTCAGACTTACCATCTTTATATCAAGTCACCGATCACACTCCCCAGATTCCAGCCCAGTGAATAAAAGAGGGAAAATAGTAACCAACTGAAGCTATTAAGAAGCACCACATTCTAGAACAGTTGGAATAGATGCTACTACTATCTAGTCCATGGTACAGGAATGCCTGATGAGGGAACCGGGAGGCCAGGACCTCCTGAAGGAGAGACTCTCAGTGAGAAAATCTAGCGTGATGTCTTCTTCTTCTGCCATTGATCTGCTGAATGTTAAAAACCTCTCATTTGACAGAATTACCTTTGTCCTGCCTCTGTCTCTGTCTCTGTCTCTCTCTTTCTGCTGGATGTCATAAGCACCTGTTTTGATGGTGTTTACTTTCTGTTCATTGCTTCTGTCTATCTGCTACTGTCTATTCATTCTTTTACTTTTACACAACTATGGTGGTTTATTCTTCATAGCACCAACCCAGGAGGTAAATAGCTTACCCCTGGCTCCTACATTTCAAATTCATCAGTGTAAGCTCCCATGGTGACCTTTTCTACACATTTAAAAAGCCTGTGCCTTTATTGCACAAATTCTTGTATAACAATTTTCCTACATGTTTAACATAAA
This sequence comes from Micromys minutus, assembly GCF_963924665.1. NCBI lineage: Eukaryota > Metazoa > Chordata > Mammalia > Rodentia > Muridae > Micromys > Micromys minutus. The sequence goes on from NC_137958.1 coordinate 32,442,695, forward strand.
CAGTTTGGTTCCAAGTAAACCTATTTTCCTTCCAGTAACAGAATCATGGTGTATTGGTAGATGTGGGCACCTGCTGTGTTTTAGTTTGACTAAAGTTAATTGAATCTTCCCTGGAATTTTATAAATAAATATAAAATATTTTAATAAGGTCTTAATTACCCCCAATTCACCAAATTACTTGAGAGAAAAATGAATAATATACATCAGTATCTTCACAAGCTCAGAAGCTCTTTGATCAAGTGAGGCCAGCACATGTGAACCAGGAACTGCACATCTGCACTAACTTCCCAAAATCAAATGTGCTTGAATTTTTACTTAGATGTTTCACACATCGTTTAAAAATAGCATCAAGTCCAGTTTTTGTTAATAAATTATATTTGTTTATCAATGATAGTGAATGAGTATATGTGAAAATGAGCTCATCCTTAATACTTAGGCCCCTTTCCCATAATATTGCAACGACTCACCATCATTGAAAGATGTTATCAAGGTTTGAATTATGAATGCCACTACACTAGCGTCTAGCCTCAGAGTGTGGGCACTCTGCTCCTTCACCACTCTGAAAGCTGCACCACTTCTGCTGTCTCCAGCTCCTGAGATTTCCCACTCCCAGATGTTTAACCCATATGATTGTCAAGCTATCTTGTTTATTGTGTGGTTTATTGTCTCCAAGGAAGGCAAACATTTCCTTCATTGTATCGGTATGTATGTATGTATGTATGTATGTATGTATGTATGAATGTATGTATGTATGAATGTATGTATGTACGTATGTATGTATGTATAAATGTATGTATGTATGTATGAATGTATGTATGTATATATGAATGTATGTATGTATATATGTATGTATGTATGAATGAATGAATGTATATATGTATGTATGAATGTATGTATGTATGAATGTATGTATGAGTGAATGTATGTATGTATGAATGTATGTATGTATGAATGTATGTATGTATGTATGTATGTATGTATGTATGAATGTATGTATGTATGAATGTATGTGTGTATGTATGTATGTATGTATGTATGTATGCATGCATTTCTGCACTGGGGATGGAAACCAGAGCCTTGCTCTAGCTCTCTATCACAGACCCACATCTCCAACCCCCACACTGAGAACTTTCAGTGTTTTGCTTTCTTCCTCTCCTTCTTCTTCTCCCTTCCTTCCTTTCCTTTATCCTGTTCAACTATGCCCCTGGCTTCTTAACTATTCATCCCACATTCCGCATTTTGAGAAATAAATTCAGCTTTTAGAAATACCATATTTTAAAACTTTTTAAAAAAATTCCATTAAAATATATAAAGTAAATACCATTAAAACAAAGATAAAAAAGGGGAGAGGGGCTGGAAAGATGGCTCGGAGAACTGGCTGCTTTTGCAGGGCATCTGGGGTTCTATCTCGAAACTGTCTAGTTCTGGGTGAACTCAGTATGCTTTCCTGCTCTCAGTGAACACTGGAAGCACATGGTACATAGTCATATATGCAGGCCAAATACCCCTAAGTATTCACTACAAGTGAAGTAACCTCTTTGAAAGGGAGTGGGAGAAGCTCATTTAAAAATATATTTTATTGGATATTCTCTGTATTTACTTTTCAAACATTATATACTTCCCTTCCCATCCTCCCCCCCCCCCCCCGGCTTGCTTCCATGAAGGTGCTCCCTCTCCCAATCACCCTCTTCTACCTAAGTGCCTTGGCATTCCCCTACACTGGGAAAATGAGCCTTCACTGGACCAAACACCTCTTCTCCTATTGATGACAGACACTGCCATCCTCTGCTACATATGCAACTGTAGCCATGGGTCTCTCCATGTGTGCTCAATGGTTGGTGTTTTAGACCATGGGAGTTGTGGAGGGTTTGGTTGGTTGATAATGTTGCTCTTCCCATGAGGTTACAAACCCTTTCAGCTCCTTCAGTCCTTTCTCTAGCTCTTTCATTGGAGTCCCTATGTTCAGTCCTGTGATTAGCTGCAAGCATCCTCAACTGTATCTCTCTGACTCTGGCAGAACCTCAGAGGAGGCATCCATATCTGGTTCCTGCCTGTAAGCACTTCTTGGCATCAGCAATAGTGCTTAGGCTTAGTGGCTGCATATGGGATGGATCCCCAGGTGAGGCAGTCTCTAATCTTTTCTTCAACCCTTGCTCCTCTATTTGACCTTGAGTTTTGTTCGGGAAGGAGCTCCTTAAGAGGACTAAGGAACTGACTGAGCTATGCCTTGCCAGACCAGGCATCTTTGGAGGACGAATATCTGTGTGATTGAGTAGAGAGTTGAATATCAATATCTGAGTTAGAAAGCATTCATGGGTTAGTGAGAGAGGTGTCTGTGCTTCGGTTCTTAAAATAGGTTCATTCCAAAGCTGCAGCTTTCTGTAATGGTTTACTGTTTCTTCCTTTGGTGGTAAGTATCTCCGTTAAAAAGTCTAGGCCTCTTAAACATGTAAGTTAGTTGTGTAAGAATCTTGTGCACAGCCCTGACCTTTGACTATTTTAGTACTTGTTCCAAATGCTGTTCACACATGCCCCACACAAAGAAATACAGACAACAGCATGGAACTTTCTAGCTCAAAAGCTTCCAGCTTAATATACTTTATTTATTTAATATCATTTCTATTTTGATAAATTATCTAGTGTATTAGTAGCTTCAGATTTGTTTTAATTAATTTTTTGCAGCATCTAAATTTCTGTAAGATGAAATAAGTATTTTTATTAGATATATTTTATTTACATTTCAAATGTTGTCTCCTTTTAATCAATTTGTAGATTTTTTTAACATATTTACTTTATTTCTCACTCAATGTCCTGGTTACCTCATCCCATAGTCCTTCTCCCTCCCCTTCTCCTCTGGACGGGGGAGGGTCTCCCTGGGTATTTCCCCCATCAAGTCTCTGTGAGGCTAGACCCTTCCTCTCCTACAGAGGCCAGACAAGGGAGCCCAGCTAGAAGAACATATCCCACAGTACAAGCAACAGCTTTTGGGATAGTTTCTGCTCCAGTTGCTTATGGCCCACATGAAGGTCAAGCTGCACATCTGCTACATATAAGTGGGGAAGCCTAGGTCCAGCCCATGTATGTTCTTTAGTTGATGGTTCAGACTCTGAGAGCCCCAAGAGTCCAGGTTAGTTGACTCTGTTGCTCTTCCTGTAGAGTTTCTATCCTCTTTGGGACCCACAATTCTTCTTCCTATTTTTCCATACAAGTCCCCAAGTTCCATCTACTGTTTGGCTGTGGATGTCTGTATCTATCTGAGTCAGCTGCTGGGTGGAGCCTCTCAAAGAACACCATGCTTCTTCTGTCTGGAAGCAAAACAGAGCATCATTATTAGTGCTTGGTGCTTGGCTGTGGGATGGGTCTTGAGTTAGTCTGGTTATTGTGTGCCCATTCCCTTAATCTCTGCTTCCTCTGCTGTGTCTGCCTGATCACAGACCACAAAGCCTCTCCCTCCCTCCCCCACTCTTCTACTCCCCTTCCTTCATCCCCTTCTCCTTAGAGAACAGCCCTCACTCCAACCTGCTGTGGCATATCAAGACAAATGAGGGCTAAGTGGATCTTCTACCACTGAACCCAGAGCAGGCAGCCTAGCTAGGGGAAGGGATCTAAACATAAGCAGGAAAGTCAGAGATAGCCCCCTCTCCATGAGGAGACCCACATTAATATCAAGCTGCATATCTCCTACATATATGTAGGGGGTCTAGGTGCAGTCCATGCATGCTGTTTAGTTGGTGGTTCAGTCTCTGTGAGCCCCCATGGGCTCAGGTTAGTTGTCTCTTTAGGTCTTCTGTGGTGTCCTTGACCCCTCTGTCTCCCTCAATTCTTCCCCTGACTCTTCCACAAGAGTTGTTGAGTTCCACCTAATGTCTGGGATTTTCATCAGCTGTTGGAGGAAGCCTCTAAAATGACAGCTATGCTAGGGTCCTGTCTGTACACCTAGCAGAGAATCATTAATAGTGTCAGGATTGGCTCTCTCCCATGGGGTGAGTCTCAAGTTCAGCCAGTTATTGGTTGGCCTTTCCCTCAGTCTCTGTTCCATCTTTATTCCTGCACATCTTATAGGCAGGACAAATTTTGAATTGAAGGTTTTGTGGGTGTACTGGCATCCTCCTCCCTCCACTGGAAGTCCTATCTGGATGCAGGAGGTACCCACTTTAGGTTCAATATCCCCATCTGCTAAGAGTCTCAGCTAGGGTCACCTCCATACCCACCCAAGGGCCTCCTTTGTCCCAGATCTTCTCTCAGAAATGCCTCTTCCTACACAGATTTCCCTTCTCTCTCCCATCCCTCTCACCCTTACCCCCATCTCTCCCCACCTAATACATACCTCCATCCCCCTCCCCATTCCCTCTCTCACCCAGTTCCTTCTCTTCATCTACTCCCAATGTCTATTTTATTTTTTCTTCAAAGTGAGATTCAAGCATCCTCCCCTGAGCCCTCTCTGTTACTTACCAGATTAACATTTTCATTTACAAGAATTATAGCTGAAATGAGATTTGGGATCTAAATTGTTCAGGTTAATTCCACTGGCCTAGCAAATTCTCTTCCTACCTCCTTCAGAAATGACCCCAGATGAATGAGACTGGAGGATTTAACCCACTACACTCATGACCATGCCTCCAAACAACCTGGACAGTATGCAATCACTTTGGTAGGCTTCTCTTACTCTGAGAAGACATCACTTCAGTTTCTTCTTAGCCAAGGCTTGAAGAATTCTTGAATTCTGAATAGATCAATGAAGCAAATTCAGATCAGAAGCCTTTACAAAAGACAGGATTTGCTGAATACATACTGATAAATCTGGGAGATTCAGAGATATAACCACAAGTTATAAACATGAAATTCAGGTCCCTCATCTAGAATTAGATACATGTCCTCACATTCTCAAATTGATATTAATAGAACTTTTGTTTATTTAAATGTCTTACTTACAAAGTAATATGACATAAAAATATTCATGCCCTCTTTTACATGAAGAAAACTCGGTATTGTTAGTGCTTAATCTTAGGTATTGAAAAAGCAAGTAAAAATCTCATAAGTGGTTCTGCATTTATGTTTATATTTGATTAATTAATTGAGCAGGGGAAGTATTAGTTAATATGTAGCTTCACAATTCACAATACCAATGTTGCACTAGGCAAAGCTGGAACATTCCAAAGGCAGGGTTATCACCATTAAACAACTTCTCTGAGTTGGTTTCAGAATGAAATATATACTTTGCTGGAAAATACCTTTCATTATAATTTGCATATTTAAAATATCAGATGAGACTGTAGTAATGTAATGATTAGAACATGAGCTGCTATACTTTAGCTTAGTGGTGTCTGACCCTTTAGATATTTTGGATAGAGAAGAATTATCTTTGACAACTAGCTCAAAGTATATCTTCTTCATAGGATCATTTCCTATGCCTCACTGGTCAGAAACCAAAGAGTTCTTTATCATTGATAGCCACCTACCCACTAGGAGAGAGAAAGTTGTATCTGGCAGGATTCATGTGTACCATTTTGGAACCTACAGACTCTCTACAGCATATTGTAGCTGAGGAGGCAGAAATGTGTTTAGGCTGTAGGAATAGATGAATTCTAGGAACATCTGTTTCTTATTGAGACAGCAATTACTGGTTAGCTGAGAAGGGAGCTAGAGAAGACACCCCAACTCACTGCTGCTTGAGTATTTCAGCTGACTAGTATATTCATGTGCAACTGGGAATGGGTACTTCTTATATAACAAAATTTCATTTGCCATGAGAAGTTGAGAAGACATTGAGAAATTTCTTGTTGGCAAAACACACCATTGAGAACTGTATAAACCAAAGAGCATCTCTAATATGGGAATAGTAACTTATTCTAAGCCTTAGCTGGGTTCAGTTTCTCTGCAGAACCTCCTGGGAGTAAATGAGTGTTGTGGTCAGTTTAGAACCATGCCACTCAAGGTGGCAAGGATGAAAATAGTAGTGTCATGTTGGGAAAGCAGCATATGTTTTCCTAGTAATGACATCTTCTGTGTTTACTATTTGGGGAGGGGGGAAATGCAGGTGTGAGTTTTTGAACAGTGGCCAAGGACAGTATGCCTGGTTGGCAGCCGCTCTCAAGTGAGTCATGGTTCACTGTCTGTCAGTTTTTATAACTGTTTTCACTACTAATTTAGATCTGCGATGCAGTGTGCAATTAGCTCTATTGTGGAAGCAGCTGTCGTAGTTTTTTACAATGGTACTCTCCCTGCTGGCGCTCACAGGGCTGGTTGTGGTTGTCCCTATGCGGCAGACAACAATGGCAGTTGTAAAGTGGGACCTAGATGAGCCCCTGTGGGTTAGGACCTTCCCTGTACATGGGGCTCTTGCTTATTCACCCCGACTGTAATGAGATCTCTCACAGCACTGCTATGAGAGTGACGAAGGAAGTTACCTCTTGCATGACAAACTCCATGGAGGCTGGTGAACTGCCAATGTGCCTTCACCCTCCTGTTGGTTACAAAGAAGTGACATATTAAGGACCAGAGAAGAAGGAGGCTATGTTAACATGGCCCAGCACCACTGAATCAAAATTTGCATTTTATTAAGACCCTCAGGCAGTTCAATACACGTTAAGTGAAAGAAGCCTACATTAGAACATTTCTGCTTGCTCCCTCCGAGCAGCAGCTAGCCATGTCACGAACCGACTCCTACTTACTAGCTGTTATTGAGAAGCACTGTAGTTTACCAAATTCAGAAAGAGCATTTGTCATTTCCCGGAATACCTTTTACTGTCCATTTCCTTCTCTTAAAAAGACAAGCTTACTGAGTCTAAGAATGTTGCCTGCTTTGTTCATTCCAGTGTCTGCAGCAAGTTTGAATTGTAGTCATTACACAGTAAAGAATGAAGAAATGTGAGGGGTTACTTGAGCAAATAGCCCAGTAATGGGCAGATCTAGTTCTACAATCCCAGCAGTTGTCTCAGGCCTTAGAGAATCCATGCTCCAGGTGGCAGATCCGAGAGGAATAGGGAGGCAGAATAGGAGCTATGCAACAATGCCGAGTTCCACACCACAAACCTAGGCAGCTTAGGAAGAAGCGCTGGGTCAGAATTTTCTTCCCTAATATTTATAACTTGAGAATTAGCAGTCTTCTTGCGGGACTGGAAGAATTCCAGTGAATTCTCCCTAATATTCCTTGGGAATTCTACCCTCCGTAGACCACAGGAAAAGCAGTGGTGGACAATAGGTATTCAAGAACTGGAATAGTTACCAGTGGATTCTGCTTTCCTTGGTCCATCCTTGGTAACCAGGACAACCAGGACAACCCTACCCGTGAACTGGTCAGAATGCTATGTCTGTTGAATGCCCCTTCTAAATGAGTAGAGAACTTGAGGCCTTTGGCTGACATTTTGACTCTTTTGAATACCTCTGTGAACCAACCAAGACTTGCTAGTTCACTCATGGGATGGAAACCCAACAACTCCTAAAAGGGTTCTGAAATTCTGTCCTGTAATTCTTATGAACAAGGACAGACATTTTCACCCAAAGTGGTTGCTTTTTTCCCCCCATTTTTATTGGATAGTCTCTGTATTTACATTTCAAATGTTATCCCCTTTCCATCCACTCCCACACCCCTCCCCATCCCCTTGAATCCATGAAGGTGCTCTCTCGACCACCCTATCCCACCTCAGCATCCTGGCATTCCACTACACTGGGAAAATGAACCTTCACTGGACCAAAGGTCTCTCCTCCCACTGATGCCAGACAATGCTATCCTCTGCTACATATGTAATTGGGGCCATGGGTCTCTCCATGTGTGCTCATTGACTGGTGTTTTCATCCCTGGAAGCTTTGGAAGGTTTGGTTAGTTGATAATGTTGTTTGCAAATGGGGTTACAAACCCTTTCAGCTCCTTAAGACCTTTCTGAAGCTCCTTCATTGAGTTCCCCATGTTCAGTCCAATAGTTAGCTGCAAGCATTCTCATCTGTATCAGTATGGCTCTAGAAGAGCCTTTGAGGAGGCATCAATATCAGGCTCCTGCTAGTAAGAATTTCTTGGCATCAGCTATAGTGCTTGGGTTTTATGGCTGCATATGGGATGGATCCTCAGGTGATATACAGTCTCTGTAGATCTTTTCTTCAATCCCTGCTCCTCTATTAGTCTCTTAATTTCCTCCCATGAGTGTTTTGTTATCCCTTCTAAAAAGGACCGAGGCATCCACATTCTGGTCTTCCTTCTTTTTTGAGCTTTGTAAGGTCTGTGAATTGTTTCTTGGGTATTCCTGGTGGTTGCTATACTAGACAGCACTATGTTAGGACTTTCAGGATGTTTTATGTACATCAATGTTCAGGGCACTAAGATTTGAGATGTATTGCTTCCAGACCTGAGCTTCTACACATCAAAACATTCAGTACATGAGATAGTATCTAAAATGTAAAGACTCAAGTGTATTTTTAGAAATCACTTGAGTGACATTTATGAATAGGATCCATTTAGAGGTTTTTTTTTTCCTCTTCTTAAATATAAACAAAAGGATGAAGGGGTAGGCTAGGACTATGGTGTTATGAAATCAGGATCATAATGTTACACCACAAAATGCTTCATTTCTATTTTCCCTGGGGCACAATAGTTTTCACTGTGGCTGAACTTATCACTTAATTTATAAATGGTTAGAGTTTAACATTTTCACCATAATGCTTTGGTCAGAGTGATCAATGGATACTGTAACTTGGGACTATTCAAACATGGATTGCCTTGAAATATATATATATATATATATATATATATATATATGTGTGTGTGTGTGTGTGTGTGTGTGTGTGTGTGTGTGTATCAGTATAGGTATAGATTGATATTGATATGTGTGTGTTTGATATGTACATTAGTGTGTGTATAGGTATAGGTATAGATTAATACTGATATACATGTGTTTGATGTGTACATTAGTGTGTGTGTTGTATGTGTGCATGCCAGTGTGCATGTGTGCACAATAGAGGAACACCATGGTGCCAGTCCTGTCTTCTTTGAGGCAATCTGCTTGTTGTTTGCTGCTGCAATATATAGCTGGCTGGCCTGTGAGCTTCCAGGGAGTCTCTAGTCTGTGCTTCCCAAATCAACATAGGAGCAAGTTACAGACACGTGATACCATGACCGGCCGTGGTTACTGGAGCCTCTTACTCAGATCTTCATACAAGACAAGCACCTTACCCAGGCAGCATGTCTTCAACCCTTCCACCCCCCAAAACATTTAAACAACAAAAACTTATCTTGGATTTAAACATTTCAACTTATCCCTTCAAAATAAGCCTAGGAAATATCTTTTTAAAGGGAGTGTCATAGTTAAAATTTTATTGCTGTGAAGAGACACATGACCAAGACAACATTTATTTATTTATATTTTTCCTTTCACATTGGCTTATTTATTTTCACAATGCCACAAAGAAGTCCCAAATCTTTACAATTCTTTACCTGCTCTCATGTATTTTTTTTAAAAAAGAAAAGCCCTAGAATATCAAATCATGTTTAAAAATTTTTAACTGAAATTATTTAAGTTAGGACAATGACAAAATGTGCCAGTCAACCAAAATTCCAAACTACTGAACCTCTGAATTAAGAATGAACCATGACTGGATCTCACCCCGTTTCACAGCTCTGCAGGCTGAGCACCTATCACTAATGCTAGTGCGCGGCCATGCCGTTCACATTCTCAGAGCATGTGTCTATATCCGACACGCTGAGGTGTAAAGCCATGTCTTACCAACTTTTTATTTGTACAAACTCCAGTAAAACTAGCCGGCCTGTGATACATCCACGATCATCTGATTAACAGAGCACGGACATTTTGTAACTATACAATTTATAAGCAACTAATAAATTTTTCAAATGTTAGTAATATAATAAAGTTATAAATAGTTTATCTTCTTATTTTCCTTATATATTTTTATACTCATGCACCTCATTTATCTGTCTAGTAGACTGTTAAACTCTGGATTTAAATATGACTAAGCATAAAACAAAAGAGATGAGTGTGACTGTCTAAGCCAGTAAAAGCTACTAACTTGGAGACAAATTCAACCTAAGGCAAACACGAAGAAAGTTGGATTTGACATTGGGTTCTTCATAGTTCGACCTGTCAAGTACACATGGCTGAAATTATGAACGTCTATGTGCCACAAAGCTAACTCCATCACCAATGGAATGTCCACTACTTGAAGAAAGGCCCCTCTAATGTTAAGCTCTGCAGGATGTGGAGACTGAAGTGGTAGGCAGCCATATTAGCAAGGTTTTAAGACCTAGTCAACATACACATCTATGTGGAATTTCCATTTAAATCACAATGTCTATACCAAGAGAACCTAGGCTAGCAGTACTACAGTGCTAACCAAAAGGTACCATTCCATCCGTTCTCTCCCCAAGACAATATGTATAAAAGTAAATATTTAGTTGATGCTTGCTTACAAGTTTCACAGGTTCATTCCATTACCAGCATGGTTGGAAGTATGGCAGCGTGCAGGTAGACACGCTGCTGGAAGATCCCAGAGTTCTACGTCTTGATCTGAAGGCATCCAGGAGGAGACTAGAGTTCCAGACTGGGCAGAGCTTGAGCACAGAGACCTCAAAGTCCACCCTCTCAGTGACATTCTTCCTCCAACAAGGCACCTCCTAATAGTGCCCACGGGCCAAGTACTCAAACAGGTAAGACTATGGAGGCCAAACCTATTCAAAGCACGGGTTGGGAATAGGGTAAGGGAAGTAATCCAACACAACTTTTCTGAGACATATTACTTATACAACTGTGTTACAGATTTATAATATAATCATTGTTTTTTTATAGTTTAAAATCCCAATCAACAAGGAAAATGACGTCACCAAGGCAGAAGAATAGATTTTTTTTTTTTTTTGGATTTGGCTGCCTATCTCCTCTGAAACCCAACTGGCAGCTATCTATAGGCAAGAATATCACTAGGAATATCTCGGACTCAGGCATGAGGCCAAGCTGACCTTTGAACTTTTGAACAAGCAGGGGAGAAAGGCTATGATCAAAAGAGGAAAAGGTGAGTTCTCTCAGAACACTTCACCCCTTCCTGAAGCAGAGAATCCTTCTCGACAAAGTTTCTGTCAAAGGAAAAGGAGATGGAGGCAGATGCTCGTCTTCCCCACTATTTGCTATAATGGATCTTTCACATCTATCTCATACCATTAGACATTCTGCAGCACTGTCAAGGTTAGAGCACCTGAGAACAAACAATTAAGACACAGTGAAGGCATGGCTCAATGGAATGGGTGTGAAGATCTTGGTGGTTACTCTCCATCCTAGGCAATGGCGATAAACTAGCCAATGGTATCATGTTGTAGAAAATGACTCATGGAACTTTCAGGCTCCAGTCTAGCCAACTTTCCCCAGTGGCTGGGGCACTCTGATAAAGTCCCTTTTGTGTGAAGATGTAACTGTAAGTAGGTGAACAATAACACGTGTCAGGAACATATAGCTCTAACATCAGTGCAGATGTGATTCAGGACTGATCCAACACATGTTCAGTCTTGTCAAGCCACAAAGCAACTACAGATCAACAATTAGCCACATGGAAGTCACTGGCCCGGTATAGAAGAGGTGATCTGAGCCCTGGTCTTCTTGCTTTCTCACGTCATGAAGCACTTGCAGACCAGACCTCAGGCACAGAAAATGCCAAAGTGGTACTGACCCCACTTTCACTCCAGCCCCATCAAACCTGGTGTTCTGCCTAAGAATATTCTAGGCCAAGAGGTAAACCCTAATCATCACATATCTATGAAATATTATGTATAACTGTGTCTACTCCATGTGTTCAAGAAGCAACCTCAGAAACCTTATCTAACACCTAGACACATAACACAGACACACACACAACCCTCACTAACTACAGATTTCAAACAACATGGTTCCTGGATAAAGACAATCTGAAATGCTCTCTGATCAGAGGTGGTCACAAATCAGTCAGCAGTACCATCTGATGGCAATGTCTGAAAGGTCTCACCAGATGATGGAGAAGAACCAAGACTGTCATTTGACCTCAAAGCACAAGAGGCCACCTGGCATGACATTAGAACTCAACCCCAGGTTGTGCTTGCTATCAGCCAGCTCACCCAGGCAGAAATAAGTAGCAAATATTGTCCTCTCCAAATAATACTCAAAAAGGCTGGAAGTAATTATCATTTTTCCATACATAAGTCATCTGAGGAAAAAAAGAAATTATGAAAGTATCTAGACCAGAGAAGAAAAAGGAAAAGGAAGGGGAAAGGATCATCATGAGACACTATTCATCGAACCAAACTTCGCATAAGGAACGAAGGTGTGAGCAAAGGGCTGGAAGTCAACACTTAAAGCCACAAGGACAAAACAGTTCCCAGATCGTGAGATGAAAATGACCATTATGGAATTTTCTGAGGTTGGTTGTCAAACTCAATTCAAAGAGAAGTTCACCCAAGCACCTCATAAGCAAAAGTAAAAAGAGAAGAAAATATCCAGTGGCAAAGAAAAAGGGGTTAGAGAGGCTCAGAGGTTAAGAGCACTGACTGTTCTTCCAGAGGTCCCGAGTTCAATTTCCAGCAACCATATGATGGCTCACAACCATTGGAAATGGGATCTGATACCCGTATTTTAGTGTGTCTGAAGCTAGCTAAAGTATACTCATATAAATAAGTCTTTAAAAAAAAGAACAAAGAAAAAAAAACAAAGAATAAAACAAAGCAACAAGAACTGTCACATTCAAAGGGACATGACTCAGTAGATTTCTCAATCAGAAATGTTGCATGTTAGGAGACACCAGGGCAAGACACTCAAAGTCCTGAAGGGAAACAAGATACCTATCAAGGCTGCCTGTAGAAGTAAAAAAACTAAAAACTTCCCCAGATAAAATCTAGGGAAGCGCCTTATCACTATTTTAGTTTCTCTTGTTGCGTTGATGAAACGCCCACATGAAAGCAATGTAAGGGAGATAAGGCTTGTTCTGACTCATCTTTGTAGGATACAGTCTCTCTCAGTTGTGGGGGGGGGCAGTTGGTCATATCACATCTACACCCAGGAAGCTTCAACTCATGTTTCCACTTTCCCAGTCCTAATCTCTCAATGGCATAGCCAGAGAGCCTAGAAGAGCCCTATCCCCACATCCACAATGTGCCTGGAGGCTGGTCTCCTAGGTGATTCTAGATCCTGCCAAGCTGACAATCAACATTAGCCAACAACAGCACTGTGGCTGCTTCCCAAGCATTGCTAAGAGGAGGTTTTCAAGCTAAAGTGAAAGGTTATTCACACATTATACAAGAAATAAAAATGCCCATGAGAAAACATAAAAACACACATGGCATAAGCAATAAGTCATGCTCAGAGCTCTCTATGACTGTAAGATTGATGTACTATGGTTTGAAAGAAAATGGCCCTCATAGGCTCATAGGGAGTAACATTACTAGGAAGTGTGGCCTTGTTGGAGTAGATGAGTCATTATGTAGGAACTGTGTCTGCCTGTGTGCTACCCTGCTTCCTGCTACAATGAAATAGACTAAATCTCTGAACTGTAAGCCACCCCAATTAAATGGCTTTTCTTTAAAAGAGTTGTCATAGTCATGGAAACCTTAACTAAGATCCGTATAAAGAAATTTTCATCTCCACTGAGAGGGCTGAAACCCCAAAAGCTCTAGAAACAACAGCTGTATCTATCATAAATTAAGTGGTGCAAATGACAGAAGTTTGTCATCGAAATCGTAAGACACAGCAAGAGTTTATTGTCAGTTTGGCATTTACCATACAGCATCACAACTGCCTTGCCCCATTATTAGCTAACAATGTTTATCAATGTTGTTTCTAATAGCAATGCAAATCCCACCTCTTAAGTTCTGGATAACCATAATATACCCTCAAAAAAAAAAAAAAAATGCTCTCCACATAAACCAGAAAAAAAAAAATGGTGGTAGCTCACTTTCTGCTTTCAAAACAAAGTGATAAGGATCAAAGGCACACAGCATTATCCCAAAAGCTGACACAGTTACCAGGAACGCACAGTTGACGGCTGAGAAATAAATCCACACATTCACAGTCAATTGGATTTTTGACAAAGGCACATGAATATAATGCTGAAAGGGTGGTCACTCCAATAGGGGAGTGGAGCTGGGATATTGGGAGAACATACCCACAATGTGGTGCTTGAGAGACAAGGGCAGGGTGATCATGAATTCTAGGTCAGCCTGCCCTACCTAGTGAAACCCTGAAACAATAACAAAAGAAAATGAAAACATAGGCAAGAGAAAGGCAGGACTAGACTTCGGGCAACTAAGGATCCAGTAAGATGAAGAGATGATGAATAGACCTAAGAAAATACTGACAGACCACGCATCTAACCGAGGGTTAACATCTACCAAAAATCTGCCTATCTTTAGGAAAAGGGAGAGCCCAGTAATGAGATATTACCTTTATAGCCTCTAAGGATGTCTTTTATGTTTAGGGAAAGGAGTGATAGAAAGAGCTACTGAGGGTGGGTACTGAGGAAATGAACTCATTCTTCTTGGTTCAAATGTAAATGACTATAGTCATTAGGGAAAGCAGTATAGAGGTTTCCCAGAAGCCTGAAAATGGGACTTCCAAAAGGCTTAGAATTGTTTTTCTAGCTAACACACACACACACACACACACACACACACACACACACACACGTAAAATCAATAAATTGAAGGAACATATTCATCCTCACATTCATTGCAAAATTATTCATAATGGCAAAGATATGGAATCCCCTAAATATCTGCCAGTGAATGGAAGGATTCATAGTGTCTTATACACAATGGAATAATAATCAGCCTTTAAAATCGGCAAAATTTGAACCCAGTGACGTTATGGTAAGTGACACAGGCAAGGTACAAAAGCTAAACATTGCAAGTCTTGCTTACATGTGGCTTTTAATTAAATTCAAGCTCAGAGACGAAAGTGTTCAGGAGGGAGGGAGGGAATGGCAAGTAATGTCAAGATAACACAATTTCAGAAGCGCCAGAGAAATGGGTTTTGAAAAATTCCAGAGCAGGGCCATCATAGGCATTAACGATATGTTATTTATTTCAAAAAAGAAAGCAAATTAAAAATTCTCACTATAGAAAATGATAGGTAAATGCAGTGATAGATATGTTAATTACCCTGCTTTAATCACACCACGTTGTTTACATATATCAAAAATGACACTGTGTCCCATAAATGTATGCAATTATGATTCGTCAATCAAAAGTATTAATTTTTTCAAAAAAAAAGAAACAAAGATGCTCTTGTCTCAAAGACTTGATGTAAAAAATACCTGCAAACAGCACATAGTTCTATAATTGAAGAAAGCTAAATACAGCAATTCACCCAGTTTCACGTGAAATTGTTTGGCATACCCGATTGACTTCGGAATAGCTAAGTACTATATTACCGGGGCAGTTTTTCAGCTGCCATTCCTTTGTCCCAGAAAAACTATAACATGTATCAGGTTGACAAAAATCTAAGCAGCAAACATAGGAAATCCAGTTTCTTCCTTCACTAAAGTAGGACAGAAAGAATTAAAACAAGCATGGCGGCTCATTAAGAAACAGATTATTTAATCCCAGCATTTGAGAGGTAGAGGCAAGAAGAGCTCTGAGTTTGGGAACAGCCTGGTCTACAGAGTGAGTTCCAGGACAGTCAGGGCTATGCAGAGAAACCCTGTCTTGAAAAAACAGACAAAAAACAACAACAACGCAAATTAAGCTTATGTTAGATGTTGTATATTCCAGACACCTTCCCCAACCCTCCACAACAGAGCAGTCATGAAGACAAGCACAGACTTGCAGAGATTGATTTATTAAAGGAAATACAAAGAATAAGATAGTAAGAATGGTTAGGTAAGACCTTTGGAAGCACTCAGACCTGGCGTAGGTGAAGCCAGGAAGGTCTCTGATCACAGAGTGTCTCTGGGAACATTTTGGCCTGATTTTCCTGAAGTTCTGAACAGAGTAGATTGAACGCTTTCACCTCTGCCCTGCCCCTGTGACCCTGTGACCTGAGACCTGTGAATGGGTCATTGGAAAAGAAGTCTTCGCATATTGAATCTAAGGCCTCAGGATGAAATCATTTTGGATCATCTACCTGGGTCCTGAATCAAATGGCAAGTGACTTTTCTTTGTATTAGGAAAACACACACACACACACACACACACACACACACACACACAGGGGCAGGGGGAACATATGAAGACAATTATACAAACATAAGCTAAGGATCAACAAAGACTGCTGGCAGGCACCAGCAAACTAGACAAAAACCATACACTAGATTTTCCCTCGGAGCCTTGGGATGAAGCCATGCTTGCCAGAATCTCAAGTTCACACTCCTGGTCTCAATGCCATGAGAGCGGATTCTCCCATTGTTTTAACCCAGCCTGTTTGTGGTCATTTGCTTTGGCAGCCGCAGGGACTAAGCTGAAAATGAGAAGCTGTATTTTAGAGTCCTGCATCCTACAGGATGGACCAGCACTAAGCCTCTGTATCCTTCCGTCTCTGGCTAGGGAACCCTGGCTTCTTTGTAACTGGACAGTGGGACCAGAAGGATGATGCACTGTGGCTGCCACACAAGCCTTCAGAGAAGCAAAGGGCAGAGGACAGCCTTTGCTGGTCAGAAGCTTAGTCTGTAAATAATAGATGTTGCTTAGATGGGGATCCCAGTATAGAATATAACGAAGCAAAATCACCAGCATATGAGTAGAGTCAGGGAAATGCAAAGTTATCTAAAGTTCTGCTTGAGATGAGTTTAAAGCAACAAGGCTTCTTACATGAGCTCGTGGTCCATGCAGATTAGTGCTCTGAAAGGAGGGTGGAGGAGAGATAGGCCTGAGCCCTTTAAGCTGCAAACTTAAAGCGGTGGGGATTTTAACCTAGTCGCTTTTTAAAGAATTGTCTATACAGATTGAAATAAATCAGAGGGAGTCAACAAGGAACGTAGTGACTATAAAAGGAAAGAAACATAAATACTCAGCAGGCAGACTCAAGACTTTGTCTGAAGACCACAGAGTATTGTTTTAAAAATGAGTCTCCTGAGTAACCTCAGATCTGAGCTATGAGTCACATGGCAAGGCTCCAGAAACCCTGGTCTGTCGGGATGAAAAGATCTTGCTAAGATTGAAAAAAAAAAAAAAAAAACTTCATTGCACAATAATTTTGAAAAGACATGTTATTTGTAGTTTGCAGACCTTCATTGATAATGTTCCTTCACTAATATTGGCTTAAACTGCTTAAACTCTGGCTTAGATGCTTATCTGTTGAGGGAGATGATAAAATCTCTTTCAGTTTTTGAGAGGTTTAAGTGTGTCAGAACAGTTTATCCACCGTGTAGATTCTGGTGTCCTATAGCAGGTTTTATGGAGCTACACAATACGTCTAAACTCAAGTCAAACGGCCTTAGGTACCCATAATCCCCCGACTCAAACACACTTACTACTGGATTTTCAGGACATAAATCCGTCTAGATTTTGCAATTCATATATACACATATGCATGCTTCCCTAGTCTTATTTCCTTATGTCCAAATAAATTAATTTTCCAAAACATCTTTTTTTTTTCAAAAATAATGGGCTTTAGACAATTTTCCCAGAAGACTTTTAATGGTCATTTATGATAAATATTTCTAGAGCTGACCCACATCTGGATTTTTGTTTCCTGAGCTGAGAAAGACATAAGCTATTCTTTAGGAAGAGTCATGTGACTGTTCCTGGTCTGTTTGTTCAAATGGAACCCAAGGTCTTACACCCAAAGGGAGGCTGAGCAATGGTGAGTCTTCACAAATCTCTTTCCCACTGAAATGGGGTCCAGTGGAAAGGATGGGTCCTGAGCTGGAATGAGGTTTTGTTTTGGATACTTCATTATTATAGACAGTTTGTACTGAATGTCTTTATGTTTTTGCGTATATGAAAATGTGTCTAGTTACTTCCGTAGAATAACTTCCTAGGAATATTCTTGTTTAGAGGTCTGTACATTTTAACTTTTTGATAACTGTTAACTCTTGTGGGTTGATATGGGACAAGTCATCTTAGTTGTCGATGGGTCCATTGCTAAGGCAGAGGGTCCTGAACTGTGTAAGCGCAGATAGGAACTGAGAGGAGGCAGCACCCATCCCTTTCTGCTTCTGAGTTTGGATGTGATGGGCCCCTACTTGAATGTGATCCAAGCTCCCACTGTGTTGACTTCCTCACCAGGATGGACTGTACCTTAAGGTGAGCTAAAGTAAATCCTGTCTCTCTTAAGTTGCTTTTCCTGTAATATACAGGAAAGACATGGGGCAACCATAAAATAGAAGCACACAGTCTTCCCTTTTTGATAACCTGAATCCATCACAAAATAGCAGGCTTCTTCCTGCTTCATCTCCTGGTGTTGCTGTGGCTGCAGGTGCTCCTCTGTTATGAGTTGACCCCTCTTTGTCTACTTTTGTGTTGTTCTAAGTAAGACATTTTTTATTTTTTTTTTTTGCCTTAGTACTTGAACATGTGTTTCACATTCAGTGTTTTACTTAACAGTAGATTTGGAACCATTTAAATATCTAAGTATCCCCATCTAAGCTGAAGGGAATTGAAGGTGAAATATTGAAGATGTTCTACAGACAAGAAGGTGACAGGGCTCACTTGATGAGGGTAAAAGAAGAAAGCTTTGTGATGGTCTGCATATACAGAGATATATGCACGTGTTACAGTTAAGATGGAAAATGGCCCTCTGTAGGCCCAAGTGTTTATAGTCCTGGTTCCAAGTTGATAGAAATATTTTGAGAGATTGTGGAACTTTTGAGAGGTGTAAGCTCGCTGAAGAAATTGAGTCATTGGGGGTTGGCGATGATGTTTTCAGCTCAGCTTCTCATTTTACCTCTGCTCCTGTACCACTAAGATATGAGCAAGCATCCTGCTGTTCCTGGTACTGTAGCTCACAGCCATCTAGTCATGTTATATCCCCTGCTATGACTGTGCCCTAAGCCTGAGCAGAAACATTTTTTCTTAAGATGCTTGATCAAGGAATCGGTCACAACAACGAGAAAAGTAACCAACAACCAACCTTTTTTACCACTTTTTTATGATTTGTGCCACAATGCTCTAAAACGATACAATATTTACCATTGTTAAATTTTTACAGCTAGAGCATAGTTCAAGGAAGGACCAGCTATTCACACTCAGTCATCACTTACTCTAGTCCTCGTGCTGATAGAAGAGCTCTAAGTCATTCTGTAATTATCACTTCCATGCCACATGTAATTCATTTTCTTGGGTGACGTGAACACAGGAGACAATAAGTTTAAAAACCTGAGGCTAGCCCCCAAGTGGACATCCAACAGCTCTCCACAAAAGATTCATTCAAAATGAACCTCACTGCACATCATGACAAAAAAGCATGCACATCGGTATTTGAGCATCAGATAGAAAAGGAAAAGCTTTCTCTCTCTTGAGAAATCTCACCTGCAACTCTACTCTAATTTTTTTTATTTATTAGTTAGCTGATTTTTATTGATTCATAATAAAAGGATATATATATATATAGTTTATATGAGAAACAACAAGATAAGTTAAAGACTAACAGCTGTGCTTAGGAAATTAAAGCTGTGGTTTCAGTGTCAGGAGCTGGGGCATAAGCTCCCTGAAGAAAGGAGTTTCAGACCTCCTTTCAAAGAATTGCCACTCAAAGTCAGGAAGAAAAATGTACTCACAGTAACAGTTGCATACTTTCCTAGAAACCAATGGCCTGTGGTAGAAATCTATCAGAAAAACAAGACAGGTATAGAAAGATTTAGAATTTCAACATTACTAGTCGTACAAAGCAAAATGTTTAATAGTTTCCGAAGAGTTTGCTAAAAGCATAGTCATCTTTGTGAGTTGATAGTGGCAGGTGGTGTCTGGGACCCCCAAGAGAAACCATCATCTGAGGATATTCCATTTTCTCATATGAAATGAAGTATAAGCTGAATGTTTTAAATCAAGTTAGGTTACTGACAAATTAAGCATCCCTAATCCACAATGTTGGAACTTGATATGCTTTAAATGTAGACCATTTTCTTTTTTCATTTTGGAATAGCTGCATAGGCTTTCTAGAGGAGCATCCATGATTTGAAGAAAAAAGCTAAGTCCTTTAAAAACCCCAAATTGCTTAAGTGTCAGTTCTTAAATAGTGAACCGTGAGTTTTCTTAATAGAGGGCTGTGCAGTTTACACTCAACACATCGTAAATGCTACTCAAACAGGCATCACACTCTCTTGTTTTTAGAAAAATGGTTTGATGCTTAGTAGAGATTTACCTCCTTTGAAATAGTTTTAAACTGTGGTGTGTAGAGAAATTTTCATCCAGCAACATGGCTGCTTTGGCAAGCAATCACATCCAAAGACCACACATCCAAAGGGTCTGTGTTATTTGGCTGGAATAATACACCTTTAATTCCTCTGGCTGGAATAGAGACACACCCCGACTATACATCTTTCATTTCAAACAATGAAGGTAAAGTTAGTTTGTGGAAGTAAGCAACCATTTCTGAAGGTAACATCTAGTTGGGGGGCAAAGTGATAAATCAGAGAAAGATTTGATAGGATGAGTCAGTGATAAAATAAGCCCGACTCTTAGTAGAATAGAAAAGAGGCAACTTAAGAGAGCAGCAGAGGAGGTGGGGGCGAGGGAGAGGAGGAAGTTTTACTGGGACAGCTTTACAGAGGAAGGTTTGAAATAGACAGAATGAGCCAGAGAATGGGAACAGACTACCAGAGTTAGTTTGAGGCCAAGCAAAGCAAGTCAGTCAGAACCTGAGAGAAGCCAGTTTGAATCAGTCACCAGAACAGATGAGTTAACAACCCACCAGAGTTCAGAAAGACCTAGAAAGGCTGAGCTTATTCAGCAGAAAGCCTCCAAAATGACAATTGCGTCTTGCACATAGAAGTAACTTTTACAGTAGTGGCTTGAAGTTGCAGATATAGATTGCTGAACATAACATGCAAGAACACAATTTCATACAATTTCAATCCCCTACATCAAAAATAAAATAAAATTCTACTCATACTTAGACGCAGAGCAAACACAAAAACCCCATAACACATACACACACACACGCACGCACACACACACACACACACACACACATACACACCCATAAAAACAATCTCGGATCAAGTATTGAAAAAGCGTTTATACTGGGAGTTAGTCTTGCAGTAATACTTGTGGAAACAGACAATACTAGCACTTTACGTATTGATAAATAATCAGCCAGTAGTCACGGGGAATTTGATACACAGTGAAACCGTCTTTCAGTAAAGTGAAAAAAAAATTTAAGTGGAGAAAATTGTATCCAGTTCCTGAGCAAATATACTACTAGTACATCAGCAGTAAGAAGAATTCATGACCTTTGGTTCTGCATTCAGTCTGCTATTCGTTCCCTCCATAAGCTCTGCCTTCATGGTTTCCATGGGTGCAGTGACTGAGTTTTTTCCTACTTCCTTAGATACTTTGTATAAAAAGAAATGATTTAAAAACCAGAGAATTTGGTAAAATTGCCTCTTGGTGTGAATTCTTTTGTTGGATAAAGAAAAGTTGTTGACAGTGATACTGATATTGATTTCAGAAATGTATCTACTGTGGGGTGATTTTTTTTTTAAACTTCATTTTGAGTCAATTGTAGCAGTGTATATGATTCTACAAATGTCTCCATTATAGCTCAGCTTTTGTCTTAAAGAAATCCATTTTCATCCATGGTTTTACAAATGAAGAGAGAACAAAGATTTCAAATTTTAGCTTCTGCTAGTGATTTGAAAGTGTGTGCCACTATAAAAAGGAATAGGATTGAAGAAGCCGAAAAGTTAAGCCAATTTTTAGGTGGCCCTGTCATCCCAAACCATTGCTTATCCCAGGATTCCTTGGTGGGATATGATTGTCACGTCACTGTTCTAGACATTTACAGGTAAATGGAGGTAGCATGTTTGACTCCTGAAATACTCACAAGAAGAGATCTGGGATTTAGATTAGTGAGTACAACGTCACCTGCTGTTCACAAAACTCAAGTCTTATCACTAGTGCCACATAAAACTGGACATGGTGGCCTACTCCTGTTCTCCAGAACTCAGGAAGTAGAGGCAGAAGGATGGGAGTTCAGGGTCCTCATTAGCTACACAGCCAGCCAGTTGGGTGGCATAGGCTATAGTAGACCCTGTCTTCAAATAAAAGAAAAGAAGAGAAAAAATAGTATACTTGACTTACTTTCTTTCCCGTCTTGATGCTGCTAGCTGGAATGGGAGACATCAATCTTAGTGCATTAAATGTTTTAAGAATGGAGTTCTGCACAGAGGAACTGGTCAGTGGAAGGCATGTCACTTCCTGGGGTCTTTGTGTTACAGGTCAGCATTTCACCGGGACTCATTTTATCTGGATTTTAACGCAAGGAAGAAAAATCTCATATTCTTTTGATGCTGTTGTTATAGTGAGGATCCAATGTTAGGACTGTTATTGTTATTATATATTATTATTAATATATACTATTGTTACTGTTGTTGTAATTAGGATCCTTGTGAATGATCCTAACCATGCTCTATGTAAAATGCTCACCTGACAAAAGCCTACAGATACACAATGATTTTTCTTTTTTTCCTATTCACGTATGTTTTCCAACTGTAAACCCAAGTCTGATTTAAATTTTAAGTATACTTACTTAATGCATTTATTCACCTGAATATTTGAAAATACAAAAAAAAAAGAGAAAGAGATCAAGTGTATTCAAAATCTTTAGGCAATTGCTATACATTTTTATGTATATTTTTATACCAAATAAAATCGAATCTTCTCTTCCTTGTCAATGGTTGGAGAGCAATCTGTGACTGATGATAAGCAGAAAATGATCTGGCCATGATCCCGGGATATTAAATATTTTAAAAGTCTTTCTTTCTACTCAAAGATAAATTTGATTTTCGAGAATATCATTTCATGTACTAAAAGGCCCCCAAAGTGGGTTAATGCTTTGGGCTTGGGTAGAAAAGAGAGTGAGGATTCATGCTCTAAAACTTGTAACCTTTACTGGAAGTTAAATGACTGAAAGGTGTTGGCCCTGTGAGTGGTGATGGTCCAAGGAAGCCATTATAGTCTGAAGGTCAGGAGGCTGTGAGGTACCAATTTTAGTAAGTGGATTCTGTGATTAAAAGAGAGTAGAAAATAAAGGTCTGCTAGGAGAGGGTGAATTCTTCTGACTCAAGTTTACAAAGGGGCTCTACAAGGTTCTAAGAATGAACTCCTTGAGTTCATCTTTGAGTTCACTGCAGGTGACACATAATATTTGTTATATATTATGTGGAATGTATATATATATGGAATGCACACACACATATGTTACCTTCAATCTACATTTTGCAGTTTCATAGTCTGAAGCTTGAGCAATGATTATGCTCACACACTTAGGGGTAGTTTTAATAATGAAACAGGATTTGCAAAGTAAAAATAAATCAGCCCTAGATGTATTGTTAAAACGAAAGTGTCACACACCGGCTGCTTATTGTTCACATTGGTAAAATTAGAAACAAAAACAAAAAGAGGCAAGGAGGATGACTCAGTGGTTAAATGCTTGCTTACAAAGGATGAGACCACAAGTGCATGTTCATATATAAACAAAAACAAAACAAAACAGACAGAAACAAAAAGAAAAAATTTCAGCAACTTTTCTACACATTTTCACACTTCCTTAAAAGATAGACCGTTATTCACAGTGTCCTTGCCATGTTGAATTCGTTGACAAGGTTAGATATAATAGAGCAAACTACTGTCCTGTCAAGGACATATACTCATGCACATTGTCCGAGTCATCTTCCAGAACTTACAGAAACAGCTGCCATTGATTCACTGGGGCATTACTGTATTTGCGTTTGTGGTTTCAATATACAGTGTAACATTTTGTTCTCTAAAAGGGGCACAGATATAGTTTTAGAATGCAAACAGGTAATATAGTATGTATGAACATGTCCACTCTCACCTGTGTGCGTGTGTGTGTGTGTGTGTGTGTGTGTGTGTGTGTGTGTGTGTTTGCGCGTGCGTGCAAGGGGGGGATGAGAACGGTGACTTTGTTCTCTATTCTCTCTTACCTTCTTCTTGAGACAGGAATCTCACTTGCTAACTTGGAACTTGCTAGATTGGCTAGCTGGCAAGCCCCCAGAATCTGCCCATTTCTGCTCGTCTCCACTGGTTGGGGTTGCAAATGCACATCACCATATCTAGATTTCATATAGATGTTGGCAATCTGAAGTCAGGTCATCGTGTTTGGACAGTAAGCACATTACCCACTGAACCATACCCATAGCCCATCCCGTACGAATTTCCATGCTGTTTTCTGGTATATGATCATCCATGGTATATCATCATCCATGACTGTTAGATTTTCCTGTGAATTATGGCATTTATCATTACACAATGTCTTTATAGTATCAGCTCATGCTTTTTTGTTGTGAATCCAACCTTGTCTGAAATCACAACAGCTGTGTAATTGTGTATTTTCATTTGTGTGCTATTCCTGTTTATCTTGGAGACACCTTGCTGTCAAATTTTTAAGTGATTCAGTCTGAGAATCTTTCTACAGGAAGAGCCTATTGCATGTGCCTTGGTGTGTGTTCATCCTGCCATTATCTTTCAATTTCTGACATTAGGTTTGCTGTCGCCGTGTGTACATTGATACACTATTTAGGCTTCCTACGTGTTGTTTCTTCACAATCTCTTTCTTAAACATGTATCTTTTCATCTTAGACTCTATTCATCCCCTCTGAGCATGGCTCACATAGAGCCAGTTGAAATTAAATTCTAAGCGCAGAATTTTCAAGGCCATTGCATTCTTTAAAATCCATCTCAAACCCACTTAAGATATACTCAATCTTTCCACAAAGAACCAAGTACAATACTGCTAAAAATCTATGTCTCCAGCAGAGATGTGGATGGAGTTAGGAGAATGGGCAGCCCTGTCTCCTTCCTGATTTTAATGGGATTGTTTTGAGGTTTTTCTCCATTCAGTATTATGTTGGCTGGGGAAATGTGAATTGGTGCAGCCACTCTGAAATCAGTATAAAAGATCTTCACAAAACTAAAAATGAGCCTACCATATGAGCTAGCTACAGCACTCCTAGCATATACCCAAAGAAATCAGTATCTTACTCCACCAACACTTTATCAGCCATGTTTATAGCCTCCCTATTCACAATAGCCAGGAAATGGAAACAACCTAAATGCTCTTTAACAGAGGAATGAATAGTGAAAATATAGATAAACACACACAATGAAATAATATTAAGTGATAAAGAGAAATGAAATGTTGAAATTTGAAGTTAAATGGATAGACCTAGAAAAGATTATAGTGATTAAGGTGGACCTAGAAAGCCAAATTTCACATGTTCTATATTATCTGTGGTTCCTAGCTGCAAGCATTCAGATGTGAGGATAAAACATGGAGTCACCACAGAAACCAGGGTCAGATAGATAGAAGGGCCATAGATAGAGGAGGCGCGAGTGAGTAACAGCAGGATACAGAGAACATGGTTTGAGAAATGGAGAAATGTGGTATGTGGTTTCAGCTGCAGAGGAGCGAAGGCCACTATAATGAGGGAGAGTGAGGGAAGACAGGCATATAACACTAAAGTCATTTGACAAAATTGTATTTTATATATGAATCTAAGATCACACACAGTGCATTTTAACATACACATCTTTTAATTATTATTAAACTATTTTAAAGGTAAATATATTTTAATCATATTCCTCTCCTCCATGTCCTTCCAGACCCTCTCCCCATCCCTACCCATCCAACTCTTAACTTGTTTATCAAAAACCAAAACAAAACACTCACACTCAATATCACAAGACTCCCCAAATCAGAAAAACAAAAGAAACAACATCTAGGCAAGGGGGAAAGAAAATAAAACAATAAACCTCACAAAATAAAAACCAAATCACATGTTCACGTATAGACACATACACACACAGCAACAATGAAACAAAAAAAAACTCCCAAAGCATGAAGTGTGTATGTATGTGTATGTGTGTGTGTGTGTGTGTGTGTGTGTTGTTCAAGTAGTCATGAACTCGAAGTTTTCTCTGAAGTTGTTGATATAGAAAAAACTGACTCTCCCTCTCCCAGCAGGTATAAATAACATTTCAGTTATTAGCCTTTACCCTAGTGACTAGGTTTTAATTCATTCATCCATCAATCCATTCATTCACTCACTTGTTCATTAGTATTCTTAAAAAATAAGAAAATATACTGTGACAAAACAAAACCAAACACCTTGGAGTTGGACAGCACAAGTCAACAGAAGAGCCCAAGAGAAGGTTCAAGAATCAAAAATCTACTCACACTCAGGAATCTCATATAAAACACAAAACTGGAAGCCTTAATATATATGCTAAGGACTGGTGCAGACCCATGCAGGCTTGATCATGCTGCCCAGATTCTGTATTCATATGAGTTTTGCTCATATTAACATAGAGGATTTAGAGAACATTGTGTTTTGGGTTTTTTGTTGTTGTTGTTGTTGTTGTTGTTGTTTTTGGCATCCTTCATCCTTTCTGGCTCTTACCCTCTTTGCACATCCTTTTCCCTGTAGTTCTCTGGGACTTGAGGGGTGAGATTTGATGGAGAAATCACATTTAGGGTTGAGTGGTTCAAGGCCTATTACTCTCTGCATAATGTCTGGCTGTGGGTGTCTACATTTGTTCCCATCTGCTGCAGGATAAAGTTTCCCTGACAAAGGCTGGACAAGTCACTGATCCATGAATAGAGCGGAATGTTATTAGAAGTCATTCATCTCCATTTTCTCTCTCTTTCTTTCTTTTTTCACATGAGTACTAGCTTTTACCCTAGGTCCCTGGACTAACTATTCTCTGGTTCTTGGTCACTGAAGCAATGTCATGTTGTGGCAAAAACGAAAAGTGGATTGGAGGCTACCAGTTGGCATGGAGCTGTGGGCTACTGAGCCAGAACCGCTCACCCCGGCTGCTTCTCTACCACAGTCTGCTAGCTGCCCTCTCCCAGCTAGCTGTCCCTCTCCTAGCTAGGAACTTTGCTCACATTCCCCATAGCCCGATAAATTATGACCCATTAACAAGAATTTATTAATCAGATTTATGTATTAAATTCTCAATCCACAATCCATCCACACAATAAGCTTACAACCAGTTGACACATACATAAACCGCCCACCTAGATAAGATAAATTGACCTATAGAACCCCTTGAAAATAGTCATATTTACCTATTGCCAATTAAGACTACCTAGATCTAGATCCTCCTTCTTTGGCTCCATCTTGATTCTCCTCCTTCTCCTTCTCTCCTGCCTCACCAAAACTTGTCCCCACCTCACTCTCTACTGTCTCATCATGTATCGCCTTGACCTAACTAGTGCCAGCCCTCACCTGCATATAGACATCAACCTACAGTGTCAGGCGTGGTTTCCATCTCATGAAGTGGGCCTTAAATCAAATCAGATATTAGGTGGTTACTCCCATAAGCTCTATGCCACCACTGCCTGCCCACAAAGAGCCGAACACCCAGGAGCAATCTCCTTTCTGCGCTCATAGGCCCTCAGACCCACAGGAGAGACAAGCTCCAGTCAGAGATAACAAGATCACCTAACATCACAGATAACTACACGGCAAGAGGAAAGCACAAAAACCTAAGCAATGGAAACCAAGACAACTTGGCAACATCAGAACCCAGTTCTCCCACCACAGCAAGTAGTGGATTTCTCAGTACACAAGAAAAACAATATATGCTGTTAAAATCATACTTCAAGACAATGATGAAGGTCCTCAAGAAGCACATGAATAATCCTTAAACCATTACAGGCAAAGCAGGAGATCACACATAAACAAGTAAAAGCCCTTAAAGAGGAAACACAAAAATCACTTAAAGAGCTACAGAAAAACACAACAAAACAGACGAGGGAATTGAAATGGAAATAGAAACAATAAAGAAATCACAAAAGGAGACAACTCTGGGGATAGAAAATCTAGGAAAGAAATCAGGAGTCATAGATGCTAGCATCACCAACAGAATACTAGAAACCAGAGAGAGAATGTCAAAGGCAGAAGATAACACAGAAAACATTGACACAAGAGTCAGCGAAAATGCAAAAATCAAAAAGCTCCTAACCCAAAACATACAGGAAATCCAGGACACAATGAGAAGATCAGACCTAAGGTGTAGAAGAGAGTGAAGACTCCTAACTAAAAGGCCCAGTAAATATCTTTAACAAAATCATAGAAGAAAACTTCCCCAATCTTAAGAATGAAATGACCATGAACACACAAGAAGGCAACAGGACTCCAAATAGATTGGACCAGAAAACAAACTCCTCCCGACACATAATAGTCAAAGCACCAAATGTTCAAAACAAAGAAAGAATACTAAAAGCAGTAAGGGGAAAAGGACAAGTAACATATAAAGGCAGACCAATCAGAATTACACCAGACTTCTCAACAGAGACTATGAAAGCTAGAAGATCCTGGACAGATGTCATACAGACCCTAAGAGAACACAAATGCCAGCCCAGGTCACTATATCTAGCAAAACTCTCAATTACCATAGATGGAGAAACCAAGATATTCCAGAACAAGAGCAAATTTACACAATATCTGTCCACAAATCCAGTCCTACAAAAGATAATAAATGCAAAACTTCAACACAAGGAGGGAAACTATACCCTAGGAAAAGCAAGAAAATAATCATGCAAGAAAACCAAAAGAAAAGTACACAAACATAATTCTACCTCTAACAACAAAAGTAACAGGGAATAACAATCACCATTCCTTAATATCTCTTAACATCAATGAACTCAATTCCCCAATAAAAAGATATAGGATTATTCTGAATGAGGTGTCCCAGACCCAAATGACAAATATATTATGTATTCATATGTATGTGGATATTAGCTGTTAAGACAACTAAGCTACAATCTATAGAACTCCAGAGGTTAGGTATAATATGATACAGATTTTCATTAGAAAAGGAAAATATAATAGATGATTATGGATGAATGGAGCAGGGGTGGGGCCTGGAATAGGAGGAACAAGGTTGGGGAAAAGGGGCTGTGTGAGGAAACAGGGAGAGACAGCTAAAATTAAGAGGCATCTGAGAAGTAGTAAGAGATTTAGCACAGTATAAACTGTCTATAATACAGACTTATATAGGGGCACTCTAGATGAAACTGCCAAGCGAAGGGTAGGGCAGAGTCTAAACTCACTGTCTCTTGTCACCAAAGGAAGTTTCCAGTACTGGGACTGAGATATGTCTAATTGAGTTTTTGGCCTACGGGGCCACATGGGAACCCTTGAAGAATCCAGGCTGTTGATAGAAGACAACACACACACACACACACACACACACACACACACACAACATAGAATAATAAAGCCCCCAGCACAGACATGAGAAATTATCCTTTTGAATGACTGTCCACGTGACTCCCAAAACAATACAGACTGCAGATAGCCTTTGGTTTCTTCTCAAAAACTGAGGGTGGGTCCCTATTCCTGAAGACACCACATACCTAGGGCACAGGATTTAGATGATTTGAACAGGATCATACCCAAAAGCCTCTTTCCTTCTGTCTAGCCTCCAAGGAATCAGAAAATGCTATACAGGCTACCTAATGAGGAAAGCAATTAAACATCCCTGGCTACATACAGCTCTATGACAAAAAAGATAATAAGATACCCATATTTGCATATAATATGCATATAGATATACCTATGCAAGATGCAGTAACTGGTACACATGTCAGTGGCAACCAAAGCTGACTAAGTAGGTCTCAAGACCCACTCAAAGGAGGGAAATCATGTTTCATACCAGGAACTAGCCAGCTTCTTCATGCTAGTGAGGTCCATGAATCCACTACGACTACTAGATCAATAGAATTTCTGACTACATTATAAATCTTATCCTTACACTCACAGATAAGTGTAGCTACCCTCATCAAAGAAGCCTTTCTTTACAAACAGTGAAGACTATCATAGAAAACCACAACTGGGTACCATGCACTGGACATGATGAAGGGACACATGAGTTGTGGGGAGTCCACCCCTAATGGATACATCTACCACACAGCTGCTATATCTGTGGCTCAGGGAACACTGAGATGATGTATCATGAAGATTGTAAGGGCCAGAATACCATGAAGTGAGCTGGGGAAGCAGTCTCATCTTGAAGAGGCTGTATAACCAAGACCCAAACAATGGCAACATCAAAGGACACATTAATGTGCAAAGAAGGAAACGTCAGAGCCCCACCTCTAGAAAATGAATTAGCCTTTTCCAGTGACAAGTCCCCTTATTGGTTGTCCAGTGCAGAGTGGTCAGCCCTGAAACCATATACAAAGAAACAACAAAAGTGGACTTAGGTTGTCATTATATATTTGTCCATACACTTACATATACATGCACACACATGTATTACATACAATAATAAACATGGTCAAAGAAGCCATTATTTGATAGGGAGGGGGCATGAGAGTGGTTGAATACAGGAAAGAGGTGGGGGAAGTGATATAATTTTATTTCAATTTAAACCTATTTTTTAAAAAATGCACCAGTATCAACATACTGTAGCAAGGCCAGAAAAAATAAATAAATAAAGTAAAAAAAAAAACAAAAAAAACAAAAAACCCTCAAAACTAGAAAGTTACCCATTAAACACTACCCATTGGAAAAGATTGTAATAGTGACCAGGAAAAGTAGAGAACAAACCAAGGAACTTTCAGAAACAATGGACTGAGCAAGAGGTTCAACAGAGTAAAGAGAGAAGAGTAAGGAGTTATAATAGAAGTCTAATCAAATTCCCCAGGCTGGGTGTGAATAATAGGGAAATTCCTAATTCAAAATTCTACTGGAGGAGATGCTTTATAGAAATTATGGAAAAACTGTCCTGTTTGTAATAAATATATTAAAAACTCAAACAAAGACAAAGATAAAAAATAAAAAGACACATAGATTAATAGTGAAGATTTAGAATGCCAATGACCAACAGAAGTTTTGAAAACAAAGAAAGCAAAACACACACACACACATGCACACATGCACAATCACACACAAACGCATCTTCTATCTACTGAAAGATATTCCAAATTCCATAATTTCAGCACACTGATAAGAAGCTTAAAGGATCTGTTCAAAAAAATTTTTTTTCTAGAACTTCAAGGCAAAAGAACAAAGGAAGCATCCCCCAAAGAAAGGACTGAGATTCAAGAGAAAGGGCTAAGAGAGAAGGGTCTTCAGGATATCTGCACTAACTGTGTCCTAGGTGCAGTGTTAAAAACACACCTTTTTCCAATGAAAGCATTTCAGGACAGGGACTGTTTTTCAACTCAGCAAAATGCTGTTAATTGGTGCTAGATAGATAGAGCTAGCCTCTTTGCTGATGCAATGATGTATTTAACGAACATAATTCTCACTCAGTCTCTCGATTTCAATATCATTTCTTTATCACTTAACCAGAACTAACTCATTGTGTGGATAAATGGATAAAAAATTATGTGTTATAATAATATTCACCCATGTGGAAATCCAGTAAGCACAATACTTGAAATGTGAAGGTTTAAGTTTTTTTTCTTAAAACAATAAGAATCAGATTCACACCCAAAACTTTGAAGATTAGTCTTTTAAATCTTGTTGCATTGTATTAAGACCAGAGGAGAATATGACAAGAATATGGTATAATACCCAGTCATATCATAATTGAATTCTACTTCCCTAACATGATGAAACCCTAAGGTTTTCTTTGCTTTTTTTTTTTTTAAACAGTCATTATGATGGCGTCATGAAATCATTTCCAATCCACTGGAGCCAGCTATTACTCCCATTTGAAATACAGTTATGCCTTTCAGTGGTAGCTTAGTAATGATATTAACTATGAATTTTCCTGCAGAAGCAATTTATTCATGTCACCACTTAACCACCATGAGCTGGTTTACGGCTTTTAAAATGAAATCTGTTCCATTGTTTGCTCCTTCCTTCAGCACATACAGTCCCACTGGTTATCATAAAGGAAGGCAGAAAAGCTGATTAGAACGCAGAGTTCTGTCCCAAGTTATTTACTCATGATGACCAGTGTTACAGAGGTGGGGGGGAAGGAGGCACACCACAGCCAAGGAAGATATGTCCACAGTCCATAAAAGCCGCACCCTGGCATCCAAGCCTGCCGCTATAGCTGCTTTTCGATTTATGTCTACCTCTAGGGTATATGTGAAAGTTGAAACACAATCAATAAAAATTAATGTTTGTCGTTATATAAACTCTTTCAACAACAACAACAACAACAACAGCAATAGTAACAAAAGACAGCGTGCAAGGAGGGATCAAGCAGAGCAGTTTTGCATCCTGGTGGTGGAGGGGACAGTGAAATATGACAACCTGTCTTGAATATATCCACTGCATCACAATCTCAGTCTCCTGCTTTTCTTCCACAGTTACTTAAGACATAACAAATGAGGGATTTCTAGTTTTCTGGTGGGTGGGGGTACTTGGTTGTTCCTAAGACCATGTAAAAAAATAGCAGAACCCCAAAACTAAGACACACTGTGAGAACAGACGTGTGGTAAAGGGTCCCCACGACATCTCTATATTGTCTTCCTGTCAATTTGTAATTATAAACAATCTATCATGTGGTACAAGCTTGGCTGTGCTCTCCCTTCTAAGGGCTCCCCACCCCTTCCAGCTCTTTTTTCACAATGCCAGCTGCCAGCGGTGGGGATTCTTCCGGCTGAGCGCACAGACACAACACCCCTAGAGCCTGTGTGTGCCTCCAAAAAGCAGATATTGAAAACCTGTGAAAGGGGCAACTTGAGGGGATAAGGAACCCAAATCACACAAGTATTACCTGTCAGTTCATCCCTACCACAATTAAATAGTAATTCCTGCTGCCTATCAAAACCACTAAGCCCTTTTGCACGTGTGTAATCTCACCGAATTCCCTCACAACCCAGCATGGGGCTGAGAGGATCACACTGGACACACATTCCACCACAGACTAGGCACTGTGCTGTCGAGATTTAAAAAATAAAGACACCTTAACCATTAAGACTTGTTTCCCAAGTGCTGGGCATTGGTTACGTATTTTACAGAGACTATCTCCCCTGAGATGTTGAGAATATCTCTCCTCAACTTAGGAAACTGCTGTTCCTATCACTATTTCTCCTCTCTTTGACAGAGGAGGCAATAGTGGCCTTAAGAAAAAGCCAAGGACCTTGCCTAGGCTAATAGAAGAACTTGAATTTGACCCACGGAGTCACAGCTCAAAGTTCCAACTGTTAGCCACGCTGATATTCTGTTATCACCAAGGGCATCCTAACAGTGGCCTCAGGGTTTCATATGACAGTATGCTGGAGTTCATTTCTCTGTCTACTTGTACTATAGGATTGTCTATATGACAGACAGAAGCATGTGTGTTTCTCCAGCACATCTGGTCCTAGGAACTTACTTTACTGCACCTTTCCCTTTCTGGACATCAATATCTCATGTGGAAAAATAATGATTTGCCATTGTTTAGGGTGATGCTCTTGTTTTGTTTTGTTTGCTTTTGTATCTGCCCATCACCCCTCAACCCATTGCTATTCTTGAGCTTTCCTTTCCTTTTGTCTGTTCTCTTCTGTCTCCCTCTTGGAGAATGTGTCTCCCATACTGTCCACATTGGCAAGGGCAGCTTTGGCTTCACAGCCACAGTAAGCACCAAGTGAACAGCCTGCTTCTGGATGCACATCTGCAATAGCACATCTGTCCTCGGTATGTCTTAAATTTATTTACTTATTTTTCTTTCTTTTACATTGGTGTAGGACCAAATAGGATATGGTAAAATAACAGATTCTTTTCTTAAATGATGATATATACACATATGCAGATATATAAATTTTATTTCTGTCTATATTGGAAATTTAAACAGTTAATTTGGCTCCTTCCCACAGAATCTGAATAAATATTTAGTAAAAAACATATGGAACATTTTAGGCAAGTAGATAAACTGATGGTTAAGAAAAATTTAGCAAGTAGACCCAGGACTTATATTTTGCCATTTTAACTAAAAAGAACTGCCTGTTAATATACATATTTTCTTTTACAAACACCAGAAAAACTTGTGACTGTCCCACATCTCATCAATACGATTAAAAAGAAAAACTTTGTACTTTGCAAACTTCAAATTCTGACAATAGCATTAGGCTCAACACTGACTTGGTCTTTCCCTGACAATAAAACTCCATTCCACCACATACGAATAACCAATGTTCTTTTATCAATTTGAACTCTATTTTAAGAGTAAGGAAGAAAAAGATAAAATTGCTGAGATCAATGTGAAAGATAAAATGTGATTTATAAAATGAGAAACGTAGGCTGAGCATTAGAATGCATAAAATTGAAATATTCTACTGTTAAAACAACTTATATCACATTTCCTGATTGGCTCCTAATATAAAATGTGCAGTGAAGAAATCCTAAGAAGATTCACTCAATTGCTTTGTAACCATTTTTCTAATAACACCGAACCATTACAGTAAAAAGAAGAACACTTGGGTTTTGCAAATGTGACTTAGAGAAGAAATTGTCCTTAGCATGTCTTTCTTAAACTCAGAAAATTATCTGAGATGCTTGTTTCTAATACTCCCCATGTTGACAGTCCAGTTTCAGGAGCAAAGTCCTTCTTCCTCAAAGTGAGCTTGGTTTAATTAGCATCCCCCCGTTTGGATTTCTCATAAGCCTTCACCAGTTCTGACTGACTGCAGATGACTCGGGCAATGGAAAGTGTTTTAGGGGGTCATGGACAAAAATAACAAATGCCAATCCAAGCAGAAAACAATGGGGTTTTCATATTTGTGTGCACAGGAAAAATTATGTTTTTGTAGAGTGTGAAGGGGGCATGGGATTCCCATCCGACTCACAGCCTCTTGCCAGGGTAACCTAGTTTTACCTGTTACTTAAACAAACCCGTTTTATGCTTTCCCTAGTACAAAAATCAAAACATAGCTCACTCCTTAAACTTCCAATATAACATTAGTTAGAAAACGAAGTGATAGAGATCAGGTTTGGCTTGCTCTACTCCAGGCTTGCCAGATAAAATATGGGGAGCCCAGCTAAATTGGGGTTTCAGATAAGAAACAACAACAACAACAACAAAAAAAAGTTCTCGGCATCACCGTGTCTCAAATATTACATGAGACATACTTACACAAACAGATAATTCATCTCTTTTCTAAAGTTTAGATTTAACCAGGCGTGTCGAATTTTTATTTGCTATAGCCAGTGAGCGTACCTAAGTCCTCCGGTGCCTTTATTTATGTAAGTCATAAGGGATTCTGTACAGTAGCTCTCCCAGTGGTGTAAAAGTTTTCCCTATCTACAGAAGTGATGTTCTGGAGTGCTGGGATGCCACAGAGCAGGATGCTCTGGCCATTTCTAATTGGGTCAGGAAAGAGTGGATTCTGGAAAACAAAGGCACTGCTTCAAACCATTAGGCTATAGACGTGGATGAAAGTTTAGCACCTTCATTCTAAATGGAATTAGCGTGCCTGAGAAAACTAGCATGTCATTTGGCAAGATCTAAGGTAATTACTTAAAAAGAAGAGCAGATGTAATTGAGCATGCAGCCCCGGCACCCTGTCATTGGCAGAGCAGGTAAATTTGCCACCGGCACTAAGGAAATGTGGCTGGGCCCATAGCATCTGCTGGAAGCCGGTTTTTTGGGTGGGTACTCTTGGGGAGGAAGAGGATTGTCAGAGGGAGGATCAGGAGTGTAAACATCTGAATCTGAACCCCAGGCTCAATTCATACTAGAAAGAGTCCAGCCAAGGCTGAACAGTTACACTTTGTCTAACAAATCTGTTCAAATTAAACCAGGATGTGGGGAAAGATATACCATGTGCTTAGAGAAGTCATCCAGATAGGGAAGGGAAAAGATGTAATATGCTTAACAAGTTGAATGCAATTGTTTATCAGGTCTGAAATCTATGACACCCCCCCACCCCCCATACTTTTGCTTTCCAGGGCTTCTCTTCTTAATTTTCTGTACACAAAACTCACAAAATGTGGCCGATTGGTAGGGCTGCACCATTTGTTTTGCTTGATTTCCTTTTTGGTCATTTCTGAACATGAACAGCAGATACCTCAACCACCTCAAGAAAAGTTTGACCTGTACTTCAAAATAAAAGTATTCTCACTGGGTTAGCCTGCTAAGTTTGAAAGGAATGATCTGCCAGCCTCCAAATAAGTGAAGTCAGAATTTAGGTAAGCTGGAGCTAGCTCATCTACCTCCACCAACAGAACCAAACACTCGCCCCTGAATTAATATACATATTTTCTATTTCCAAGAGAATCAAATGACAAGTTCTTAGAAAGTTTGCCTAACCTTCACTAAAGAAAAGGAAAAAACCTTTTGTTATGAATGCAGCCTGAAAATACTTCCAGTATAAGAACCACTGTTTTCATTGTCAGGAGGTTTACTAAACTCCAATGTGAGGGTCAGTTTTGGTCAACTCTTTACCCCTGAATAACCTGAGTCCTTAAGCAATTTATAGCTCCTTATCTGCTGTCCTGAACTGGAGGGTTTTTCTTTTTTCTTTAAACCTATTCTAATTCAAATCCTTTACTGAAATAGAGTGAAAGGTACCTCCAGGCAATGGTAAAGATTGTTCTCCCCTTTCAAGACAGCAGGCATTTGCAGAGTTTGGGGGAACCACCTGTATTAATTAATTGTATTTCCTGCTCATGTGTTGCTTTTGTTTGCAATAAAAGAACTCATTTCAGGTGGGTTAACCTTGCTTTTTAGAGAGGGCACCTGCAGTTATCTTAGTGTGGATGGTAAATCAAAACACGTTGAGCCTTTAAAGAGAGAAATAAAGAGGTGCTGACAGGTGACAATGTCAGGGGGATTAGGCGTCCTTCTTGCCACTTGTATTGTGGGGACCCAGAACAACTGAGTCACATTCAATTACAAGGAGGGGGGAAGATTCCCAGAAATTCCACAGATGGGAGGTGTGTGACTTCTGTGAGCCTGGGTAAAGGTGAGGGGTGAGGGTGCAGTAGTTAAGGAGGTATGAGGAGACACCTCTCTCTCTCTCTCTCTCTCTCTCTCTCTCTCTCTCTCTCTCTCTCTCTCTCTCTCTCTCTCTCTCTCTCTCTCTCTCTCTCTCTCTCTCTCTCCCCCCCCCACCTCGGGCTTCTATAATTGACCGAGATTTTTCAGCTTGTGATTTGATCCAGCCAAACCCTGTTAGAGCCACTTGCCCCCAACTGAGACCAAGGCTGGAAGGAGTGAATACAAATTAGGTGACTTGCTGCTACGTACAATACATGCATCCACATGTATTAGGATAAATGACACGTCGCTCACTTTAAGCACAGGCAGCTGGAGATTGTCATATTCTGAAAATGACAACTGTTATTTATTTATTGAGAATATTTATACAGGTTCTTCCTGGGCACGAAGAATGTGGGTTTTTTGGGTTCCCACCCCCCTCGGCAGCACTATGACACCCAGCGGTCACGTGTCTAGAAAGAACACAGAAAACCATTAGCACTTGCAGAGACAAAGCGCACGGACTCGGGGCAGCAATCTGTAAGAGCAGGGATTTAGAAGGTTGACTGTGGCAGGTTTTTAAGTGAGGCCCAAGTCATTATCTTAACAGGGTTTCAAACTACTCTGAGAGAAAAACAATTGTTTCCCCTCCACCACCACCCTACGGCATGATTATATTAACAGCTGCGGACTGGTTTTGAAGCACCGATTAATTTGGTCAGAGGGCTACAGAACTCAGGAGGTACTCCGGTCAGCTGGTGAAGGCAGAACAGAGAAAATTGGTTAGAACAAGAAGAGTTCCTACCATTGCTGTTCCACATACCAAAGCCTTTGACCTTCAGGAAAGGCTCTTCCTGGCTCTCTGCTTGAGTCCCCACTGTGTTAAAGGAGGCTTAGATCGCATTGCTCCAAGGGGCCCCTCTCCCCTTCAAACAGTCGCTTCCTGGCTACATCCCCATCCACTGGGGTTTACTGAGAGTGTGACCTTGGAATAAGAATTTTTACCAATTTTCCTTGTTTTTGTTTTGTTTTGCTTTGTTTTTTGTTTTTGTTTCACCCCAAGGAAGAAAGGAACTGAGAATAGTATCTAGAATAATCATTGATGTAAAATACATTCTAATTGTCAGATTATGCGTGCTGGCTAACACTATCCTTAAGTATATACATGTCAACTCAAACTCCAAATAATGTGAAAGGTCTCTGCTTCACCCTCCCCCTATTTCTTTCTTTTTTTTTTTTTTTTTTATTTTCTTTCTTTTCTTTCTTTGTTTTTTTACAACTGTGAAGGAATAAACCCAGCTCCAGAAAATTCTTGAAATATCTATACGTAAATATCTATACGTTCACTTGAACATATGTTTCTTATGGTCACCTAGAACTAATGTTTGGACTTGGACCCATTACCCAAGCACATGGATGGGACTCACAGATCTCAGCAGATGGAGATGGAGCTGTCCCCTGTTGCTATAGCAGACTGGAGAGTAAATCTCAGAAATGGATGATTGTCTGTGGAAAACGGGGCTTTAACATAAGCCTCTAAATTTTTAGGCTATAATTTTATTGAGGAAAGTCTAAAGAAATCCATTGTCAAAGTAATATTTTCTTTTTGACATTAAAATATTTTAATATGCAAAGTAGTTAAAAAATAAATTATAGGAATATATGTATTATTCATTGGATATTTTCTTTATTTACATTTCAAATGTTATCCCCTTTCCCTGGTTTCTCTCCAGAAACCCCCCTATCCCATTCCTCCTCCCCCTGCTTCTATGAGGGTGCTCCCCCACCCACCCACTTCTGCCTTACCACCTTGGCATTCCCCTATACCGGACCTTCACAGAACCAAGGGCCTCTCCTTTCATTGATACCCAATAAGGCCATCCTCTGCTACACATGCTGCTGGAGTCATGGGTCTATACATGTGTACTCTTCCATTGGTAGTTTAGTCTCTGGGAGCTCTGGGGGTTCTGGTTGTGTGTGTGTGTGTGTGTGTGTGTGTGTGTGTGTGTGTAATTTCTAATAACTCAAAGACAATTGTTGTCAATACCTTGGTACATAGATATTTATGTATATAAGAAAATAAGGAAATGAGAGGCTCTGCTGGAATCTGACAAATACAGAGGTAGATGCTCTCAGCCAACCTTTGGACTTTGAACAGAGTCCCCAATGGAAGAGATAGAGAAAGGACTGAAGGAGATGAAGGAGTTTGCAACCCCATAGGAAGAACAACAATATTAACCAACCAGTCCCCCAGAGCTCCCAGGGACTAAACCACCAACCAAAGTTCACATGGAGAGACTCATGGCTCCAGCCCCATATGTAGCAGAGAATAGACTTGTCCGGCATCAACGAGAAGAGAATCCCTTGGTCCTGTGAAGGCTCAATACACCAGTGTAGGGAAATGCCAGGGTGGGGAGGAGGGAGGGTGTGGGTGGGTGGCTTGCTGGGGGACACTCTCATAGAAGCAGAGGGAGTGGGATGGGGGTTTCTGGAGGGGAACCAGGAAAGGGGATAACATTTGAAATGTAAATAAAGAAAATATCCCAATAAAAGAAAAGAAGAAGAAAAACAAAACAAAACCAAAAACTGGGATTATAAAATGGAAGGATGGAACTCAGGTGAGATGTAGCTATGTTGGAGACAAACTTCGAATTTGTCCTACGGCCTCGGAAACTTTGGCATCACCTCTGAGCAGTTCCCGGAGCTAAAAGAGCACTTTGAGAAAGACTGTCACCATAAGGAGGAGACTCTGGAGGCCTTAGCTGACAAACTGTCAAAAGGGACACGTTAGGCTTTGGTTTTCCGAGGAAAGGAATGAGATGAAGCTCAAACAATGGTGTGAGTCCAGCAAGCATCGGGGAATGTTCAGTTACCATCGGGTACCAAGAGGGACCACCAGGCAGGACCCCAGAGAGTCCTCTCAAAATGACCCTGGACTCTGAAGCTTTAGAAACCTTGAGGAGTTTCACACTGTCTTCTGGGTACCAAAGCAGAGATGGCATGTCATGGCATTTCTGACTCCCTAGAGTAGGCTCTTTGCGTTAATGAGTTTTCAACTTCCTTATGGGGCAGGGGGTTGTTGTGGTTTATGTCTATCGCTAGTCCTTTAATAATGAAGCTTGCATTCATAAAAACCAAAAAGAAAAAAAAATAAGGAGCTTATTTCTTTAAGCAACATGGGATTCTTGCCACTTAATTTGCTTTCTATTCCTCCATGCCAAAAAAAGTATTATAATTCATTTTCTGAGCAATAAATTCACTTCAGCAAAGCATTAAAGATGCTGCATTCTTCTACTGTGTTATGCAAACTAAGGCTTTACTGTCCTGGTTCTGATCTTCTAAGTTATTTCCAATTTTGCAATTGTAATACTCAAAGAGATGATGTAAAAACCTTTTTTTTCCTCAATGGATAGTCTTGTGTGTGTGTGTGTGTGTGTGTGTGTGTGTTTTAATTTACAAATGCATGCTAGCATGGAGAAACAAAACTAGAAAGCTATCATGAAAGTCTTCACTGGGGGCTGGGGAGATGGTTCAGTACCAAGTCTGGCTCTCTGGAAGGTGAGAGTCCACTCTTAGTACTCTGACCCCTCAGCCCAAATATGGTGGCCAAAGGACATCTTGGGAAGTGCTTTGTTCTCTCCCTTCTTGCGGGACTCTGAGGATCGCTGGTTCACTTGTCAAGCAAACACTTTCATCTGCTGAAATCACACATACGCACACAAATAAAGTATTCTAGAAAGCTGAAATGTTTCAATAAAGTAAATATGAATTTACCTTCATTGTCCCAGTTTAAACATTCACGAATGTATTTGTGAATGTATTAAAAGCTAAAAGAAATTTCAGAAAAGGGAATGGGATATGCAACTAAAAGCAGCATCCAAGCATGAAATTGGCAGAAAATACTCAGAAAGCAGCACTCACAGTAAAGCAAGTGCAGAAGTAGATTAAGAAAGTGTTTCCTAAGGACGGTATCTATCACAGATCACGAGCTGTGCTTAGTACCTATATTTCGGGTCAAACTGTATTTAAGGTCGGACACTGCAACACACCATGAAATATTCTAGTTCATATACAGAGAGATTTAATAAACACTTCCCCAAATGTAAAAAGGAATTCCTAAAAGTTTACCTGACATCACTAATAACACTTTCTAGTGCCAAACAAAACGTACAGTAATAAAATCTGTCATGATTCAGTCAAGGTTGTTTAAAAAAAAAAAAAACTGGACCCCCCCATCTCTCGTGCCTCATCTGAAAAAAATAAAACCATTGTCACATGAAGAAGAGATCAAAGAGATGTGACTGTTGTTCATAAATGACACAAATAATGAATTTAATGGGTACATTTTACAATTTTGTTTATGTTCTCTCTCTCTCTCTTGAGTGTGTGTGTGTGTGTGTGTGTGTGTGTGTGTGTTTGCTTGTGAGAATGTCCATACCACCGTGCAAATGTGATAAACCATAGGATAGCTTTGGAAGTGGCTGGTTCTCTCCTTTCTTCTGTGTTCTCGGGATCCACTGTGGTTGTCAGGCTTATCCAGCAAATACTTTTACCCACTGAGCCATCCCACCACCTCAGGACTTGATCTTTAAAAGTCAAGTTCTTCTTTCTTAAGTC
Source organism: Micromys minutus (assembly GCF_963924665.1). Classification (NCBI taxonomy): domain Eukaryota; kingdom Metazoa; phylum Chordata; class Mammalia; order Rodentia; family Muridae; genus Micromys; species Micromys minutus. The sequence continues at coordinate 32,484,318 of NC_137958.1, forward strand.
CTGTGATGATTATAGATTGGTCAGCTTTAAAAAACTTACTTCTCATTGCAAAATTTATTTGTAATAATCCTAAAATTTTTTCTTTCTTTTCTGTTCTTCTGTTAAAAGAACGCTTACCCTATCTTGTCTGAGGTTCAGGCCTTGTGTAACCTGCAATCTAGCCTGAGTTCTCCAAACCTATCATATTCAGTTGCATCAACATTTGCTTACGGCAGGAAAATGTTTGCTGCCCCCAGGAGAGGTGTGCAGGGTTCTTAAGGAACAAGGAAGGGGAAAAGCTTTGCAGGGGTGGATTGCAGGGAGGCCTTGTAATAGAACAGGCCCTTCCTAGGGCAGGAGGACTTGGAAAACTCTCTGTGGCAGGGTAAAGCAACTTCCTCACACAGCAGGTTAGGTCCTTAAATGCTGCTTAAAACTATCACAGTGGTAGCAGACGAAGGATGGATTGTTAGGAACTGCTTGCTGTAAAACCCAAAGAGCAGTAGTTGATCTGATAACTCGAGGATTCTTAATAGCTGAACACAAAAATAAACCACTTGTAAATGCCCCTGGGCCGGCCTGCTGCACAGCTTTTTTTCACAAGGCAGTAATATATGGCCAGTAATTACCATAATGAGCCAGCAGAAGGCATCTATTTGTTAGCTGGGAAGAGCTTGCATCTGGCTTTTAGGTGTGAAGCAAGGAGAGGCCATTGACAAGGCCCATTTGAATATACATTTCCTCTGGGCAACTACTTATTTGAACAGCTGCTTGTGAGGCCACACAACAGCACTGAGAGTCACTGGGATTCAGGAGGCTGCGAGCATCTTGGTTTCTATTTTTTTTACTTTGAAGTGCAGGACCAGCCTATTTTCTCCCCGGGTAATAATTTCTCCAAATTAAAAGTGGTTACCCGACTTCAAACCTGTGACAAGTCTATTGTGTTGACCTCTACAGCTGGGAGAAGGTGGAGGTTGTCAGGGAAATGGCTTCGGAGTGAAACGCAGAACAACACTCGGGAGTCACGTGCCAAATTGTTTGGTTTTAGATTAAGTTTCATAGGAAAATGATCCAGAGCGCTCTCTCGCTCTCCCTTATTTCTTGTCTTTGTCAAAACAAAGACTATAATACAAAGGCAACATTTTGAGCCATCTGCTGAAAATACAAAAATATTTTCATCAAAATAACAAATTGGTGGTTTGTTGTGTCAGCTTGTACACTTAATAACCCTAGTGATAAGCACTCCCCAGATATTACATAGAGGACATTTGCCACCTGGAGAAAAGGAAGGCATCCAGTTACATAAGAAAGTAGCTTAAAAATGGCAGGAGCTGCCGGAACAGGGGAGCCTGGGACGTCTAGAGGGGAAAGTGGCTGAGAAATAGTCAGGAGTGGCATCTTTGAATCTCTGCAGTTCTACAGGAACAGAGCAAACAGTGCCCTTTCTTACCTTGCCACAGATGGCCACCACACCACATCCTCCAGTGGTCCTACTCTGCTATTAGGGAGAGTCATCTGAAATGCTGCATATATGTTCAAGTGGGCAGACATACATGTGAAACAGTGCCTCTAAAATGCCCAGGAGCTTATTGACCTAAAGTTTACCCAAGATAAAGAGATTTACTTGGAGCTGGGAAGAGGCATATTAGAGGTTTGCCTTGACATTCATGGATCACTGAGCAGTTCCAAATGCCTCTAAGCAGATTACCAGGATGTTGTGTTTTCTGAAGTTTCCTGATCTCTCCTTTTACCCAGGGGTCAAACCTTAGGCATCTGAGATATTTGCAAGAAACAAGATAACCAAGATTGCAAATAAAATACAAGTCAGGAGAGGAGAGATTGTGGAGAGATCACACAGGTTCATCAGTCTGCGACTGTATTTTGGACTACTGCACTTTATTTTATTTGGGGATTATTAGCAAAGAACTTTGAAGTGTAAAATAAATCACACACACACAAACATATGCATGTACACACCTCACAGAAAAAGGACCTAACAGTACAAAATTATATATGGTAAAATGTCTCTTCAACCCTGTGTGCAATTAACCCAGTTACCTCCTTCCCGCTAATTCAAATTAATTACTTATTAATTTCTTACGTGTTCTTCCTGAAATTTTCCTTGTATACCTAAGTATATCTAGGAGACAAAGCTGTCCTCATGTAGGAGAAAAATCCAAGTTAGATCTGAATATTTTTGTGACATTTAAAGAAATCAGGTGGGCATCACAAACACCTCACCAAAAAAAAAAAAAAAAAAAATCAGTAACTGAAGACAAACCCTATTAAGAACAAATCACATGTATCTCAGATCACATATTTAAGTACATAAATACATACGTACTATTCTTGGCTATTCACGTAAATGCCAACATATTGATTCAGATTATTGTTCCACTTGTCATATTATTTCCATATTATTCATATTAGGGTTCTGACTTATCTTTGACTTATTTTTATCACACTATGTGGTTTCCACATTCATTCCTGCAGTTGCATAATTTTTCCTTACTTGAATAGATTAGCGGTTATTGCATCCAAACTTCCACATCTTCAAATCCTCATTTTAGTAACATTTTACAAAAAAAGGAAACAGTGTCACAAACTGTGTTTTTATTTGCATCAGAGTCTGAATCGAGTTTCCATTTGTCTATATGACCTTAATTGCTAAGACTGAAAATTACAGTGAAATCCTTGGGAACAGTATCTGAATTTATGAGTTAGAATAAAACACATGGAATGGTGTGACCTACGTTCCTGAAAACCTTGAAGCTGTGATTTGTTCTTACAAGGGTTTTGTCTTCAGTTATTGATACTCTGTGAGGTGTCCATGGTGCCCACCTTATTTCTTTAGATGTCACATCAATACATATTCAGCGTTAACTTGAATCTTCCCCTCCCTACATGAGAACAGCTGCCCTCCTTGGCTTTGTCTCCTAGACCACAGAACCAGAGTTTCTTGAAGGCTTTGCTACCTCTCTGATCCTACTTTTACATTTAATTAAGGTAATCCTTCCATCCACATCCTCGTCCAGACCCCTTTCTCCTTTCTTTCCGAGCTCTTACCCATGTTCCACCTGAAGCTGGAGATCGGATTGCAGTTTTGGTCCTAAGCTCATTAAAGAAGAATGCATCTGGCATCTCTCTGGGAGGAAAATGGGCTTTCAAGTTCTAATTGGAAAGCTCTGAGGAGAGAAGGACCCCAGCGTCTTTTGCCCACTGAGTAAGGATGTTCACTGTGCGGAGGGCATAGATTTTGGCTGCTGCTCTTGTTTGTCTGTGAAGTAAGAATTGACTAAAAATGGTTAACTTCCATTTTGGCCTGGCCAGAAAAACAATGTGTAGGTATGTTCAGCTTCTTACCAAGACTAGTATAATTTTTCTCTTTAACAAAATGTTAAGGTGTTGTTAGAGGGTTAAAAGAGAAATTCAGCAAAGGGTCAGAGTAGGAGCAAAAGAGGAAAAGTGAGGGAATCTCCAGGCAGTGAGAGGAGAGAGGAAGGGAGGGCGAGCAGGGAGAAAGAAGGAAGAGGAGAAGAAAGGGAAGAAAGTGCCTCTGAGAACTGAGGTTGGTGTTATACTGCTTGTGAGGATGGCTGGTTTAGGATATCACCCAGCTAAGGGATTAAAACATAATCATTTGCTTGGATCACAGAAAAAACCTAATGAATACTATTCCTTTGTTTTCTTCCAGAAGGGCTTTTGGAGAGAGGTCAGACCAGCAGCAATTAAATAAGACATGGAATAATAATAATTAATAATAATAAAAAGGTTAAAGAAGAGTGCTATGCTAGCATACTTCCCTAAGTCTATGGTGTCTTCTAACATTGTTTCCCATCCCTGTGTCCCTCTGCTGGACACCTTACTCTCGAGGACCCTTGACAAATATTTGTTCATGGTACTTATTGATAGCAGGTTATAAGCAGGTTGTATTATCCCAACACTTGCTTTTGCACATGACAGTAAAATGTCACTGATAGAATTATTTAAAGTAGCAAGTTATCTTTCTAAAAATACTTCCTTTCCTAAGCCTGTTTAAAAATGGCCCATTTTCTACTCTCACCTGAGGGGGAGGGAGGGAGAGAGAGAGAAAGAGAGAGAGAGAGAGAGAAGGGGAGGGGGAGGGAGGGAGGAAGGGACACACACACATACACACTCACACAGAGAGAGAGAGAGAGAGAGAGAGAGAGAGAGAGAGAGAGAGAGAGAGAGAGAGAGGGAGAGAGGAGAGAGGAGAGAGGAGAGAGGAGAGAGGAGAGAGAGAGAGAGAGAGAGAGAGAGAGAGAGAAAGGGGGAGGGAAGGAGGGAGGAGGGGGAGGGAGGAAGGGACAGACACACACACACACACACACACACACACACACGTAGAGAGAGAGAGAGGAGAGAGAGAGAGAGAGAGAGAGAGAGAGAGAGAGAGAGAGAGAGAGAGAAAGAGAGAGAGAGAGGACCAGCAGATCCTCTCCTTGCCCTCCTGACCCCCCAAACAAGCCTGGGTCAGAGCTCCTACCTGCCTTGATGTATGTGCTTGAGAATAGGATCCAGATCCCCTTGGAAGACCCCGGCTCTGCATGTGTTTATTTGCACCTGTTGAGAATGTACTTCCACTGATGTGTTGAACCAAACACACAGATTCCTTCAGAAATAAGCAGAAAAGGATTTCTTTCCTTAAGAACATCTTAGCTAATCTAAACATCAACTATTCAATGGTGATTACTTGGGAATTTCCAGGTCACATAGCAACAGAAGCATCTGCTGTTACTGGATTCATTTAGACAAAAGCCAGAAACCAGACTTTTTGGAAAATACCAGCCAGTGTTGTAAAAAGCTACTGTGTGTTTGAGGGACTTCTGGTATTAATGTTTGCAGTTTTTAAATGCTACTCCCGACTTTGTTTACATCTGACATGTAACTGGTCTTTCTTCTAATGTTAGAGACAGCAATGTATGGAATCTACAAAGGTTTTTGAAAAGATAGCCTCTGAAGTAGCAAATCATACTTTAAAGGGGGGGGGTGATGAATACAGAATTGCACACAGAGACGGGGGTGGGGAGAGGAAGAAATATACTAAGAGGAGATGCCAAAATCTAGGAAACATTTATGACAAGGGCATAAGTTAAAGAAAGGCCACTTTTATAAAATGATGTACTTTTAGAGCAAGAAGAATTCTGAAAGTCAGGGAGTTGATTCAACTGATAAAATATTTGCTACTCCAGGATGAGTTCAAATCCACAGAACTCATCATGGTGGCCCGTGCCTATAACTGCAGCTAGGAGGTGTGTGGAGAGATAGGTGAGGCCCTGAATCACACTGGATGGCCAGCCTGGCCTAATTAGCCTAATTAAACTAATTAGGCTCATCTAATCAGCAGCTTCAGGTTCAGTAAGAGCTGCTGGCTCAGAAATAAATGTAGAGAGCTTCTAAGGAAAGATACCTGATGTATCCTGGTCTCCACATGCACACACCCACATTTATCCATACAAGTGTGTGTGTGTGTGTGTGTGTGTGTGTGTGTGTGTGTGTGTGTGTGCACGCGCACGCTCGCCCTTCTGTGCTGGTTTGAATAAGAATGGCTCTCATAGTCTCATGTATCTGGATGCTTAGTCAACAGGGAGTGAAACCCTTTGAAAGGATTAGAAAAATTGGTGTGGCCTTGTTGGAGGAAGTATGTCACTGGAGGTGGGCTTTGTGGTTTCAAAATCTGGAGCCTGGCCCAGTGTCTCTCTGCTTAGGGTTCAAGATGTAGCTCTCAACTACTCCTGCCTCAACTACTCCTTGCCTCAACTACTGCCTCAACTACTCCTGCCTGTTGCCCTGTGCCTTGCCACTGTGATCTCTGCCATCATAATCATGGAATAAACCTTTGAAATTGCAAGCACCCCCCCCCCCACACACACACAAATAAATTGCTTTCTTTTGTAAGAATTGCCTTGGTCGTGGTGTCTCTTCACAGCAATAGAACAGTGAAAAAGATACCTCCCATGGATGCACATATCCACACTAACAAGCACGTGCATCTTCTGGGTCCCTCCCCTGAATTCTTCTGTAGGTTGGAGTTTGTAGCATCCTCCTATGGAGCAAGTTTACAGAAAGCAATGAAAGAAAGGACCTGCCTGGAACCAACATTCAACACACATCCCAAGCACATTCTACGTGCTATTCATAAAATCTAGACTAGAAGATATACACAGTCCCAGTGGACCAGGGGCATCAGGGAGGAGGAATGTAGGGACCCACCTAGCTTCTCTATAAGAGGCTACTAATAGGTTGTCCTCAGCTGTGCATTTTCTTGCTGAGTACACACACACACACACACACACACACACACACACACATACACACTCACACACACAATTATTGTTTTAAATAATTGCCATTTCAAATTTTATTTAATAATAATTATCAAAGAAGAGGCCATGGGTCTGAAAAGGAGCTGATAGAAAGAGTTGAAAGAAGGGCAGAAATGATGTGAATTTTGCGGATTTGTGTATGAAATGCCCTCAAATTAAAATCTCATAAGAGAAACTTATTTAAGACCGTCTAGAGGGCATGCGTCTGTCACTGTTTAGGGAAACTGGGATCCATATTCCTCTTATGGAATTCCCGTTCTTAGACAGGACAGACAAGTTGTAAAGGACATTTTGAAAGGAACAAATGGTCACCTATATCAGCAAAAAGACAAAAACTCAGCGGAGAAAGGCGGCTTGAGATTGACGCCCTATGTCCAGTTAATCTGAAGGGTTGAGGCCAGCACAACAAGCCCAATGATTGTGTCCTCATCCCATCATGAAGGAAAGTATTAATGGGATACTGGAAATAGGGTGATTAGGTTTTTATCCTGACAATTCACTTGTGATGTGCCTCTATCTGTTGAGCGGATAGGAAATTACAAATAAGCCATAACTCCAAAGATATGAAAGGTCTGACAGGCTCTGGCAAGAAATCTCATCTGAGATTTCGAAACTACACCCTTGCACTGAGATTCTGTGCTCATTGATTTTAAAGCAGGGGAGAGAGAATCCACAGGCAATGTAAATGATCAGACACAGAACTGACGGGAGGGGTAGTGAGCTACAGAAGATGGCAGAGCAGCCGTCCAAGACCTCCCTGCTGTTTAACACATCACCACCTACCTGTTCTTTGAAAGAGGAATGGTCACAACACTTTGGGTGCTTGCCACAACCGTCTTCCTAAGAAAAATACCATCTTTCAATGTGTTTACATCAAACTGTGGTTGAACTCTGTGTGTGTGTGTGTGTGTGTGTGTGTGTGTGTGTGTGTGATGCCACACACACATACATGGATCCTTCTTTTTCTCCTTTTATTTATTTTTTATTTTATTTTTTGATTAGTACTCCTGACTTTCTTGGGAACTGATATCTTGGGCAATTGGTAAATGGTTCCTATAGCAACAGTCACCATGTGAAAGCTCTTCCAGTATCTTTCCTCCCTTCCTCCAACCCCATCTCGATGTTGTTTGTTAATCTTTCCATTATTTTATCTCAGCATGTTTGGATGATATAGTACTCATTCATTCGACTTCACTTTTCTCAAACGAAATGTTCATTCCTAGTTACTGGATGGGCTTTTTTATATAAAGAGGCCCCAGACCTACCCAGGTACCATTAACTTTGTATTAGTGAATTAGTGAATATTTGTGAATCATAGCACTTAAAAATAAAAAGTGTAAAAGACTAACATTCCTTTATATTGGTTTTACTATTTTAATTCTGTTCATGAACAGTTTTTTTTTTTTTTTTTTTTCCAGGATGGATGGAATTTAAAAACCAGCATAGGGGTGTCTATGAGTTCTCCCTAGCAAAGGCAGGCACGAGAAGGCCACCACACCCTCACTACATCTTAATAAAGGCTCTGGTGCTTCAACATTTGCCAGCAGCAGAAGTAGGCTCAGTGAAAAAAGCTCTTTTGTGATCATCCAAATGTCCTTCCCGTAGCTTTTGTGACACAATACAGAACAGGCAGGAGACTTTGCCCTGACAAGGATCTGGCTGCCATATGTCTCTGGGTTTTCCCCAAACAGGTCCACTAGAGCAGTTTGAGAGCACATTTACATTTGCTTTCCACAGACTGACACCCTTGAGTGTCCCCCAAGTTCTTTCATGTTGCGTAATGGACTGATTTCTGTAAGCTTTTTACAGTGGTGCCTATTTACTATACATCACCGTGGAAAACGCCCTAAAGCTTTAGAAATGGCTCCACACTTGCACTGAAGCTTCATTCCACATGCACAGGACGGCCATCTACTACGGTGCTATGATAAGACTTTCGTGTCAAACAGCCAACAATTAGATCCCAGCGTTGCCAATGTGAAACCTTGGGTGCCTTACCTACTGAAATGTGGATAATTGCAGTACTGAGTGAACACAAGGAAACCACTTAAATGACGAGTTCAGTTCCCTTAACCACTTCTCAAGCGTTGCCTTTCCGCAGCACATTCCTAGCATACTGAAATTAGCTCAGGGTTGAGGGTCATCAGTTCCTTCCGCTCCATCCTCCTCATCTCTCAGGCCTAAATTATTATTCATGAGGTGCAGAGGCCGTATTCAAATGAACCCTGACGGTTCCATCTAGTTTTCTGAAGTACATTCCAAGGAAAGTCACTGGTGAGGAGCAACAGTAAAACCGAGTGGAATCCTAGAGTAAATTCATATAGATTAATAAATCACAGTCTATTGGTACAAAAAATGGTTTGGTTTTACCCCCCATTGAGGACAAGAGTCCCCACTACAACATCTGCCCAAAGACTCCAGAAATAGTGGATATAGCACACTTTGATTGAGACAACTTACTTAGGGATCGTTTCATTTTCAGACTTTATGTCTAGGACTTTTTGTCATTTGAATTAGTTGGCATATACTTCTATGCAGAAACACATAAGGCAGGAGCCTTTTTCTTTCTTCCTTAAAGTGTGTTTCTATTGAAAGCGAACTGTACCACCCCTGCTTTCCCACTTCTTGCCTGAAGCCCCTCCTTCCTACCTTCCTTTAAACTCCTCCCATACTACCCCACTCTCAAGTTGATAGCTTCTTGTTTACTGTTTATTGTTTAATACTATGTATGTATGTTTATGCACAAATCTTTCTCTCTCTCTCTCTCTCTCTCTCTCTCTCTCTCTCTCTCTCTCTCTCTCTCACACACACACACACACACACACACACACACACACACACACACACACACGGGTCCATTTCGTACATTTTAAAATTCTTACTTATTCTTCTCTCATATAGTACATTCCAAACACAGCTTCCCCCTCTGTTTTCCCCCCTCTCAGTCCCCTTTCCCATCTCATCTCCATCCACACCTCCTTCCTTTATCTGCAGAAAAGGTCAGGGCTCCCATGGATATCAACCAATAGGGACTATCAAGTAGCAGCATACCAGGCACTACCCCTTGTATTAAGGCTTTTCCAGGCAACCCAGCAGGATGAACGGGTTCCTAAAAGCAGGCAAAAGAGTCAGAGATGGCCCCTGCAGTCCTGCAAGAAGACCCAGATACACAACCCTGACATATATACAGAGAGCTTAGGTCAGACCTATGCAAGACTCCTTGGTTGTTGGTTCTGTCTCTGTGAGCCCCCTATGAGCCCAGGTTAGTTGGTTCTGTGGATATTCTTTGATATTCTTTCCCCCCCCTAATTCCTACAATCCTTCCTTCTTTTCAGCCGGATTCCCCGAGCTCTGCCCAATGTCTGCCTGTGAATCTCAGATCTGTTTTCATCAGTTGTGGATGCAGACTCTCAGATGGTAGTTATGCTAGGATTCTGTCTATGAGAATAATGTAGTATCATTAGGGATCATTTCATCGACTTTTTTTTTAAATTGCCAGTCCTTTTTGGTTCTATCCTGAGTCTCTGGGCTGTGCATCCTCTGGTTCCTGGCCCTCTAGGTAGTGTCAGAGGTGTCACTCATGGCATGGGTTTCAAGCTGAACCACTCAGAGGTTGCCATCTTTAGCCCAGCACATAATGTAGGCAGGACAAATTATAGGTTGAAGGTTCTGTGTCTGGTTTGGTGTCCCGATCCCTCTGTTGGAAGTCTTACCTAGTTACAGGAGATGATCATTTTGGGCTCTGTATCCCTTGTTGCTAGGAGTTTTCGCTAGGCCTGGTACTTTCCATTATACTAGGTTTCTATCTCATAGCAAGATGCCCCCAATTTCATTTGTCTCTCCTAGTACTTTCTCCTTTCTCCCTCCACTAGCTGTCCACCTGATTCCTTCTGTTCTGGTGCCCCCAACTTCCACTAGTTTCCCCATGATATATCTTTTATTATCCCTTCTTTCTGCATGGAGCTGGTATGCCAGGGTCCTGCCATAGGGCTAGCCATGGGGGTAGAGAGATTACCACTGGGGACAGAGAGTAGAAGGTGCTAGCATGGCATGGTGATTTTTGACCTTGATTAATATTTACTACAACACTAATGTACACTTATAATTGAGTACATACCACGTTTATCATTCTTGGTCTGGGTATCTCACTCAGGATGATTTTTTTTTCTAGTTCCATCCATTTCTCTGCAAATTTTGTGATGTTATATTTTTAACAGCTGAGTAATACTCCACTATGTAAATATACCACATCTTCTTCATCCATACTTTGATTGAAGGGAATATGGGTTGTTTCTAGTTTCTATTATAAATAAAACTGCTATGAACATAGTTGAGCAATTATCCTTGTGGGAGAATGGATATCCTTTGAGTTTATGTTTAGGAGTGGTATAGATGGGTCTTGAGGTAGATCAATTCCAAGTTTTCTGATAAACTGTCATATTGATTTCCACAGATGCTGAACAAGTTTTCATTCCCATCAACAATGGAAGAGCATTCCCCTTGCTCCAAATCCTCATCAACATGAGCTTCCACTTGTGTTTTTGATCTTAGCTGTTCTGACAGCTGTCAGATGGAATCTCAGACTTGTTTTGATTTGCATTTCCTTTATGGCCAGGGATGTTGGACATTTCTTTAAGTGCTTCTTCTGCTGAGAATTCTCTGTTTAGATCTGTAACTCATTTTTAAGTTGGATTATTTGATTTGTTGATGTCTAGTTTCTTGAGTTCATTATATGTTTTGGAAACCAGCCCTTTGTCAGATATGGAATTAGTGAAAAATGTTTTCCATTTTGTGGGCTCCTGTTTTGTCCTGTTGACAGTGTCCTTGGACTTCAGAAGCTTTTCAGTTTCATAAAGTCCCAATTGTCAGTCTTAGTGCCTGTGAGGTTGTACTGTTCAGAAAGTTGTCTCTTCTCTGCCAGTGAGTTTAAGGTTATTCCCCACTTTCTCTTCTACCAGGTTCAGTGTATCTAATTTTCTGTTGATGTCTTTGGTATACATTGACTTGAGTTTTGTACAGAATGATAGATATGGATCTATTTGCATTCTTCTACAACCTGACATCCACTTATACCAGACCATTTGTTGAAGATGCTTTTTTTAAATTCCGCCGACTAACCTGTCTGTTTCTATACCAATATTCTGCAGTTTTTATTACTATTGCTCTGTAGTACAGCTTGAGGTCAGGAATGGTGATACCTCCAAAAGTAGTTTTATTACACAGGATTGTTTTAAGTATCCTGGATTTTGTTTGTATTTCCATTTGAAGTTGAGTATTGTTCTTTCAAGGTCTGTAAAGAAATAGTTGGAATTTTGAGAAGATTGTGTTGAATCTGTAGATTACTCTTGGTAGGATGGCCATTTTTACTATTTTATTCCTTCAGATCTATGAGCATGGGCAATCTTTCTATCTTCTGATATCTTCTTCTATTCCTTTCTTCAAAGACTTGAAGTTCATGCCATCCAGGTCTTTTACATAGACTCTAAAGAGGCCACAGATGCCAGCCATATCTAGCAAAACTTTCTATCACCGTAGATAGAGAAAACAATATATTCCAGGACAAAGTCAAGTTTAAACAATATCTATCCACCAACCTGGTCCTACAGAAAGTACTGAGTCCATCCTTCTTGTTTATATGAAACATCCTTCTTGTTTCAAGGCTGAAAAGTCTGAACGGGATAACCAATAAGGAGGCCCGTACCTGGCAGAAGCTTCTCTTTTCCAGAAGTCATTAGATGCCTGTAGGTCTTTGCTTAGGGCTAGGACCCTGTGACATTTCCTCCATTGATATTGATGTCCATTGACATTTTGACATATTGACATTTGATTTTGATATATTGATGAACAGGTCCATATATTTTTGCCACTGCTTCAGTCTTCTTTCAATAGCCATTTCTAGGAGACACTGTTTAATAGAAAATGTCTGTTTCTTAGAACCACTTTCTCTTGATGTTCTCTGAGCCAGAAGGACCTATGATGTAAATAAATCTACAAAGGGTTGGGATATTCATGATCTATTCATTTCTGCCTTTTGTCTAATTACAGGAGGTTTTTGTTTTGTGATGGTCTTTGATTTTTTTTTTCTGTGAAAATAGGCTCCTTTGGTGAGGAGTGACAGCTATACTTACTGTGATTATGAGGATAAGATTTAGAATGCAGTAAGGAATTATATTGGTCTAGCAAAGTGCTACTAGTAGACTGTCACTAACAGGTAAGTGCCACTTATTGTACCTTTACATACATCTTGTCATATTGGTAATATGCAAGGTTCATAGGTGTTGCAGTAAATAGGACTATTTAATGGACTTCCCTTCATGGTTTGCATAGGATTTTCCAGTCCTGTAAAAGCTAGATGAAAAGAATAAGGTTTTGAGGTCAGATACAGCTGAAATCATCTGAGTCTTATGTCCTGAGTGTGCAATAACTTCAGCAATGGAGTAGTGCCTTCATCACCTGAGAGTCAGCCAAGAACTACATCCATTGTCCGAATTGTTTTAGGAGTCACAAACTATACTGCCTAAACATGGAAGATGTCTTTTTTTTTATTGTTGTTGTTTGTTTGTTCTGCTGGAGTTTAGTTAGTCTTTGGCTCTTGAGGGTATCATTATCAGTCCAAGAGACCTATTTTTTTCTAACATAAGTCTCTCTCTCTCTCTCTCTCTCTCTCTCTCTCTCTTTCTGTGTGTGTGTGTGTGTGTGTGTAGATACACTTACATGTACAATGAATAATTTTAGGTAAATATTAAATAGCATGATTTTTTTCGAGGTCTTATCAAACAGCCTTGATGTCTTTTGCCCTTCTTTTCTCCTCTGTCTTTACTGATCACCCTCCATCCACCCTACCCAGCCTTGTCTCTCTTTACTGATCACCCCTCCATCCTTACCACATCATCACACCTCCTGTATCTATCTAGTTCCCTCTCAAGCTTAAGCCCCACTACTCCATCCTCTACTGAGTCCTTTATATTTTTCTGATTTCTGCACTTATTCCATGTTGTATACTCATGTCTGAGGATGTAGAATGAGGATCCACAGATGAGAGACGCCATACAGCATCTTTCTCGATGAGAGTCTCCATACAGCATCTTTCTCGATGAGAGTCGCCATACAGCATCTTTCTCGATGGGTCAAGTTTATCTCACTCAGTGTAAATTTTTGTAGTGCCATCCACTCCAAATATCATGATTTTCTTTTTTTTTTTCTTTACAGCTAAGCAATATTCCATTATGTACATGCACCATATCTCCATTATCTATTCATCTGTTGAAGGACAGTTAGATTGCTTCCATTTCTTGGATATTGTGAGTGGGTAGCCATGAACAAGGGTGGGCAAGGATCTGTGAGGCAGGATGCTGAATCCCTGAATGTATGTGATGGAATGGTCTAGCTGTGTCATATAATAGATTTCAGGTTTTGTGGGACCTGCATACTGGTTTTCAGAGTAACCTCACCAATGCACACTCTCACCAACAGTTAATAAGGGGTTCCTTCCTTCATAACCATGCTAGCAAGATACAGTCTGATTCTGTACTAAGGGCTAGTTTATTACATTGTCCCAGCTGATCTCAAATCCCCAGCAATCTTCCTACTCCAGTCTTCCCATGCAATAGGATTTTGTTTTGTTTTGTTTGTTTGTTTTCTTTAAAACAATGTACAGCAGATATTCAGATGTGTTTGTTCCCTTCTCATTGCTATGACCAAATATTTGAGAAGAATCAACTTTATGGAAGAAAGATATTCTTTGGACCACATTTTGGGGTGACATGGTCCATGATGGCAGGAAAGGCTCTGTGTTGGTAGTTCCTTGTGGCAGCTTCTGGCTCATGTTTTAACAGACCAGAAATCAGAAAGCAGAACACTGCTGCTAGACTAACTTTCTCCCCCTGCCTTTTGTGTAGTTTAAAACCTCAGCCCATGGAAAGGTGCTGCACACATTCAAGATGGGACCTCCTTCTTCTGTTAAGTTTCTCAAGAAATACCCTTACAGATATGCTCAGCAGTGTGTCTCCTAGGTGACCATAAATCTAGTGAACAGTGATGGAAAACCATCACGAGTCCACTTTTTGTCAACTTAACATATCTTCTTAACTTAACATCACTTCTAAATTTTAAGAGTCACCTTTCTTTTTCCCCTTTAATCACAATAAATAAAAACTTTAAATACATTGGATTTACACAGGACCTAAGGGTAAGATATGGATAGCAAATATTCTTCAGTCTGTAGTTAGCTATAATGAGAATATACTTATATGTATACATATTAAATCTATGACATGGATCAATCTTAATTGATAGCCACAGAACTTACAGCAAATGCTATAAAAACTCTTCATATACAGAGGGTAAAGAGAGGCATCTAACCATGTCACCTGAACTATAGTCACACACACACACACACTCTCTCTCTCTCTCTCTCTCTCTCTCTCTCTCTCTCTCTCTCTCTCTCTCTCTCACACACACACACACACACACACACACACATGCCTTTTCTGATAAGAACAAATAGGCTCATAGCCAAAGAAATGGGCTTGAAAGTAAGACATAGAAAGATGGGGAGAAATATCCCAAAACTATGTCATGACCATTACAGGGAAAATGTCCTTATTTTCTAGAGATACTTCTCATCCAAGCCCAGAGATGCATAATTAAAGTAATGTTTCTTTTAATGCATTGAAGTTGAGGAGTAATCCTTGCACATAAATCCAACAACTCCCTTTGGTGTTTCCTGATTCTGATCTGGTAGTTAGAAACCATCATCTTATAGGCACATTTGTGCCATTTTTCCATGATGCATTATCATCTAACATCTGTCTGCCTTGAGCTTATTTGCCATTTTCCTGCCCAGTCATACAGACAACTCCTTTTCTTTTGCAGCTTATTCTTATTGCTTCAGAATGTCACTCCACTAGAGCCTTGGAGAGAATTTGAGATCACTTACCAGTGTTAAGTAAGATATATATTAGGATGAATGCATAGTTGTTATACATTTCCATATACAAAAGTCTTCCCTCCCTCAGTCTCTTCTCTCCATTTCCCCATCTCCTCCATCAACAAATATTTAATAAGCACTTTTAGTGCACCCCAAACTGTTCTTAGATGCTCAGGACACACTAGTGAACCAAACAGATTTTGATCTCAGACCTGGCAGAGCTTGCATGTTAGTGGGAAGAGTCAATGGCAAACAGATGTGCTGCTGAATGACAGCAGTTTCTACCTTCCCTCGTGTTCCTGCTCTCAGTTAATTCTTCAATGGCAGAATATCTTTCCCCAAATCCACTACTGGAAGGGAAACGCCTTTCTCACGTTCCATGTTTTATCTAAAAGAAAATAATGAAATAACAGAAAAGTTCAGTCTCTTTCAGAAGAAAAGTGTTTATTAGAGTAAAATTTATTCATTTCATAAATATTTGTAAGATGTGTATAAAACCTAGGAAGAAATTATACTCCTTTCCCTTAAACACTTAAAATTAAATTTAATAAAGTGGATAAACAGTCAGGTAACACTAGTAGACTAATAATGTCTAACTATGTTGTCCCCAGAGGCTGGCACTTGCTTGACACTGAACTATCTCATGGTTCCTTGAGTGCCTTTTGCCCAAATTGTAGGTGGGTCCTATATTCTGTTGACATCTCCTAGAGGTTCCTGCTGGAACTGGGACTTTAGACTGAGTTTCTTCGACTCTTGTTTTGATCTCTATGGCGGGTTTAAGTCCTTTTATCTGCCAGGCAATATTTATTGTGACCTACCCTCCACAGAACAAATGCTCACTGATACCTACCAAGATGAAACATTGTACGGAAATGTTAAGAATCTTACCACCTCTGCTCTTGAGGGACTATTGAAATATAAAGCACAGCTAGTGTGATTTGATTTATATAAAATGCCTAAATTATTGCAAATGGTAGTAAGCTACCGGTTGTCTAAGGTCGTATAAAGGAGAGGAATAGAAAAATCACTAATAATGCTAGCCGAGGCCCTCAAGGACAGAAGAGGATAAAAGGTGGCTCCACACCAAACAAAAGAACAGGACCCATTAATACAGATAAGTGAGGATGATGGCTTGTCAAAATTAACGCTGCTTTCAGTACACATGACCACAGCATTTTAAAGTTGTATAGTACTTGATAGTTTCGAAGGCATCTCCAAACACCTTCTCCTGAGAGCCTATGTTGCAGGCTCATGTGATGACACATAACAAAATTACTAGAGCTGCTCAGGTATTTTGTTGGATAACTGATATTCCAACTCTGCTATATGGCTGACAAGATGTGACCTGCTGACCAAATCTGAAATTGGGTCATTCAATAAAAAAAAAATGTCAAATTCAAAAACAACATAAAACAGACACACAAACCCAAGATTGAAACATGCAAACATCCTGGGACACTCTGAGAGACCAAACCTGTGAATAACAGGTATAGAAGAAAGAGAAGGGACGAAGGTCAAAGGCACAGAAAACAGTTTTAACAAAATCATAAATAAAAACTTCCCTAATCTAAGGAAAGTGACCCCTATCAAGATCCAAAAGGCACAGAGAACACAAAAAAGACAGGACCAGAAGAGAAACTGTCTCTGTCTTAGTCATCAAACACAAAATGTAGAAGACAGAGAAAGATCGATTCACATACAAATGCTGGTTCATAAGGATAATAGCAGATATTTCACTAGAGACCATGAAAGCCAGAAGGAACTAGGCCAGTGTTCTACAGGTAGAACACAAATGCCAGCCCAGACAGCTGAATGCAGCAAAACTATGAGTCATAGTCAGAGAAGAAAGGAAAACCTTCCATGATAAACAGATTTAAGAAATTTATGACGTTTTCTCATTGATCTCTACAGAAGAAATACTTAGGTCTGTAAAGAAGATTAAAAGGGTCCAAGAGAACACAGGGAGGAAAAAAAAAATTCTAGAATGCTGAATCCAAGTATCAAAGAGGTCTAATAGACCTGCATAAAGATAGCAATTAATATACATTGTTCGATAAAATTATTAGTATTAATGGCTTCAATGTTACAACTGAAGAGACACCATGATGGGGCAATTCTTACAGAAGAAAGCATTTCATTGGGGCTGGCTTTCAGTCTCAGAGGCTTAGTCCATTATCATCATGGTATGCAGCATGGTAGCCTGTGGGCAGACAGGAGAGCCATCACTTAGAGCATATCTTGATTTGGACACACACACATGATGGGGAGGGAGAAAGACTGAGGACTACTCATGGATTTTTAAAACCTAAAAGCCCACCATCAGTGACACAGTTCCTCCAAAAAGGCCACACCTTCTAATCCTTTTAAGATTCTTGAATAGTGCCACTCCCTGGTGATCAAGCATTCAAATATGAGCCTGTGGGGGGCCATTCTTATTCAACCTCCCATAGAATCCAAACAACACACAACTAAAACAAAATTCGGTGGAGGAAGAAATGGAGTAGAAAATTGAAAACTTCCTAGAATGAAATGAAAACATGCCACAGGACACAGTCAAAAGCAGATAAATGCTCTTTTAACTCTATGTGCTCACATCAAAACTTTGAGAGTTTTAAAATTACTGACTTAACAACGCTTTCCATGGCCTTAGAAAAACAAAACCACATGTTTTTTTCTCTCGCCTGTGGATGTTAGCTTTGAATTTTGAGACATACTCGTTGCATTTGGAACATATACAGAAGTCATGAAGTTACTAAGGGGCTATTGAGAGGACTTGTGAGAGAGGGAGATGGGATACACCAGTGTATAGGGTGAGAAGGGAGGAAGAAAACAGGATGGTTTAGGCCATGGTGGAAGAACACAGAAGTACAAAGATGAACATCAACACTAAAGAAGTTTTGAAAAAGATATATGGAATTCTACTACTGTACAAACTTTTTAACACACACACACACACACACACACACACACACACACACACACACACACACAAAGAGAGAGAGAGAGAGTTATCCTGTAACAGTGCAGTGTTGTCCCTACTACACATTAGATGGTGACTAATTTAAAAAACAAAACAAAGCCAAACCTTAGTGCTGTGCCACTCTATTTCATTTAAGAGATATTTTTGTTTGCAGTTGCATGCTTCCAGATTTAACTGATTTTCATTTCTACATCCTTCTTTACCTCTCGTCATGTTGAGAGCTTGAAACTTTTCTGTATTTTGGAACCATGGTGGGGTTTAGAGCCAGATGAAGGTTAGGGTTATTCTGTCCAATCATCTTCCATTAAAGCTCTCCGATGTCTTCTCCAACTTGACACAGCTTATAAGAATTCAGGAGGTGTGGCTAGTATTAAATTTGTATTCACTTTTGTTTCTAAATATCTTAGAGAGAGTTTACTATACAAAGTTATGTCTACGGGAGGTGATATTAGGTCACGGGTGCCATGATTTGTATATCTTAACCACAGCCATGTCCTAAAGCCTAATTCTCACAGTTGAGAGGTAGCCTATTTAGTGTATGATTAATGAGGGCAATGAATTCATGTTGTTATGATGAGAAGAGGGTAGTTGTTGCAGGTGTGGGTTCCTCATGAAGGAGCATCTGTGACTCTCTCCTCCCTGACTCCTTCCTCTCTAGCCTTTTGCTCTTCTACCCTGTTGACCTGAGATGGTATGCTCTTGCCCACAGCACCTTTTTTGGACTTCTAGCCTTCAAACTGTAAGCCAAATAAATTTCTGCTCATTACAAATAATTCTGTCATAGCAACAAAAATAGAAAATAAAGCAGTAGCAAGAAAGCATCTTGAAATGATGTTTTCTTTTTCTTCACTGGTGATAAGTGCAGGCAAGAAATAGACAACTACAAAGAGGCAAATCAATCAGGAATTCTTGAAAGTAATGTTTGCAGCATCTTAATACTTGATTGGCTTTGAATTGCGAAATTGTACTGGCCGAATGAAAGTTGTTTTTTTTTTTTTTTATTTTTGAATAATTTCAGGCTTTAAATTATTTGATTATTTTTTTATTGTAGAAAGACAGATCAAAAGTCATCAAAAAAGATGTTGGGATGGCCTGAGGAAAGATGGGCTTAGAAGCAAACCATGAGTTAGGTCTAATGTGTGTTTAGAGGCCTGCTTGTACATTTTTGGCTCCAGGGATGTTTTGGTACCACCCTCATAGTTTCTCAGTGCTTCCAAGATGTGTCTGTGAAAAAATAATATGTAATTGTACAAAGCCAAAGTGAAACTATTCGCTAGACTCCATTGAATAAGTATGCCATTAAGAGGAATGGCACTAGGAAGTATGTTAGTGGACTAATTTGGGTATGAGAACTTATTATTGGTAGTATGGAAATTTTCATTTTTTTCTTCCCTCTGAAACATAGATTCCATATTCCTAAATATGGCCTGTCTTCTATAGCTGCTCTTGTACTGTGTACTCAAAGAGAACTCACAACTCTGTCTTTCCTGGAGCACAAGTAGAGATCCTAAATCCTGACAGTTAGTGTTAGCTCACAGAATGTCTCCAGAGAAAACAAAGGAACACAATCAGGTGACAAGCGAAGTACTTGTTTTTTGGGGACCATGTGTCTGGAGAAGGAAGCCTGAGGGGTTGAAGTGGCTTATTTATAAGGGAGTTTGCCATGGAGTCTGGTCCACAGATCAGTCTCAGACAACCCACTATCTTTATTTAGCTTGCCAATGTTTTCTTATCTTTATGAGAAAAGGAAATATGCCCGCCTCTCTGTAAAGGCCTTCAGAATAAACTCTCTGAAGGAAACTGGTTTCACCTAATAAACTCACCAGAACATAAAAGGACATAGAAGAAAACAGTAAAACTAATGTGCTAATCCGGCCAGTAAATGCCCAAAGGTAGCCTTAAATCAAACAAGAGGCAGGAAAGAATGCCTCATTTCAGGCCTTGGGATGGTGACAAGAGGATATTTCTTGGCCTTGACAATGATAGTTGACCTAGGAAAGGTCAAGAAACATTCTAAACGGGGCCATCATTTCTCTTTCAGAGTTCTTCCAGAGTCAATAGACTTCTCAGCCAAGCATCCTGGAAGCTTTGCCTTTCTTCCTTCTAGGTACATAATGAAGGCCAATACTGATAGCTAAGGCCTCAGTTCTCCACTCTAGTTCTCTTGTTCTATATCTGGTCCTGTGTGAAATTAGAAAGCAGATGAAGGCTTCCATTGTTTAACACCCATCAGCATCAAATGTTGTTCAATGGTGAAATCAGTAGACATGCCATGTGTATGGTGAGAAAAAAATCCAACTCCCAGCACTTCATTATGAACAAAAGGCATTTGTGTTCAAGTTCTTGAGGTGTGACGTTTTCCATGGAAGTGCCTAACATTATAGAGGAATAGACTCCAAAAGATGGGATTCTTGTCTCCGTGAGGCCTGCATGAAATACAAGGACTTTGGGGTCAGTGCCAATGACAGCATACATGATGGTCAGTTTAATGCCTCAACTTGACTGATTGACAAGACATCCAAATATTCTGCTAAATATTATTTCTGAGTATGACTATGAAGGTGCTTTAGTATAGGATTAAAGTTTGATCTGGTAGACTCAGTGAAATTGACTGCCTACCTTGAATATGAGTAGGTATCATTCCCTCCACTGAAGGTATATAGAAGAATAGAGAAGAAAGGGAGAATGGATTTCTTCCTTATTTCAGCTGCATCCCGGTCTTCTGCTACCTTTTGTCTGTGATTTCCAGCATGGGCCCTTTGGCCTCTCAGGTCTTCCAGTTCAGAATGAGTCATACCATTATCTTCCTTGTCTCCAACCTACAGACATCAAATCATCAAAACCTTGTGTGTATGTGTGTGTGTGTGTGTGTGTGTGTGTGTGTGTGTGTGTGTGTGTAGAACTATGGTTTCAGTGGGAAGGAAGTTTATTCAACCTTTTCTCTGGTAGGTACTTACTTAGCCTTAGTATCTTCCTATGTAAGAAGAGAGAAGATGCCCCAAAAAGATGGCAGCCAGTGGAGAAACATGTCTCCCCTTTGTCACTGCCTCCCATTAGCCCTTCCATCAGGGAGAGTGTTGTAAGCAGTACACGACTCAGTGAGCTTTGAAAACCTCCCAGCAGAATCACCAACTTGCAACTCTATTCAAGGGGTACTTCTATAATGTGAGTAATTTGTCAGGTTTAGCAATAATTCAGTGCCATGGAAACAGGGTGAAAGGGATAAAGGGGACATTTTTTCTAGAGAAAAAAATACTTACAAGGAATAATAACCAAATGCAGTATATTACTCTTTAATAGATCCCATAAAATCACTCTAAGTGACTTCTGGAGAGCATTAACACCAATGTGTTAGCAAAATCAGGTCACTAGGGTCAGTTTTCCTATATGTGATCACTGTACTGTATCTACGTAGACAAGTATCCTTATTTATGATGAATACTGGATGATGGCAGGTGGTACTGGTTCCCAGGGATGCTGCAGCAAATTCTAAGAAGCTTGGTGAAAAACAGCAAAAATTCATTCATTCATTGTTTCTCAGTTCTAGAAGCAAGCATAAAATAAATATATTGGATGGTGCTCCTTCCTGTGCTTCTAAGGAGAAAACGTCCTAGCTTAGTCCAACTTCTGCTACCTACACACAATCCTTTGCTTATGGCTGATAACCCCCATCTATGGCTTCTGTCTTCATATTGTCCCCTCGTCTTCTGTGTCTGTTAAACTTTGAGCTACACTCCTCATGTAAAGAGATTTGTCTTTGGATGTAGGGCCTACATAAATAATTCATGATGATTTCTTCACCTGCATATCTTTGAGGCAATTATATAGGTAAGGACGTACTGCAAATAAGGTAACAGTCTATCTCTTAATAAATAGTATTGTTCACAGGTTCAGGGACTTAAAATGTAGAATCGCCTTTTTGAGACCACCACTCTGCCCTCTATAGAAATGCAATAGTGTCTGACATTAGGCTCTCTGAAAGTCACTTGAAGGTGACTCAATAAAATAAATGTGAATTAAAAAAAAAAAATCCTGAAGGTTTTTTAGTAGATAAGTGTTTAGAAGTTCATCGTACCATGATAAATTATTTGTTTTTGCTTAAAATCTTCATAATGAACCACATTTAATTCCTTCATTTTTATCAAGAGATCCTCATTTCCAGGGCTTTTGTCTCTACAGAGCACAAAGTGAGGACAATGCCTGAGCTGACATCTTGACCAGCTCTGGGAAAAATAAAAGATTCATTCAATGTTTGAGAATTAGATGAAATTTTGCATATTAAGCGTCCATCAGGTCACATCAAAACAATCCTCCACTATCAACTACTGTGTTTATTAGATGAGTCTTGTAGAAGCTTCCCCTCCAATAGCCTATCATTAGCTGAGAAAAACACAGATGGGAAGAAGACCCAGGAGATCTGCATGTTGCACACCACTGAGCGTTGTGTGTATGTGTGTGTGTGTGTGTGTGTGTGTGTGTGTGTGTGTGAAGTACATAAGACATGCAGACTGTAACATAGTTGTGTAAGGTTTAAAATAGGGTTAGAACAAAGAATGAGGCAGGTGCTGATGAGACAGGAACATTCTGGAACAAGAACCTTTTGCACAGGCAGCTTTCAGGCAATTTCTTGCCAAGCTGTGGTTCAACATTCATATCTCAGTTGCTGTGGCTCAACACCATTTCTCAGTCACAATGCTGCAGGAGTGAACGCAAATTTGAAATAAACCATCACATGTACAAAACAGCTTCAATGGTAAGTGGTGGTGACTCACCCTAAGAAGAAACATATTTATCAGGCTTCTGTGTGCTGAAACTCTCTCTGAAGAACAAATCTTCCACCTTGTGAGGAGGCTGCTGTTTCTGGAGAGCTGGAGGAAGCTTCAGCATGATCTCGCCATCCTGGGGAACACCATTGTTCCAACAGAGCAGAGCTAACTTGTTCAGAGGGAGCACCCTGCTTGCCGCCTTCTCCTCCCACACTGCAAGGTGTCAAAGCATCTCTAAGCAATTCATATTTCATATTCAGAGTGTCATTTCATTTTTAGACAAAGAACATGAGGCTTTTGCCTCCCTCACACATTTCCTCCTGCAGTCACCAAACATGTGCAGGATCAGGGAGAAAAGAAAGAAGAGTACCAAACATTTAAAGACAAACCCAGCCTGAACCAGAGCCACAGTCATCCCCTCCCTGAGAAGACCTGGATGGCTTTTGGAAACAATTAGAATTACTCCTTTACGTTGTCACTTTCTGATCACAACCAAATGGATTAAAATCAGTGATAAAATAACAAACTCCATCATTTAAAGTGAAAACTTCAAGGCTGCAGCAGTGTCAATAAAACTTTAATGTGACAAAGGCAACTACAGATGAGCAGGCCACAAGTCTGCTGTTTTACCAAGTTCCAGGGCGATACCCATCTTTTGAATCAGAGTGGTTCAGCTACAGTTCTTAAACTTGGCCATACTTTAGATTTTTAAATTTGTTTTGTTTGCTAATTGGTGAGACTAGTTTCTAATAACCACCCAAGTTTGCCAACCATCAATATAGAGACTATTGAGTTCTCTCAAAGTCATAGAGAGTCAGACTTGAAATGCTTCAATTAACACTGACTGTTGCTATTGGTCAAATGTTAGGACTTTCTAGAGTACTTTTAGATAAAGACAAGACCCAGGATTGAATCCTGGAAGTTCTTATTTAATGAAGAAGGACCCAGGCAGTGCAATATTTCAGAGACAAAAGGGAGGGAGGGAGGAAAGGAAGGAGGGCATAAGGAAGGAAGGAGGAAGGGAGGGAAGAAGAAAAAAGGGAAGGAGCAAATAAGGAACAGAGAGAGGGAGAAAGGAAAGAAGGGAGAAAAGAAGAAAGGGAGGGAGGGAGAGAGGATAGGAGAGAGGGGGAGGGTAGGAATTTGGTTTACATGCCCATCTGCTTGAGAAGGTACAGAGCAAGCTGACTACAGTGTGACCATCATTTTCTACAGAGAGCACTGTCAGAGGACTTGAAATGATGGAAAACTAGACTCCTTGTTATGCTCAGCCAAGAAGTCAAGACCCTGAAACAAAATGGGATATAGGTTTGAATGTATTATCTATAGACATAAAAATAAAATCTCATAAAAGCAACTATAAGCATAAAATCAAGACTTTCTAGCAATGGTAAGCAAGAACAGCTGGGTAGTGATTGGGCACACCTCTAATCTCAGCCCTCAAGAGGTAGAGGCAGGGGGATTTTTGTGAGTTTCAGGCCAGTCTGAATGAACTCTAGGTCTGCCAGAGCTACACAGAGAAATCTTGTCTTGAAAAAACAAAATGGAGGGCAGGAGACACACAAACATGAACATATTTTATAAACCCTGACATCATGCTCGTAGGTAGCTTCAGATTACAAAATGAAGATGATAAAACCTGGAAGTACATGGTGCAATAGTCTGAGAGGAACTGGAAGTGCATTTTCTGTCTGACGAATGAATAAGAACCTGGGATACCTCTGTGTGAGGGGGAAGAACACGGGGAGACAGATGGAGTAAGGCCCCAA
Source organism: Micromys minutus (assembly GCF_963924665.1). Classification (NCBI taxonomy): domain Eukaryota; kingdom Metazoa; phylum Chordata; class Mammalia; order Rodentia; family Muridae; genus Micromys; species Micromys minutus. The sequence goes on from NC_137958.1 coordinate 32,509,088, forward strand.
CCATCTACACATCTTCTGTATCTAAGTTCCAGTGCCTTGGCCATTTCATGGTTTCCTGGTAGAAGTATTGTAGCTACTTGCTAATCTCATGAGATCATTTCCTTTCAGCACTCGCCTAAGCACACTGTGCAAAGGCCAGGTCAGGAGCTAAAAATGTCCTTAACCCACTGGTTCTGAGTCAGACATCAGAAGAATTTTGAGTCATCTCTGCTTGCACACATTTTATTTTTCCCACTGCCAACCCAGGGAATCCTTGCCTCAAATACAATGAGGTGCCCCGTCCCCCATTCTGATGAGTTGGATGTAGTGAACCAGATCCTCTCCATATCTTTAATATGCAGGGGTAGGTAGACGTAAGCTTGAGCAACGGGCTCTACAATAACATTACCAAACCCACGGCCATAGCAGGAACTATGCAAAACGGTCTCCACTCAACCTCAGTTCTGAAGTCTCTGGGTTTGTGACCTCTTGTCATTGACCCACATTTCTTTAAACGTAGAGCTAACCTTTCCCTAACTGCACTCACCCAAATGACAGAGTATTGCACACAAGATCTAGAGGGAATCTGGGCTGTTTGTTGGACAGCTGATGACAGCTTCCTGTGCTGGTGGAGACACACATAGTGTAGCATCCTCTGCTTCTGTGAACCACATACTTACACTCTAACTGATGCACAGGGACTCCCAAGAGAAAAGGAAGGGCTCCTTCTTGGATCACCTCCCCCACTTCTAACTTCACTGAAAATTTTAGTGTAACCACAAATTGGTCACCATGTCCTAAAGATTTCTCCCACGATCTTACTCAATGAGGGGCAATTTCTGCCTTAACCACTCTGATGATGTTGCTCAAGATGACTCAATTGCCATGACCTGGGGTCAAGTTCCTTCATTTTATAGTTGTACTCTGTAGTTCTGATGAGTAGCCTGGAGTTAAAGAGACTTACAAGTATCACTTTGTTTCTTGAGGTTTACTGAGGATCGCACCTTGCCTACTTTCTGTTATAGCTGTGAGCAGTCTCAGACCACAGCTGTCTGGAAGTTAGGTAGCCAGTGTAATGAAAACAGTGTGTTACAACTGACTTCTTATGGTATTAGACCAAGTGGGCTCCTTAAAAAAATGATTGGTGAAGTAAAGAAAGAAGAAAGAGAGAAAGGAAAGAAGGAAGGAAGGAAGGAAGGAAGGAAGGAAGGAAGGAAGGAAGGAGACACTGATACTTAGACTTAAAACAAGAGCACAATATGGAAAAGTTTGGAAAGTGTATGATTTCAAAATAAAAATACCTGTTATAGCCCAACTTAGAGAAAGAGGTTTACTCTCTTTTTGAAGTATTTCTTTCATTTCCTTCTTAAAAACATCAAACTTTGTTTTTCCAAGTTAGTGGTAAATCATACTAAGAACCTTTGTAGCTTTTCTTCACCTGGCTGTTTGGAGCTCTTTTTAACAAACTCAAGTGTGTTTTGAACTGGAACAACTTTAATCTTTTACTTACATGGAAAAGGTGAGAAGCAACAGCTCCCACTTCCTCACCTCTTGCCCTACAGAAACTCTGTGCCCACCAACTTCATCAATTGTTGCCTTCCAAAGTGATTGTACAAATTTGCACTCCCACCAGCCATGGGGGAAGTTCACCTTGCTCCACATCCTCGACAGCATGTGCTATCACTTAAGTGTTTGATCTTAGCCATTCTGACAGGTATAAGATGGAATCTTAGAGTCAACTTGATTTGCATTTCCATGATGACTAATTTCTTTGAATATTTCTTTAAGTGCTTTGCAGCCCTTCAAGATTCTTCCGTTGAGAATTCTCTGTTTAGCTCTGTACCTCATTTTTAAATTGGATTATTTGGGTTGTTATTGCGTAACGTCTTGCATTCTTTATATATTTTGGCTATTAGCCTTCTATCAGATGTAGGGTTAGTGAAGATTGTTTCTCAGGCTATAGACTGCTGATTTGTTTTAGTGACAGTGTCTTATACCTTTAGAGAAGCTTTTAGTTTTATGAGGTCCCATTTATCAATTGTTGGTCTTGGAGGCCTAAGCCATTGGTGTTCAGCTTAGGAAGTTTTTTCCAGAACCAATGAGTGTAAGGTCAGGGATGGTGATACCTCCAGAAGTTTTATTGTTATTTAGGATTGTTTTGGCTATCCTGGTGTTTTGATTTTCTATATGAAGTTGAGAATTATTCTTTCAAGATTGTAAAGAATTGTGTTGGAATTTTTATGGAGATTGTATTGAATCTTTGTAATTTGCTTTTTGTAAGATGGCCATTTTCACTATGTGAATTCTACTGATACGTGAGCATCAGATATCTCTATGTCTTATATCTTCCTCAATTTCTTTCTTCAGAGACTTGAATTTCTTATCTTACAGGTCTTTGGCTTGCTTAGTTAGAATTACACCAAGATACTTTATATTACTTGTGATTATTGTGAAGTGTGTCATTTTCTTAATTTCTTTTTTAAAATTCTTTTTATAAAGGAGAGATACTGATTTTTTTTATAGTTAATTCTGTATCCAGCCACTGTGCTGAAGTCGTTTATCAGCTGTAGGAGTTCTCCGGTAGAAATTCTGGAGTCACTTAGGAATACTGCAAAAACAGAAATGCTTTGACTTCTTCCTTTCTAATTTATATCCCCTGGATCTCCCTTTTTTGTCTAATTGCTCTAGATGGAACTTCAAGTACTACATTAAACAGATAGGGAAAGAGTGGGCAGTCTTGTCTTGTCCCCGATTTTAGTGGAATTTCTTTAAGTTCCTCAAGCTGGGTGTTGGTTCCATTGTTTTTAAACCTCACTAGAATTGAAGTTTTAGCCCTGCTGTAATACTGTTCCCTCTGAGATACTTTCCTTGTGGATAGTTTTCACCTGCCTCCCTTGTTTCTACTGCAGTCATGCTCCTCCCTTTCTGCCCTTTAAGACTCAGAGTAGACCGGAGTCCTTTCTGTATGCCATTGTCTCCTGAATACCCTCATCTGTACCCTGGCTCTAAATGCCATCAAGGAATAAAATTTGCTCCGATGGATGCTTCACATCAGACTTCTCATCAGAACATTAGATGTATAATCACCTTGTTGTACTTATTTAAAATGTCTGACACAGTTTCCAGTCTACTATATCTGTACCTCTTAGCTTCCACACCAAGCCTATCCCTGGTGTTCTGCCCTCTTTTAACATCACTCACCTGATTCTTTAGCTCACAGTTGAGAAATTCCCTGGACTCTTCTTTTTCTTTGGTCCCAAGTTTAATTACTTGTTTTCTCCTCCAAAACACTTTGAAATTCATTCATATACTTACAACCCCATATAAACTCCTCCAAAGCCTGCATGTTTCCACAAAGGATTAACCATCTTTGGGGATGATATTTATAAGTCAAACAAATGCCAACCTCTGTGGAGAGATACTATTGTGGCTCATAAACCCAATTCTTTACCTTAGGCCCAACATCCTAAAGCTCTAACAACCTTCCAGCTTACCCTGGGCAGTTTCCCATTGATCGCTCTGCTTCTCTGAGCTGGATGATGGGTTTCTTGAGTCTCTCAGTCCTGGTAGCTTTCTTCAGTGGGTTCCCCACTCCTACCCTCACCAACATGGCTTACTCTTCTAACCATATATTCACCTGCTTAATGGCCCTTCTTTAAACTACAATGGCACATCCATCTTGAATGATAGCTTTGGTTAATTTTTAAACATGATTTTTGTGTGCCTTTTATCACTGACACCCAAGCAAGAACAACAGTGTCTTGTCTGATCTATTACCCTAAGTCTCATCATCTCATTTTAATAGATGAGAGGAGTATCTCATCCCTTACTCTCATTATTCTAAATGGTTTGGCCTGTTTCTTGTCCACAGGATCTAGAACACAGTTCAGTTTTCAGCATTATGTTCCTGTGTACTTCTAATGATATCTTACCACCTTTACCTGTTTGTTAACAGGAGGACAGGCTACGGATTTGCATCACTTGGCTGACCTGTAAAGACATTTGTGTTTATACCTCCTGAAGTAGACAAACCAGATTTTCTCTGTACTTATTTTTTTCATAATATGCATAATATGCTTTCATTCATTTTAGATCTTTAATTCCCTAGGAAGAATATCATGTCACCTGCCATCCTAAATAATAGTTTTCCATTTTACTAGAGTTATAGCTTTTATGTACTGACCACTGCCATATATACATCATGGCTCTTTGCATTTAGTAGAACTACCATACAAGCATTTGTAATGATGCTTACTTACAAGATGTCTTTATAGAGCTTCTGGTTTTAGGAATATTTGTTTTATACAAAAAGCAACAAAGCCTTATCTTTCAGCTTAAATGCTATGTTATTACATGAGGACTAAGTTATGAATATTAAAATCTATGTCTTTTTCTTTCTTTCTGTTTTTTTTTTCAGCTGTTCAGATGTATACCTTGATCTCTTCCAAAAAATCTGTTGGCATGAAAGATAGAATAGTTACTATCAGAGCATCACTCTGGAGTCAGACCACTTGGGTGGAAGCCTGGTCCTGTTTTACTGAAAGTGTAACATTGGTCAAATTACTTGATATGATGGACAATCCAAGTTGTGAACTTGATGAGATATGGAATCACTTGGGAGAATGGCTTCTAGGCACACCTGTAGGGTATTGTGTAACTTGAGGTGGCGTCCCACCTGCCCACTGTGGGTGGCATCATTCCCTAGACGGGATACTGGATTGAAAAAGTAGAAGAAGTGAAGCAAGAAGGACTATGAATTTGCCACTTTCTGCTTTCTGACTGTGAATGGGATGTGACCAGACGCTTTAGATACTTAACTGCCTTTCTCCACCACTGTACTCTTGAATTGTGATCCAGAAGAAATCCTTTCTCCCTAAGCTGCTTTTGTTGTTTAATCACAATACCAGAAAAAGAAATTAGGACCCAATTTTCTAACACTTTAATGTTCTTTCCTATAAAATTCATACGACAGTGGGGCCCACTTAACTTATTCCTGTGAGAATTGATTTGTATAAATCATAAGCAACCGAGTCTTCCACCTGGAACATAAATGCGCACAGGTGTGATGACTGGTAGCCAAATTCTTAAAAACAGACAAACTGATTAAAAAGAGAGAAGATCTTAACAGATTTCTCACCAACTATGTCAAAGCAACATGTGAAAAGATGTCCCACAACATGCCATTGGGGAAATACAAGTTAAAATAAAAAATAAATAGGACCCCAGCACCTAGTTGGTAGAATGACAAACTTGAGAAATTTGACAACACTAAAAGTCTACAAGGACAGAGAACAACAAACTCTGTTATTGACTAAATGAATGGATAAATATATAATGATAGACCTACTTTTGAAGACTGTTCGGTTTTTATGCAGTCAAACATATTTTATTGATAGGATATAGCAACCAAGAATCTCTGTCTATCAATACAAAAAAAAAAAAATCTGTCCTTACAAGAACCTACTCCCAGATGTTTGGTGCAGCTGTATGTGTTACTCCAAAGATTTAGAAGCAACCAAGGTGTCCCTGAGTTGGTGAATGTGAAATTAAAATGTTGTACATCCAGAAAAGGAGTATTTTCTCTGCTATAAAATATGCTATGGAAAAATGTAAATGAATATCATTAAGGGACAAAAGACACTCTGAAATGCTACATAGTATCTGATTCTAAGTAGGAGACATTCTGAAAAAGGAAAAACAATGAACACGCACACAAATCAGTGATTGGCAGATGTCAGGGCAGCAAGTGATGAACAGGTAGAGGACTTGTAAGATCACGAAAACACCATGTGATACACAATAATAACCAACATCACACACTGGCTCAAGTCTGTGTTCAGTGTTCAGCGCACCTTGATGAGATCCTTGGATGTTTCAGTGTTGACTTCCTGGCTGTAACTAAGGTGACATTCTGGTGGAGAATGTTGGAAATAGGAGAGAACAGTCCGAGATCTTGGAATAAATAGGATACCTTTGGTGTCTGTCTTCTAATTTGGCTTTAAAAACAAAAACAACTGTACTGGGGAAAAAGCAAAACAGTCTTTTGACAGCAAGTTCTTGAGGTAATCTCCTTAGACATTTGGAAAATCTCATTCAAAGCTTTCAAGGCTGTCTGATGTTACTTTTAGGGCTAACCTTTTGGTGCTCTTTCCTGGAGCCATGATAATCTCAAAAAAAGAAAGGAAAAAAAAAAAAAAGAAAGAAAAAAGAAAAGAAACAATTCAAAAGCACTTCCAAAACCAGCTTTAGAAAGCGCCTGTAAAATGTTAAAATGTTTAACATGTTTTCTAAGTTTTCTCATAGCAGCTAACTCATGCCTGAACAATATTGTGAGGCATTATATATATTTTTTCTTTATCCTTAAAAATCAACCCATTTAACATTTACTTCAGTCTTAGGGTTTCATTGCTATGAACAGACACCATGACCAAGACAACTCTTATAAAGGACAACATTTAATTTGGTCTGGCTTACGGTTTCAAAGGTTCAGTCCATCATCGTCACAGTGGGAAGCATGCAGAGGAGCTGAGGGTTGTGCATCTTGATCCAAAGGCATCTAGGGGAAGACTGTCTTCTGCAGGCACTTAGGTGGAGCTCACATCCCACTGGGAGGAGCATAAACCTCAGACCCACTGTGGTGAACTTCCTATAAAAAGGCCACGCCTGTTCCAACAAGGCCACACCTCCGAATAGTGTCACTTCCTATAGACCAGGCCTATTCAGACCACCACACCTCTTATATTTTCTTTCCCAATCACAACGTGGTGGGCTTATTCTCCTCTCTTTCTCCATTTGTTTCAGGTAACTGGAGGTGTATTAGAGCTTTTCCTCCCCTCAAGATATCAATTCTTAGGTTTGTTTATTCTACTATCTTAATATATCTTTATATATGAATTCTCCTCTAAAATGTTTCTGTATTCCCATCTTCTGCCTTGCTCAGTTTTGCTTTTCTGTGCTCTAACTTCCTTGCCCTGAAAATGCTTAAATGACTTCAATTCTTTCTTTTTTAGTAATGTTGATGCTGCCTGAAGCCATCTTGGTGTCCCTGGGCTGTGATGTTGCCTGGGTCATACCAATTTGAGTGGCCTACACTGCCACTTGAGGCCTGTGCTACTGCTAAGGGCCATGTCTGGGCCCATGGTCTCTCTACTGTTCTTCTCACAGAGTCTGTGTTGATGTCCACGGTCTTGTTACAATCGAATGTGCGTGGATGTCAATGGCCTGTGCTACATCCTGAAGCCATTTCAATATCTATGGGCTATGCTGTTGCCAGGGGCCATCTTGATGAAAGGCCTGCACCGCCATGTGGGTGTTATGGTAATGTCTGGCTCCGTGCTTTTGCCAAGGACTATGACTGGATCTGAGGCCCTGATGCAGCCTAGGTCTGTGTTGATGTCAGTGGGCTATGTAATTTCCAAAAGCCAGGCATACCTATATGATCTGTGATGTAGCTTGAGACCAAGTTGATGTCCATGGGTCATGCTGCTGTAAGGGTCCATGTTGATGTGAATGTCCAGTGCAGCCACTGGAGACCAGATTTTATGTCTGTGATCAGGGCTGCCTCTGAAGGCCTTGTTTGGGTCTGTAGACCTACAGGAGCCAGCTGCCATGTTCATGGACAGAGTTGTTGCTTCTATGTAGAAGCCAGTGATTGGTGTTCCCACTCACTGTGAAGAGCAAGGAAGCTACTTTGGCAGAGATACTGATAACTGAAGATGTACAGTTGAGAAAAGAAAGAAGGACATGCAAAGCTTCTCTGATGACCTCTAGCCTCCCAATTCTTGTCCCACACCAAAGGAACAGCCTAAATGAGAGTACATCAAAGAGAACTCTTCAAAAGTGTCATAAGGTTGCTGAAGTGTAGCTTTCTGCAACTGATGGCTTCTGACAGGGTAATTCTGACAGTAATCCTTTCTGATAAGGAAAGGATTAAGTTCTATTTAAAGGGCAAGTCACTTAGAGTTTGATCATGCTATATAATACAACAATTCATCCTTAAAAGCAGTGAGGGCTGGAACTTATGCTGGCCAAGAACCTGGAGGCAGGAGTTGATTTAGAAACCATGGAGGGGTGCTGCTTACTGGCTTGCTCCTCATGGCTTACTCAACCCGTTTTCTTACAGGGCCCAGGATTGCCAGCTTAGGGATGGCACTGCCCACTACGGCAATGACTCTCCCAGATCACTATCCAGCATAGCATTTAACCACACTTAAGGACATAGCATTAGGCACTCCTATGTCCTTTTTGCCTTTGATGCAAAATTCTCTTGGGAAATATCAATCAACATTAGATGTTCCCATACTGATCCTGCGAGTTTATTATATCCTTACATGTCATTAACTCAAACCCCAACAGGTGACTCTATTGATTTCTAGGGTGTAAAGGTAACTGCATGGAGTTATCGTTTTATTCCATTATAGAAGAACTGCATTTAATAAATAAACTTTATAGAATTTCAAAGTTTCTTTTAAAATTCTGTTGATTTCGCTCTAGAATACCAATCTGTGTCCATTTTTACAGATACTCGTTTCGTTTCGTTTTTGGTTTTTCTCTTTCAGTTTAGCCTAATTTCTACCTTGGCCTAGGTTTCCATCCTTTATCATTATTCAGCCATTCCTGTATTCTCCTTTCTAGGAACTGTCCTTTAGTGAATTTTTATATCGAGTCCATTTCTTATGCACCAAACTGTGCAGTTTCTTTTTTCTTGTTAAAAAATATATTTGAATCCTCCATTTTACATCTTGATCCTTACTATTTCTTATGTCCATGTGCTTTGTACATTGTGTCTTGTTTGGGTTTTTCCTCCTTGTCTGAAGGAGTCTGTGGCATGTTAATTTTTACTGAAACTCTTCAGCCATCCAGCCAGTGCTCTTCCCAATCTTTCCCAGTGTTCTACACTGTGTCTTCCTGTCTTATTCTAGATCCCGCTCCCTGCCCTTTATCTCAAGGGAAGATCTGAATAATAAGAACGTATTATTATTGACAATAAATGATTACATTTGCCTACTTCCTTCTCCTCCTTTGATGGCCTTCTCTACCTCAACCCTTGTTTTAAAGTGTCTGTTCCTGCTCACCGTCTTTTTGAGGGAAATAACATTTCCCTGGCAACAGCCCTTTCTGGGCTATGTTTTCTGGGGCTTCCTTCTCAAATAGCATGGAAGGGCAGAAGGCAGTTTCCTCTTCGCGCAGGAAGCCTCCCATATGTGAGATAAAGATGTGACTTCACAACCTCTGGGTAAAGTATTTTTGGGGCTCTGGGTTATGGTCTGTCTTGAGAAGCAAAACTTAGGAATGTCACCAATCAAAGGGAAGATGAGAGGACCTTGCTGAGTCTGTCAAATGTCAGGATTCCACCAATTAATTTCAGACTCTGGCAAGGAGTTTTCTTCACAGATTGATTCACATTACTGTTTGTAATTTTTTTCTGTGTTTATATACTTTCAAGACAAATATTAGGAAACCTTCCCCAGGACACTCCAAAGCAGGACAAGCTCTCTCCTCCCAGGACAGCAAATACACACTCTGAAACAAGGAAGGACTCTCCAGAATCCTCTGGGCCCCGCTCCTATCCTTCTAGAATGGGATAACCCAGGGACCCATGTTGACCTTCCTCACGCCAGCCCTTGGCAGAGTTTAAGTCCCCTGTGCTTTTGGAACTCTACAGTTGTGACACCGTATGGTCTGCACACAGAGGAAGCTCCACCTGTACCGGACAGCACTCTTGGAAAAACTGTAAGCCTCATTTTGTCCCTTGGTGCCTGCTTGTGAAGAATAATGCTGTCCGTGTTTTTATTCAAGCTGGTGTGAATGCTCTGTCTCAGAGCATCCCTGTAATAGTAGCACAGTGAAGACACACTGAAGCCCTTCCTTCAGTCAAATTCTGCTTTTAAACAGACACCGGTTTCTATACACATGTTTATGTTTGTTGCTGTTTTCTTATTACAAGTGAGTATAGCATCAAAATACAGCGGATTAAAAGAAAAGAGTGTGCGTTTTATGATGCAAATATTGAGAGGATTATAAAGAAATGTGTTGTCTGTGAGATGAGATTGTATGCTGGTGAAGAATTCAGTCTGGAGTCGATCTAAATCGTATAATCTGGCATGAAAATCAAGTTATCAGAATTGTTTGTAAAGCAGCAGCTGCTAAATATCAGTCATCAGTGTTGCTCTTTAAGGAACACATCATCATAGAAAACACACCAAAGGATACCTAGCCATGTATGGTTTTTTTTTTTTTTTTTTTTTCAGTATAGATTTGATGGGTACTTAGATATGATGTTAGTGATCTAAGGTCCTAAATTCCTTACCAGCAAGATCGGAACCAGTTTTAGTTGTTGCATCTTATAAAATAGGACAAAGATAAAAGCTATTACTTGGAAAACTATTTAAGACAAAATCCATTTCCTGAGTTTGCCCCCAACCTTATCTATAAATAAGAAAAACAAATAAAAACAATGAAAACTAGCCCTGCAGAGCTGACATGGTTTCCCGGGAACATGCTGTAATTTTATTTCTTTTTCTTTGCAGAAAATAAGAAGCCCTATGTTAATATAGCCAAACACAACCTGGAGGATGTAATCCGCAGGACCGAACTAGAAATGTTTGATCTGGATAGCAGGAAGCACACGTTCTGCCGTTCTGCTCCCAAAATAGAAAACCTATTTAGCACTTTGTAAAACACGCTAAATGAAGTTTGCTCTCTCCTCCACATAGAGATTTTACTTCATTTTGTGCCAGCAAAATTTTTGAAAATTGCACGAGGAGAGAGCAATTTTTGGCACTTTGGCTAGGAGTACAAAATGTTAGCAAATGGGGCTGAAAGGATCTTAAGTGTAATGCTGGAATAATATTCACACAACACTGGCTGCATCTTCATTTTTTAACCTATTTACATATTCGCAGGGAAAAAATGCTTAGCAGTTATTTGTCTAAAGGGGCCCATTTAAGGGGAAAATGGCATTCACAATTTTTGAATGCATTAGTCAAGAAGGTTGCTCTGAATAACAATTCATAAAGGAAAAATATCATTTCAACTGTCATAGAGGTGGAAGGAGAGGGATTGAAGTTCTGGACACTGGTGTTAGTTCTCATAGAGAAAGAGAAAAGAAGAAAGAGGGAGAGGAAGAACTGCTCGGGAAGCATCCACCCATGGACAGCACGTGGAGAGAGACGCGAAATTCCTGAATGATTGTCAGATTTCCAGCATCTTAACGTGTCTCTTCTAATGTGTGACTGCTTGCCAAGTCCAGGATTTTCTCTAGTAAAGAAGCATGCCATCCATCTGGAAAAGGGAACCTGCTTCCATCCAAACCAGAGTTAGCTTCCATCTTCTGAGTGCACGGCACAGCCGTGGGAACTGGCTTATCCATCTACTTCACAGAGAGCTTACATCCTGTGAGGACTTAACACTGAGACTCTGTCCTTTTAAGATGTTGTGTGGACACCCAGAAGGACAGAGAAGGAACAATGTATTCTGGGTGAGGGTGGGCATCTCTGTGAGAAGATTCTGAGATGGAATTTGTAATCTACACTTAGGAAGAGTAAAGTAAGTACCAGTGAACAGAAGTCAAACTGCAATCATTTTTGCACATCAATTTTTTTAAAAAGTAGGGTAGATCCACCTGGTGTAACAAATCCTTGGCCTTCCCTGTTGAGAACTGAGGTGATGAAACACATTAGCTGCCAGAGCTCTCTCACACTGACCAAAAAAATGGTTGCATGTTTTTACTCCTTCCTGGACGAATCGCTGAGTATGGACCATCCTTAGAAAGGGTTCTGGACATTGAAGCTCTTTGTTTGACATGATTCATTTACGAGGCTCTTTGAGAGTTTCGGACTTAAGTGCTCATTAAGGAAACTGAATAAAAACTTCAGTAGAGCAAGCTACAGTGGAGTCCGTAAGGAGTTCAAAATGTGGGACTACATAGCTCACCGTGAAGACAGATCATAAGCTCTAGTTCCTGACTGTACCTTGTGAGTGTGTCCTGTGTTCTTTGCATAGGCCGCCAGTTCCGTGAAATGTTGCTAATATTAGTTTCCACAAAACTATGTTTTATGCTCAAGTTTTGAAAATGATGATGATATTGAGCAGGAACAAAATAGCCAGTTAGTTCAAACACTGTGACTGTTAAGATGGACACTACCCAGGAACTATAAAGACAGCCAATAGAGTGGCATAGACATGTTCCTAACCTTTCCCACTCACCTCTACCCTTCCGCCCTGTTCATCTAGAAGCTGCTAATGCCCGTCATGCACGACACCAATGGGCACATCTCCACAGGCCTAGGAGACTGTGACAAGACCTGTGTAGATTACTTCTAGCCCAACATTCTCTGTGGTTTGCTGACACCGTTCACTGTGAACCTGTAGCAGGGGCTTGAGATAAATGGTTGCACCGTATCTGCAGTTAGGAGGCAGAAAGTGATAAAAGCTGGTTCTCAGATCCCTTTCTCCATCTTATGGAAGAGTGGGTCTTCCTCCCACCTTCGTCTGGAGAGATATTCCCTCACAAGTCCAGAGGCTTGTCTTCCAGCTCATGTCAAGTTATCAATAATTACTCAACATCCTAAGTTGACCAGTTGTCAATTTGACACCCAAACATATTGCTAAGTCATAACATCGGACCCTTTTCCCCCATAGTCTTTAATAATTCTAACCGTGTTAAAAAGTCCACAGTCCGAGTATCATTTAAGAATTAAGACAATAACTTAACTGGAGATTATTAAAAAGCAAAACAGAATAAAAAAGTCACATGGAACAGCATAGCTTTTCTCCCTCTAAAAGAGAGGAATGGGGGTACAGAGACATAGCCAGAAAAGATTAGACCACAGCAGGAACCAGACCAGCAGGGAGAACACCACATCCTGCAACCCCGTATCAGCATCTGGGATACTGGACAGAGTCATCTGGATCCTAAAGGGCTTCTGTAACTCCCTGCCCTCCAGATGTACTGCCCACAGTACATAAAGCCTCTCCTCTGTCTGACTCCATTCCACAGCAACAGTTTTCCTTAGCAGACATCCCATGGTACTTCTCTGTTCGGTATTGTGGAGTCTCCACTGCAACTCAGCCTCTACTTTCACAGCTTCTTGTAACGGACTTTCAGGGCTCCCTTGAAGAGACACCGGCCAAGCCACACATGGCCTGGCCCCAGAGGTTCTCTGAAACCATGGAGAATGAATCCAAGACCCCCTTCATTTCTGAATCCTTCAGACCTACAAAGCCAGTGCCTTGTGGACACTGCTGGCAAGTTAGTTCCCCGTCAGTTCAAAAGGTAGCAAGGTACCCCTTGAACTGGGCTCTGTGTACTTTGGTGATGAATCTGCAAGACTACTTTCCTAGGCAGGCCTGTTTGTGTGCTTGTTTGTTTTGTTGTTTTGGGGAAAAGAATCCTACAGAATTCTCATTTCTGGTTTTCTCCTTCCAAATACATCTGCCCTTTTCACCTGTCAGAGTCTTTCACGGGTGTGGTCTAGAAGCATTTGTTTTTTAATGTCTCAGTGGAAGGTTTTTTTTTTTTTTTTTTTTTTTTTTTTTAAATAATTCCAATGCTTTGTCAGTTTGACTCTCCTTGTTGGCAGTTTTAAACTTCTTCCCTCTCTTATATGACCTGCATGGTTTTGAGATGGACCGGAAGGTGGCAACTTGGAATGAAGAAGCATCAGGCACATGGACAGAAAATCTGGGGTTGGGTGGGCTGTGCACTCTGATGGAGACACCAGCAGCCCGGGAACGTATCATTTTTCTGATTTACTGACGAACAAAGAGGCCGGGGATGGATTAGTTAATTTTGATAGGAAGGCTGTAGGGAGAAGTCTCCGGTTACAGTCATCTGGGAGGAAAATCTACTGTTGATATTTTCTGCCTACTTGGGCATCTGTACTTGGACCAGAGGAAAGCATCTCCACTTTCTCCTGGGCCTAACTTGGCGAAGGCCTTGACATGCTGATGGGTCTGAAGCACTGGGGTGTTTGACCTGGGTCTGGTCACATCGTGAATGCTCATTCATGCAGGGGTACTCTCTCTGCCCATAACTTTTCTTGTTAAACTTGAGGTTTCTCATGTTTTGTTCTTCCTTTCTCTATAGGTCTGACTAGGAGCACTGAGTAGAAGCTTAAATGCTATGATGCCCTGAAATATCCTCTGCCAAAGAAGCACATTCCATTATCTGAATTTTAATCTCAAGATCTCAGGACAGGGGTAGAACGTAGCCAAATTTATTGTCAAGAATGCCTCCTAGCTCAGTTCTTAATGGAGCCTTGTTCTCCTTTGAAGCCTCACGAACCTCGCTTCTGCTGTTGGCATTTCATTCAGCATTCTGACCTTTCATATTCTTGACAGAACGGTGCCTCCAGCTCTGCTCACAGTCTTGAATTCCTTTTCTATTCAAATTTCACACTCTCCTACATCCCTTAAATCAATTCTTCCCATAACTCAATTTCAAAGTCCATAGAAGGAAGCTGGAACGATTGTTAAGTTGTTAAGAGCACATGTTACTCTTACAGGGGGGTGGAGGTTCCGTTTCTAGCACCTAGATGGCGGCTCACAATCTTCTGTAACTCCAGTTTCAGAAGACCCCGTGCCCTCTTCTGACCTGCTCAGACACAGCAAATATATAATGCACAGACTTACGTGCAGGCAAAAGTCCCATACACTCACAGTTTAACAGTCTTTTATGGAGGAAAGGGGAAGGAGGGGAAATTGCAGTCAGGGTGGAAAATATGAGAGAAGAATTTTAAAAAGAAAAAAACAATAAACATTAGGCCATTTATAGCAGATGTTTTTGTTATTATTAATTTGAATAGTATGTATGTCAATCTGAGATTTCAAAAAAAATATTTAAGTCTTAAGAAATACTTGGTTGAGCTTAACACAGAAACGGCCCCACTTCTTGCTCAATTCTGTGGTAAAATGCTTTTATAGAACCGTTAAGGATGAAAGGGTTTGCTTTGGCTTACAATTCTATGGACCAGAAGCAGCCGTGATGGAGTCTTGGTATCTATCTAGTGATGAGGGCACCTGGTCCATAACCAGGCAGCACCCAGCAATGAATGTCTGCTCCTTTTCTCCATCCTTTTACTCAGTTGGGCAGTTAAGGTGAGTCTTTCCATTTCAATTAACCACTCTAAATAATCCTTTCCAATCGTGCACAGAAGCTTGCCTTCTAGGTGACTCCAGAGCCTGTCAGGTTAATGGTCACGAGATCTAATCTAAACAAGAAAGTCCGTGACCCCAAATTCTATAACACATTTTTTCCATGTGTAATAGATTCTAAAGGGTTTTTAAAGACAACCAGTAGTCTTCTAGTTCCATAAAATACTAATAATGTTTCCGAAAACAAAGGATTGCGGTCAAACAAATTTGGAATCACTAAAGCTAAACAAAGTTTAAAAAAGAGAGAGTTAAAAAAAAAAAAAACAGAGGAAGTCTCAGGACATGTTCATGCTCACGGCCCCATTAATCTGCAAATAGCTCGATGTCTTGGCCACAAAAATCTCCTTTCCTATGGGCATCTTGCAAAAGTAAAACTATGGGAAACTCTGCTGCTTAGAACTCCGCTAAATAAATAAATAAATAACAACTCCATCTTCATTTAGTGCAATGGTTCTCAACCTGTGGGTCGAGATCCCTTTGACAAAATTCCATCTCCAGAAATGTTTATATTATGATTCACAACCGTGACTAAATTACAGTCATAAAATAGCAATGAAAGCAATTTTACCGTTGTTGTTGGTGGGGGGGGGGTGTCACCACAACAGGAGGAACTATATATACTAAAGAGCCGCAGCCATCAGGAAGACTGAGAAGCACTTCTTTAGTGAGATGTGATTAGATCTCTTGTCCTTCACGTCACCGCGTTGCCAGTTTGAAGGTGCGCTGTCACCGTCAGGAGGGAGAGGGGTCCAGACTTCCAAGCATGCTATTCAAGCAGCCTTGCTTAGAAATCCTTCATGTGACCCAGTGTACTAACTCACGGCTAGGAGATGTACTTGAGGAGATTGAGTTCCTGGATTTTCCTGCCAGTTTTCAACATAAAACATCCTTCTACAGATAACAGCAACAACATTGAGGATAGGCTTCCTATCTGAAGGGCACATTCAGAGAATTTACTTCAAATTCACGTGAGAACCACCAACTTCTAAATGCAAACATCAAACAAAAGGATTTTTACACAGGGACACATACGCCAACATCTACAGATGAAATAGAAAACGTTCACCGGGTAAAACAGTGGCCGTATGGCAAGAACCATGTATGAAATAAATTTATCCTTCTGTACCACAGTTAGATAGCAACTTTTTGTGTGTCAACTTCCTCTAGTAATCTGGGTATGCGTTTGTGCTTAGTGCTTTTAGGTCCGGGGAGCTATAACCTGCTCCCATGTGAGAGTGCCCTTTTTGGACTTCTGTGTCTCTGGATTATTGAGACTCAGGGGGAAGCATTTACTCACAAAGAAAATGAAGGCTGAATGGGTTGAATAACAGAAAGTCAGTAATGTAAGGCAGGATGATCTCCATGTTCTGCCTTAGTAACAGTTTAAGCAGATTGTAGGCAGCAAGTCAAAGGTTGTTTTTTGTTACAATAGATTGTCATTCGTCTCTCAAACCTTGAATGAAGTGTCATCTCTTGAGGCCAAGACGGTCATATACTTTAGGGATCAAGAAAATCGAATGTTCTGCTCTAGAAAGGCGCTTAGTCTTTCTACTAAGTTTCCTATGAAAAACATTCTTCACAATATGATTTCTCGTATCTCACTAAACGGTAGGAGAAACTTAAGAAAAAATAGCTACGGATACTTAAAGGAGACAAGAAGTAGGAGGTCACTCTGGAATACAGTGAACCATCAAATGTGTCGTATGAGGGATAAACTGGAGAGTAAAATCCAAAGGCAGAGATTGGCTTCAGGCTAGAGTCAGAGGCAGAATCTGCTCAGGGGGGTGGAATTTGTGACCAACAGAAACTTCAGTCTTCAGGGCTAAATAGCAACAAGATGACAAGAGGGTTTTAACCCTCAAGCCAAGTGGTGTCAAATTTGGGTTTAAAAATTAATTTATACATGAACTTTGGGGCAATTTGCCTCCATATTTGAATATTTGGTATGTTGCCACTAGTCAGTTTATTCCATACCTCTTCTTATCCCCTTTTACTTTGTTGGTTTTCAGTAGTGTATAAAAGGTAGGCAGTAAAGTTATCTGCAAAGGCGAGATGTTTCTTAGTCCGCAGGTCCAAATAGAATCTTTGTTGGTCATGAAGAATTGCATGTGTACATGCTGAATTATATTTTTCATATTAAAATAGCATTTATTGTTTGGTAATAGTATTCTTACTGGTCATTTTAACCTATGCTGAAAATAGCCTGTTCATGTCTGTTACCCCCTTATATAAAAGTGTATCTTCATCTTTATTAAAGATAAGCATCTGTCTTCTCTGTGCTGGATAGTTTCGGACACCATTTCAACGATGTTCAGGATATTAAGCCTCTTCTTTTTTGGTTAAAAAAAATGAGGAAAGTAACAGAAAAAAATTATCAACACAGAACAGGGAATTTTAAAAGCTTGTATAAAACACACGCTATGGAAAGAAGCAGATCTATCAGGTTATTTGAATTATTGTGGTGATCAACTGATTCAAAATCTTTAAAATCATGATGGATACGATATACAATACTAAATACAGTTGTAGGAATAGCCTAAGCTATCTCAGAAAAACTTTCTTCTTCCTGTTTCCCAGAGGAAAAAAAGTTTAGATTTCTTCCTTAGCTACACATTGTTTGAGACAGGAAATGAAAAGCTAATTGTATGAATTAAATTTAAGACACAGACACTCAAACAGAGGATCACTCAAGCGTGCACTGAAAGGAGTCTGTGAACAGAACAAACACACGTGCTTGCCCCTTTTGCTCTCTGTTTCTGCTCTTTCTATAGTTTTGACAGCACCGTTAATGTCCATGCATGCTCACAGCTGCAAACTGGGTTCGGATCTTCAGCAACTACAACACCTTGGTTTGGGGAATTCCTTAACTCCTGTAACAACCGGTGACAGAATAGGCCTCGTGCTAAGTGTGGAGCTACAAGCCTTTCTAGTGCTATTTGTGCTGATAGGACAATTCCATGGTAGCAGGTTCCGGATGATGTTCATTTTATGTAAGACGAAATGGACATCGTGGGCCTAGATAATCATTTACTCAGGTCACAGTTTGAATATGAAATATTTTCAAGTAGCTCAGTAGCTCATGCTTTGAATATGCTGCTCAACTAGAAGCACTGTGTTGGGAGGCTCTAGAGCCTAGGTGAGAGGCTCTGGTTGCCCGAAGTAGATTAGTAGAAGACCTTTGGTGAGTTCAGCTCAGCCTTTTCTAGTCTCATCCTCTGCTCCCTGGTCTGCTATGGTGTTAAAGTGTATCCTTCGCCACAGGCTCCTCCTGCCATGGTTTTTAGGTACTGGGGCCAGGCAATCATATACTGAGAGCTCTTTGCTACCATGAACAAAAATAATATTTCCTTTCTTAAATTGTTTCAGCCAAATTCTTTGATCACAGCAATAGAGAAGTTAGTTAATACAACCGAACTAATAGCCATGATTTCTACGTAGGCCTCCCTGGTTCCAGAACCCTGGGCACAGCACAATGCCCCTGCAAGCACAGACTGAGATAAAAGGAGATGTCACACAGTTTAGCATTTTAAACACAGAAAGTAGTCTCATTGGAGGGAGTTAAAAAAAAAAAAAAGGAGAGGAAATCTGACTTCTCTAAAAATGTATATATTTAGCAAGTTAGACTTGCAAGTATCAAGATCCAGAGAGGTGAGATTTTTCACAAGGGAAATCTGTTAAACTTGACATTTGATCCTAGAATTGGAGGAGAGGTAGGAGAGGAATGTCTCCTGTAATGAGGACTGAGGTGGGAAGAGATACAGACTCAGAGGACAGGGTCTGCCCTGGGAAGGAAGACAGAAAGCACCCTGCTTGTAGAGTAGATGTCTGTACAACAGGAACTACTTAAACATTCCAGCGTCCCTATGTGTTTCTCTTACAGTCTACAGCATCTGTGGTTACCACCTCTGTCTACAGATGGGTACATTTAGGTGTTATGTGGTGTTCCCAATGTTAACATGCTAGCTTCTATTGGAGCAAGGCAGAAACCCAAGCCACCCTGCTCCTAACCACTGCACAAGCACCCTGTCTCCCTCCTGCCTTGTCTTCTGAAATAGGAAGGAATGAAGGAGGCTTGGGAAATGGCAGGGCTACATTTGTCTCTAGGAGAGAAATTATCCTTAATGGTGTTTGTTTCTCTCCGTAGTTGGAAGCTGGGCTGTTTGCCCAAAATGAGAGACTATGAACATGTAGAAGGTTTGAAGAAACAGTTGTAAACATTCACGGTCAGCTAGAAGCTGACAAGAGAACTGTAAGTTTCATCCTTTGCTGAGCAATCCTGGGATTTCAGATCAGGTAGAGAGCCCTGTGTTCATAACAGAATTCCTGTGCAATAAGGTCACCTAGGCAAGGAGCCCGGACACCAGAGTTCGCTAATGATACTTTATGGACACAGGAGACACAGGTCCCTATTTTTTCACTCTGACAGCAATATGGAGAGCTCAACCAGTCAAAGTTTCCAGGTCAAGGAGGTAGAATCAAGAAGACTTTAGAGTCTGGGGTAACAAGCTCTTAGTTAGAAAGCATTGTCCTTCCTCTGGTATAATCAAGAGTCAAGACAGACAAAAAACACATTCCCAAGGACCAACCTCAGAGAAATTTAAGTAATAGCAAGAGGATTTAGGCTGGATACATTGAAGAACTTTGGAACAGTGAGATTTGTAAGCCAAGCAAAGGACAAGGAAAGTGTCCCCATGTCACTAGTGGCACAGGAATTCTTTCTTAGATCATTTTAGACATGCCATTGGGAGACTAGAGTCTACCTCAGGGAAGATGTTTTGAAACTAGGAACAGTTTGTTCTTTCAAGCTATGTATATATGGAATTGTGGAATCGCTATTTTATATATATGGAATATATACAGTAAAGTTGGTATATGTGTGTGTGTGTAAATATATATGTATACCACATCACTGTGCATGCACACAGACACACACACATACACACACACTTCCACTGTAGAAAGATGCATTATGAAGACTAAGTACAGGGATGAGGGTCAGAAAAGTAACTCTCTGACAGCAGTCCATCTGTGACCCTAAACTCCAGGGCCTTTATGTGGTGTTCATGTTACTCTTCCACAGTTTGTTCACTGGAGGAGAGATTAAATGAAGGATGAACAACCACCCTGTGACCCCAAGGTTTCCTGAGCAGAGTGGCTGATCCCAGTTTCACAGCTTGCAGCTGAAATCAACAGAGGGGATTGCAAATTCTTTAGTGGGTTTTCTCAGCTGGGTGGACATATCTCCAAGCTAAGGACTGAATCAAGAGAAAGGAGTTGCAGTATCTAGGTATTTTGGAGAGGTGAGGAGTCGGGCCACGGACAAAGGAGTTTCCTGCTACAAATTCTTCAGTGGCATGGAGTGTGTCACACTAATTGGGGTGATGACCAATATGACGCCAATGGCCAGCCATTTGCCCAGGGTGGCTGCCTCCATTAGGAATGGCAATATGCCCTTTTTGTGTACTCTGAAAGATGCCCAGTGGGGAGGCCTGAGGAGCTACTGAGGCCTTTGTAGAGAGGGCAGGTCTGGGCAGGCTATGGGCCAGCAGGACTGAGCAGCCACCTGCTGACAGAGCCTTTCTTCCTCATGAACAGATCCAGGGGACTCCATTAGAGAAAGCACTGCTTCAAGCACGCCGTGGCTACCTTTAATGATTTCCAAGGAAGGAAATGAGTCTCCCAAATCAATTATGACACTCAATTAGGTTACTTAGGCTGCTGTATCCCAAGTGAAATCGAAGGAGGGGATGTGTTATTTAAGGGCTTGCAACTCCCCAGCTCAGGGTCCAGGGACTTCCCTGTTAGTGTTCCCGTGTAACCTTTGTAGTGCAGTGGTTAGTGGCCAGTCCAGACTGGCTGAGGGTAAATCTCAGTGCCTCTCTTCCCTTCATTCCATCATTATCTAAGCACATACTTGGGGGATTGGGAATGCTTGCTATAGACATTTTATATGATAGAATATGCTAATCAACTCTAGAACGCATTTTAAATGTTTTTACTGATGCAAATTGAAGTCACACAGGTGTGGTTCTTTGGCTTGTTTTTGTTTTTCTCAGAGCCAATGACCAATCTCCAACCCCTAGATGTGTGTGTGTGTGTGTGTGTGTGTTTTGTTTGTGTTTTGTTTTGTTTTTTTTTAACAGAACAAAAATATAGCAGTCAAGACTGGCAGCATAGTGTATAACTGTATTCTCAGCACTTGGGAAGTAAAGGCAGGGCAGGAGCAGGAAGGAAGCCTGGGCTAAATAGCTGAGTTCTAAGTAGGCTAGGATTACACAGTGAGGCCCTATGTCAACTCTGTCCCCTAGATAATCAACCATTTTGTTTTTCTAGGTGATCTTCTAATTAAAGAACAAAGAAGGAAATAAGGAGGCAGAATTAAATCTATGTACAGGAGCCATACAATTACCAGAAGACAACATCTATTTCTTGTCTCGGTGTTAGGAGTAGGCTAATGGGTGACATGTCTGTACAAAGGTGTACCGGGATGTCATCACCGAATGTACCCCAGGAAGCTTTTCTGTGGTTCTGCAGTGCTGTTGTCCCCTCCCCACCTCCCCAATGCCTTTGATGCTGACTCAGTGTGCAGTCCTACCATTGACCTTACCTCTGAAGGAATGAAAATTGGTTGTCCTGAGTTTGATCAATAAAAGAAAGCTACTTAAGGCACAAAACCTTAACCCTGGTCCAAATTCCCTAAATTTCCACTTCATTTTTTTTTTTTTTAATTTTTGCAGTCAATCAGAAACCCTGCAGCTGTGTTCACGTACTGTCTTAATGTAGTCAGTTCCCTGGAAGCCGTCCTGTACTGAGCAAGCCCCCGGAGTGTTGAGAAAGACACCTTCTGAGTTGAAGGCCCCACATTTTCCAGAACTGAGGAAACACGGACTTGCAGGCACAAAAAGTCAGGTATGCACTAAGAAGAACTTTGTAAAAATAAACCCATTTCTGGATATATTTTGGTGAAACTGTAGAATTTAAAATCCTGCAGCACAATCAAAGGGAAGATTGTTAAAGCAACAGGAAAGAAAATGATCCACAAATTATAGGTAGAAACTTGCCACAGCAGCAAGGGAAGCCAAAAAAAAAAAAAAAAAAAAAAAAAAGGCACTGAAATAATATTTTCAAGGTTCTGACACAAAGAAACTGCAATTTAGACTCTCAATGTAATTGCACTCCAAGAACAAAGGGTTTATGAGACATTTTTGGCAAACAAATTTTAGATAATCACTAAGATCTTTACTGAAGAAACCTCCAAAGAGAAATATTGGGAAGGAAGGAAAAAGACATATTTCTTTTAATAAGATGAAGCTAAGCCTACACATAGTTGTTTGCAATACAATAATAACAATAATAATAACAACAATAATAATAATAGTAATAATAATAAATTTCTTCTTTAAAGGTTTCTTTGAACGTGTGTGTACATGTGTGTGTGTGTGAGTGTGTGTGTGTGTGTGTGTGTGAGAGAGAGAGAGAGAGAGAGAGAGAGAGAAAGAGAGTAGAAAGAGAGAGAATAGAAGGTCAGATGAAGATGATTTTTTAAAAGAAGCCAAATTATATTTTAAAACCACAATAGGTGTAATTGTATTAAATCTGCCATAAAAACATAAGACTATCAGAGTTAGAGATGGCTTCGGTGGTAAAGTGCCTGTCACACAGCCTGAAGAGCGTGATTGGATCCCTAGGACTCACATAAAAGCAAGGCATTGCAGCGTGCCTATGGAAGCCCAGAACTGCAGAGACAAAGTAGAGGAGCCCTAGAGCTTGTCGGCATCAGCCAAGCCGAATCCATGAGCCCGGGGGTCGGTGAGCCCACATGTTTCTAAAATAAGACACATCTGGCACTAACTTTTGGCTGTACATGGCACACATGAGCACACAGGTACACACACTCGGAATAAAAGGATCAGATAGTGTACCTAAATTACACAGAAGGACCTGAGAGTTGAAAATGAGAGGAGAGGGGAAAGCTAGTCACGAAAAACTCATAAATTAGAGTTCAAAAGCTATAATAACAGCAGATAAGATGATCTTCGAGTCATGGAAAAAGATTCCCAGTCTCCAAAAGGAAAAAAAAAAAAAAAAGTCTCTACTCCCCATGAAGATCTAATAGCTCTAGAATTACTTCAAATCATATAGATCAAAAGTTGATAGACCACTGAGAGAAATGGACCCATTATTGCTTACAGTAAAAAAGTCAACACACCTCATAGTCCCTAATGTGACAAGAATGATCTAAAAGAAAAATTAGCTGAAGGATAAAGCCGTTTCATTGTTCAACAACTTCATTAGCTTCGAATGAAAAAACTTGTAAGTACCACTGTGAACATAAGGACTCGATTTAATTCTAGTAAAATGCAAAGCAATGCGGCGCTCTATTTTAGAAAACCACATTGTTATTGTTTATAAAATTTCCAACATGTATTTAAAAAGTTTTAAATTGTTTAGCAATATTTTTACATTACCATCTCAGTTTCACCCACTGACTTAGTAAAATCCACACTTGAAACATGGTAACATACAAGACTTGAGCAAACAGTTCATAAGATTGATATAATAAACATGTATTGAAGTCTATATCCGATAATGTAGGGATATAATTCTGAAGAAATCATGAAATATTTATGAAAAGTGACCAAATGGAGCATTGCCAAAGGAATTTCAAGCAGATGAAATTTTAGGATCTTACCACCATATAATTAGGTTTAAAACCAATATGCAACTATAAATTGCATAAATAAATTTAAAAATGAAAATTCAAGAATCCCACTTTATTTGACTGTAATTACAAACGAAACAAAGCAGAAAATAAATAATATTATAAGGAAAATCTAGCATTGTTCTTGTTACTTATCAGGCATATTTTCATACCTCTTATGTGTATCAATCCATTTACTGTCTGACTATGAGGTGTGCTGAGATTCTCCACTGTGAAATATTCTACAGTGGAATGGGTCCAAGACAAAGAAAGAAACAAAGGGTGGTTCTATTTCCCTCTATGGTCTATCAACGTTTCATCCATATGATTTGAAGCCTTAAAAAATGGAGACCACATCTGTACTATAGATAAAGAAACAGGCATGAAGAATGTTACAGGAGTTTGCAGTTAGTAGCCAGGAAGTGTTATGTCAGCTCCTGGTCTAAACAATTCATAAGTTTGATGTAATACACATATATAGAAATCTATGTCCAATAGACTATGGAATGGTACCACCCATATTTAGAAATGGGTCCTTCCTACATCAATTAGTCTAGACTAGAGAGTTTTTCACAAACATACCCTAATATTGTTTCCATGGTGATTCTAAATCCCATCAAGTTGTCAGCGTTAACCTTTGCATCCACAAAAAAAAAAAAAAAAAAAAAAAATCAGTTTCTGAATGGAGTATGTGTTCAAGACTTAATTATGGAAAGTCAAAGAAATTGTTAATTAGAAAGGATTATTGGGAAGTGTTTTGTTGATCATTATTTTAGAAAATGTCTTGACTACAAAACCCAAAAATGTAACTTATCAGAGCAAAAAACATATTATTTAATTATATTAAGATAAAGTATTTTAGGGCTGAAGAGATGGGTCAGGAGTTAAGAGCACTGACTGGTCTTCCATAAGTCCCGAGTTCAATTCCCAGCAACCACATGGTGGCTCACAACCATCTGGAACGAGATCTGATGCCCTCTTTTAGTGTGTTTGAAGACAGCTGCAGTGTACTCATATAAATAAAAATAAATAAATCTTTTAAATAATAAAGTATTTTTCTTTGTAATGTCTGTTTATTCTTTGAAATGTCACACATGTACGTAATGTATCTGATTATATCCATCTCTCCTCCCCACTCCAGGATCCCAGCCCTTCCACCACCGCTCCTTCCCACAAAGTCCAATGAAAGCTTTGCTGGTTTGTTTGTTTTTGTTAGGCAGGGTTTCTCTGTGTAGTCCTGGCTGTCCTGTTGTTTGCACTGTAGAACAGGTTGGCCATGAACTCAGAGATCTGCCTGCCTCTGTCACCCAATTGCTAGGATTGAAGGTGTGTGCTGCCACACCTGGTCCCATATGTGCATAGATATGAGTTCATTTATTGGAGAATGAGGAACCTACAAGTGGCCACACCCCCTAAGTAAAGAGACTTTCCCTCCCACAGTAGCCATCAGCGGAACTTTTAACTGGCTTGATATTGTGCAAATAACTTCATCTATCAGCTCATACATTTTCTTCATCTTGTGTTGCCTGAGCCTTGCAGTGTGTGTGTGTGTGTGTATGTGTGTGTGTGTGTGTGTGTGTGTGTGTGTGTGTGTGTGTGTGAGCCAGTCAGCAACACACTTCACATTTATACCTGAATACTTATAGTGGTATAACAATTATGAGTTTATGTATTAACCACTACCTAGTACAATAAGAAATGCCACTAACCAAGATTGGGGGCAGCCTACAGATAAACATAAATATTTAGATGGCCCATGTGATGTTTGGAAAGAAACATCAATAGGTAAGATGAAAGATTTCTGCTCACTTGTAAAAAGTCTAAGAGATTGGGTATTAGAGAATATTGAGGGATTAATTTTTTTTTCAGACATGATACATGTATTGGTGAGTGTGGTGTAATTTTTTTTAACTAAAGAACAATGGCTGGAGATATCTAGTGAAGTTTGTCCTTGTGAAATTATACAGTGAAAGAGCTGTCTTCACAGTTAAAACTGAAAAGCCGGTTTCACAGAAATTTCTGCCAGTCTTAAACAGTAGGTCCCTTCTCTTCTGCCCATGAAGTCAGGTCCTCATAGGTCCATTGTGTGGTAAAATTGAGTATAA
Source organism: Micromys minutus (assembly GCF_963924665.1). Lineage (NCBI taxonomy): Eukaryota > Metazoa > Chordata > Mammalia > Rodentia > Muridae > Micromys > Micromys minutus. The sequence continues at coordinate 32,535,029 of NC_137958.1, forward strand.
TGCTTAGGCAATGGAACTGGAGTCCTAGGTTCATAGCTCTTCTCCATCTCACGTCTCAGTGAGACATCCATGGCTGAACCTCTCTAATATACATTTTCCACATAATAAATTATAAAGCTTTATCCTACATTATAGAGTTGGGAGTAGGGCAATAGGGAATAGTGGAGTACTCAGCGCCTAGGGAACAATATAATTGTTCGTATAACAGTTCAGTTTACCCTTCATTTCAGTCTTTTGAAATGAAGATAGGATGTTGAGAATACCTACTTTTGAGTGCAGAATCCAAAGACATAAACCCAGATCTTGTGATGTCTGAGGTTTTCTTTCCAGAACTTGAGCCTGGTACTCACCATAAAACCCGACTTCTGTCATAATCAGCACACACTGTGTCTCACTTCCAGAGACACAGAATGCAAGACATATGTCCATTTAGATCCCTGTAGACTTTTAGTCTCCCTCAAGTCCAACGCAAATTACCCAAATGTCCCCATGAAGTACCAGTTTCCAAACCTCTGGTTCTCTCACTAGCCAGATTTCCCATATCCATCAAATCCCCAATACTTCTGCCAATTTTAAAGCGTAATATTAACACATTGATTCATGAATCGTAAACTCAACACAATTCTTCTAAAACACTGGGGCTCAATGGTGAAGCAAAGCTTCCCGGTTTACTAAGAGTGACACAGCCTAACCCAAACCCACACAATGTAGTAGGGGACAGAACCTTCATTCATTTCCAGCGTTGCATAATCAACACCGATAAAGAGGCATAATTCTCTTGAGAGATTTTTCAAGGTCCTCCTTAAAGTGTGTTTCTCTCACTATTGTGGTTCTAAACTACGGCCACAGCTTCAAGACCAAATTATAGCCTTTGGCGGCTGGTTTCAGTCTGGTGGTTACAGCAATGAATTTGGAGTCAAGAATCCTGGCGTCTCAGCCAACTATTCCCTGGGTAACCACATGCAAGTTAGCTGCTCTCCTCTCAGTTGTTCTATCAGTCAAATGGGGTAATTTTCCCTAACTTCCATCCACTTCAAAGGCATACACGAGGGCAATTAATTACCTCTCGGCCACAGCCAATGGGAAACTCTCTGTGCAGTGACAATCCTATTGTCAGCTCTCCTCTCCAAGCACAACCATTCCATCTTGTGATTATTTTAGGTTTTGGGTGGCTGAGTTTCATTGCTGGAGGTTCATTCAGGGGTGTTTGTCTCCGGGGTTTCTCAGCCACAGGCCCAGCTGCCTGGATGTTGGCAGTTGGAAGCAGGAGCATCTTCCAAAGCAGTAAACCAGAAAGCCTGGATGCAACCCAAGAGAACAACATTGCTGAAGCATGCTGATGGCTTTCGTTAGTCCGAACCACCCAGGCTTCCCCAGAATATCAGAATGTGAAACCACTTGAAAAACACTGTAGGGAATAGTGTTTATCAGCAAATAATACCTAATTAAACTCCTCCCCCCTTCTCTCTTACTCTCTCTCCTCATTGCCTTGGCATAACACCAACCTCTTTCTTTATCTACTATGTTTAGAATGCATACTTCTGAAGGGATTATTTTTTTCATACTCCATATTTTAGTGATCTGTGAACATAGAGAAATTATCTTTTTCTGCAAATGGCTATTAACAGACCTAATGGAGAAGAAACTCACCTTTTCAGAGTAACCTTGAAAAAGAATTAACTTTAAGCTTCTTAGAGTTAATAAAAGTGAAAGCTATTAAGAAAAAAAAAAAGAGGTTTTCAGCAATCAATTACTTCTTCAAGTGCTGAAACGGGTTATTCCTCATCTTGCTGATCTTTGTCCTTAATATTCCTTCATATGAATGTCAATCAAAAGAAGAACATTAAACCTTGACAGTTGCTGTAGATTGAGGACATACATTCTGTTTTCTAGATTGTTGGCTGACAAATGAAATCAGGGTAAAAATAAACCCCATTACATTTGTTTCCTCCTTCTCATCAGTGAGTAAAAATCTCAGCATTGGGGATTTTAGCCAACATCAGTCTAAAGCTTTAAAAAGTAGGTTCCATGATTAATGCTTAAACAGCTATTTCCAGAAAAGTGTTTGGTGAAGCTAAGTGTGCTTTCAGTGTGGGAGAGTAACTGACTTCGAACTCATGCTGTATTTCAAACTCAGTGGAAACCACAGTCACACACCAGTTACAGACTCAAGAGTCCCTTCTGACACTAACTCCTTGTACCTTTAGATGAACCCTTTCTGAGGATCCAAATTGCTTGTTGTCATAAGCTGTATTTCCTTCCCTTCCCCCTAATCCAAAAAACAAGCATGTTGGAATGCTTACCCCTGCGGTTTAATTTGGAGTGGAGCTGTTGTAGGCGTAATTGTTGATGATGAATCTTACTGGAGCAGAGTAGGCCCCTGGTCTGATGTGACTAGTGGCTTTGTAAAAAGATGGCCATGCCACATAGACACACACAGGGAGGACACCATGTGAAGATAAAAACTAGGCTGAGACTGCACTGCTGAAACCCAGAGTGTTGAAGACCACCATGACAAGCTAGGACAGCTTGTCTCATAGGTCTCAGAAGGAGCATAGCACACCTTGATTTTAGACTCCCAGACTTGAGAGCTGGGAAGCAAGAAATCATGTTGTTCTGAGCCCCACACAAAGTGAAGTTGCTATGGCAATACTTGGAAACTAACATTCTATTCTCGCAATGAAAATCTCCACTGGAAGTCTTGTCTGAAAACAGTGTTTCATTATTCTAAGTCAGGGGACACCCGACTTTCTTCTTAAAGGGCTAAGTAGGAAATGCTTTCAACATTGCATGTCAGAAAGTTTGTGTTGTAAATTATTCAAATCTGTTGATTGAAAGCAGTGATAGGCAAAAGGTAAATTAATCATTGTGGCTATGTTCCATTAAACTTCTATTTATAGGTACCAAATTTTTAATTTCATGAAATTCTTCCAAATCACAAATTATCTTTTAATAAAAATTTCCAACACACACACACACACACACACACACACACACACACACCACACAATTCAATTTTTTTTGTCACAAATACTAGAATTACAGGAGTAGACTATATAATCACAGTAATAAACTATTACTTTGCCCTGGAAAAAACACAGGGTAATTCAAACTAGATACTCTTTTATAATACATCTTTCTCTTGCAACGAAAAACATGACCCTCACTTGTAGATAGCATAGGTACTAAAGGACCTCATTCAAGTCTATTGACAGATAGAAAAAATAAAATAAAATAAAATAAAAATAAAAGAGAGAAGAGAGAATCCAGATAGGGAGACAGAACATGGTATATAAAATACAAAAGCATCTGGAGCCTGTTCCAGTGTGACCCAATGTTGGCATCAAACCTCTTGTAATGTCACCCGACAGATCCCAGACCGAACTGTAACATGAAGCAATCATTTAACCAGCACAGAAGAGCAAAGCACTTCATCCATATAAAGGTTAAGTCAATGAAATTATTAAAATGGTAGAGCAGGATTTGAGGACTTAACCTGCCAGGATAAGCCATCAGTCTGGCACATGAAAAACATAGAATCTGCTATAGAATGTCCACAGTAACAAGCCCAAACCCAGCAATCTGCTTTGTGTTACTTTCTAATAAACGTCAATGGAGAAAGTATGTTTATAACTCATGATATAGGGGAGGAAATCCAGTAGCTTGCCATATGGGAATACATGCTCCTGGTTGATTCCAGGAAAATGTCAAGTCTGTACAACTGGCCAAAGTTTTTCATGATGAGCTGTGTTCCTGTTGACTCAGTAAGAATAGCAGGCCCTACAAAGTTTCATGAGTGTGATATTCACAGCTACTTAGCAGCCAAACTAATTAAAGCACGCTGAATCAACAACCTGCTTTAGAACTGGAAGTCAGCACTGGAAGTCAGCCTGCAGATTCAGATCCAGCTTTGTTCTATTTACCTTTTGCTGGGATGGCTGGATCGTGGAGTTTAGTTTTGGTATTCCTCTGTTTTAATGACGACTTAATAGAAACAGTCCTCATTTCCAGAGCTAGTACAGAGTGATGTCTTCTTTCTTCCTTCCCTCCTCCTCTTCCTCCTCCTCCCCTTCCTCCTCCTCCCCCTTCCTCCTCCTCCTCCTCCTCCTCCTCTGCCTCCTCCTCCTTCTTCTCTTCTTCTCCTCCTTCTTTTTCTTCTTCTTGGTGTTTTTTATGCATTGGAATTTGCTTTGCCTGACATTTGTTGAGAATGTTACTTGGCCTAGAGGTAACAATGCTGGATAAAGTCAGCTCATAATCATGAGGGTTTTAGAGTTTTGTGAAGAGGAGAAAGTCTCTGTAAAGCCAATAATTTTATTTAAATAAGCCCAAGGATTAAAATAAAGGATGAAGACAGTGAGTAAAATAGAAAATTAGAGGGAGAATGAGCCCAAATTGTGAGTGAAAGAAAGGGTTCCAAGGAAGAATGGGGTTAAAATGTGAGGAATAAGGACATTGAGAACAAGGAGGAAAGGGAAGCTCATCCCATGAGATCTGCATGCGGAAGAAAAGTCCAGAGGCAGGAAACACAACATGTCTGGAGCAGAAGACCTGACCTGAGATCTCCAACTCAGGATATTTCAGAACTGAGAAAAGTAGGTACCTATTAAAATCTTTACGTTCACAGTGAAAGCTCTAGCACAGTCTATTCTTGTTCTTATGTGATGTTTACATCAGGATGGAGAATCTAGTTATAGAGTTTCTTTTTTTTTATTGTTTTAATTTTAGAAAACCAAAATAGCCCTCTTGTCGAGGGCTTTGTTTGTGTTGGACTGGAGCTTTGCTGTGACTCTAAGTGAGTCAGGCAGAAGCACAGTGACTTCTCATTCTGCCTGCTGATCTTGCACTCATCCTGTCTCCCTGGGGCCTCCACGCAGTACACTCCACATCTACCCCAGAGTCACTTTTTGGAAAAAAATAAGATGGGCTGGAAAACAAGAGCTGTGCCTTTTTTGCCCAACTTGACTGTTGGGCATCAAGCTGTAGAGGGTTATAGGTAAACATTCCTAAATTTGAGAGGCACTATCTCCATTGCTACAGCCAGTTCAGGCTTTCTTAGGTTTTAGCCTTGAAATGCTCTAGGTAGGGAAAGGCAATTGCTTGAGAAAACATAGTTTCAACTCTGTGTTTCTCCTCCCTAGTTTTTAATGCCTTGATGATGGGCATCTGTCACTGAATGCCTCAGTGGGTCAGGTACTCTCCACCCACAAGTGGAAACACACAAGAACACTAATGAGAGTCTCTGCTTAAGCTAGCAAAGTGCTGGCTTCTCACCATCCCCAGTCTGATCTTGGGGTGGGGGGACATTAACATGAAAAAGAATGTAACCTCATCAGTACCATGCACACACACCTTTCTTTTGCCGTTTGCATGACTCAGAAGGTATGACTCTTTTCTTCATGCTTGAGCACCTGGTCATCAGGGTCCTTCCTGGTCAAGCAGAAGTACAATGTAGCACAGAAGTCAACACGGCCTGGGTATGCACACCAGTGCCACCATATACCAGTTGTGTGACCTGAAATATGTCATTTAGCTTGTTTGCTTGGTTTTATTTTTGTTTCTTTTTTAACCTCAAAACAGAAATAATAATAGACCTTAGGGATAAGTGAAAATGTCTGGCAATTTTTGCCACATATGAGATAGTAATGATCATCAGCTATAGGCCTCTCTCTCATCTAGCATTCTTAACTCTGGAAAGTACATATTTCCTCAATGAAAGGCAGGGCAGAACCCTGGTGACTAGAGCAATAAACTGAGTCACACTTCAAGTTATCATCTGCTATGTAGTCACAGGACATCTCATTACTGCTAAACAGTTTTACAGCTTGCAGACTGTAACCCTAATGCCGACCTTCACCTAGACTATATTCTCTGCCCAGGTTAGTCTAACTCCTCATAGCCATCCACGCTGAGTATAATACACAGCTCTCCCCTTGTCATTGCGTATCCCAGCTCTTTACAGTGAAGCAGCATCATGTAGCACTAGAAAACTTAAGCCATGAATTCAGTTGTAGAGCGTAAAGAAAGGCACCATATACTCCTTCCTTTAGGAGGAGCCAAAGCAGCAGGTGTAGACATGAGATGTAATGTATTAGATTAGTAGTGGGCTGAGCCCAGATGCTTCAGAGAAAAGACTGTTTAAGCAAAGGACATTTAAATACTAAGTCACTATTACATTGTGTTTTCTTGCAACCATATAAATCCAAGCTCTCCTAAACTGTATGCACCACTTCTACGTTGTTTCCTAATGTTCTCTAGTTCTTGTGTGCCCCACATTTTATCTGACAGATTTCCCGTTGTCTTAGTCAGGGTTTTACTGCTGTGAGCAGACATCATGACGAAGGCAAGTCTTAAAATGGACAACATTTAATTGGGGCTGGTTTACAGGTTCAGAGCTTCAGCCCATTGTCAAGGCAGGACAATGGCAGCATCCAGGCAGACATGGTGCAGGAGCAGCTGAGACTTCTACATCTTCACCAGAAGGAAACCAGGAACATATTGGGCATGCTCAGGAAGCTAGGAGGAAGATCTCCAAGTCCACCCTCACAGTGACACACTTCTTCCAATAAGGCCACACCTTCAAATAATACCACTCTCTAGGACAAACATATGCAAACCATCACACCTGTCTATCTTTAAGTTGTGACTGCTCTGTTCCTCAGAGAGGCCTGGTTGCTCATCTGGCCATACTTTATCTACCCTTGCTGTTCTCCCACGGAGTTGGCTTTGTTTGATATTATTTTTCTTCATAATTTATGAGAATGTATATATGCATCTACTTTCGTCTTTCTTGTTTACCAGACCTGCAAGATCCACACAGAACCTACAGGTAGGCCAGACTTTACCTTCCAGGGAAATCCATCAAGCAAAACAGGGCTTAGAATGCCACTAGAACACTTAAAATGTACACAAACAGATTTATGCCCAATGATAAGATGTCAGAGATAATTCCACTAAGCTATGCATTGAGCCAGTAATCGTATATACCATGGACATTCAAAAGCCTGAAAACATCACACTGAATTGAAAAGGGAGTAGAGTGAAGAACAAGAACCAAGAAACAGAATGGCTAACATCTTCTCTCCCATCCTGGAAGGCCTAGGCCCCAGGAGCAGGGTCCTCCACAGCAGGTGTGGGTCACACAGAAGACTCTGCATCCTATGAAAGCCTAAGGGTAGAGCATCATCCCATCCCACAGACTGCACTGTCGATCGTAGGACCACTTTGCTATTTTCACACATGGATGGCACCAACCAACTAACCAAACAGAAAACAGCACATTTCACTCTGCAGGGAATAGGTATGAGTCTGAGAACATTGTCTTCTGTCCTCGGTTTGGGGGTGGTTTAAAGAGACTATATAAAGAGAATAATGAATTCACACACAACACTTCATGAAGGCTTAATTATGAGATTTCAACAAATCAACAGGGTCCTCTTTTTATATTTTGCTGTCATGTCTATGTGCAGAGCAAAAGGTGTGACAAAAAACACGGGGTGAGGAAAACTTGTCACTGAAGTACTTTTAGCTCTAGTACTTTATGCCCCTTCTTCAGAGTAGTCTTCTAAGTGATCCTGGTCTAGATAATATCTTTAGAATATTTCATCGCCTAAAAACTAGAAGAGACATTCATGGTTTCTCTTATACAGCACCAAATTCTCTCCACGGCTACATAGCAGTGGTTCTCAATCTGTGGGTTGTGACTTCTTTGGGGGATGTGTGTCAAAAGACCCTTCCACAGGGTCACCTAAGACCATCCGGTAACACAGATATTTACATTACAATGACAATAGCAAACTTACAGTTAGGAAGTAACAAGAAAATGAATTTTATGGTTAGGGGGTCACTACAACATAAGGGACGGTGTGAAAGGGTCACGGCATCGGGAAGCTTGAGAACCACCGTTCCACAGCATCCTAATAGCACTCTGCATTCATTGGGGATAAGCCAATTAGCGTGATCCTCCTAGGAGGCCCTTCAGAAGCTCCTTCACCAGCTAGCTTCTGGTCAGATCGGGACCAGGCAATCAGACATCATCCCTGAGACTTGCCAGTTGTGAGCAAGCAGTGCTATGGAAGAGGTCAACCGTCTCACAGCCTCACTGAGAACAACTACCTGAGCCTTGAATTAAAAAACTGGTCAACAAAGGTTCTGGTGTCAGACATGCAGTAGTTTGCCACTTTTCTTCTGGATCTGTGTCCTAACTCTGCTGACAGTGGATTCTTGGTTGGTCTGAGATATTCAGGGCTGGTCTCTGTTATGGGAACCCAAGAGCTCTCAATAGGAATGTTATGTACAGGTGAGTAGCTTATATATATTTTTTAATGGAAGCTGGAGATCAAGTCTGTCTCTCATTTACCAAGCTCATGGGGCAACACATTTTCAGGAAGAAGGACAGGGTGACATTTTCCAATTTACACAAGGCATCATATAGGCTGGCCTCTGACTGACACATCTCCATTTTGCAGTGTGTAATAGAGGCTAAATGACCAACAGTTGACACAAAGTATGTTCACAGAAGCAGAATGATATGGCATTAACCTTTTGAAGGCTAGCTTTCCCTATGACAGAATTATCTATATACTTCCACAGAAAAAAAATGAAAGGGAGTTTTTTTTTTTTTTTTTTAATAGTTCATCCTGCTGTGACAGGACCCACCACAGGCTAACTGGTGACTAGCCTTCAATTACTAATGGCTGAAACTTAAATAAATTTTAAGAGTTATGAACAGCTACTGCTTGGTACTAAGCTGAAGAGGTGTCTTGGAAAGGTAAGATCAAGCTATACCGTCCAATGCTCCATTCCAACCACCTTAAGTTCTCTCCTAATACATTTCCCCTTTCTCCTCACTCCTGCCCCTATTAGCATCATGAATTCATCCAGAGGCAACATGGGCCAGTGTATATAGCATGTCCAGAATGTGAACACATTTATTGTTAAAGAGGAAATTGGAGAGTCCCCACTCCTTCCATTAGGAACCCAACGGCTCTGCTGCCCTTCTTTTGCGGAGTTTCCTTTTACCATATTAAACCTTCCAGTCTTCCTTTCATGTTACTTTAAAACACTGATCAAAATCTTTTGTTCCGACTTCCCTTCCCCATAAAAAAAAAATTAGATTTGTTTCCTGGCTTTAATCCTGCTAAGATAAAGCGAATCAGCTCTGTTTTCATTACTGTCCAGTCGGTTCCATCAATCACCGAAGGGAATCACTCAAAGCAATCAGCGGACAAGGTCAACAGCACTCAGCAGAAGGCCAGCACAATGGTACTTTAGCAGATCAAAATGAACACTGGGAACAGGATGACAGCGCTTCACAGCCCTGAGAGGCCCAGGACAGCTCCTTAGGAAGTCGTCTCTAAATGGGGAGAAGATAAAGTAGAGAAAGGAATTATCTTTATTGTATAACAGGTCTCCTGATACCAAGCCTGTCAATGAACGGGAATCTACAAGCTTCTGGTGGCTTTAAGGGTATTGTTTCTTGGTGCGATGACTCAGAATTTTGAGATAAAAAGCCTAACCTTAGGGACATCTTACTCCTCTCTAGTCATTTGTGTTGTCCCGTCTGAGAATTGTGGGATCTTTTACACAAACATAGTCATTAATTGGATGACAAGCAACATGAGCCGATTCTATTTAACATTAGAAAAATTGGGGGAGCATATCTGAACGGGAGAATTGAGAGAATCAACAGGAGGTTAAAGTGCCAGGCTTTAAAATGATAGGATCCAAGATGTCTCGTGGGAAAAGCATCCAGAAACTAGTCAGTGGTCTGCCCTGCATGAGTTCTGGAAACATTCCCCATATTTGTATTCTCCCTCCCCCACTTGAAATACAAAGTCTCAAGTAATAGTTTTAACTGGCCCAGCCTAATTAGCTTTAGGCCTTCAACCTTCTAGGGCTGGACAGAGACCTTGATTTGAGACCCCACTAAGACTGTGGCAAATGAGAATGAGGAAGACTAGTGTGTTAACTACCCACAGGGCAATCTGGGTGGTGTTCTCAACATAAAGGACAATGCATCTCAGGTGGCCAAGGTGCCATCAGCATCTACCACCAAACGGATCATTTTAACCCTGGAGGCCAGGACTCATCTTTCTTAGGTTAACAGACATCCAATAAAGCAGACGTAGACTCACTTCAGTAAGCAGTACTGTACTTGATGCAGTAAAAAATTTATATATATATGTTGACTAGGTGTTGTTTGTTCTCATGTTTCCCCTTATGCACTTATGTTTCCTAACACATAACAGATGTTCTATAGTCAAAGTTGACGAGGGGGACTTCTGCAGAGAAGGCTCACTGCATTTGAATCTATTCATTTCCACCCAAAGTGACCTTGGGGATGGGTCACATCTACTTTGGATTTTTACTTTATCTATAAAATGAAATGGGAGAGGGAGATTCTCTTTAGAAATCTGTCCAAATTCTCTTAAGTTTAACATCATGGTCTCAAACATACAGGATGACAGAGACTCAGCTAACTTAGAAGAAATGTTTATAATTTTCACAGTATGAAGTGGCTGTACCCAGAATCTGGACTGAAAGTAAAACCCAACTTCCTTGGTGGCATTTAGGAGAAATTGCCAATATTGTAGAAAATCTAGATCACTGTTATCAAACTTTAAAAGAAGGGAGGTAGAATCAATTTTTCAAATAAAGTCCAACATTGAATTCCAATGTCTAAAACAAATAGAGGTCAAAGCACTGAGTGAGACAAAGGCAGGGGATTGGGCCCACCCTCCTTCTCAACCTCTTCCATAGGCTCCCAACTGCATCATTAGCTGTAACTAACCATGCCTAGACTGCTTGGTACCCTGAAACCATTTAAAAATAGAAAAAGGCATTCTTTAGATACATAAAGTCAGCTTCCTTAAATGTTGTAAATTTTGTAAATGCTGTAAATTTTGTAAATGTTGATAAATTTTGTAAATTTATCAAGTTAACTTTAATTTAAAAAAACAGAATTAGTCCTCTATATTACTAAGAATATGTAAATATTGTTTTAAATAAAATTTAGACTCCATGTGTTAATTTTTAAACACATGGAACTTATTTAACACATTGAATATGAAATATAAGGAAACCTCTCAATACATGTTATTAACTTTTTTTAACATTAAAAATGGGAAACTTTAGTCCAGTTTCTTATGCATAATTTTCTCAACAGTCTTGCTTCATAGGGATGATGTATATGTCTGCAAAGCCAAAGTAATCCAGAATATATCCTTTGACAATCACCAAATAAGTTCAAAGGTGAACTTATTGAAAATTACTCAATATCATAAAGGCAGACAGACTAGCCATGTCTGTACGTGGTAGTGGTAGCTTCCTCAGCCTGAGCAGAGTATAGCATGGCTTATAAGTCCGTGTTCTATCTAGCTCTCTATGTGGAAATATAGTCACCCAAATGACATGCATAGCTTTGCAGTGGGCTTCATACATAAAATGCCAAAACACAAATGTAAGTTCTCAAAGGTTTGGGCAGGCACGTTAGCCATCTTTATTTACAAACACTACAGTAAAAGAACATCATTTTACCTGAAGTTAGAAATAATTCTTGAAAATACAAGATTCACGTGCTCCATTTACTCCATCATTACCGAACTTTAAGGATGCCATATTTTAGTCAGAGTAAAAAGCTATGAAGATTTTTCTGTAAGATTTCACTGTGGGCAGAAATAAAAATTATACTTCTTAGTCATTAGTGATCCTACTTCCCACCCCCGTTTTTTGGACAGGATGTAAGTGTTAAATACAGCCTCACAACCTGAAACTGCTTTCTACATGACTGTGCTGTTCACGCTTCTGTGTTTACACTGAGGAAGAGGCTGGCTTTGTGAGGCTACCATGAAGCAGAATTCCTCTTTGTCAGAGCATCGCAGCCTTTTCAGGTTCACTCCCTCAAAATTCATTAAACTTGCCAATCCTTGATTTAATCATTTATTTCCAAGGGAAGTGTTACTAGGACTGGCTGAAGACGGGAGCAGAGCCTACCCTGACCTAGGAGGGCTATTTTCTCTGACCACCTGCAAGAAAGGAACGGTTATCAGAAGAGGGGAAATAAATTCTTAATGAATCAGGAGGGCAATAAAGGCCGAGTAGACAAAACTGGTACCGGAGACATGAAGGAAGAGCTGACTGAGTGGGGTACTCAAGGACACAGAAGATAAAGCAGCTCTTACAACTTGGCCTTCAACAACTGAGTAGAAAAGGTGAGGCACACAAGACTGGGCGAAATACATTTGTGAAGGATGACCATCTTCACCAAGCGAATTTGGAGACAGATGCTCATTTGTCAACACAAAAACAAATCAGATGGATACGAGTTTTGAGCTTTTAGAAACAGACCATAACTGAAAACAGACCTACAAATGATTATACATAGACATTCTTAAAAGCAACGGATGCAAGTAGAAAATACATGGATACAGGAAGGCAGACTAGATGCAAGCTAGGGTTTACAGGTAAGTGTTCAAGACACATTAAGTAGTTAGGAAATCTAAAACCAGTCCCCAATGTCACAAGTCAGTTGACAACTCTCTGCCTAAAGCAGTAGTCCTCAGCCTTCCCAATGCTGCGATCTTTTATGATCCTTTTAACAGGTTCTCATGTGATTCCCTAACCATAAAATTATTTTTATTGCTCCCTCCTAACTGTAACTTTATTAGTTTGCTGTTATGACTTATAATGTATCTCTTTTCCCATAGTCTTAGGTGACTCCTGTCAAAGGGTCCTTGGACCCTCAAAGCAGTCATGAACCACAGGCTGAGAACCACTGGCTTAAAGGGAAGGATATATTACAGGGTAGATATATATGGTATCGTTTTTTGAATACAGCACAAGCCAAGAGATATGGTAAAAAACAATCCACAGATGAGTTAGAGGGGAAAGGTGGCATGGCCCCTGAAATAGATGCTTAGACACACATCTGTGGCTGATGTGCTTGAGTAGCATATCCAGACAATCCCAACGGCCATCTTTCCCCATGTAGTAATGTGCTGAAGCAGTTGCATGTTCTTGGTAGATATACAAATGAGCTCAAGCCACTCAATAGTAGGGCCTCCTAAGACTCCCAGGGAGCTGTCTCCTTAGCATGGGCTCTGTAAAAGATTTTAATTACATGATGCTAAACCTTAAGCATCTTAGAGATTTGGAAAAGCACCAGCAAGGACAGTAAAAACAATACGAAGTCTGAATAAATACACGCTAAGTGAAAAAGAGTATTTATTCCCTGGAGCTGTAGGGTTGCTGAGAGAAAATCAGGGCATAGACCTCTCTAGGAGTTAGTTATTGGTCACTACACAGTAACTGAGGACTCATAAAATGTCAAGGCTATTGCTAAGCTGTTGGTTACATTTGAGACCTAGACAGTAAGTGTCTATTTGCAGAAAACACTGCATGCTTTGGCTGCAGTCCACGGAGAAAGGAGGCTGGCACTCAGCTGGAAGTGCTCGTCCCGCTGGCTGACTTGCCAGCACATGAGCTGCTGAGGAAGAGCTGTGTGCTACCTGAAGAGAACCAGAGTGACACAGAAGCAAGACATGCCCACCAGGTAACAGTGACACTACTGTAAAACTATCAGCCACACGTGTGGGGCACTTACTCCGTCCCCACTCTTTATTCCATTCCATTATTTGCCAGTTGTATCAGACAGGTGGGAACATGTATGTGTATACATGCCCAAAATCATTTTAGGGTATAACTTTATACTTCAGGTTACCAACTATTTTGGTGCTTGTTTACTGAATTAAGCCAGATAAAGCTTATTTAGGGATAGAGTACAGATGAAAGCTAACGTTGAGTAGTAGACAGGTAACATTAAGTAGCTAAAAAAAATCCAAGACCATTCCAAAGGGCAAGATGTTTTTCACCTTTCAACTTGGTTAATATGGATACTGATATTGTATTTCTTAATAAATATGCTTCATACATATTTCTAAAAATACTTTATATCTTAGCTTCAAAGAGTCCTTTATACACTAAATTAAATCCCCCATTCAGACAGTAAGAATGGCAACAGTAATAACTTCCACAAACTTTGTTTTGTGAGATGAATGTATGCAGTAGCTGAGAATATACACATTGCTAAAGTATCCAGAGCCTACTTCCCAATTTTAATAGAGATACAATTTTTAGAAGTGTGACCAAAGAGCCAACATACTCTACCAACCACTTAAGAATATTATTAATGGCTCAGAAGCTAAGCAAATTACAGATATTTAGAATGATTAATACTTTAAAAACACAGGTTTTAAAGGGCCTCCTTATACATTTCAGAAAAATGTTGCCTACAGTAAAAGACAGAAGGCATTAAAGTTTAATGTCATATAATAGAAACATTTTATAAAATTGGATATAGATATCTGTTGAAGCCTAACATCTGACTGTTTGATATTAAAAAAAAAACTTTTAATGTGGAGTTTACTGGAACAATATAAAAAGTTTCTTAAAAATCATGAATATAAAATTTAGGAATAGCGGCGAAAGATCAAGACATCTGAACCAAAAAGATTAGATCAAAACATTTATTTACTTATTTTTTTTTATAAAAGCAAAAATAAATCCAAGAGATAATGAAATAAACATATTCTTTAAGTATCCCATGCTGGCTTCTCTGTCCACGTTTAAGGTTCCTGGCACAGTCCTGGGCGCTATGAAGTTTCCATCTTGTAGCCGTGCTTCTCCAGCTCAGCGCTAAACAAGACAAAGAGCAACAGTAAAAGCTTCATCTCTAAGCTGCTAAAACAGAATAACTACATTAAGCTTGGGTCACCAGCTTCAAACATAACAAATAGCTTTACTTTATTTCTAAATGAAACCATAAGAAGAAAATTGGGTATCAGTTAATATAATAAATTAAACATTTGTTTATCCTCTACATTATTTTCATTAATTTTCTAATATATACACCTACCTACAATACAAATAGAGAACTATTTTCTATTCTCCAAGAACCTTGCAATTACACTAAAGTCCTATTTGTAATGTATATTTAAATAGAATTTTAAATATTCTTTCAGATTTAATTATTGTATGTGTATAAAGTTTTGACTACATGCACATGTGTATACTGCTTGTATACCTACAGCCCACAGAAGTCAGAGAGGCTGAATACCCCAGACAGAATTACAGATGGCTGTGAGCCACCATGCAGGTATCAGAAATTGAATATGGGTCCTCAAGGGCAGCAAGTGTCAAACTCACCCAACCATCTTCCCAATTCCTAACCTAAGTTTTTGTTGGTCTCGCTGTTTGAGTGGAGATAAGGACTAAAATCTTGCAAAATGAACACACTGGTACTCAGCTCCATTTTTAGACACTTCAATAAAACTCTGAGACTTGCAAAGGTCACATAAATATCAAAATTTTATCAACTGTACAATCATCTCAATTATAACTATATAAGAAAGGGAAGTAGTTCCTGTTCAACAAATGGTGTTGGGAAACCTGGATGTTCACATGTAAAAGTGAGTTTCACACAAATCATATGCCAAAATTCATTCAAAATGAATTGAAGGACTAATAGTAAGAGTTTAGCTATATAATTCTTCCAGAAATACACAGGGATAAATCTACACTATCAATTTAGCAGTGAGTTTCAAAACCAAAAATATAAGGAACAAAATTAAATAAACTTGACCACCAAAATTTTAAATTTTGAAAATGATGTAACAAAGTAAAAGAAACAGCCTAGCAGACTATCTGACAAGGCTTTCATAACGAGAATCAACAAACTCCCTCCCACAACTGTTCCACATGGTCAAGAAGCACACAGAAACCTTAAGTCACTAGGGAAATTAAAATTGAAATTACAAGAAGATACTGCTTCGTAGCCTTCACATACAAGATTTAAAGAAAACTGAATAACATGTTTTATCATTGCTATTGGAAAAATGTTTCAGCGATTATAGACAAGTCTGACAGTTCTTCAAAAAGTTAAAACAAAATTACCATACAACCCAGAAATGTCACTTCAAATTCCCCAAAACCTGAAAATAGGTTCTCAAATACATGCCCGTGTGTGTTCATAGCAGCACCTTATACAAAGCATACAAAAAAGTAAAAATGTCCTCAAACTGGCAAGCACATAAAATATGGTATATCCTACACTAGAGAGCTACTGAGTTATAAAAAAGGAGAAAGTACTGCTATATTCTACCATATTTATGAATTTGGCAAAGACCATGCTAAGTGGAAGAAGCTAGATGTGCAAGGACATATCTTTTATAATAGCATTTATATGAAATTCCAGAATAGGCAAATCAGGTGAACTTGTATCAAATACAATAAGGTAGACTACTATAACTCCAATCTCCAAAAACAACAATCACTTACTGAATTTCCAAATTAGTTCTATGATTCTAATTTCTCCTCAGTTATTCAACGCTGGTTGAAAAATGTTGACAGAATCCAGTTCATAAAAAATAGTAAATATGCTTCCACTTAACTACTTTTTTAAAGGGAACAGAAGCTATGTGCAATTTCCTGAAATATTCCTGTTTAGAAATCCAAAGGTAATATGTCTGATTTTACATAATGAAAGAATCATTTCAGAAGTTTTAAGAGGACAACTATCTATGGAAGCTGGATATACCATGTCTAAAATTAATACTGAACTGTAATAAAAATCTGGTTGAAAACCTACCGCAATTGATTGGAGAAGTCATCTTCTACATTGTCATCATCCCAATTATCCTCCCAGACATGTGCGTCTTCATCTTCATCTAAGCCAGCCCAGTCTAAAAACGGAAAGAGATGTCTAAGTATTTCTCATAGGTTATTTCCACAAACATAAAATTGCCATTTTAAATACCTCCACAACTCAAAAGTAAAAAGCCGGAAACCAATTGTAATCTTCCTCTCCAAATCTGCAGCCTCCTCCACACAACATGCTGCACACAATGAACTCAAGTGATTTTGTCAGCACACACCAGCCTCATGTAAACTCAACCAGGTCAAATCCAACAACATTAAGACAGGATGTGGACATAGGTTCCCAGCCCTAGCAGAGGAGCTACTGGCTATTGATAGCTGCTTTGGGACTAAGAGTAGTTTTTTTCTTTTTTTCTTTTTTTTTTTCCTTCTTTTTTAAGCACCTATAATAAGTTGACCATACTCCAGGGGAAGGCCACACATTTAGAATATATAGGAAGAAGATATTTGGGTGGGTGAAAAAAGACACAAAGTTGGGTAGGGTAAGAAAGGAGGTAGATCTGGAAGAATTTGGGGGCAAGGATGACTATGATCAAAACACACTGTATGAAATCTTCAAAGAACTAGAAAAAACATATTCAAATTATAACCTACCACCAATATTTAGCAAGCAGAAAGCAACATAAAACTCAGAAGTTTTTTTCAGAGAGGATCTCATAAAAAACAAGAGTAGTACTAAAGTCATTGTGTTGGGGAGTGTGGCCTTGCATTCTTGATCTTCCTGCCTCTATATCCCAGGTACTGAAATAACAGACAGGCACCAGGGAGCCCCACTTGACTTTTAATAGAAGAAAAAACTTAAATATGCACAGGTGGATGAGAAAGTATTGCTATTTACACTTTAATTTTTTCCCCTTTTCCTCTTTCCTTTTGTCTCTAAAGGACAGGCTTACATAGATTTCAGCTTTACTTAGAACCAGAAAAACACCCATGTAAATATTGCTAGTTATTCTTATAGAGGGTAATTGTCTATTGAGGTGTTGGAGAGATTATGTATGCATGCATAAGGAACTGAGTTGGGGTAAATTCTCATCACCTGAGTTCCTGGGTAGTGAGAAGGGGATGGAGTTACGAAGAACAGTGAAAGACTGTTGACTCTGGTTTCTGCACACTTGTGTACACACATCTGCATATATGTATACACACTTACAAAAATAAATATCTATTGCTAAATAATACTAACAGTACAGACACTCTAAAGCAATTATTCAAGCAAAGAACTAATCAATTAGTTAGCTTTATACAACCAAATATTTAGCTAGTACTTGTAAGAAGTTACCTCCAAAATCTTTTTCTTTGTGTTTTTGAATACTAACTCATGGAATGCCGGAATTAGGAAATGCACCCCTGATTCATCCTCTACTTTGAGTAAATCCTTCAGTAACGATTCAGCAATATACAGCTGATTTGCAAGTATATCTGCACTGTTAAAACTATCCTTTACACCTTCTAATTCTACTTTTAACTGACTCTGGATACAAACCTAAAAAAATCTAACTGGCCTAGACAGAAAAACAGAGGAAACATCCTAAACCTTTTGCATGCATGCACAAACTCTTCTTATTTAGCTCCTAAAATAATCCTAACGTTGATCTTCTATTCCTATCACCTTCAGTCTAGAATGAACACTCACACTACACAAAATAAGTCCCTACTGCTGAACACACTATGCACTTAGGGCACATACACCAGAGGACTGGCTGTGATCTGAAAACATTCACCTCCTGCCTAAGCAATATGTATCTCACAGTGCCAGAAGCTGCCATTCAAGCTCCCAAAGGAAGCAACCAACCAATCCAGCTGTGGTGCCTATGAACCACAATGATGACCAGCCTGACACCATAACCCTACACAAGCATTGTTTGATAAGCCAGATGCTCTAGAATTGGGCTTAAGGCCTGCTGAACACGAAGGAAAACATCTTTGATACTAGAAAATTAGCTAAGTAGCCAACTATCCAGGGCTAGTGAAGTCATGGATCTTGGAGGAGAACATACAGCCACCACTTTACTAAACCAGCACAAACAACCCCTAACTGCATTCTAAATATTTATACATGTACCCACAGATAGATAAGTTCTCCTTATCACAGAAACTGCTTTTCAACAAATGGAGACTATTACAGAAAACCCCTACTGACCACATACAGACAGCAAATGACTGTGCCCAGCCCCAAATGATATATATCTGCAACACAATTCCAAAGGGATCATTCCAGTAAAGAGGGCACAAAGATTATAAAGCAGGGGAATAGGGGATCTGCTGAGAGATTGTGTTTCTTCATAATATCAGAAACTACACCTGTGAAGCCTCAGCAACACCGCTAAGACCTGAACATGAACAGCAACAGACATGGTAACATGGAGGGAAAGCTTCATGTTACCTTCAGTTAATAGAGCTACAGACCACTACAGAGGCTGAGAGCTGGGGAACAGTGTCCCCAGGAAACACTTGGCAGTGCCAAGTAGCCCTGGAAACATGCATGTACAAGTGACATTAGACAGACTGGAGGTTGTATTTATGTCTTTAGGACACAGCACTACCACCACCACCACCACCACCAAAGAAAACAAGAACATGAATTTGAAAGACAGCTGGGAGGGGAGGACGAGAAGAGGGAATGAGAAGGGGAAAATGATGTATTATATTATAATCTCAAAAAATATTAAAAATAAAAAACCGAAAACATCCACAATATCCCTTTTCATCTGTTCCTTCTACTTTAGATCCTGATTAGCCTCCAAGGGAATGCTACTTTAATTACCTGCCCTTTTCCTTTCATTTTTAATGATACCAAACTATCCCCAAAACAGAAGTATATGCCCCTGAACGCCTGCTATAATCCTGACTGACACACATTACAGGTTAACACATTTGTTTTAAAATAAAGTTACTTCTGTTTTGGACAGAGAAAGATAATTTTCTTTACTTGTACTGACACTTGTGTAAGTACAAAAAACTGACAGAATTAGAAATGATCATTTTGCAAAACTTCATTGCAAATTAGTAAAAGATCACTAACCACTATTAAAATTATGGAATGAAAAATGGGTGGATAACAAACAGGACAGACTGCTTACTCTTTCTAAAGGGGACACTGGTGAGGCATAGCCATTGTCATCTTAGAGGAGTACACAAACAGTATCACCATTAAGTCAGAACAGTGTAGCATTGGCTTCTTAATGTGAGCAGTAATAGATACTCATTACCTCTGTAGACCTCTGGATAAAGTTCATTCTGATTCTATAAAATAACAGAGAAGGTGAGACTTTCTATAACTGGCCTCTTCGACGAAGACTGACTGATGTGGGAAGGCCTAGGAGAGCCACCACCCACAGTAGGCTAGGCCTTCCCACATCAACCAGTAATCAAGGAAATGACTCAGAGGTTTGTATGCAGGACAAAATGGTAGGGTCATTTTCTCAGTTGAAGTTTCCTTTCAAGATGGCCCTAGTTTATGTCAAGGTGACAAACCAAAAAACAAACGAACAAACAAAAAAACAACAAACAACAACAACCAAAAAACTCCCAAATCAAAAACAAACACAACATCTCTGTGGTAAACACAACCTTTAGAATACAACATTAACACCCTGGGCAATAATAATTAGTTAAAATGTCTCAGTTTCTTAGGAATAATATCTACCATGTCTGCCTCTGTAAATCTAAATAACAGTTAGTCCTTAGCACATGAACAAGGTTATGGAACATGTACAAAATCCTAAGTCACAAGAATAAAATTTGATCCTGTATATGTATATTTTTGTTTGACTTCCCTGCCTTCATCTCAAACCTAGTAATTAGTGGGTAGTTTCTATGAGTCTGTCCTAATCATGACTTTAATCTTACTAGTGACTTATTAGAAATACATCAAGCACAGAACCTACACAGCTCTCCACCAGGTCCTTTGAGTATATATTATGGCTTCAGTTAAGTATTTTTTGGTGGAATTCCCCAGTGTATAAATGGTTTCTGTTTCTTGTGCCTTCTCTTGGGTTCTTTTCCTCTTTCTTTTGTCCAGTTCCAAAGGTTTGTTATTTATTTTGTTTCATTATTAGCCCTTGGTGGACTTTAGAAGGTTGAGCTTTCTACCTTGCTAAGGATGATCATGTGACCAAGACCCTACCTCACACACTAGGGGCCATGCTTTCTCGGCTATGATGGACTAACACCTCCCTGAATCTGTGAGCAGAAATAAAATTTCCCTCCCATAAATTTTTCTGTCAAGTATTCATTCTGTCAATGTGGAGAAAAATAACACAAATCTCAGAAGACAAAGAAAGAAAGAAGGCAAGCAGGCAGGCAGGCAGGCAAGCAAGAATGCATGCATGCTTTGGCTTTTTTCTGTACATAGGTACTAGATTAAAAAACTATTCAACAGTGACTTACAAAGGTAATTATTCCAGTCACATACTTATTTTTTTTCTGATTTAAGAACAGAAAGAAGAAAAGTACTTCCATTCACCCCTTTCCACAAAGCAGAAAAGAACAAGAATTTGGAAGACATCACAGCTACTCTCTTCCTTCAACTACCAGTCACACCTTTTCCCATTTTAATTCCTAAATATCTTAAGTTGTTCACTTCTTCCCTACACTTAATGCAGCTAAGTCACTTTGGATGAGATTATTTCCTCTACGGACTATCACTGTGCCTTTTACTATTAACAACACCAAGAGACTATTATGTGAAGCACGAGAGAACTGGTACATGAAAGAGGCAAAGGATACCAGGATCAAAATTTAAATACAACAGGAGACATGGGTCATCAGTTAGGAGCATATAGTTCTTTCAGAAGACCCAAGTTTGGATTCCACCACCCACTGCTCATAATCATGTTTAAATCCAGCTCTGGGGATACTGACGGCCTCTCCTGGTCCTGAGTACCTGCATACACTCTCATAGGTGCATAAACATAAAAAATAGTATTAAAAGAACTTCATTTCAGACAGTAGATGTTTCTCTACATCACTAAATTACCAAAGACCAATGTGGTAGTTTTAATTAATTAAATTTGAACAAAACCTTCAATTAATCCCAGATTTGTTTATAAACACCTAGTTTCTTGAATGTCAAGCTTGTAATAGAACAAGTGAATTTACTAATGATTGGCTGATTACCTTCCTTTTGCTCCTCCACATTACTTCCAGTCTTACTGTATTGACTGCAGTTCTATGGCCTTTTAGTAATCTAACTAGGTTTCCCCCTAAAGAAATGCTATTATTAAACCCTTCCTTATTAAAATTCAAAGGAAACTACTTCATTAAATTGCCCTACAACAAATTTAGGCTTTGTACTTGAAGTTTTTATAAAATGGTCAAGACATGGCTATTTAAAAATTACTGATATTTGGAACTAGAAAGGGTCTTAAAAATCACTCTACATTACCCTTTTTTGGTTTGAGAATAATCACCACTACCACAATCAAAACCAGATGAAAAACAGGCTGCCTCACAAAGAGATATTAACTTTTAAAAACCAATCCTCCACCCCTCCAGTCTTAAAACCCTGGTTGTAAATACACTGTTTGGCTAGAGCACAGAAACAGGAAATGTCAAATACCTGTTGAGATACTTTTAGGAATTTTAAAATTCATATCTGGGGGAGTTTAAAGTTTAAAAGCAAAATTAGCCAAACAATAATCTGAACAAAGACTTCAGACTAAATTTTTGAGAAAGTGTGTGTGTGTCTGTGTGACAAGTCAGTAAACTTACAATAGAAGAATATGTACAGCCACTTAACCATCAAGCCAGCCAGCCTGAAATATTTCAGACTAAATAATTTCCTATGAAGTAAGCAGTTTCCATTTGCACTGGCCCCTAAGAAGGAAATGATCGTGTGTGGAAAGATTTAAGTTAGAAATATAAACTAATAAGAATATAGTACTTTTTGATACAGCTTATGAAGTCTTTCAAAAGCACTGCAGAACTTTAATTGTCTTCTAAAGCAATTGCCTTTTTAGAAACACTAAAATTATAGGGTTCCAGAAACTATTAATCCAAATTACTATTTGATTCAAAATGTTGATTTTAATATTGTTATTACTTGGTGTCATTCAAATGTCTCCATGATGGCTTTACTTCTTTTAACTTTGTGAGAGGGGAACAAAAAACTTGTTAATTTGTAACCAAATGCTTCAGAAAATCACCAACAAGAAATGTAACTGAGTTGGTAATTTGTTTTATGAAGTGCCAATTCTTAATCTGAAAAAGTCAAAATTCTTAACCTAAGCCTTTGTTTCTTTAAAATGGTATGATTTCTAATGTAACGATCACACTGAATAGGGTGAGAACTTTAAACTGCCTTCTCATGCTTTAATAGGAGAGACAGTAAAGGGCAGAAATAAAGTTCTTTGAAAATGTCACACAAAGCAAGGAAGGCAATAAATACCACTGACAAGGTTGAGGATTCATGAAAATAGCTCTATTTCCCTGGTAATTTAAAAATTACACTGTATGTAATGTCTATATATGTGGGTGCACAAGCCATGGCGCATATGTGGAGGTCAGAAGACTACTCAGAGGAGTTGGTTCTCTCCTGCCACAGGATTCTAGAAATCAAAAACATATCAAGCTTGGGAGCAAGTGCTTTTACTACCTTGAATGCTCATAGTATTCTTATATAGTTTTTATTACTTTATCATTCATTGGATACAAAGATAGAAATGCTGGATCAAATTCTTCACTAGGCCAATAATATAAATATATTTTTAAATTTTAATATCTTATCCTAGTAGTAAGATGTACTAAAGTTGATTCTGATACCTTCCCATTACTACAAATGAAGAATCTGATAAATTTCTTCTTATCTACATCTATTTATTTATTGTGTGTGCATGAAGGCACCTCCCACCACAAGCATGTGGAAGTCTGAAGACGACTTGGGTGTCAGGTCTTCCTCCTACCATGTGGATTCTGGAGATCAAACTCAGGTCACTGTCAGACTTGGCAGCAAGTATCTTTAACCTGCTGTGGCAGCTTGTAGACCCCCAAAATACCTTTCTTTTGGATTACAACTATTACACGTGTTTAATTATTTGATAAAAGCATTAGGAAAATGAATCATGTTGGCAAATTAGAATATAACATGTAGCCTACAGAGGAGCCAATAGTTTTGCTTAGTTAGTAAGATTATGTACTGACCTTGTTCTGTGAAAAGCTTAGTAGTTTAATACCTCCAAATATTATTTCCAATATATATAAATCTTCTATACTAAATACAAAAGTTATATATCCAGTTACAATTCATGTCATTTATGAATGTATAACATTGGCACTTTGCAATTGGTATTTGAATTGTTTTAATGTTTAATTAGAACACAAAATTGACAATTTTACTTATTTTAAAGCCTTAAGAGATGCCTTATTATATTTAATGTTGTCCTTTAATATTTAAAGGAATATACATTTTAACTTCAACTTTTAACTGTATTGCTAGAATTTTGAATAATTAAATAATTATAGCTATTTACTTAATTGTGTCTGCCTCCAGATGTACAGTTTAAAAAAAAAAGTACCATGTTTTTACAAACATTGGAAATAAATTTCTAGTAATTCTAAATTTAAGATTTTGTCTCAAAGTTAGCTTTCTTTTCATTTGCAAACAAAGAATTATATTTATGACTGTCTTTAAATTTTAAAGAACTGAGACTACCAAATACCTCATCTCTTACACTGACATCAGTGTCGAAAGGCTATTCTCATTTTCTAATTAAAAAATGAAGTATGCCCCACTGGAGAAAAGTGAGCAGTTGGGGGAAGAAGGGGTGTGGTGAATGCAATCAGAATGTGCTGTATAAAATTCTCAAAGAAAACTGAAATATGTTTAAAAATCAATGAAACTGAATTTCATCAAACAGAAAACTGTGTGCATAGGCAGAGCCTAACATGGTGAGAATACAGCGAACTGCACACATATTACCAAGTGAATTAAATGAACCAGAGCAATTACAAACAGTACTATGATACGAACATGAGAACAGAGCGCACCAACACTCTCCTCCTTTAGATACAAAACCAGAATGGACTCTTCAGAACTCTGATTTCTATAAGTAACCCCAATGCAAACACATGTGTACTCTATTCTACACTCTAATGTCTACTTAGTGAACAAGGTGCCTGGCACAGCACCACTATTCTCCCACTTTCTCTAACATGTCAAAGCAAAGCGATCTATAAATGATGGTGTTCCCAAGCCACTGGTGAGCATCTCCTTGCCACAGTGGGAGAATCTAAAATGAATGTCTAATGCTCAAATAACATAATATAGCCATTTATAATTATCCTTTAAAAATTTCAAATCAAATTCTTTTCACCAATAACACGTATTTCGCAGTGTTTCCACTCTGTTCATTTCATTAATCAGTACCTTCAATTTTACTTAATTTAATAGAGTTGCCAGTAATCATTCTCAAAATGCCCTTATAACTTAAACTCTTACCTCAAATTTTTACCCTGCTTCTTACAACTCAGCACTATTCAAACTGAGCTCCACAAAAGTGTAAAATCAAACTCCTTGATCTCTCAGCATCCCTAGCACCCCATATATAACTAGCAGAACAACTGTTATCCATGCTTTATCATCCTCATTTCACTCCTAATAACCTACTGGAGACCCTTCTTCTTTCAGTTATTTCAACAAGTTACTACCTAGTCTACCTGAGCCTGGTCTCTACCAATTCAAATTCTGCTGGTTTAAGATCTCCCAATAGTTTGGTGTCTATACAGACCTCACAGGCCTCATTGCCAAAAGCAAATACAAACAAGAAACCCTCTCAAGCACTTCAAATCTACTTAAGAATGAAGTCCAAAATAATTGTGATTTAAAAGATTTCCAAGATCAGATCTCTAGCTACCTGTGTTTACAAATTTAATTTAAAATTAAATTAAAATATTAAAAATTACTATTTCTTAGTTCCCATAAATAAATAAATAAATAAATAAATAGTTTTAAAATATTGAGGGGGAGAGGGGCACATGCCATGCTATTTAGAGACCAGAAGACAACTTGGGACAACTTGGTGGAGTCTATTCTTTCATTCTACCTTCATGTGACCTCCAACTGAAGGCACAGCAAACCTTCACCCATACCACCAGCACTAGATCATCTACAAACAATAAATACACACGTATTTTCACCTCCAAGGATTTACTTATCCCTTGTTTTAGAAGCCCCCTCTGTACAGGCCAGCAGAAAAGAGGACAAATGACAGACAGCACACTTAAGACACAGTAGACACGGGGTCTATTACTAGAGAAGGGAGTTAGAAATGCTGAAAAGGCAAACAAACAAAACTCCACAATGAACCTGTGGTTCTGAGCTCCAAGTGGGGGATCTAGATAAACTTGTGATTTTACGTGTCCACACATACATGGTCTTTTGTTCCTTCTACTGGGAGCAATAACATAAAGCAATGAGCCTAACTAGAATCAAGATCCTGTTCTCCACTCCAACCAAAGTAGGGAAATGTTCAAGCATCTTGTGTTAAATGGTACCAAATGTAGAGAGAAGGACAGGTAAAAACCCACACAGAAACAAGCATTCAGTTTTTCATATTCATATCAGACAGTGAGAATAAAAAAGAATAGAATTATAATTCATTAAATTAAGAATCCATCAACACTCAGATAAATATATGAGAAATAAGTAAATAAATGCATTAAAGGCTTGGGGATTAGAATTAATATTAACATAGTTTCAAAATCTCCCTCCTGAAACAGCTATTGTGATTCAAAAATTTACTTCCTTGAATACAACTATTTATTTATTATTTTTATTTCATGGGCATTGGTGTTTTGCCCGCATATATGTCTATGTGAGGGTACCGGATCTCTTGGAACTGGAGTTACAGACTGTTGTGAGCTGCAACCCTGTTCCTCTGGAAGAGCAGCTAGGGCTCTTATCCAATAAACCATCTCTCCAGCTCTGACATTTGTAAGTACCTTCTTATTTACCATGTAGACTAAGTTATCTTCTTTTTAAAGTTTGAGTGACACAAATTTACTATTTCATACCAGCACCATGCAACTAACTTAGATGTTGGACAGTCTTGTTTATATAACTACTATAAGACATTTAATAACTGTTAGCATCAAAGCCCCCATTAGTACTAGGTAAAATAACTGGGATAGTATGGAAAACAGTCAACAACAGTCCTGTCTGCCTTCTATATTTATCTATTAAAAAAAGCCTTCTAATAATTCGTACCAATGTTCAAGTTAATTTTGTTTGTTTTTCATGACAGGGTTTCTCTGTGTAGCCTTAGTTGTCCTGGAACTCTGTTGGCTAAGTTGGCCTTGAACTCACTGAGATCACCCTGTCCCTGCCTCCCAAGTGCTGGGATTAAAAACATTTTAATGGTATTCTTCTCATAACAATTTTTTTTATTATATCTGTGTATAGGACATGGGTGGTGGTTTGAATGAAGATGGACCCCATAGGCTCACAGGAAATGGCACCATTAGGAGGTGTGGCCTTGTTGAAGTAGGCTAGGCTTTATTGGAGGAAATTTGTCTCTGGAGGCTTCAGAAGCTCAAGCCAGGCCTAATGACTGAGTCTCCTCCTTCTGCCTGCTAAAGATCCAGATGTAGAAGTCTCAGCTACCAATCCAGCACCATGCACACCATCCATGCCCCCCTCTCCCTATGACAATAATGGACTAAAGTCTGAACTGCAGGCTAGCCACAATTAACTACTAAAAAGAGTTGCCGTGGTCATGGTATCTCTTCACAATAATAAAACCCAAACTACACAGTCAAATTCTTTGGCTCCCACTCACAAAATGCTGGCCATTTTACCTCTATGAGTAATGTGACTATGATACACTAAAGGACTCACCAGATGTTTAGACCTCTACAAGATAGCCTACTTTGTCAGACTCCAGTGAGAGGGTCTTAGTTACCCAGAAGAAGCTTCAGAGAATGACCAGCCTACTGTCTGACTCAACAGATTCTCAACATTCTCAACTGTATCAAGGAATTTAATGGGGCAGGGTGAAATTATGGGGAATAGTGTACTCCTGATTTTACACACACACACACACACACATCTTATTGGTTATAGAAAAATTATACAATAGTTAACATACCAGAACTCTTGCAAATCCTTTTTCCAATTTCACTTAAAATATTCTAAAAAGCAAGACAAAATAAACCAAACATCTTAGCTCTGGAAAAGGAGAAGGAAAATAAACAAAAGACTAAACAACCAATGTTTCTTCCCACTTTTATCATCCACTTCTAATGTCAGTGAAAAGAAATCAATACTTTAAAATCCTTTCAATATCTGTCTGACAAGAAGAAAGTAGTTTCAAGTTTCAATTATACAACAACTTCAATTTTATAACCCTTTCTGTAACCACTAACCTAACTGCATGGATAAAATTTGAAATGTTCTCACAAAGTTGTTACCTGGGTCTAACTCTTTCTAAAGGCCTCCAGAAATATATTAAAATCAGTCATACCAGAACTGTGGATTTGAATGGCTTCCTTATAAAAGCTTATTCTCACTCAGCAAAAAAAAAAAAAAAAAAACTAGAAATTGTGTAGAATACATTACACAAAGATTCTAAACATGATTTTGCAACAGCTCCTTCTGAATGACCATTATAGTACATACCCACCAATTAGAATAATTTTAAGGAATTGCCAATGTAACAGATTCAGACTAAACAAGGAAACTAGGGGGATAAATGGAACATTTGTTCCTTTGTACCTTCAGAGACTCATTCCAGATGTTTGAATAACTCAAGAAAAGTTATTCAATGAAACAATGAAGTCTCCATGCAAACATTAACTTAATGTTTCTTTTTAGAATAAGATTTATCTTTTTTTAAGACCACTAAATTGAAATCCCATCTAGCAGGTTCTTATCTGGGAGGAGCTGTAGCAACAACACTCCCAACAGACAAACTATGACAACAATTCAATGACTCGTCAGTGACAAGCTCTAGAGCATACAGTCTGCACACGACCCAGAGAGTAGTCAGCCCCACTACTCTCAAGCAACAAAACCCTTGAAGTAAGACATCCTGTGAAGGGCAGAGATAACTCCAGATTGGTTTAACAAGAAAATGTTTCATTTATTATATTAATGAGTTTATCAGTGGTGTATTTTTTATAAAAGGAAATCACAAGAAAATAAGTGGGTTTTCCAAAGGGAAAGCACTTGAAAGTAAAATCAGGGTAAAAAAAATTAACAGAAACCTCAAATACTGAAAGATTCGAATTCTAAGAGGTGTTTCTAACATACTCCCACACAATGCAAATGCCAAGACTGGTGGTCCATGAACCACATTTCAAAAGCAACTGCGGATCTATGTCACAACACCAATAAGATGAAAGAACATGGTTAGTCTCAAACAAAGAAGGTTCTTCCAGGTTATATTTTCTGGTTGTCTTTCTTCTTTTAGTTTGTAATCAAAGGTTTTCATTTGCAAATTTAGTAATTTCACCCAGTGAATTATATCTCACCCAGAAAAAAATCTTCCTAATTTAAATTAAGGCTATGTAACTGTTAACTAGAAGAAACATACACGTGCAAAACAAATTATTTCAAGTGTTACTTCTCGTTCTAAATGTAAAGATTCCTCAACAAACTAGATTCTATACATCCGAACAGAGACAACAAATTTGCAAGATCAATGAGACTGTACTTACACAAGTCTCTTGTGCATTCTTTTTAGTCTGCAGAGTATTTGCTTTTCCTTAACTTCAACGGACTGTTTAAACACAATACAACTGTCAACACTCTAAAGAGACTACTGCTCAAAATACAGGCTGAGGGACAGACACTATACTGAAATTGACAAAGGGTGCTGAAAAAAATCTAGTACATCGTCAGGCTGATAGTTACTTCTAAATTCTTTCGCTAGTTCTCAACTACTTAGTTTAAATAGACACTTGCGCTAAAGGTGAGGGTTAAAGTTTGGGTGGGTGCATTGGTCAGAAAGAACTTTTAGATTTTGAGTTGGCCACTTCATGGCAAGAGTGATGGTTTGTTTTATTTAACATGTGAACTCTATTACTTCAAGACTGGATGTTGGACTATAAAATGCAAAGCAAGTATCTTAACTGTGTAGCCTGTATGTAGTAAGGACTAGGAGACCATCCCAAAAAAGGAGTTAGAATGAGAATCTAACCCACCCTCACACAGCCAATTCTATCACAAAGCTGTTAGATTATTAATGAGCCTGAAAACAAAACATCAGACTGGACAGATAAATTCATTACCAAAACAAAAGGTAAACTATCCCGTAATATATTATAGACCCCTAGCAGGGAGGAAATATATCTTCTAAGCTGGTTTATGAGGTTGCATAATATACATGCTAATGTTCTCTTTCACTAAAATTAAAACTCACCATTATATGCAAACAGACTAAATGTTCTTGTGATGTGATTTTTATGCACATTGAAATCATGGTGGGATAACTAAGTACAATTTTTGTCAAGTGATTAATTGCTTGATGCTACCTATGTGCACATGACTAACCACAATTCTCTTCCTACCAGCTTCAGAAAGACAACAGTATTAACTCACTTTTGAAAAATGAGGTAAAATATTTGAGAATTCTACTCAAAACAATTACCCAATAAAGTAATCAATTTGAAACCCTAACATGGCAAAGGGGGGGTCTAGCAAACAGAAGGTAACTGCTAAAGTTAAAGACTTTGGTGTAAATAGAGGTGTCTCATTTTCATCATTTCCATAGTCCTGACACTGGATCAGTTTCTCGACTGTTCCAAACTTCAGTTTCCCCACGTGACCAATGGTAAATACATTTGTATCTACTTCTTGTATTTGTGGAAATGGATTGTGTCAATACAAGTGGAGCACTTAACATTTCCAAGATCATAGCAACCTCTTCAACATTAACTATACTACATTACCTATAATGAGACAAAGCATCCCTAGTACTGTAGTTTAGAATGCAGCTGTTTAAGAGTTTTATAAAGTTTGGATTAATTCAAGTGACCGTAAATGGAGAGGAAGAGAAAGTGAGGTAAGATTTGTAATGAGTACACCACACATGACTCTAACATCCTACTTCGCAGGGCTCATTCGCGCTGTCCTAAGAGTAGACAGCACTGGTGGCCTGGGGCAACAGTGGGATTCTGAAGTTTAATACCAAGGGGAGGCTGTGAAATCTAAGCAAAACAAGAGCTTGTGTAGATGCGAAGAGTCTCGGGCTGAAGTTAAAAGGCCACAACCTCGCTGCAGCATGGAACCAGCTTGACCTGGTTCCTCCCAGTGACGAGGCACAAAACCCTGGGCCGCGCCTTAAAGCGACGGCTACCGGGGCTCCAAGCCCGAGGCCCAGGCACCCGGAGTCGGTGCCGGGGTGTGCGCCTCTGGGCACAGCTCATCCCGCAGACTCGGCGAGCAGGCCCGGAGCCGCCCCACCGTAGGCCCGGGTCCGATCCCAGCGCGCGGTTACCTTCCGCGGGGAATTCCTCGAACTCGTCGTCCTCTTCCAGGAGACCCAAGTCAACAGGCTGCTTCTTCTCGGACATCGCGCTGGGCCAAGCCCCAACACCGCTCAGATCGGCCGCGAAAGTTGGAAACCTCAGTACTCGTGAGGCGCCGATACTGCCAGCGCCGGCGCAACCATAGAGACGAGAGGGGGAAGAGCTACAGGGCAGCGCAAGGAATGCTGGGACAGCGAAAGTCCTCCCAGTGCTTACAGGGCATGTAGCTGGTCCTCCTTCCTGTCTTGAAACAGAGAACTGTTTCGTTTTATTATTCCTGTAGTTGTCCACGTGTGAAAGATGTACAGTGTATAAAGTCACTGAAGACCAATACTTAGCTTACAACCACGAACAGAAGTCTAGAAAGATAAAGTAACATCAACTAAGAGCCAGGCCCATAGCATACATTGTTCCAATACTCAAATATATTCCTTGAGCATGCAGTTAAATATTTCCACATCACAGGACACCCAGGACCAAAGGCAACCGAAGTTACTCATGTGCTAGACAATCCTCACTGTCTTCCAACGTTCCCATTGTGCTGAGCCCCTTGGCCTTAGAATTGTGCGTGGTAGGGTCTCTGTGTTCTAACTAGTTGACAGGTGGGTGTAAAAACATAAACGAGTAAAAATAATGTAACGTTGTATTGCTGTTCAAAAGATATAATTTTGGTTTCTTTTTCTTTGTTTTAGTTGTGTGGCACATGGAGAAAAACAAGACAATGATAGATGTAAGAAAACTTAGTGGCTAAATTAACCATACAGTGACATGCATTTCCTGAGCTTATAAACCTATGCTCTATTGAATATAAAGGAGTCTTAGATAAGGTACTTAATTTCTCTTTAGTAGAATTTATTTATTTGTAACACCACAATTAAGATTATACATATAACACACATAGTTACAGATTCAAGTATAACTCTATTAGATAATATGAAATTTGAAGCAGGTCTATAATCCCTACTATTCAAGAGGCGGGGACAGAAGAAATCCTTGGGTACAATATGAGTTTAAAATAAGCCTGGGCAACTCAGTGAAACTGTGTCCCTAAATTAAGAGTAAACCGAGGGCTAGAAATATAACCCCAATGACTCACTACTCAGTTCCAGAGAATTAAAAAAAAAAAAAAAAAATGGAGAAAATGTTTAAACAAATCATATGTGATTTATAGATATCAATATGGATGAGATTTTTTTAAAAAAAAGATACATCAGAAAGTAGAAAGTGGAACATCTTTTGTAGAAAATACTTTATTTTATATGAATAGTCTTTCCTAATTTCATTTCCATTGCTATGATAAAATACCCTAGCAAAAAAGCAACTCAGGGAGAAAAATCTTCATTTGGCTGATAATTCTAGGCTGTAGTCATTATGGCAAGAATGACAAGGAAGTAACTTGAAGCCGTTTTTACATTCACAGTCAAACTCAGAGAAGAACTGTGTGCTTGCTATTTATGTTCAGCGCTGCCTCTAAACTTACAGTCCAGGATCCCTTGCCTAGGGAATGGGCAGCCCACAGTGGGCAGAGCTTTCCATCTCAATTAGTAATCAAGACAGTGACTCATAGATATGACCATGGAATAACCCAATAATGATTACCTCTTATTGTGACATTCTCCCCAGGTGATTCTACATTGTGCCATATTGACAATTCAAACTTATCATTACACACACAGTTCCCTGGTCAAATGTTCATTCTTTCTAGGTTTTTAAGATTAACTCACCCTGAAGTAGAACCTGAATGCCTTAAGAAAAAAACAGACTCTTTCCTATTCAAGAGGACTCTGGATATTTGAAGCTAACTCTAAACTCTACTGGGATTTTATTCCTCTTAGGGCAATAAGATAACACAAGATCTACCCTAAAAAATGTTTTATATTTTGGAGGTTTACGTAATAAATTTTTAAAATGTTACTAATGCTCTGAGAATTTCATACACTGTATTCTTGAAGCCCTTTTCACCTCATCCCCCCAACTTTGTGTCCTCTCTGTCATTTTAGCCACCATCACCTTCAGTTTGCCCTGTCTGAATTCTCCTGGGTGTGGAGCCATCCATCATTGTTGATCATGAAGAAACCAAACCTTCAAAGAAAACGGACCCCTCCCCTGACCCAGGAGCCATCCACTGTCTGTACTTACTCAGTTGGAAATGCTTCCCAATCCAGCTGAGGTTGATGGGCCGGTTCTTCTACTAGTGTGCGAACCCTGGGGTTGGGGGAGGTGTGACATAGATGTTTCATCTGTGAAGGAGCATCCCTCTGACACTTGAACCAGTTCCTTTGGCCAGGGACTTTCTGTCCCGGCTTGGGATTCTTAGATTGGCAATGTCAGGTATATGTGTTCTCCTGTGAGCAGGCTTCAATCCAGTCAGAAATAAGCCGGTTATCTCCATAACATTTGTGCCCCTCTTGTACCTCGGGGGGCACACTTTATGACACTGTTCATTATCAAAGTTGGCAGCTAAGTAAGACTGCCAACTGACTTCCTCCACCCAACATCTTGCATAACCATGAAAGTAGCCAGCAAGAAGGAAGCTTCCTTTCAGTACTGAGCTGATTTCTCCACATCTTGTGACTAAGGACATCTTAGCTTTATAGCTGAACTTTTTTTTTTAATTGATGAACCACTAATAGCATCTGAAAGCACAGGCGGGCCTCTTAAGAGAGGACCCTACCTGGCTTGGACCTCACCATGTAGACCAGACTCTACTGCAGTACACAGAGCTCCAGCTGCCTTCCCTCCTAAGTGCTGAGATTGAAGGTCTGAGCCACCATGTCCACACCATGTCCAACAGTCTTGATGTTCTGGTATATAGCAAATTTCTACAAATTACTCACTATATAATAAAATTTTCCCAAGACAAGGTTTCTCTGCATAGCCGTGGTTGTCCTGAAACTCACACTATAGACTAGGCTGGCCTTGAACTCTTAGATCTGCCTGCCTCTGCTTCCCAAGTGCTGGGATTAAATGTGTATACCACCATCTGGCTAAAATGCAAAGAATGCAAGATCTTATGCTGTCTTCTTACAATAAATAATAATGAAATAAAAAATTCCCAAGTAAGGTTTAGAGTCAGCTTAGGTATCCACAGTCTGCTTGCAGCACCCTAATACTCCTGACCCTGGTACCCACTATATTTTCTGTGTCTACCGTCACCTTTTAAAGATACACCATTTCATGTTTCAGATCTTCAAGGTCTTTAGGGACCTATACTCTAAAGGTTTGCTCAACAACCGATAGCACTGGGGTGAGTGGGGAAAACTGAGAATCTAGTGCAGAAAGTTAGGTCTTGGGGACGTGCCCTTGAAGGGAATGTAGGTAAGTCGATTTTCAATTCATGTCCCCCACCATGGCTCTGCCTCACCATAGGCCTCCAACCTATGCAGAAGCCTGCCAACCATGAACTAAAATCTTTAGAATCATGAGCCCCAGAATTTTTTTCTCCCAGTCCCAAGTTAATTTTCTCCTTTCAATTAAATTTCTCAATTATACAGAGTTCTGAATAGCTCATTTTATCTAGGTAGAATCGGATGGTATTTTTACTGTCGGCAGGCTCTGTCACTTAGAATAGTGTCCTCCCCAGAAATCTTTTAAGAAGCATGCATTGCACATAGCAAGATTTCTTTTTTCTTAAGATCAAATTTTGTTGCATGCCATATTCTAAAATTCAACCTTGATGAATATCGAGTCTCTTTCCGTATTGTGTCTACAATGAATTATGACGTAGTGACCACAGGGAGTCCAGCTACCTCATCTGGCTCCTCCTCTTGATTCCTTTGCACATGGAGTCAGGAGAAAAGTTCACGTGTAGTTCTAGCTTTAATTTTTTAGAGGAGCATCCACCATATTTTCCACAGGCTCAGTTTCGTTTTTCACTCGCACCGTAGTGTACCACGATCTCCAGTTTCTTTACATCTTCATCAGCATTTGCAGTCTCTGCCTTTGGCTGACAACCATTCTAAAAGGCGTGATGCCTCCTTTCCCTGTCAGGCTTACGTTCTCTCCAGGATCAGGAATGGTGAGACGCTTTGTGTTGCCTATTTTTATGTCTTCTGTGGAGAGGTCATGTGTTTCTATTTTAGTTGGGCTGTTCTGGGCTTTACCATTTAATGTTAGAAGCTCTCATTTCTGTAAAAAGATACTTTTTTAACTCTTATCAGGTGTTAGGCAAGAAGATATTTCTCCAGTTTGCTATGCTCCTTTTTCATTGTGTTCGTTAGTTTCACACTTTGCACAGGTTTAGGAACTTGTGAGTTTTATGGCCTGCTTGTCTGTTTCTGCTTTCATCGCCTATACTTTAGCGTCATAATCCAGAAGCCACTGAGTTTAGAGTCATAATCCATGCAGCTCTTCTGTATGTCTCTCTAGTAGGTTTATGTGACAGGTCTTACACATTTATTTTATAATGAATTTATATGGGTTGGAGTGCACGTGCGTGTGCATGTGTGTGCCATGTAACTTACCGAATCAATATTACGACTATTTGATATCCAAATCATTAATTCTGGGCCTTGAAAAGAATTTCAAGACCATTGTAAAAAGATTTTTTTGGTAGGTGGAGGATGTCTTTGTCACAACAAAGTGAAATGTCTGGATACATGAGATAGAAAAATTATAATTTTACAATATCTGATCTTATTGTAATTAGCAATGAATAAAGAAAATACCATATGAACTCAAAAGTTAATAATAAGAAGTACTTAATCCATGATGAAGTGAAAGCTCATCCCCAAGAACCATCTTGCACCAAGATACAAGTTCAAAAATAGATATTTGCATGCCCAAGACTTGTTTGAAAAGGCGATTATGGTCTCAAAAGCAAATCATAAGAATTTTAAAAATTTTGTAAATGCTGTATTTATATGACAGACAAGAACCACTCTGAAGGAATCATTATGGTTTGGGAAATGATATGCAATTTCAAAATCATCTAAATCATTTCAATTGCCTGTATTTACATTTATATAATGGGTATTTATAATGGTGATTATTTTAGAACTTACCTTGTTTTGTAGGATCGCACATTGGTTTCTATGGGAACCAAAATGGCTCTGAAGAGAAGCATTTTAAGAACTCTTTTCACATTCAGTGACTGTTAACTGAACTGTAAATTCTGTTTGTTAAGGGTTTTAACACTTAAATTTTAACATTGCAAGAATAAAGTTGAATATTTTAACTTCAGAAATCATTTTGAATAGTAAAAATTATTAATGAAACATCTGGTATATTGCAATGTTTTTTTAAAAAACAAAATAATTAGCTTTAGAAGCTAATGACCTGTTCCCTTTATTGAATTCATCAGTGATTAAGACACACTGGCCACATGTTCATTTCTCTTAGAAACATCATACAAAGGGAAGCTTCGCATGATACATGGTCTCTGTACGCTTTGTCTGCTAGTGATGCATGGATACCTGCTCTCTTAGTTTCCAATAAAGTCCCTATGTAAACAGTGTGAACTCTTCTGCTTTTAAAGTTTCCTCTGCCACTGTTTACTTAGGTCCCCTGTTGTACCTTGACTATGACTTTGGATCTCTGTTCCTACACCACCTGGAACTTATTTTTACTGTTTTTAAAAA
This sequence comes from Micromys minutus, assembly GCF_963924665.1. Taxonomy (NCBI): domain Eukaryota; kingdom Metazoa; phylum Chordata; class Mammalia; order Rodentia; family Muridae; genus Micromys; species Micromys minutus. The sequence goes on from NC_137958.1 coordinate 32,571,787, forward strand.
CAAGCTCCTAAGTCTTCCAATTTCAAATTTTCTTTTCCTTGGACTAAATTTGTAGATTATAAAAAAATCTAATGTATGGCTTACACATTACATTTTTTTTCAGTTTACTGTATTTAATTCCCTCCCCCCATTTCATGTTTCCCATAAACTTTATTTGATCGCCTGGAAAAATGAAATTTCACTATATGTTTATTTAATTTACTCTCCAAATAATTAAAGCTCACGAAAAAGAAGAAAAACCTATTTCGAATGAGTACTAAAACCTGAAGTTTTTACTTCTACCCAACCTGTAAAAAGATAGCACGTGTGAACACATGACATCTCATAACCGTACCCAGCTTCCAGAATAATCCTCACAGTTATTGCTGATATATAATCGAGCTCCCAAATCTAAAGGGCACAGATCGCTGGCATGATGCCAGGTGGGGTTGAGTAAACCCCGGGCTGACAGATTTGCTTTGTTTGCTTCTGTTGGATTGTGGGTTTCCTCCTTCTGCAGCTTGGTCCTGGTGTTGGATTATTGGCCTTCAAATAGTTTGAGAAATGGAGCTGTGAGGACCTGTGCGATGAAGAGATTATCCTTAGCTGGGTGGATAGTCTAGAAAATTGTGGTGATTTTTAGCTGCCTTAAAAATATTTTGGTATTGAATTATCACATGAAATCCCATGGCTATGTACAGTTATGGATAATAATTTTTAATAATTAAAAATATTTGTAATCTGATTTCATCCTATGAGATGTATTATGAATTGCCCCACAAATATGTCGGAGACCGGAAGCCGAGGTTTGGGGAGAAATTATTAATTGATTGTGTGTTCAGCTCCTTATTTGTTTCTTCTGTTTTCACAAGCTCAAGTATTTTATTTCAGGGTTCAATGCATGCATCTTTCCTGCTTTTTAGGTTGACCTTAATTGAAGTAGATAGGACACAGAGGAAATGCAAGTCTAAAGAAACCCTTTGGAAGAGAAAGATTTCTTTTCAAAGGCATTTCAATCTAAAGGTAAAGAATGAAATTTTCTCTAATAGGGCTCTGCAAAATGCACCTGTCCAAGACTGCCAGGAACCCTGAGAAGCCCTTAAAGTCGGCTGACAACACATTCATCCGATGCTGCGTTTCTGTATTTTGTAAACATAGGTCCATGGAACTTGAAAAGTTTTAAATTTTACCCTTTGCTACAAATAGAGACTTTGATTTGACTATTAGCCAGTAAACAAGGAGTGTGATTTGAACCTCATAGTATTGGGAATGATTTGTCGTGTGGCACTCTGAAAGCTGGGAAGTGGGGTGCTTTTTACCTCTGAAAGATCTCTTTCTAGCCCCCTTACATTTATTTCCATAGGACGGCAGTGGAGGAGGCTGACGTGGCTGTTACTCTATTCTATTGCTGATACGGAGACAAGGGAGCAAACAGAGAGAGCGAGATCTCTGATATCACAAACTTCCCATGGAAACATTGGAGCTAAGTGAACGTCATGGCACAAAACTCACTATTTATGCCCGTGAATAAAATAAAAGCGAAACAGGTTGGTTTTGCAGTAAAATGAACACACTCTTCATTTTATATGGCAGATGGTTGTGCTTTGTCTTAAGGACCCAGAAGAGCAGCATTGTGTTGATTTGTTTAGTGGGTGGCTAGTGGAATTAGGAAGACAGCAAATCAAGGTGAAAACCTTGAAGGAATTTAGTAAGCCAAAGCGATTTTAAACAAAGAGAAGGACAAAAGGTTACACTAAGAATGCATGCATGGTTTGGTTAAAAAGCTGATAGGAAAGAAATATAAGCCTACACCTCTCCGAAATATAGAAAATGCCAAAAGTGAGAGGAGCTTGCTACCTTGAACTATAAATTGGAGAAGTAAAGTAAAAACAAGAAAAGTTTGAACAACACATCGAGAATTCTTGTTAATTGTCAGGAGTATTAGATTTGTTGGGTGGGTGCCCAGAGGAATCTCTGAAGTTATTTGAAACCTCTCTGAACAAAGCCATGGACATTGTATTGTGAAGTACAAGATTTAATGGCGAGAGGGGAAGCCGGGATCAGTGACGAGGACTTTTCCAGCTCTAATTTCTACTAGTCCATAGTTCTGTGAAGAATAGTTGCTAAATTGCTTGCTCAGCCCAGACAAATAGAACCCAACATAAGAACAAAACCTCAGACAAAACAATAAAGTCAGCCAAAATTGAATCACGCCCCTAAAAAAAAAAAATCCCTAAACCTTGCATCATACACTAAAGATGACAAATTTAGACACTGGCTGTCTGCCCAGAAGAATAAATTCCAAAAGACAGGATCCCTAACTGAGCAAGCCCAACAGACAGGTTGGGAGAGTTTCACAGGCTTGCAAAACTTACCTGATTAAAAACTACAGCAGGGTAGATAGTGACAGAGGAAAGAAACATAGATCCAGAACCTCCTTTCTCCACGAATTAATTCGCTCATTCATTGCGTGAGAGAGTATCGGGTGCCTACTATCTGCCAGTCACTACCCTAGGACTGAGCACGTGAGTAAATAAAACAGACAAGAACATCATCCTTTTGGAGTTTGCATTTGTTTTTTGGTGTGAGGAACAGTAAACCATCAACATGACCTGCCACACCTTCAGTTAGGAGGTAGTCATGGGGCCGGGAGTATGTAACTATAGAGACCAGAACTCCATGGTGGCTTGGGAAAGGGCCTGAGCAAGACTGGAAGTAAACTGCAGAGACAGTCAAAGACATTTTAAGGAAGAACATTCCAAAAAAAAAAAAAAAAAAAAAAAAAAGACACCCCTCCCCCAGCCTGCTGTATTTCAGGAACATGAATGAGGCCACTGTGGGGAGAAGGTTAAGAAGTCAAGTCAGAGATGCTCTCTAGGGTGTGACAATGATTGTCTTTTTCTCTCAGTAAGCTTCCCAAAACTTTTTGCTTTGAAAATATGAAAAGCTTAGTAACCACATTGTTTTGCAATTGATGAGATGTCGCCCTCCGGAACTACTCATGTGGTGCTACTATGTGTCCAGTCGGAGTGTTCAAGGGGTGATGCTTAACAATGTGACCTAGCATCGTGGGGTGCTAGTATAGCCAGGTGTCCTAAAGTGTCTGCTGCTGACATTGTTGGAGGGATCATAAGTATTAAAACTCGAAATGTGTGCTGTTTTTTTGAATGAAAATAAGAAAGTATCTAACTTTGCATGTAACCCTTGTTTGTGCATAGATTGAGTGTATGTTTGCTGTAATAAGATTCCATTGGCAATTCTAATATAGGTCCATTATCTTCATAAACCTATTTTTACTGAGGCTTTGGCAAACATTTAAAGGTAGCTGGGAACTTAAAAACATCAATTTAGGAAACAGAATAAGTTTGATTGTGAGACGCAATAAGAGATGGTAGATTTTTTTTTTCCAGACATTTAAAAGATAGCTATTGAATAAGGTAGAAAAATAACTGTTAGTGTTCATTAGTTAATTGAAAAAAAAGTTTAAGTGTCTGATGTGTTCTAGACAGAATCCATTAGACATGCAAATACAGCAGTAAGCAACACATGACAGCCCCGGGTGTAATATGTGACTTAACATTCTTTTCAGGCAGGTCACTGGGCTATTCCTTGTCACAAAATATATACTAAGGAGGTGATTCGATTCAGGTTTATACACAGTCTATTAGCACCTGTTAAGATGGCCGGGAAACAACTCATGGCTAGCTACCTCTGGCCAATTTCTCGGGCACAGCCGACGTCTCTGAATATTGAAGACTTTCAGAAGAAGAAACCAGCACAGGTTTGAATCAAACTTCTGCTGTTCTGTAGGACAGTCTCAGTGACAGGAGACTAGACAGCGAGCAACTGAAATTTGATGATTCCAAGTAGAGGCACACGTCCAAACGCACTGCATTTTGACTGATTGAAGGTTTAATGTGAAAAAATAGGGTATAAATATATCAAAAATGTGTATTGATTATGTGTAGAAATGATAATTTTGATACATTGGGTTGAATAAAATATACTTAAATTTGTTCTCTTTTGAACTTTCTAAAACTGTGACGACAAGAAAATACAAGTGTATGCCTGTGACTCACTTTGTGCTGTGCTAGAGGATCGCCATTCATGCCCCAGATCAGCTTAGCACCAATGTGTAAGTGGTGCCATTAGTAACTGCTCATTAAACGTCCGGCCTTTGTCAAGCACACCCCCTGTGTTAAAACATTTGATCTTCACAATAACCCTGCAAGGAACTATTTTTCCAGATGAATAAGTGAAGACATAGAAAGGTCAAGAAATTTGCCAAAGGCTGCGCATGTAGTGAGTGGAAGAACAATTATGTTTGAAGGACTGTCACTAAACCACTGGCTCTGGAAGCTGAGTGAGCATCAGAGTCACCTGGAGCGCTTGCTAAAGCACCACTGAGCCCAGCCCTGGGGGCTCTGACTCAGGAGCTGGGTGTAACCTGAGAATGTACATCTCTAAACTTGCTTCTGGGTAAGGCTGGTATCGCTGCTGCGCTGCAGACCAGGGTTTGAGAAGCGCTGAGCAGCAGATCTCCACCTCATGCCCCTCCCTCTTCATGAAGTCGTGGCTCCTCCTAATAGTAGTAATGCTTTTCTTAAAGTGCACACAGTCCAAATAGACTGACATGGCATTCAAGTCTCCATTTTCAAGTGTACAACTCATGATTTTTACTCTATTTGCAACTCTGCAACCCCTGTCACCAATTCTAAAACATTTCTGTTACTCCAGAGAAATCATGTAATGTATATGACATGCCCTTTGTCTTCTTTAACTTCTTTACCCAACATGTTAAAGTATATATCAATATATTTTTTCCATACACACACACACACACACACACACACACACACACACACACACACACACACAAATATATTATATTTTGTTGGTTCTTCAGTTTATGGACATTTTCGCAGTGTCTATATTTTGACTATTTTGAATTTTTATTGACAAACGTTTTCATTGCTCTTGGGATGTAACTATGAGAAGATCTGGTATGTTACTTACATATCTGTTTCTGTGATACAATGTCATAACCAGAGGCAACTTAAAGTAGTTTATTTTGGTTTGTGGTTATGGTGGGATACTACGAGTCAGCCGTGTTGGGGAGTTATGGCAGCGAAAGGCAGGAGCAGAAAATGGAGAGTGTGTGTCTTCTACTAGGAGCAGAGATGGAACAGTGAGAAAGGTAAGCATAAATACCCACAGTTCCCATCAGTGATGTACTTCATCTAGTAAGGCCACACCTCCAAAACCTTCCCAAACAGCATGGCCAACATTGGACCAATGTTTAGATACTGGAACCCTTGGAAGACATTTCTTACTTATTTCACTGCATATAGCAAAGATGAAGCCATCACTTTTATGGCAATGTGTTCACACCCTTAAAAGACCTTTCGGAATGTTTGTAAAGGGCTGCACCATTTTGTACGGCTATCAGCAGTGTATGAGGATTCCATTTTTCCTGAGGCTTGGCATTGGCCTTTTTTTATTTAATGGTCATATTAATAGTTGAAGAGTTGTTTCACTTTGGCTTTGATCTTCATTTTCTTTGGTGACTAAATACATGTTGTGTCTTCTTTATTTGCTAGCTGGCTCACAAGATACATATACATGTACATATATGATCTATCTATCTATCTATCTATATATATATATATACACACACACATACACACACACATACACACATATATTGGGATTAAAGGCATATGCCACCACACCTGGCCAATGAGTTTATTATATATTCTGCACATAAATTCCTTATCAGACATAATTTACAATAATTTTATTCATTCTAAGAGTTACCCTTTACCCATATGACAGTGTCCTTTGAAGCAAAAAAGAAATATAAGGTTGATGAAATGCAACTATCTAATTTTCTTTCTTCTAGTAAGTATGGGTCATGGGTCCCATTAAAAACCATTGTGTAATCCAGAGTCACAGAGATTTATACCTGATGTTTTCTAGTGAGGAAATATGATTCTCACACCAAGATCTATCATCTGTTTGGGGTTAAACTTTGTTCATGGTGTGAAATAAGAGTCCAGTCCCATTCATTTTTATATGGATATCAAGTTGTCCTAGCATTATTTCTTGATTATAAGATCGATTTAAACTTTAGGTAAGAATGTTTAATGGGCTGCATTAATTAATATTTCATTTATACAAATTATACACTTTTCCTCTCCACATGGTTGACTACTTCTAGAAAATCTTTTTAATCACTATAATTACAACAGAATAAATGTCTTCTGAATTAAAACTCCAGGTTAGTAATGAATGACCATAAATAGGCTTGAGCAACTCCACGCTGCCATTTACTGTTATGGTATACAAAGTACTAAGATCTTAACATTACATCATTCAGTATTAGTTCTCTATACAGTTATAGAAGGCTAGACAAGAGGGTGTTTATCATAAATGATGCTGCTTTTTTGATTTAATAATTTAATAATGACATTTTATTGTTGCCTGTGCTGATACAACCTGTCTTACTTATGCTAGACATCCAAAATAGAAACATGGAGAATTATTTCTTATATATTAATTATATATTCTTATAATTATTTGATAGACTTGGTATATGAAAAACTGTGGAAAATAAGTTTTAAGCAATAAAAAAAAAAAAGACAAGCTCTGCCCAGGTGCAACTCGCAGCAACTAGTAAATTATATATAAGGAAATATCCTTTCCTGAGGAAGTCAGGCAAACAGAATATAAAACAACAAGGGCATTATTGAAATGTTGTAAGATGGTTGTAATGAGAATTAAAAATATAAACATTTTAATGTATGGATACATCTGGCCTCCATAAAAATATGAATTGTAAGGTAAGGGCTTTTTGTTATGTCCCCAAACTAAAGGCATTGTCAGACTTATGACAGGAAAATTCAGGCTCCTGGATGGACATAACCCTAGGTACCACAATTAGAAGAAGAGTTGTAAGTAAGCCATCTCAATTTTAAAACCATATCCCTTTCTTTATTTTCACTTATGCCTATTGCTATCCTGAGATTATTTGTAAAGCTGGTAGCTGGGGAGAAGAAAAACTGACCTTCTTAGACTTAGGACCAGAGCTTGTCGACTATTCTGACTTTGCAGAGCAAATGGAAGTGCAAACACAGAATGAGCTATTGATCGAAGGAACAGATGAGGGAGGACATATAGCTGAATGCCGAGTGCCAGCAACACTGCTGATTAAGGTACTGGTAATGAAATTGCAAAGTCTTAGGTCCTTATGAATGTACTTCAGAGACATGTGTGTACTCAATGAGTTCTGGTAACTCTCATCAGTAGAATGACAGAAACAGGCAGAGAAAAAATAAGTCATTTATTCTCTGTTTTCAGTATATTGACTCACACTCTAGCAATCTTTTGGAGGGGCATTATTATCCCAGTGATATAATCCAGAGGGTGTGGTTCCTGTGCTGTAAAAATGCCCACCAAATTTGGTAGTATACTCCTGAAACTTACCCAAACTGAAACGTTGTCCACGAATAGCAAGCTAATCAGTTTTTCTTTATTATCTATTCTGAGCTTCACATTTATGAACAAGGAATAAAAGCCAAAGGTGTCATCCTCCAGCTGCAGGCTGGAAGACTACCTGAAAGAATTTACATAGATTCTTTTAAAGCTTTTAAAAAATGTCCCCATACTTATTACCATCTATCTTATCAGGTGTCAGCGTTCCTATGGTATAGAACTTCTAAACCAGAAATGCTGTGCATTTCTCTACAGTTAACAGCAGCCCATTTTAGAGATGAACAGGGAATGGAGCTTGGGGATACAAGCAGTACATCAGTAAAAAGAAAGGATAAACAAAGAAAGGGGGACCTGGTCTACAACCCCAAGTCATAAAGCATTTGAGTTCAAGCATAAAGTCCAATGAATTAATGCATCATGCAATTCTTCTGAGTAACCACCATGAGTCAGGTTTTCATCACCATGAGTTCTTGGGACCCATCCAAGGGAAGAGAGACACTTAGCTATTACCTTGGGTCAGAGAATGGATCTACTAGGTTCTTTTGCGTAGCATGCCTGTCTTCCTTTCTTATGGGCAAAACCCCATAAGCTAACAGAACACAAGTGGTGGCCTTACTCCACTCTGTCTACCTAGTTCCTGGTATAGGCACAACCTCTCCTTTGAGGACCTGGCATCATGCTTGCTATGTTGTGAGTCCTCTGGTTACATGTGCAGTGGTTTTGCACATAAGATTGTTCCTGACTTGAATGACTCATTTTACATCACACCACTTTAGGAGATGGAGCAATTGTGTGCTAATATGGACGACCCCAAGATAAGGGCATAAACCTGGATTTACAAACACCCAGCACCTAGAATCTTATAATTAAAAATATATGTGTATGTTTAGGATATTAGAGAAGTTGGCTTATTCTAATTCTGGTCCTAATTCCAGCAACAAAACCCAACCAACCAACCAACCAACCAACCAACTAACCAACCAAACAAACAAACAACTAAACAAAATCAACAACCACCCCCCCATATCCTGGGCTGATCCGGTCTGCACATGTGGTGGCCCGTATGTCTTCTTCCTAAGCAATCACTGCCCTTGCCTTGGAACATTATAGCCAGGTTGGCAAGGATATAACATGGAGGGGCTGATTCATCAAACATAGACTTGTACATCTGGGTCACACTGTGTCCTGAATTTTGAGAACACTGCAGGAGTCTGGGTGTGGACTGTCTGTGCAAGTCTGCCCCCCAGCTTGTGTCAGCATATTTTGGTATTTGGGCAAGGTTAGAGTTTGTGCTCATTTGTAAGAAAAACAGTTTTGTTATTCAGAAGCCAATCAAATCTGGCCAGTGTTTGAGCATTATTTGAAAAGCTGTGTTGTGAGAAAGCTAAACCAGCCACAATTCTTTTTGTGAACTATGTATTAGCTCATGAAGCTTGACAAGACTACTCCAAGGAAGGATTTGATCTATTTTACAAATTTACAAATGACTCTTTTTTTTCCCAATTTCAGGAATACTTTTACTAAAAAGTTACAATTTTCAATAAGATTAGGTTTGCTAGTCTAATCTTAACCGATCAAGTTTTCTTTTCAATCTGCATACAATTTTAATTAATTTTACTTTTAGATGAATTTTAAATAAAATAAAATTAAATTAAAAACTTAAAATTTCAAGAACAAAGCTAAAGAAGTTAGAGATTAGGCTGTTTCCTAATATCTAGTTCTATTGTCAAGATGGGGAATGGCTAACTTATTTACTAATGCCTTTCTTTTTCTGAAGAAAATGTGTGTGTGTGTGTGTGTGTGTGTGTGTGTGTGTGTGTGAATAAAAAAATGACTTTGTGACTCTGTTCTTTTTTTTCCCCAAGAAACATGAGAATAGGAGTGGAAAAACTCAAATTTTAACTAATTTATAAAGAACAAACTCTCATGTGTACTTCTATTTATTATTTTAATTAGCATCCCTGTAAAGACATTCAGAATTTTTTTTTGAAAAAATAATTATGTAGCTAGCAAAGAAGTTTTCATCTCTCTCCCTATTAATCTTTTGTAGGAATGAGCCAGTGCTGACACAAGATTCTTAGAGTCAATGCCTCACTCAGATTTTCTAAGCTTTTCCAAAGTCTTCTTTATTTCAATCCAAGATCTAATCCAGGAGAACACATTCCATTCCATCTATGATCACATCACCTTAGGGTCTTCACAACCATGACAATGCCTTAGACTTTCTAGGTTCATTCTGACATTGGGTATACAAGAACACTTTTATTTCATAGAATATATATATATATATATATATATATATATATATATATATTCCAAATTGAAATTTTCTAATGCTTTTCTCATGTTTTTGGGGAGAAAGAATATGGGGTAAAGTAACTCTTGCATACCATTAAATCAAGGATACTGTCAATATGTTTATAAAATTAAATGCTCTTTAGAAATTGTACTTAATTATAAAGCATGCCATTTGTTTTAAATGAGTATTAAGTTTAGTTTTAAACATTAATTTTTCATGTAGCAGTACCATTAGGACTATCTATGAGCCATTCAGATTGCAGTACATTGCAGATGCTGTTTCATAATTAGAAGCATTAGGAAGATGGGTTACATAATAGAAAGACAGGTTTGGTGAGTTTTAAAGTTCACTTTGGGTACAGTTCGTGTGCAAGAAATTGATATGATCAGCTCTTGCTTATTGTATCTGATTTTTGAAAAGCATGTTGCAATCACTCTGGGTGTTCTTCCCAGCATCTCTGGGAGGACAAACTTTGGGATCAGAGACTTGCATTTGATTCCGAGTTTAGGCAGCCAACCTTTAGAACAGTCTTAGGGTTGTCTCATCAATAAACTAAGAGTATACAGCACAGACCTTATGTGTAAATAATATATGGAAGATTTCTACCAAGCCTCCAAAATTCACATGGGGCACGATCTTTATCAGTCTTCTTTCTGGTCCATATAAACATATAAATAAGCAGTTCAAGACTTTGGAATTACAAGGACACATGGTATTTTTTAAAGTGACAATATTTTAAAAATTATATTAATCTCTCTCTGTGTGTGTGCGCGTGTGTTGAGGCACACATGCATGGGCGTGTGGCTTCCATAGAGCATGGGTATGGAGAAATGAGGACCAATCGCAGCAGCCAGTTCTTTCATACCCTTGGGATCAAATTTCATTCTTAGCGTTGGTAGCAAGCGTCATACATGCTGACCCATCTTACTGGCTTGTGATAATCTTAATCCTGTAAATATCTAAGAAATGTCTTACTGGAAAATTTTGACTTCAAACCAATATCAGTCTTAACTGTGGTGAACAGACACAGTTCTTGTGCCCATCCTTTATTAGGATGCCACACCATGATCCTGAGAAAAATCATAATTTCTTATAATGATCGGTGATAATTCTAGATCTCTCAGATCCTATGCAGCATGTTTCCCAACCTCAACTTTAAGTTTAGCAAGAAAAAAGTCACTAAAACTATAACCACCACAATGGGTTTGAATACTGATTGGTAAAGGTATTGTTGAAATTACCTTAAAATAATAGCATGAGGATCTATAATAGTGTGAGCCTACACCATATGTAGGGAAGCTCTACATGTGTGTATTTAATATAAGAGAAGAAAAGTATGCATATTTCAAGCAAGTATTTACACCGCTGTCTCTCATTGTCTGTGTGGGGATAGTTCCAAAATTCTAAGTATACTAAAACCTGAAAATGCACAAGTCCCATTTATAAAGTATCATAATATTTGCTCATGAACTGCGTACATCTTCAGATGTAAGTCATCATAGGTAGGTCCTTTATATCTACTACACCGTGAGTTCTGTATAAGCAGTTACTATGCTGCATTATCCAGGGATTAATGACTAGAGAGCTCTGTGTCTCTCAGAGTTTCAGAGACTTGGGGGGTTGTTTTTACCATACCATGCGTATAGCACTAGTATTTAAAGGTATTCGTTCTTCATAGAGCAAGGTTCCCACCTGAAGATGTTACTTCATCTTAAGATTTTATTAAAGAAATTGGAATATATCATACAAATGCTGCTTACCTTCAGTGTGAAATAGACAGCCCCCCAAATCTACTTCAACGACTACTTTTGATGTGTCTCTTTGCTTTACAAATTAACTCCCACATATGACACACCTCCACTGGTTTTTCATTATTAACTTATAGTTAATACAAAATTATCTCTATTGCATCTTTTCCCAGAATATTACTTCTGGCAGTGGTTTCATAAGAAAAGTGGCTTCACTAGTATAGATCCTAGAATCATCTGGTTCCCTGGATTCAGGAACGTGGCAGATTTTTCTGTTTTGATCTGCTTAAACCCCCTCCATACTTGGCTATGGGAGGCATGGACTTAGTGCTTCCTAGTTACCTGTCCCAAAGTCTGATTCGAAGAGCTAAGGGAGTGGGTGCTCAGGGAGAAGCATCATGCCGCCTCTGAGCCTCCACTTCCACCTACCACAGAAGAGGGACAGTCTCCTCTCTTCTGTGTAACTGTACACAGGGCTGAGATGAACAAATCTCCACACTGCTAGGTCAACAGCAAGCATGGTACTTCCAGGGAAGGGTAGGTTAGCCATGGGGTAGGCCTGTCCTGCTTGAAGACCCATGTGTATTGTTCCTCCTCTTGACCCCCAGCCGTGCATAAGAGGACGTGAAGATGAGACAAAGAAGTCAATTCTTTCCTGCCTCAGTTTTTGTGCATCTTGTCAAGGCTGGTACATCACTAGGGTCCCTGGTGAAGTGGTTGTGCCAAAACCAGTGTGGCAACTAATCATATATATTTGTTAATTTTTCTCACGGCTACATTCTTGATTTCAAAAATAAACTTAAAGGAAAAGAGGTTTATTTGGTCCTGAGGACTGATCTTGAAAACATAGTGTGCAATGTTGCAGAAGGAAGTTATGGCTGCTGAGGTGGCTCCATCTGTAGCAGAGGGAACATGAAACAATTGCTCCTCACATCCTAGTAGTCCCGGAAGTAGAGAACTCAGAACCACAAACAAATCCTAACTTCCAGGCCTGGCCCCCAACCACCCACTTAGACCCAAGCCATAGCACCCTGGATCCCCCCACTGTCTCTCCAAATAATGCCATCTACTGGGGATCAATTTCTCAAACATATGAACCTGTGGGGATATTTTACATTCAAACTGTACCATCACACACATGGAGAGGAGAGGGCAGCGATATAAAGAAGTAGGTTAAAGTATAGGTTTTGTGGCTATTTTACATATTTATTCTTAAGCCTACTTATTGTTATGACCCATGTGTTACAGGGTGGAGAGACTCAGACCTACTGAGTAACTCATGGTCCTTCTACCTCATGTGAGGTTAGTGATTTAGGGTGGGGGGGGTATAGAAAATTTATGTTATTTAAAAAATATATATCCTGGTGTGCCATTTTCTACTGTGTGGTGCCTGGCACGTAACCGAACTTCTCTGTTTTGGCATACATCTGTAAAATGTAAATAGCTTGGAGGATTAAAGAAACGGATCCAGCAGATTACTAATGCTAATGCAATCTGCGTTTTATTTAACTGGCTTTGGAGGAGAAAGAGTCAACGAGATTCTGGAATAACTAGAAGAAAATTATAGCACATCCTTAGCTCTTTTGCTTTTGGTGAAAGAATTGGGCTCATCATGTCCTAGAAGGCCATTATTTTGACATTTTGTTTAAGGCTACTTGCTAATTTGACTCAGTTATTTTAGGCAGGAATGTTTAAGAAGACCTAAGTGATATTATTAACAAATAAGCCGTATCTTCTCTTCACAGAGTTAAGCCTCTAATTATATGTTGAGCTGATTTATTAGTACTACAGGCTTAAACATTTCCTAACAATTAAGATTGACTAGAGACACCGAGTAACTGTCCACATGCAAAGGATCTGACAGCAAAGGAGCCGCAGAGGAACGGGAGCTACCTGAAGGATGAGTCACAAGGAACAGTGCAGAGAAAGGTATTAATTAGACTAATAGGAAATTATAACAAGTAAAATATGGGTTAAGTATCAGCAAATTTTCCTTCAGGACATGCTTCCTATGATAGTAGGGAAGACTCTTGTAAAGGAGGGTGATTAGAGCTTTGAAGCTTAAGACCTTTAAAACTAGACTGGACAGAGTCCACATGAACACACTTCCCAGAGTGGAGGGGCTGTGTTAGGTAATCTAACAGCTTTCCACACTGTTGAAGGCTGAGATAGCTCGTCTCACCACTAATTGAATACATTACAAACTATCCCATGAGCTTCTCCTCCTGACAAACATCTGTCATTGAATCCACTTGCATAATTTTCTTTTAGGACAAACCTTCCAACACCACTGGTATTAATATAAACACCATGGGAAGCTTTTTGTTTTCATGACCTCGTGTATATTTTGACTATCCCTTCAGCAGAGGGAAGCCTTTTCCTTAAGATATATATATATATATATATATAAAACAAATATTAAGTTCAGTTTCTTCATGAAGAAACTTTCTTAAATGCAAGGGTGACTCTCTCTTCTTTGTATTTAAGTCTTTAGTTTCTTGCTTAGTGAAGCAATGTTTGTCTGGCATTGTCACGTAGGCAGGGGTGTGCCACATCTTCCAGACACTACCAATAGAGGAAGTGGGTTGAGACACTGCTGTAACTATCTCTGTGCTAAATGCACTATAAAGAGAACCCACAGTGCCTATAGTACTATTTTTGGTTCCCAGTTATGAGGATTATATCTAAACTGATCTGGAATTGGATAGCACGGCCCTCAGCAGCCCTCTCAGGCACACCCCAGTTTAAACCTACCCCTACTCAGCAAGACTGCTGATGTGCATAGACTGATTTGGGGAACATTAGAAGATCCCCCTGTTTTTGTGGTGAAATGTGATAAATGTGGAGGCTTTGTGTTGGATAAATGAGAAGTCAAATTATGAGGGTTTTTGAAATGCAAAAAAAAAAAAAGACCTAAAATCCAAGTGCTGTTGGAGATGCAGTAACCCAGCCATCACTTTAAAACAGATGAATATTATGAAACCTCAACCAATTATTCTCAAATTGTTGGTCTGTGCCTCTGCCCTTTCTTCACCATCCTCACTGCTTTTCCCTTGCCTTCTATCTACTCCCTGACTCCTCATCACACACCCCATATTAATAACACGGCCATTTCCTTTGTCTTCACTAGAAACAGTCTTATTTAAAAATGCTAACTCGCTCCCTGCTTCCCTGGGTGTGAATTCTTCTTGAGCCTCTGTGTTCCCTCCTCTGTGTTGTATGGAAATGTCTGACTGTTCTGCCCATGGGCAGCTCTCCAACAATGGTGGGTCTCTCTTTTCTGCTTTAGCTTTTTTTCTGGTTTAAATGCATTTCAATAATCCATCTTTACCTAAATAACTCCCACTACATAGATTTGACCATAAACATCCATGCCTGAAAATCTCTTACCATTATCTTTCCAAAATAGCACTTAAATCTGCACCCATCCCCACCCCACCCTCCATCGTGGATTATGTTTATACCTTTGTAGTTCCCTGACACAATAATCTTCTTGACGAGATCAATATGTGATCTTGGCCGGGATTCCTTTTATCTTGTTATCTCTAACATTTAGAACAATGTTGGCTTTTAGTCAATACTAAGATAAGAAACTAGAAAAATGTTTCTTAGATGGAGTAGTGATCAGCAGATCTCACTGGGAGAAGATTGCTTGATATCCTAAAATATACAAGTTGGGGAAATTATATAGGGGACAAATGCCATTAGGACTGGAGAAAGATGCCACCATAGTCAAAGAACACTGTAGGAACACAGACATTAAGAAAGCAATAATTAAAAATGCTTATAAAGTATTAAAGAGTTTCCTGTCATAAGTTTGGGGGCTTTATGTTGAACAAATGAATGGTCAAAATATGAGGGTCTTTGAAAGACAAGAAAAAGACTTAAAAATCCAACTGCCATTGGAGATATACTAACCCACCCATCACTTTAAAACAGACGAATATGACAGAAAGTAGGCACTGATAGAAGGGGAACTTAGAACATGTGTACAAGAACAAGTGGGTTGTGATTATACTACAGTGACCAGAAGCCACCTGAGCTTGTGTGTTGTAATATGTAGATGAGAAAACCTGGTGGAATGCATTGCTATTTGCCTTGCATACCCTGACTTTCAGCTCCTGTTCTCTAATCCTTGGCTAGAAACTTGGCTGGGCAGTTTGCCGTGGTTGTTAGAGGATGATGGTATGGCCAAGGATTTCCAAAATATGAATATTATTGTGTGACTAGGTGGGATATCATCTTCACTAAGAGAAGAAAGCTTGGCTAATCTGTATTTATGGCCTCAGGGGTAGCTGAGACCTTACTGAAAGCAACCTTAATCAGATAACCCCCCCTAGCCAGTCCTAGATACATGGTAAATGCTAAATAATTATTTTGAGACTGAGCTTTAGGGTGGTTCATTGTGTAGGAAGAGTAATTGTCACAGGAAATTGGGATACGGTAGAATGGGAAGAGATGAGACATACTTCAAAAGCCAAAGTTCTTCAGAGGTAGCCAAGACAGGTTGAATAAAATTCAAAAGCCACTGTAAGTTTGTAAGTCTGAAGTGAAACAGAGAAGATTACATTTCTGTGAAAGAGAAAAGAGTGCACGAAATTTAATTTGTTGAATCTGATGTGATTGTGGGAAGATCTGGGGAAATGGGTATGATGAAGATTTAGAGGTAAGGAGGAGGGGCTGGGCTAGAGCACAGGGCAATTCTCAACTGTGGTAGTCAAATCCCTATTGGAAACCTTGGCCTTCACTGTAACTGTATTTGGAAAGGGACTTTGACAGGACCATTTTGATTACGTTACAGTTAGAAAGGTCATCATCTATTCTGGTAAAATGGTTGCCTTATTAGAAGGAGACACCCTAGGGGTTTCCCTTTATTTGCAGAGGGAGAAGGCCATGTGAGGGCACAGTAAAAAAGAAACAGCTCTGACCATGTTTGAATGACAATTTCACCCTTCCAACCCCCTTAACTGCAAGAAAATAAACATACAAGTGTAATCTACTAAGTCTGAAGGATTTTTTTTTGTGGCAATTTGGGCCATCTGATAGAACTCTAGAGATATCCTGGAGAAGGAGTCAAGACTAGACCTAAAAGTGTCCCTTTGACATGTGTTCGTGTGGAGAGATTGAAGAAAATGTGTCATCATTCTGGAGGGACAGAGACATACCTTGTGGAGCAGGAATTTCAGAGGAGGATAGAGCATAAATTGATACATTGGCTTGGAGTCAACATGAACTAGAGTTGAGTTCCTCCTTCATCCCTTCTGGAGAGATGAGACATTACTTAACTCTTTTCCATGCCACGACTTTATAGTTTTAGCAATGTTATCAATAAAGGCTCCCACAGTCAGTGGTCATTGTGGAATACACAAAGATACATCTGCACGCACACAGTGCTTGGTAGTGTGTGCAGCATTTAGTTATCTCTAAATGGGAGGTCGTCCAGACTATGTTGTCATTATCAAACATCAAGATGATTACAATGCATTGAATAGTAACACAGTTCACTAGATTCTATCATTGGGGTCTTTAGAGACCTTTGAGGGAATTAGTACAGGGGCCACAAGTCTACATATGTATGTGGGGGTGTGGAGAAGGAGAAAGGACACCCAGTTGGCACAAAAAACAACAGTAAAACCAAGCAGACAATTCAAGTCTTAAAGTGAGAGGGCATTCAGATAAAAATACAGCGGAATAAACCAGGAAGCAGAGCCAAGGTAACCCAGCCAGAGGCATAGCTGCTATGTCCAGAGAGAGGAGATATGGGTAGATGTGACCGTAAGCAAGAAAGATAAATTCATAGATCATTTTTGCCAAATTCTCACAGAGCTGTGGAGTCTGGTGTTGTGTAAATCTAGGAAAAATTGTTCCCATTAGCATAAACAGTCTCCAGTGTTCCTTCTGTCTCAACAGACAATTCCTTGATCTGCGGTTTGCTTCCTGGGTCTGTCCCTGTCGTTCGGCACATATTTGAGCCCAGGGAGATTCACATAATCAGTTAAGGATGGATGATTGCATTGTCTTGCCTGGCTAGGGAAGAGTTCATGTGGGGGATGAGTAGTAATGCCGGGCGGGGCTCTCAACAGAAGCCACCATTAACAGCGCCTCGTTCTCGTTTCAAATTCTTCCATTGAATCAGAGGTTAAAACTGGTGTTCTTCGGACTCTTTCGGTTAGATCTGAAAGGGAAAATGTAAAAACAACTAGTAAGTATTATTCATACGGCACACTTATTTAGGTATGTTCCTTCCATTTGGGGGGTAAGTTTATTTCTCTATTCATCGGGTGCCACTTGCTTTGTGATTTGCATCCGCAAAGCCCCTTATTTGATGAAAATCCTCCTTTTGGAAAGTGTACCCAGCAGTTAATTACCGACTTACAAAGAAATGAAGGAGGATGATGTCATTGGAAACCACTTATTCTTGGGGATTTACATAAATACAGAATGCAAATAAAATAACATTTCCTGAATAGATGCCATCACGTTTTCTGTTTACTAAGAAATAAAAATTGATTGTATATTTCTGGTGATCTTTCCCATCAGTAGACTACAGGTAATTTGGAGGGACTATGCTGGGAGTCTTTATTCAATTATCTGGCTTGCTCTGGCAAGAAACACATTAAGTGAAATCAGAGGGGACATTATAATTAGAAGAACAAAGAGAGCCACTGTGTTTTGCTTTATAAGCTTACCTTTTGTTGTTGGAAAAATTGCATAGCAACATTTTTATTTCAGAGTCAAATCAGTCTTTCTTGTCTAAACATAATCCTTAGCCTATGATAGAAGGAGTTTTCTCCCTGCCTTTCCACAAAACTTCCTCTGAGAAATATTCTTTTATTTGTGTCCCACTGGATGGATTCATACTATTGTGGGCAAATAGGTCCTGATTATTTTTATGTGCAGGGAGGGAATGAGATAAAGAAAGAAGAGAGAAGTAATACACATGTGTGCATGTGGGCACACACACACACACACACACACACACACGGTAGGGGAGTGGGACTAAGAGACAAAGAGAGGTGGTCTGTGGGAAGGGAAGAGGCAGAAGAGGAAGAAAAGAGTATGAATGGAAATTTGTCTATATTCTGCATGGCGGCAAAACTTGTTAGAGCTCATCTTGTTGGACCAGCCTTAGCTATGTTATTTATCAAATTGTGGCATAAAACTGCTAACTCAAGTTTTCTGTACACCCTTTCCCGGCATTGTGGAGTTAGAACTTTCTGGAAGCAAGTCTTGGTCTTTCTTTCTTTCTTCCTTCCTTCCTTCCTTCCTTCCTTCCTTTCTTTCTTTCTTTCTTTCTTTCTTTCTTTCTTTCTTTCTTTCTTTCTTCCTTCCTTCCTTCCTTTCTTCCTTTCTTTCCATCTATTATTATTATTAGTAGTAGTATTAGTATTTATTATTACTATATCTTATTTTGAAATCTAGTCATTACCTTTTTCTGGTCCTCCCTCCTTGTCTCATTTCTCCCTTCCCCTTCTCCCTCTGTTTCAAAGAGGATGTCCCTATCCCACCAGACCTCTCCATTTTCTGGGGCTTCAAGTATCTTCATGGTTAGGTGAATCTTCTGTCACTGAGCCAGACCAGGCAGTCTTCTGCAGTATGTGTGTTGGGGGCCTCATTTCAGCTGGTGTATGCTCCCTGGTTGGTGATTCAGTGTCTGAGAGATCTCAAGGAGGGTCCAGGTTAGTTGAGACTGCTGGTCTTCCTATGGGGCTGCCCTCCTCCTTTCCAGCCTTTCCCTAGTTCAACCACCAGTGTTCCCATCTTCTGTCCATTGGTTAGGTGTAAATATCTGCATCTGACTCTTTCAGCTGCTTGTAGGACCTCTCAGAGGACAGTCATGCTAGGCTCCTGTCTGTACGCACAACATAGCATCAGTAACAGTGTCTGGCCTTGGAGCCTTCCCTTGAGCTGGATCCCAGTTTGGGCCTTTGACTGGACCTCTTTTCCCACAGTTTCTTCTCTCTCTCTCTCTCTCTCTCTCTCTCTCTCTCTCTCTCTCTCTCTCTCTCTCTCTCTCTCTCTCTTTGTCGCTGCAGTTCTTTTTAACAAAAATTCTGGATCAGAGTTTTTGACTGTAGGATGGCAACCCCATCCAGCCACTTGATGCCCTGTCTTTCTACTGGAAACAGACTCTACAAGTTCCCTCTCCCACTGTCAGGAATTTCATCTAAGGTCCTTTGAATCCTGAGCATCTCTCACCTCCCGGGACTCTGTTACATTCTAAAGGTTCCTCCCACCTTTTACCTCCTGAGATTTTATTTTTCCATTCTTTCTGATGACCCTCAGGTCTTCACTCCTCTTTTCCACTTCCAAATATCAGATCATGTTCCCCGTTTTCCCTCCCTGTCCCCTCTCCCTCTCAGGATCCTTCCTCCCTCTGCTTCTTGTGATTGCTTTCTCCTCCCTCCCAAGTGGGATTGAGGTATCCTCACTTGGGCCCTTCAGCTTGTTAACCTTCTTGAGTTCTGTGGATTGTATCCTAAGTATAGCTGGGTCCTCAGGTAGATATATTTTGAATTTCCTAAGGATATACCAGACTGATTTCCAGAGTGGTTGTACCAGCTTGCCATCCTACTGGCAATGGAGGAATGTTCCTCTTTCTCCACACCTCCGCCAACATGAGCAGCTACCTGAGATTTTGATCTTAACCCTTCTGATTGATGAAAGGTGGGATCTCAGGACTGCTTACATTTGCAAATATTTCCATGATGACTACGGACTTTGACCATTTTGTTCTTTCTTAATTTTTTATTGATTCTTTGTTTCACATCATCCACCTCAGTGCTACTCATCTCTCCAAAGAGCCCTTTGATCTTGCAACTTCCCTCCAAATAAAACACACACACACACACACACACACACACATATACACACACACACACACACACACACCATAACAAAAAAATTACATCCCATGCTAGAAGTTATAGTATGTCACAGTGTGTCCCCCAATATATTCCTCTGTCTACACATTTTCACTTGCAAATTTTCATGCAATGAATCATTGGTCAGGTTCAAGATCTTTGGTTTCTGTGACATCAGCAATACTGTATCCTCATCAGAACTCTTCTTGGTTATCTTGCTGTTGCCCTGTGCAACTGAGACCCTGCAGCTATGATCAGAAGGACTAACCCTTTCAGATGTCCCGGTGGTGGATGAAGGACTTGGGAGGAGGTGTGTGGTGTGTGTGTGGGGGGGGGTGGGGGTTGTTGCTCATCTGCTCTCATGACATCAGAGCCATCTCTGTCATGATGTCTCATGACATCCTGTCTGCCTACTGCAGGTGCTCAGGGGCCAGGAGAATTAACATGGTCTCTTAGGCATATTTTGTCAGCAATCCTGTATGTGCATTTAGAAACTCTCAGAAAGTAACTGGTCCTCTCAAAAGAGTGATTTAGGTGAGGGGTTCCCTTTAAGCAAGATATGAACAAGAGCTAAAGTAGATGAAATCTTGTAGACTCTTTAGGGGCAACAGAAAGCATTGTACTAGTGTGAGAGTCATGGCTGTTTACCTCGGATTTTGTATTGTGCCCTGGATCAAACCACTGGAGGAAGTCACTAGAGCAAATGTGAGAAGCTAGGCCTTAAGCTTGTTCTTCCTTCTCTCTCCCCTCCTTCATATATCATGGAATCCATGACAGGAGAGTGTTTCCGCTAATGAAGCTATAGGGTGGGTTGAAGGTGGGCACTTAGTAGTAGGTGGCTGAGGGAACAGCAGGATGAGTAATCCAGGATGACTTATAATATCCAAGGCATTCTTCCAAGAGGAACACTCCCTCTCTGCTGCTAAATACACTCTGGTGAGGATAAATGGAGCCTCTCTCCTACTTTACTGAGAAATGTCGGTAGTCAATGAAGGAGTTCCTTAAGCTCCAAGCACCCCAAACAAGACAAAATGAACAGTGGTACTAGGTGGAACACTGTTGATGTGCAAGAAAGAACAAATATGTTTAAAGCATAATAAAAATCCTCGAGAAAATAAGGAAGGTTATGAAGAACACAGAAGAGACAAAGGTCGTTCCAAGAATGAATCAGTGATGAGACATCAGATGATGACGCTTGAACTAAAGAAGGCAACATCTATACACTATAAAGGACAGATAATTGCTTTCTCAGTAAAGTATGTAGATGCTTGGGAAAGCAATCCATAATATATGAATGAGAAAATGCAAGAGATACAGAATATGGAAGATTCATGGTCTTTTAAAGGAGCTAATATTTATAGAATAAAATTCCTAGGAGGGGGGATAAATAGAGAAAAAGAAATATTTGAGGATAGAGCAAGCAGAAGTTTTCAAAATTAGAGAAATATATAAAAGCTTAAATTGAAAGCACAAATAGGTTAGGTGGCTCATCAGGTGAAGGTGCATGTGACCATAAGGGAAAACCACAGCATCTACAACAAATGGTGCTGGATAGGTGAGATGGATCACCAGCTAAAGGTGCTTGTGGCCACATTGGAAAAAGCTAACATCTTCAACAAGTGATGCTCATCAGACTAAATGGATGCATGTAGAAGAATTCAGATAGACCCATAATTTTTTTACCCTGCACAAAAATTAAACTCCAAATGGATCAAGTACCTCAACATAAAGCCTGATATACTGATAGAAGAGAAAGTGGAGAGTATCCATGAACTCATTGACATAGGAAAAGTCAGAATACCAATAGCACAGGTACTGAGATAAAAACAAAACAAAACAAAACAAAAAACAAAAAAAAAAAACAAAAACAAAAAAACCTAATAAATGGGGCCTCATGAAACTGAACAGCTTCTGGCCAACAAAAAACACCATCATGCAGGCCAAGCAAAAGCCTGCAGAATTGGAAAAGATCATTACCAATTATACATCCAACAGAGGGCTAATAAATACAAAACATTTGAGAAGCTCTAAATACTGGGTATCAAAAAAAAAAAAAAAAAAAAAAAAAAAAAAAAAAAAAAAAAAAAAAAAACACAAGTAATACAATCAAAAATGAAATACAGATCCAAACAGAAAATTCTCAAAACAGGATACTCAAATGACCGTGAAATACCTAGAGGAAATTTCAGCATCACATAGTCATCAAAGAAATATAAATCAAAATTAGTTTGAGATTACATCTTACCCTTTCAAAATGGCTTATGTCAATGAAGCATGTAACAGCCTAGGCTGCTAAGGATGCGTAGTAAAGGAACACTTATTCATTGCTTATGAGGATGCAAACTCATGTGGTTGCTATGGGCCTAAGTGTGGTGGTTCCTCAAGAAGCTGGGGATAGAGCTATCGAAATCCAACTGTATCTTGGGCATAAACCCAAAGGACTCTCCATCCTATTATAGAAAGACTTGCGCATCCTTGTTCATCTCATCTATGATCATAATAGCCAGACATTGGAAACAACCTATATGTTCATCAACAGATGAATGAGTAATGAAAATGTAGTACTTCCTGCACAATGGTCCTCAGCTATTTTAAAAAAATCATGAAAATTTCAGGCAAATGAATGGAGCTAGAAAAAAAAATCATCCTGAGAAAGGTAATCTGGACCTCCCAAAACAAATATGTTATGTTTTCCTATATATGTAAAGGTTAGCTTTTAAGCCTCTAATAGGCAAGTTTCTATCTATATAGTCATAGTGGCTAGGTAAAGAGTAAGGAACTAGGTGGGAAGAGAAGGAGATCCTAAGATAGGGGAAATAAAATATAGCCTTATGGCTGGACTGGGGTGAAGACTAGAACAGAGGGAATACACAGAGAGGTAGAGAGAAGAGGTGGATTAAAGAAAGGAATAAAGGGAAGGACAGCTATCACTAACGGCCACCTAAGACATCATATGGAAACCTGCTATAGTAGAAGCTTCTTAACATATATTTTGTTAAGTGAATTTTGTGTTTTAATGTGTATGTCGGTCTTTGTCTCTGCATGTGCATCTGTTTTCCCTTCAATTGTTTCCTTTCTCTTGTCTGTTGGCTTTGTGTGGGTTTTGTTTTGTTTTGTCTTATGGACTGCATTGTAGTTAAGGTTGCTACTACTATGAACAAAGAAACTTGGGGAGGAAAGGGTTTATGAGGCATCCCCTTCCCAATCACTGTTCATCTCTAACGGAAGTCAGGATAGGAACCTGGAAGCAGGAGCTGACGCAGTGGCCATGGCTTGTTCATCATGGTTTGCACAGTTTGCTTTCTTATAGAACCCCGGGGCCACCATCCCAGGGATGGCAGCACCCACAGTGGGCTGGGCCATCAAACAGAAATCACTAACTAACAAAATGCCATATCCCCAGATCTTATGGAGGGATTTTCTCACTTGAGGTTCCCACCCTTCAGATAATTCTAGCTAGGGTCAAGCTGGCATAGAAGTAGCCAGCACGGCCTGCTAGTTTTCTAAAAGAAGAGAGAAGGCATGGGGTTGGATGGGGGGGTGTGTGGGGAGGACTTGAGAAGAGAAGTGAGAGGAGTAACCATGATCAGAATATGTTACATGAAAATACATTCAATGGGGTTTAAAAAAAAATGGTGCGTTTGGCCAAGCCTGATAATCTGACTTCAATCTCTGGGGACCCACATGTGAGAAAAATAGAACCAACTTCGACAGATTGTCTTTTGTCTTCTGTGGCATGTCAACCCCTCATTTAATAAATGTAATAAGTTAAAAAGCACCTATGGGCACAAATAGATGAAAAAAAAACCACACATAAGTATGACATTATTAAAATTTATGCTCACCATCAACAACAAAATTTCTAAAAGATGTCAAAATACCGGGAGTTGGAGGTTACAGGACTGGGAGTCTTGAGTTCCAAAGAGCATGAGCTCATGGTCAGTGGAGTAGGTAGCACACATCTAAGTGATTCATGAAATTCCCTTCTTACAGCAATCGAAGCACTTTTAGTTTTAGAGTTGCTTTACTGAATTGCTGGAGAACTGCTAAACTTTGTATGAGTTATTCCAGAAAGCAGAAAATAAAGAAAACTGTGTTAACAATGTTGGTAAAGCTAGAAAAACCCTGACTGTATATTCAACAACAACAACAACAACAAAGTGACAAAAACCAATGTTTTGTACAGTTAATACACTGGTAAAAATAATTATCTGGTGTGCCTAACTTAAGATGGCAAATGAGTAAAGAGTAAAAATGTTAGTAGATACAGATGTAGCTCAACTCACCCTCTGTGTCTTGTAAACACACCGCAAGCTGAAAGTAGGTCAAGTTGAAGGAATACCTAATTCTCTCAGGAACACATCCCGCTGGGTTTCACATGGAAGTCTGTAGCATGTCTGTAGTTTACTGTGGTATCATGTGCTTGACTTGGGTTTGCTGTTCTTTGCTGCTGCCCACATCTGTGATAGAGCGCCACATTGAACGCAACCAGTTTCAAAAGAAAAGAAAAGAAAAGAAAAAAAGTTTAAAATTTACTTTCTATGGACTATGGACCCACTTTTACCTCTTATAAAATTGTAGAAGACTAACCTAGTTTTGTGAAATTGTAATGACTAAAGCAAGCAATTAATAAAGAGCGGTTACTTACTTTAGCTTAGCTTAGCTTTGCAGAGTTTTTTTTTTTTTTTCTATATGATTGATGAATGAGCTTTCAGTCTACGGTAGCACATCAGCACACAAGGTGCAGCGGAACAAACTCTCCATCTTGTGCCTAGGGAGTGAAGTGAAGACTGGGCACCACCTATTTCACCTTCATGAACTTGGTCCCTGTGAATTAAAGACTTTCTAGTACATCCACATCTAAAGACCCCTGCTCAATACGCCTAGCTGGGAAACAGGCCTTTGTTATATAAACGGTTGGGAGACACTGAAGATTCTAACTATGACATTGGTATATTAAGGAGCTGGAGAAATGGCTCAGCAGTTAAGAGCATTGACTGCTCTTCCAGAGGTCCTGAGTTCAATTCCTGGCAACCACATGGTGGTTCACAACCATCTGTAACAGGATCTGGTGTGTCTGAAGACAGTAACAGTGTACTCATAAAACAAACAAACAAACAAACAAACAAATCTTTTAAAAAAAGGAAATATGGTGGCCAAGTCAATTTTAGACTAGGAATACAAAAGTGACAGCTTGAGGGATTAAGATGGTGGGAAAAAAAAAAAACCCTGTGGAGATATTTAGATCTAGGAAATTTTAAAATAAAAAACTATTTTAAAAGAATTAAAGGATAGTGCCTACCTAGATAAAATTTATCAGCTAAAAATTTACAACTAACATTTATTTTTATATGACTCTTAGCATACTGGCTAAATAATAATATAAAGGTACACAATAAAATCCAGAAATAGTAACAAATATATCCTCTGCTCCTTGACACGACTGCTTAGACCAGAAGTTCAAAACTCCCCAGTGTCATATAGGAAGACTATAATTTAAAAGGAGAAGTGGGAAAAAGAAGGGATTAGGGAGGGAGGAAGAAAATTATAAACACACAACTATTAATTTTGTGGATACAAAAATAATTAATACACCAAGCAATTAACATACAAAATACTAGAAGTATTAAGAGTCATATAGATACAGCTGAGAATGCTCTCAGCTAACCATCGGTCTGAACTTGGGGTCCCCAATGAGGTTGCTAAAGAAAGCACCTAAGGAGCTGAAAGCGGTGGCAACCTTATGGGAAGATAACATTATCAACCAACCAAACCCTTCAGAACTCCCAAGGAGTAAAACACCAACCTTTGTGCACACATTGAGAGACCTATTGATCCAGTTGCATATGTAGCTGAAGATAGCAGTGTCTGGCATCAATGTGGGAAGAGGTTTTTGTTCCAGAGAGGGCACATTTTCCCAATGTAGAGGAATGCCAAGGCAGTGAGGTGGAGAGGGGAATCAAAAGGGAGTGCACCTTTGTGAAGGCAACTGGAGGGGGAGAGGGGATGGGAGGGGGGGTAAAGGGATAATATCTCAAATGTAAATACAAAGTATCTAATAAAAAAGAGGAAAAAAGAGTCTATCAAAATTTCCATTTAAAATGTGTTTAAATTTTAACCAAAAATATTTAGCAACAAGCAAAAAACCAATTTTAGTATTTACGAAACAAAACTTTATGGAAACTTTTCAAATCTTTAAAATTTGAGTCTAAAAGAAAATCTGAATAAACAGGTACATTGTCAACTTATTTATGAAAAAACGTATTTTGTAATAATTTATAAATATATTTATGAATTTAGTAATTCATAAAATATTTGAGAAATAAGTATGAAATAGCATCTTTTCTCTCCTAATATTAACTTCAGATTATTTATGTTCTAGTAGAATGTTTTGAGGAACTTAAGATCTACATAGGCTATATAGAACTATAAAAGTTATTTTTTTTTGAAAAATTTAAATTATTTTTTGCATTTTTGTTGGATATTTCATGTACTTAAGTTTCAAATATTATCTCCTTTCCTGGTTCCCCCTTCCTGTTCCTCTCCGTGCTTCTATGAGGGTGCTCCCCCTCCCCCCACCCACTCCCACTTCACCACCCTGGCATTCCCCTACACTGGGGCATCCAGCCTTCACAGGACCAAGGACCTCTCCTTCTGTTGATGCCAGACTATGCCATCCTCTGCCACATATGCGACTGAAACCATTGGTCCCTCCATGTGTACTCTTTGTTTGGTGTTTTAGGCCCTGCGGGCTCTGGGGGGTCTGGTTGGTTGATATTGTTGCTCTTCCTATGGGGTTGCAAATCCCTTCAGCTCCTCTCTCTCTCTCTCTCTCTCTCTCTCTCTCTCTCTCTCTCTCTCTCTCTCTCTCTCTCTCTCTCTCCCTCTCTCTCCCTCTCTCTCTCTCTCTCTCTCCCTCCCTCCCTCCCTCCCTCGCTCCCTCTATCTATCTATCTATCTATCTATCTATCTATCTATCTATCTATCTGAGATTTATTTATTTTATGTATGTGAGTACATGTACACTGTAGCTCTCTTCAGACACACCAGAAGAGGGCATGGGATCCCATTACAGATGGTTGTGAGCCACTACGGGGTTGCTGGGAATTGAACTCAAGACCTCTGGAAGAACAGTCTGTGCTCTTAACCTCTGATCCATCTCTCCAGCCCCCTAGTCCTTTCTCTAACTCCTTCATTGTGGTACTTTGTTCAGTCAAATGGATAGTTGCAAACATCTTCAACTGATGCCAAGAAAAATGCTTATTGATACAGACGAATAGAAGGTCTTAAACAGACCGCAGGCAAATTGAGAAAGGAAGAGCAAATAGAGTTGATAACGACACATTGCTGACTCAACAGAAAAGAAAAGCAAAGAAACCAAACAAACATCAAAACCGAACAGACTGGCTTTTGTGTAAAGCGAATAGATGGCCTTGTGGTAGAATAAGAGCCTATGAACAAAACCCTGAGTTTGTGAAACTGGCATCTCATCACACAAGCATCACAAGTCAGAAAGGAGAAATAGGTTATTGACAATGACACCAGCTGAGCCGGCTTCCCACACAAAAGGGAATCAGCTCATTATAGCACACTCCAAATAACGCAAAGATCAAGAAGTGTAAGGTAAAACCCAAAAAGTTAATGAGGTGAAATGTAAAGCAGTGTCTCCTGATTTCATTCGGAGGGCAGTGTGATCCTGAACCAAGTGTTACAACAGTCTAAAATATAAGAATTTCTGTCGAGTCAGCAACAATGGCACCAAGATACAGTAAAGGAAGAAGTCATGAGAAAAAATATGCACTACTGATGTGAGAGTGAACAGACATTCAAGGGCTTTTAAAATAAAAATACAGAACCAGCTCATCATCAACAGCAAGAACACTTTCTCTCTGTAGAAGTGTTGGAGAAAATTGGGGAAATTTGTCTTAGTTAGGGTTTTACTGCTGTGAACAGACACCATGGCCAAGGCAACTCTTATAAAGGACAGCATTTAATTGTGGCTGACTTACAGGTTCAGAGGTTCAGTCCATTATCATCGAGGCAGAGGAATGGCAGCATCCCTGCAGACATGGGGCTGAAGGATCTAAGAATTCCACCTCTTCTTCAGAAGGCAGCTAGGAGACTGGCTTCTAGGCAGCTTCCTCCAAGAAGACCATACCTATAATGGTGCCAGTCCTTGGAACGAGCATATTCAAACCACAATGTTTAACTTCAGTGACAGTGGGAGCGTGTGTGGTGAGAATAAGAGAGACAGGTTATCAGTGAAATTAGAGGTAAAATTAGAAATAGGACACTAACCTTGTAGATGAGATCCAGGTAGATCAGAAATCCCAAACTTCATAAAAATATAAGAATTCATGCCTATTCTAATTACAGTAGAAATAAATATCAAACATACATAAGTAAATGAATTTTGTTTATTGATTTCTTTTTGGTTCTGTTTCAGAGAGTTGCTCTATGCAGCCTTGGTTACCTCGGAGCTCACCCAGCCTTGAACTCAGGTTATCTGCCTGCTTCTGCCTCTCCAGAGCTAGGATTGAAGGTGAACAACATCACTGCCCTGCAAGAGTTTGGTTTTCTTTTTTGGTGTCCTACCAGTCTTACATTGAAATGGACGCCTGGGAAAACGTTTTTACAGGTCTGTAAGTAGTCACTTGTGAGGATGTTCACATGATGCCATGACTTAGAGGCCACCTAGGTCTAGTGACTCAGAAAATGTATAAATAAACTCTGCTAATATATGTGCATATTAGTTAGAATTCCATGTAGCAGAGCCACAAGCCAGATGTATACATACATAGCTTTATGGATAGATCGTGAAAAGGGCTGTGCTGAATGATTAAAGCACTGCATGCACTGGTTTTCAAAGCGATGTGCTTCTTCTAGGACACAACTAACTAGCTATCTGACCGGGAGTCAATAAGCAAAGCAAACAGTGAAGTTGCAAAGAAAACATAAAAATACATTAAGACAAGAGGTGTACTGAGGTCAGAATTCAAGTACAACAAATACAACTGTGCCTTCAACGTACAAAAGGGGGGGAGCAAACCTAAATACCTTGCCTAATTGTTCATATAAATTTATTCTGTGCTCTCAAAGTATTGGGCACACACACACACACACACACACACACACACACACACACACACACTTAGACACCAATGATCTAAATCAGACAAACTTATTTCGAAAGGCTTTAATTGAGAGGGTTTGTTTGTTTGTTTGTTTTTGGTTTTTTTTTTTTTTTTTTTTTTTTTTTTTTTTTTTTTTTTGAGACAATATCTTACAATGGAGCTATGGCTGACCTGAGATTTGCTATGTATAGGAAGTTGGCCTTGAACTTATAGAGATCTATCTACTTCTGCTACCTGAGATCTAAGTTTAAAAGCGTGTGTGTCATCATGTTGGATAGAGAGTGCTTATTCTATGTATGGCTAGCCACTAGTCCCATCAATGGGAGCAGTTCAACCAACACAATGCTTTTGATTTCTCTCATACAAAGGTTTCTCAGCAGTCGGCACCCCACCCTCTGCTTCACTCCTCTACAGCTTTAAAAGATCAATAATACCAAGTACTGAAAAGCAACTTGCAGAACTAAGATATCACTCAAATTAATTTAGCAGAAAATGTATCCACTCCATGTACCGAAGCTACTTTGCACAGATTAATTGGAGAATGGGGTGATTAAGGAGCAATTTTGATTAGTAGTTTGCCAACATGAAATTAGACTACAAGCTCCTCCCTTGCTTGGTGGTTAGAGTCTCAAGAAGGAAATGTCAAGACGATGTTTCACCTAAATTACTTAAAAAAAAAAATTGGGTCCTTATTAATATCCCAAGATACCCCTCCTCCAAAATTGTTAACTAAAGTCTTATAACCCACTTAACTATTTAATAACCCATTAAACTATTGTAACACTAACACTAATCAGATGGTAGTTGAGTCTGCAATAGTTAAGGAAGCTATATCAACCTTGTGAGGCTATTCCCATTACTGTTGCTCTTTGTTCAGATGAAAAAACCAAGTCTTAAAAATAAAAAGTATTTAACAGGGCATTGCATAGCCACTAGAAGGCCAAGCACAGTTTCAGTAGATGTTTCCTTTTATTGCCACAGAATATTCTTTGCATGCACGGAGACAGAGAAGCTGATGCCGGACTGCAAGTCTTAGAAGCAGGAGTAATACCCATGCATTTTCTTTGTATGCCAAGCAGACATAACACTTCCTAGCATCTTTGGTAAAATATAAGGACCCAGACAACTAAAGGCAGAGTTGGAGTAGGGATGGAGTAAATGAGTATAATCCTGAGAATGTGATGTTCGAAGGCCATCCTTGTAGCAACACATCAAGTATTATGACAAGAGTCATAATGGGTAAGGACAGAGAAAAAGTCGGACATGGGAATCTCAGGGCTCCATACAAGCATTTTTGGCCTCAACTTGAGAAGTCAGAGTCACAAGGTAATTCCTTTATGTCAAGTGTGGCCAAATATCTTCTAGAAAGGGAATTGATGCTTAAACGTGATAGGTTTTTTAAAAGCATTACTGGATTGGTAGACTTAAAAAAATGCTAAAATCTAAGTACTCTACTAACAACAACAACAAAAGAAAATATAAATTCTTTCCCCTGTGGAATTGTATTAGTTTATTGACTCCAAAAATTTAGGCTCTAAATTAGAAACCTTGATCATAAATGGTGTCTTAGTCTCTTTTGCTTAATTTTATTGCTGTGAAGAGACACCATGACCATGACAACACTTATTTTAAAAAAGCATTTTAATTGAGGAGTTGCTTGCAGTCTCAGAGGTTTAGTCTGTTATCACCATGGTGGGTAGTACGGGGCCGGGGTGGGGTATGGCGAGCAGGGACCTGGACAAATAGTTGAGGGCTACCTCCTGATCCACAGGCAGAGAGAGCATGATTGGGTCTGACACGAACTTTTAAAACCTCAAAGCCCCACCTGCCCTTAACACACTTTCTCCAACAATGGCACACCTTCTGATCCTTCTAATCCTCTCAAACAATTCTACTCCCCAGTGACTAAGCAATCAAATATGTGAGATTATGGGGACTATTCTTGTTCAAATCATGATGCTCCACACCCTGGCTCCCACAGGTTTATAGCCAAATCATAAAGCAAAATGCATCCAGTCCAACTTCAAATATCTTTATAATCTACCATAATCTCAACACTATTTAAAATCCAAAGTCTCTTCTAAGATTCACTGCAATCTTTAAACTGTAGCCCCCCTAATACGGTCAAAATTTAAGAAGCACATAACATCCTTCCAGCATAGAATATACAATACCATTTCAAAAGCAAGGCAAGAAGATATAGTGATGAAATACCAGACCCAAGCAAGGTATAAATCCATCAGGGAAACTAAATTCTACGTCTCTGATGCCAAAGATTTCTTTAGTTTTTCTGCTCCTTTCGGTTTTGTTGACTGCAATACACTTCTCTCTCTTGGGCTGCTTCCATATCTGTTCTGAAGCTTTCTTTGACAGGTATCCAAGAACTCCGGCATCTCCAACACAATCCAGGCTTCCCCTTCACAGTTTCACCCAATACCCTCTCTGAGCCTCTGTGCAGGAACACCCCGACACCATTCTGACCTCAGCAGCTAAACTGAGACTCCACAGCTCCTCTCTTGTATCCTCGACCTTAAAGACAGAATCATGTAGCCCAAGCTGCCAAGTTCTGCTATGTGATGGGGTTAGACCTGGCCCCTTTTTCAATACAGCTGTATTAGCTTCTGTATTCCTCCAACAAATAGTGTGATCAGGCCTGTCACAGCAATAACACAGTTCTGGTACCAACTTCTGTGTTAGTCACTGTTCTATTACTGTGATGAGACACCATGAACAAGGCAACTCTTAGGGAGTATTTAATGGGGTGCTTGCTCACAGTTTCAATGGGTTAGCTCATTATCATGAAGGGGAACATGGCAACAAGCATAGTAGTCATGGTGTTGGAGCCATAGTTGAGAGTTCTACATCCAAATTCTCAGGCAGAAAGAGCAAGTCTGGGTCTGTCATGGACCCTAAAAGTGACCCTCTAACAAGGCCATACCTCTTAATCTTTCTAATCCTATCAAACAATTACACTGTCTTGTGACTAAGCATTCAAATATATGAGCCTATGGGGGTCAATCTTATTCAAACTACCACAATGATCTTATACGCTATCCAAAAAGTTAGGTGACTATTGTTCATGGTGCGTAAATGTTCAGACACCATTCATTTATTCACTCATTCACTGAATACTTTAAGATATTGTGTGTTGACCAACAACTAGATACTGAATAAGCAATGTTCAAACACACATTCCTGCCTTTCAGGATTTGGGGGATTTAAGAATGACAGTGTAAATTGGAGGAATTGTGTGCCTAGGACAAAATTTTTCGTCAGTCTTCGTGTTATTATGAATTATCATTTTGCTTGATTTTTTAGATAGTATTCCAAAAGGTGGTTCCAACTGGTCTTGAATCTGTAACCCTTTTGGCCTTAAGCTCCTGTGTTCCAGGTTTACAGGCATGTGTTGGCATGACCATGTAAGTAAGTCTGTACTGTTTGTTCTGTCCTGCTCACTCTAAGGTGATTAGAAGCATCCAGCTCACATCAGTTGAACCTTCTTCCCATTGAGAGTTCTCAAACTGTTTCCCAGTGTTGCCAAAAATTACTTAAAGGAACACAAACTCCTATTTCAGAACCAATGATAAGGGGGGGGGGGCGTGCCTTTGAACCTCTCCATGTAAAGAAAAGAACTTAGAAGCAACAAAGGAATGAGGTATTGCCTTTCCTCCACTCAAGTATCTATATCAAGGATAATTTAGAAGAACTGATATTTCTCTGCACATCATGCTTGCCAAGAGTCCTGAGTTTTTCCAGTGAGTTTTTCCTTTTCTAGCTCTTGGGATCTGTTATCTGCACTGTGCACAGTTCTTTATGGTCTCCTCGACCACCAAGAAAGTTGTGTTCTCACCATGCTTTTTTTAGCAGCTCTCTTGAGTTCCTAGCCCTAAAGCTCCGATTTCCTGTGTGGGTCCCAGCCCTTCCCCAAATACTGTTTTGATTTTCCAATTTTCTCATTATCCATTTTATCTTTTTCAATCTATTCAGAACTAAGATGAGACAAGGGATGCTCTAAAGATTCCTTCAAAGAACAAGGTACAAGACAATTAGTCAGATAAATCACTTAGGCAGACAGTCTAAGCAAAGAAAACACCATAAACAAACATGGAATGACAAGGTAGTTGGTACTCAGGAAATTCCATGCAGTTGAGTGAGCAGAGTGTTTGCTGTTGTAGAAATCTGCCTTCACAAACACTTTTGTACACACACATACAAAAAATGTTCTAAATGCTGGGCATCTAGGATAAACAAACAAACAAAAATAAACAATAAAACAGAAATTTCATGTGTACAATCTTACAACCTTATTAACCACAAACAGCAAATTAGCAAAGGGGTTATTGGATATAGATACCACTGTAGAAGAAAAAGAACAACAGAAACAATGCAGGCTGAATGTGAGTTTGGACAGAGAAGTTACTGAAGACATCATTCAGAAAATAAAACTTGAGGGGTAGAAATGATATAAATATAGTCAAGAGTCGGCTGAATTCTCAAGAAATTAAATATTTAAGTTAAAAAATATTAGAAAAATATTTAAAAGTCAAGTGAGAAAGCCGTGGGATGTGTCTGGAAAGAGCACCCAAGCAGGGAAAAGATCCTGGAACAGGAGGGCCAGGGAAATCAGTGTAAGAGAGAGACAAGAGCGAGTAACAAAGACGGGAGAAAGTCAGAAAGACAAAGAGGGAAGACAGAAGACTGACCTTGGAGCTGACCTCGGAGAACTCCGGGTAACCTGGAGAGCGGACTGAATGAACATGTTAGGATCCAAGGCAAGAAGGTTACTTGGATAGCCCAGGGCAGAAATGGTGGTGGCTTGGACTACAGTGTGGTGGGAAGACAGGACAAGCTTTAGTTGGATTCTGGATATCTGTGAAGGTTCTGTCAGAAATGGGATTTCGGGACAGACTGGGTATGGTATGAAAAAGGATGATGAGCACATCCTAAGGATTGGAACCTAGAAAATGGAAGAATGGGGTGAGACTTACAGAAAGTGAGGATGGTGACTTAGAACAGCACCTAGAAGTTCAGCTGGAAGGAGGGAAAGCTTGCTGGGAAGCTCATTTCAGTCGATTTTACTGTGTTATGAACTGGAACAATTAAGAGACCAGTGGATTACCATCTGCCCCTTCCCACGCCACCCACTTGATCTAACCTTCCACTGACCTGTTGCTCGAACAAAACAAAACAAGGCAAACCCCTCCACTCAGTTTTAACCGTCACATGCTGACTCTGCTTTTCTCTGCCGTTGCCTCTTTCTTTTATTTTGTCTAATAAAATGAAATACGCATTAAAATGCCTGGCATGCGGTAAGCGTTAAGTAAATATTTGTTGAATGAATGAATGGTAGTGGGGAAGCCACAGGGCAATTATCCTTTCCTGAAGAGACCACACAGAAATGGAAGGAAAGCGAGACAGTGTTGTTAGAGTCAAAGTTAGAACCTCTATGTGTCTCAGCATTTTCTGAAAACCAGGAGATGAGAAATCCAGAAATGCTTCAGTACCTAGAGACTCCAGCGATTTGGACAGATGCCGGCAAACAGCACATTCTATTAAAGGAAGAACTTTTGAAAAGAAAAATACTATGCTTTTTTTCCCCTCCCTCCTTTCCTAATCTCAGCTTTGCAACTCAAACCAAGCGTATAGAATTGGCAGGGGTCCCCCAACCCCTTAAAGCCTTCTTATGATGAAAAGTTGGAAACTCAACAGTGTTCGAGCCAATGGAGTGGTTTGCAGCCTGACACGCAGATACATTAATCTGGGGGCTGTTATGCTGTGACTGACTTGTGGGTAAAACACAATGTACTCTGGAAAAAGAGCTGAGGCCCTAGGTCCAAAAGCACTAAGTTCATAGATGGACCTTGTAAACCATGTACAAGGCTCTTTCAAGGATGCTCCTATATATTCAAGCAAAACTCCTATACAGAGACCACGAGACCAAACAGCGCTAAGACTGGACTCCCAAAGGGTTAAGACTGCAAAGAACCGGCCACCTCCCAGAGTGAGGATAGTGCTGAAAGTGGCTAAGCATGAAAGTAAGGATCACCAAAGAAAAAACATCCCAGTTTCTGTAAACATCTTACAAGCTTGTCAGCTGCTCCCTTCAAGAAGATGGTAGCCAAATGGACAAATAACTTATCTGGGCCAGGGAGAAGAAGGTGGTTGTTGAGAACCGTTAAGGAGGAAGGGAGCAGAGCAGGGAAAGCCGGCCCGCATGTTAAGATCTAGATTCGAGGGCTGGGAAGAAAGGACTCCAGGAAGTAGAACTCCACAGGAGCTGCTTCAGATCGAGACAGATGTCCAACACAGAGCCAGGCAAATGGCGGGGAGCTCCAGATCAATGGTGACTGATTAGGCCCTTTGTGTGGTGGTGGAAGTAGGGGGCGGAGGGCATGTTCTCAGAATCCTGCCAATCTCACTGAGGGCCTGGGCAGTTGTCAGCACCTAATTTAAAGATAACATAGAGGATATTGAAAACCATAGTCAGAAACCTTTTGAAGAATTGAATCCCTGACTACCGATGAGAAGTGTGTGTGTGTGTGAGAGAGAGAGAGAGAGAGAAGAGAGAGAGAGAGAGAGAGAGAGAGAGAGAGAGAGAGAGAGAGAGAGAGGGAGGGAGGGAGGGAGAGAACAGAGAGACAGACAGACAGAGACAGACAAACAGAGAAGAGGAAGGGAGGGGAGGGAGAAAAAGAGAGGAAGGAGGGGAAGGAAAGGGGGAGGAGGAGAAGGGAGAAAGAGACAGGAGGAAGGGAGAATAAGGGGGTGGGAGAAAGAGAGAGAGACAGAGAGAGGAAGGGAGGGAGGGGGGAGCAGGGCAGGGCAGCTCTCAGCCAAAATGTAATTCTCCTAAACTGAAATGCTATGTCACTGTTTTATTGGATCCTAAAATAAGTGGCACTCCTTATGTGCAGAGTCAACATGCGTGACTCCTGTTAGCCACAAAGCAAAGTACCTTCTAAAACTTACATTTGTACTGAACATACACAGACAGTTTTCCTTGTTCTTCTCCCCCTAAACAATAGAACAGAATAACTACTCCATTGCAAAATCAACATCTGTCTCATATTAGGTATTATAAGTAAGCTATGGATGCTTCAAAGTGTATAATAACATGGCCCTAGATTAATGAGAATATTTTACTTCATATATGAAAGGAGCATTTGCAAACTTTGATATTCTTAAGGGAGTCAGAACCAGGTCCTCCTAGACCACACAGGTCTCCTTATTCAGTGAGGCAGTGAGTATTCGTGGACAAAGGTATACAGAGTGCTGGAACACCTTAAAGGAACAAAATCTCTTCATCTGTGTTTTGAAAACTGTGCGTCTCCAACTTATTTTTCAAAAGAGCATTTCCCCAGTACCAGTACTTTTTCATAGATCTGTGAGCTAAAATCAAATAGGGTTGGCATTATTGATGTGGAAAATTAACATCTGCAATCACCATTACAATAACATCATAAAATACCGTGTAGCTAGTAACAAAGATATACAAAACATATTTTTAAAAATGATAAAACTTGGCTGAGATAAATAAAATAACTCAATGTAGAGATAAACCATTTCTGTAGGTTAGGAGACTACATAATGTTAAGCAATTCATTTTTCCCAGATAAGACCCATCTCCAGAAAACCTTTTAAAAATAGTTTTACTGAGGAAAAAATATAAAAGTTGCAGACATATTGAAAACCATTTCAAGAAAATTGGACTAAACTACACTTTACAAAATATAAAATATTACCGACATTCCCGAGTGACCTCTTCTGTCCTGTGAACCGTGTGCCACCCTCAGCGTCAGCTCCACGAAACCTCTGAGAGGTTGTATTTTGTATTTCTCAGATTTCTGCATGACTGGGACCAAACTCACGTCTTCTTCCATATCTTGTTTCTTTTACTACAAAATGATTTTAATTTTACACATATTATTCCACACTTCAGCCTTTCTTGTCTTGCTCATTTTTTGTTTCATTGTATGAATATTCCCTGCTGTAAAGGATTATCTCATGTCTTCTAAGGGGACAGGCTTCTGCCTCCCAGATGTCAGGAGCACCATTTCTTGATGTCAAGTTAGAAGCTATTATCAGTGAAAACATTTTCAGATATTGCTAAATAGCCCTTGCAGAGGGAGCATGTGTCACTACTGTTTTTGGGTAATATGGGATCATGGAATTCCTCGTGCACAGTGTAAAATGTAAGTAGCATTTTAAGGAACTCACAGTTTATTCAAGAATGTTTTTCATTTTATGCTTCCACCGGCTGCGTGTGGCAGCCCCAGGTACTCTGCATACTTCTC
The DNA here is from genome assembly GCF_963924665.1 of Micromys minutus. Taxonomy (NCBI): domain Eukaryota; kingdom Metazoa; phylum Chordata; class Mammalia; order Rodentia; family Muridae; genus Micromys; species Micromys minutus. Next base: position 32,609,599 of record NC_137958.1, read on the forward strand.
TACGCTTGGTATTGTTAACCATTTCTGTTTTAACAAGTCAACTTCCAGCAGTAGGCCTTAATTTAACCCTGAATGAATGGTCATACTCATGAGTGAGTGTCTTCTATGCTCATTACCACTTTGTCTTCATCATTCTGAAGTGACTTCAAGTCCTTTGTTCATTTTTAACTTGTTCTTTTCTTGTTACTATTTTCTGGAAGTTCTTTATAAACTCTACACATGACTTTCCTAAGACATATGTGCTCCAGACACTTTTCTCACCCTGTAGTTTATTTGTCAACATATTTAGTGATGCTTCTTTTTTTTTTTTTGTAATTTTGTAATTAGACTTATATGTTAAAATCTCAACCCACAATACATCCATACAATATACTCACTGCCAGTGAATAAAGATATAAACTGCCCACCTAGACAAGATATTGACACAGGTTACTTGGATCTAAATCATCCTGCTCTTGTTTCTTGAAAGACAAAATTACTACTTCATTTTGAATTCTAAGAAGAAAAAAAAAGAAAAATCTTTTTGCTTTTATCTTCCACACCATGTGGGTATAATAACAAGTAGGTTTTTGTTTTGGTTTTGTTTTAGAGGAAATGCTATAAAGTTATAGTGACAGACATGGCCTGGCACAGGCATAAAAGTGACAGGTAGATAAGAACAGGTGGGACAGAATAGAGTGCCCAGAAGCAAACAGACAAAGCTATGGACACATTTTTTTTTTTTTAAACAAAAGTATCAAGTCATTTGTCAGGGGAAAAAGGCCTATTCAATAAATGGTGCTGCCAAAATTGGATAGCCACCTGCAGAAGGATGAAATTAGATCTGTATCCTTCACACTGTACAAAAATTGATTCAAAGTGGATCAGAGTCCTTAATCACAACCCGAAACAATGACTCAGCTGGAGAAAAACAGAGAGCGCATGTCACGACTTAGGTGCAGGAAACAGCTTTCTGAGAATTCCAATAGCACAAGAAGTATCCCTAGGAATCAACAAATGTGATTACATCAAGTTAAAAAGTTTCTGCATAAAAAAACTCCTAACAAAATTGCCATTCAACAACAGGCATAATGAAATAAATTGGCAGTTCTCAAAACAAACAAACAAACAAACAAACAAACAAACAATCTCACAAATGACCAATACATTTTAAAGTCTTCAACATTCCTAGAAACTGGAAATACAAATCAAAACTTCTCTGAGACACCACTCCACCCTGGTCAGAATGGCTATCATTAGTGTGAGATAGAAATGCTGGTGAGGATATAGAGAAAGAATTCATGACAGATGGCATCACAAGCAAGTAAAGTTATTGTGGAGATCAGTGTGGTCGTTTCTCAAACAGGCAAAACCCAGGACCGCTGCACAACACAGCCATAAGAGTTCTTGGATCTATACTGAAGTCGCTCTATGTCCTACCACATAGACACGTATATCTCCATGTTTGTCGCCTTTCTTTCCCAATAGCAAGGAAATGGAAGCATCCCAGACAGCATCAATGAAATGTGAAACATATATACAGTTTTAATTCTGCTGTAAAGAAAAATGTGATCATGAAAAATCCAGGAACATGGATATATCTGGAAAGGATAATATCAACTGAGGTTATCCAAAGTTGGGAAGACAAAAGTTTTATTTTCTCTCTCATATGTTGATATATTTTCTCTCTCATGTGTACTGTAAATATGTTTGCATTTTGAAAAGGTATTTAAAAAAAAACAGAAAGGAGACCAAGAAAGGGAAAAGGGAGTGCTGAGAAATGTGAGGCAGGGGAAGGCAAGGGTATTTATATGACTTGAAAAGAGATCGGCTGCCCCAAAGGAGAAGGCGGGGAAAAAAGGCTAGAACAAATTTATAAAACCCTGGAACAGAGACCCCAATGAAGGTGTTAAAGAAAGGACTGAAGGAGCTGAAAGGGTTTGCAACCTCATGGGCAGAAAAACATTACCAACTAACCAAACCTTCCCAGACTTCCATTGACTAAAACACCAACCATTGAGCACACATGGAGAGACCCATGGCTCCAGTTGCATATGTAGCAGAGGATGGCATTGTCTGGCATCAATGTAAGAAGAGGCCTTTGGTCCAGTAAGAGCCTTTTTTCACAATGTAGGTGAAAGCCAAGGCACTGAGGTAAAGAGGGTTATTGGGAGAAGGTGTACCTTCTTGGAGACATGTGGAGGGGAATGGGGGCTTGAAGGGGGAGGGATAACATTTGAAATGTAAATACAGAGAGTATCTAATCAAAAGAAAAAGAAAAAACCCCACAGTGTTCAAAATACCACAATGGTATCTTCTATTTATACATTAACTTTAAAGGGTGGGGTTAGAATTTCCTCTCTGTTCTTGCAGGATGCTAACACCTGGGCCTAAAAAGTAAAATTCTCTGAGCCCAGGAAGATATGTATATCAACATACCCATAAGCTAAACTGCCCAACATCCACACAAGGATTGTTTCTATGCAAGCTTCTATAGACAAAATTAGAGGCCCGTGATTGGTTGGTTAATCAGGTCATTTAGCAGAGACTGAAGAGTATCATGTTTGCTCTTGCTCTCTACTGTTCTTGCTCTTACACCCTTACCCCTCCTCTCCCCCCTCCCTTTCTCTCTCTACGTGCTCATGGCCAGCCTCTACTCCTCTACTCTTCTCTCTCTCTCTCTCTCTCTCTCTCTCTCTCTCTCTCTCTCTCTCTTTCTCTCTCTGCCTCTACTACCCTCTTAACTGCCCCATAATTTGAATAAACTCTATTATGTACTATAAAAAGCAAAGAAGAAGAAGTATCATGATTATTTCAACAACAGTAAACTGGCCCCACAGTAATTGCTATACCACAGGCATGGTAAAAATCTCTCCAAGCAGGCCTCATGAAGATCAAAGTGAGGTGCTCGTCCATCAGAGACAACCCATACCTTTAAAAGGAGACAACAAAATCCAGCAGTCAGCAATACTACACCCACATCAACAGGTAAGCAAACCGAAGTTCCTAGGCATATCCAAATCAGGAGATAGAGAGACATCTATGTATGAGTGTTATAACTCAGTAAGGGAGGGGAGAAGAAGAAACATGAAGAAAGTTGAAAAAACAATGTCAGTAATGATAATGATAATAGTGGGAGCAAGGGTGGGATTATGTGGTGGTCATTAAACTCCCAGAATTGCCTAGAGGGCAAGCACTGTTAACATGCACGTCCACGGATTCTAGAGTTCCTGAATCTATCAGAGACCATTGATAAATGAAACCAGGAAAGTGAATTTTGCAAGTTCCTTGGTAGTATTGCTGCGGTTCCAAATATCACACTCGGGAACCACGGGAATAGTGTTTACTTTTAGACTATAATGTTAGATCTCTCGTGCTACTTACAAACTATTCCATGTTGGTTGTATTTCTTACCCCGTGAAGCCTGTTTCTATTCTGTATGTGGAATACAGACAAAAATACTATGTCTACCTCATTTGGTTGATGTGGGAATAAATGGTGTAGTATACCCAGAACATAACATAAAATGCATTGTGAGTTGACATTACTGTTGCTATCACTAAGAAGAAACTAATATTCTCTGTATATTTTTCTTGGTCTTAAATTAGTTGAGATTTTTGTACTTTAATGTGAGACTTTCTAATCCAAAACTTTTCTTTAAATAACTGTCTTCCAAATAGTAATTTGAAGTTAAAGATTTGCATGCTTGGTTTAAACCAAAAGATGATCCCTCCCACAAGGCTAATGAACAAAATTAGTTAAGCCTTTCTAAGTTTTGAGGAAATAGGGTGTGTTGTGTGTGTTGTGTGTGTGTGTGTGTGTGTGTGTGTCTATGTGTGTGTGTGTGTTCAAGTTCCAGGCAGTTGTGAACAGCCAGATGTGGGTAACAGGAATAGAATTTGCATCCTGTAAAAGCGCTACATGCTTAAAGTGCTGAGTGGATGCTCTAGTACCCAGATTTAACATCCTTATGTGGAAATGTGGTGCTAAGATGAACCACCTGAGATGAGCAGTAGGAAGACACACGCAGCAGTTCTGAGTTATTGGTGGAAAAGCAGAGATGGTTCCAATAAGGCAGCTCCATCCAGGGACTAGTTCAGTGACATTTTAGCCAGCTAATCCTAAAAATTCTATTTTCATGTAGTTAATCCCAGGAGTAGGGAGGCAGAGGCAGGAGGATATCTCTGAGTTGAAGGTCAATTTGGTCTACAGAGTTAGTTCCAGGTCAGCCAATGTTAGAAACACACACACACACACACACACACACACACACACACACACACACACACACACACACAGTATGTGGAAAGATACTCTCTGGAACTGAAGCTCGTGTTGATATACTTAAAGGTAAAGACCAACCATTCCTTTTCCTCCACAGTTAACCTCAACTGGGACAAACACAGGCAGACAAAAATTGAGGACCGGTTGGTGGTGGTAAATGGAAGAAAACAAGACTGGTAGATTTATGCTTTGGGTTAAAGGTGTTAACACTTGAAAGTATGTGATCCATTTGAATTTTGTTAATTGGATTCTGTACCAAATTATATATATATATATATATATATATATGTGTGTGTGTGTGTGTGTGTGTGTGTGTGTGTGTGTATACCCAAAATATAAGGTAACTGTGCCCCTCTCCCCCCCTTTTCTCCCCTCTCCCCTTTTTAAAACAACAAATAGGTGTTTGGTCTGATGCTTAAACAGAGAAAATTATCTATGCCTGAGCAAAGATATGACTGATAACAGTCTTGATTATACAGGACAGTGCATCTTCTCCCTCTGAGCAATGAATCTATAGAACTGACACCACACACCTACATCTATAGAAAATAGTGAACTTGGAAACTCCTTCAATAAAAGATATTAAGAAAATGATGGGCAAGTGAGTGTAAGAAAGGGTAAGAAAAAACATTGAGCTTGAGTGACTTAATGTCTTTTATTTTTTCAAAGCAACTAACAAACCTGGCAGTAGACAAAAAAATCTTAACACCTATCTGCTCCTTGCAACAGTCTAGAGATATATACAATAATAATATGTGTTGCTATTCTATAAAAGGCAGACTCAAGGAAGAGGGCCCAGAAAGATTGTAAGAGCCAAAGATTAGAATCAACTGGAGAGACAATTATCTTCTGGATAGGATAGGACTACTACCCTTGTGAATTCACAGCAACTGAGGCTGCATGCACAAGACCTGCACAGGATCAAGCCAGTGAGCATTCTAGTGTGTGGATATGTACGAGGGAGGAAGTCACAACCTCCCCTCCAGTCCTAACTGAGGATCAAGGGAGAGCTGAAGGGAAGTTGGTTATTTATAAGTATGTGGCCTCTGGCAGGTCAGTGAATGGCCCCACACAGAGGAGTATAGGGACAGCACAATTTGACTCTATGGATTATAAAAGAAGAGGAGGAGGAGGAGAGGGAAAGGGGAAAGAAGAAGAGGATTTGGGATTTCAGGGAACATGGGGATGAAGGTGGATCTGGGAGTACATAGGGGAAAAGTGGGAGGAGATTGCGATCAAAATACAGTGTATGGAATCCTCAAAAGATTAATAAAATATCTTAAAAGAGGCAAATGCTTTATGCAATTGTCTAGGAAGGTGTGAAGAATAATATGTTTCACCATGCCTGAGAGGCAGAAGGCACCCTGTGTCTCACGGAAGAATAGCGCTGACATGGTCAGCCATGCAGAGTCATCTTGAACTGCAATTTCAGAACACTGTAAGGCTGTAGAACCTATTGAGTGAGTTATACAAAATCTTTTAAAGTCAGACTTCTTATTAATAATACTTTATAGAAAGTTAGGATTTGAGTATCTTTACAAAATATCTTTTTAACCTGAAATATTTTTTAAAAGTCATATTTTAAATAACCATGGTTTGGGTTCATCAGACAGTTTAAACCATATTTGAAAAGCTTTGGGTTCAATAAAACCCAAACTGCTTTTTGCCAGCACCTTTTCCTCTAATTTTAAAAACCATATGTATTTTAAAGGAAATTTAACCCATGTGGTTTTGATTTATATAAATTTAAATAATCAAAATGGTATTTTTTTTACAAGCTTGCTGATGTCAAATACGCTTTTTGAGCCCTTTAAAGAGACTTTTCTTCTAAAAACAAGAAGCAGTGTTTTGCCAAGTGTAAATACGTTTCAACACCAAGAGCCCCGTGTTACCTTGTAACTGCAAACCTCTGATCTAGAGTCCTTTCTGTATCTGGCAGAGTTGAAACCATTTCTACTCCCCACAGTACTGAAGCCTGGACTCCCTTTATAATGAAATAAATATATTAAGGCTGTAAAAGTAAGAAAAATGAGGATGATTGTTCAGACATTTCAAGAAATTGTTGGCGGTGTAAGAAGCTGTGTAAGTCAATGGAACATGTGTTCACACAGCTGTCAGTAATTTATTAAGATTTTGTCCTGGACATGGACCTGAGAAGCTGGGGAGATGGTAGAATAAATGTTACCTTACCTCAAAATTAAGGACTTTAATCTTCAAAATTTGCCTGTTTTCTTCTTTTTCTCCAAAATAAGGAGAATCTTACAAGGACCAGTTGATTGATGTTTTAGTGGGATTAAATTTAACTGGGGTTTTAGAATTTTCAAATATGATGTGTGTCTTTAGGAGAGCTGATTAAGAATGAGAGAAACTGATGTATCAAACAGACAGCAGAGCTATTTGTCTTCTGCATATGTCTTTCTTTAATTTTAGATATGCATTGACTACCACATAGCAACTGGGAAGGAATTTTTATTCTCACTATAGATATGTATCTGGGAGTGTGTTTCCAGAAGAGAAAGTTGTACAGGGTGATTCTGATGCTTTGATCGGGAATCTGCATGTAAACACTGAAGGTCCTGTTCCCCACTTGGTTCTTGATTGATCAATAAAGATGCTAGCAGCCAATGAGCTGGGCAGAATAGCCAGACTCCCAGTTTTCCGGGAGGTAGGCTAGCAGACTCAAGAGGAGAAAAAAATCTCCATGCTTCAGAGAGAAAAAGAGCAACTAGCCAATTAAGATCTAGGGTGGAATGGACGTTGGCCACTTCCCCAACTGACCTTGCATAGCAAGCAGGAGATTAAAAATGCAAATAAACTGAGAGTAGACAATGGGTGCTGAGCAAGGACTAAAGGTAACTGAGCAGCTAAAGTTGAGGGCAGATTAGAGATGTTGAGCTGGGAGTGAAAAGAAGGGCCTGATGGGGGAGGAAGGATTAGAAGAGTCTGGCTATTGAGCTAAAGCATGTTAAAAATAAGAGTGCACATGTGCGTGTATGTGTTTCATCTGCAGATCCAGAGGGAATCTGGGTGGGGCTGGTATCATGGTCCACCTGGAGATTAAAGCCGGGTAGCACAAACTGTACACTACTTTGAGCCAGAAAGCTCTACCCTCATCCTGCATGGAAGAGCCCCATCTGAGGGTCTGAATAGGACAAAGGAAGAAGGAAAGGGAATGCTCTACTCTATATTCCCCAAGAGTTGGAACAACTAATCTGCTCTTCTGCTTTCTCTGGTCTTTGAACTTTGAGATGTATACCAGTGACTTCTCAGGTTTATCCACTCAGTCTTCATCTTAACACTGAAAATTGAACCAGTCTCTGGGTTTGAGACTTTAGGATTCAGTCTGAGTAATACTACTAGGTTGACAGGAACTTCACAACCTCCATCATCACATGAGGTAATCTCTCTCTCTCTCTCTCTCTCTCTCTCTCTCTCTCTCTCTCTCTCTCTCTCTCTCTCCCTTCCTCCCTTCCTCCTTCTCCTTTTCCCTTTTTCTTTCTCCCCCTCACTTTCTCAACAGAAATTATAATAAAATGCATATAGAACATAATCAATCCAATCATTAAGCCTTACCATTTAGCATAAGTAATCACTGCATATCTACCATGTCTGGCATTGTTCTGTCTGCTTGAGATGTGCAAGATAGCCACACACAACCCCCTCTGCCCTCACAGTTTACACCTGTAAAAAGTTTTATATTCAGTGTGACTGAGAGCACATCACTCCACCCCCAAAACACATACAATAATTAACTCAGAGCATGATGAGGTTGGAGAACCACAGACAATATGATGGGAGAGTGAAGAGATGGAAAGGTGATAATAAAGGAGCAAAAGTCACCAACATTCCAACTTTGTTCAGTAAAAAAAAAAAAAAAATTGATCTGATTATTGAAGCTGAAGAACCATTTTTATAAAAAGCAGGAAGCATTAATTAAAGTTGGTGAGTTTGATAAACAAAGAGAGATTTCTGCCCTATCCCAAATCTGCTTCTCTTTACGTTTGACTGTAATCCATCTCCCCGTGGGTCAGTCAGCACATCCTGTTCATAGTTTAACAGTATGGCACTTTCCAGATAAGATCCTATTCTTTTCTATTTCATTACATGCTGTCTGGTAGTCAGGCTGCTGAATTGAACTCAAGGATGCTTTTAGATCGGTGCCATGAAATAGGCAATTCACTGTATCTCCATAAAGCATATTACTGTCTCCTGGAGAATGATACCCGACAGAAACTGTAGAGAGCAACTTATCTAGCATCTAACAAGCATTTCTTTTCCCAGGATGGGAGGTATGGCATGTAAGTCTTAGCATTACAGAACGATCACAATGAGTACATTGTAAGGCAGCCCACGCCATTGTAAGTTGGCTGGAAAACTTATACTACACCACCTGTCCTTGAAGGCCTCAGACAGCTGAAATTCTATTTCAAACAAAATGGAGTGAACAGTCCAGTTTTCTGGAAATGCCAAGGAGAAAAGCCTCTGTAGGTTCATTCCATGGGAAGAGGAACATTTGGCACTAAATATGAGACTAAAATAGATTTCTGTTGGGAGACTTTGTGGCTGGCTCTTATAGGACCACAGGATCAAAGTTGCTACCAGGCACTCATACTCACTTACAGTATCCTAAGTTTTACATTGGGTTATATTATAGTCCCTCAGAAGTATTAATAAAGGTGCTATAGCAGGAAGAATTTGTACACAGATGATTATTTGATCAATAGCACTGTTGTTTGCTGTTTTCTGCTGTAAACAGATTAAAAAATCACAGAAACAGCTCATTCTGAGACAATGGAACACATGATTAGTTCTTAAACATGTCCTTGGGGACATCCTTTAGTTTTCTTATGAAGCCCTAAATGTGTATCATTGGGCATCCATTCCAACTTTCTATAGGGCTCTATAGGATGGTTTATCAATAGAAAATCAGTGTACAATATGTTGGGGATTCATGAGTAGGAAATGTCATCAAAATGCTTGTTACCAAATCTATTAGCCAGTATAATTTTCTACTGAAAAATTTAGCACATATGTAAAAATAACTGTTCTTATATTTGATGTTTTGTACAGTGTTTAGTGAGTCAGCATTGATTTGGGAATAGGTTACATCATTTAGACACACACACACACACACACACACACACACACACACACACACACTGTTCTTTGAAAATTTTATGCAACATCCATTGATCTTACACACAGTCCCTCCACCAACCCTTGTATTTGACCTACTTGCAGAAGTTCATGTTTTTCCTCCGAACCAAGCCCAATGTAGGCTGCCCAGATATTCTTGAATGTGTGGCCTTTGACTGAAACATGCTCAACTCACCAGGGGTGCACACTTAGAGAAAACCAATCCTTCCTCTCTCGACAGATGGCAATGCCAATAGCTCTGTAGACAGGAGTGCAACTTCCTCCCCAAGTACCTTCTCAGTGCTGGGAGTGGCTCGTGCTTGTGTGGCTCTTGTGTATGCTGAGCTGACATCACTATTTTTTTAAGTTCTTGTCATTTACTCATTGCTCTTAAGGATTTATTTTTGATGGCACTTAGAAGTAGAAGCTCTCATCAAAAGCAGCCTATTTCTCTTGGAAATCTGTTCCTGGGATTTGTCTTTGGCTTCTCTTATTCTCCTGGCTAACAGTTCACCATCCTCTGCAGCCTCCTCTTGGCTTTCTTTAGTGGATCATGTCTCCATATTGATATTCTGATGTTTGTATTGCAGGAAATGAAAAGCCACTGGATATTGGGTACTTGGGTCTTGGGCTTCTTTCTTTTTAAGTGGTTTATGACAACATACTGGTACACATTATCTTCTTTAGAGAGACTGAAGAGCTTTCAGGTTCTACTAGATTTTTTGGACCCTAACCCATGGTAGTATGTCAGTCCAAGAAAATTTTTTTCCATTTGTCTTTCCTTCCTTCCTTCCTTCCTTCCTTCCTTCCTTCCTTCCTTCCTTCCTTCCAGATCTGGACCACATATCTCTTCTGTATTTTGCCCATTCAGCAGCTACTTCTCTGACCAAGAAGTTCATATAGAAAGAATGAACCTTATGTCCATCGTCAATGTAAATGAGTCTATGACAGGCACTGTCTAGAAAGGAGCTATTTATCTATACTCAGCCAACCACCTAAGAGTCACCATAAAAACAAAGCAAAGCAAGACAAAGCAGTGGAACACCATTGTTTTGAACAAATACTAAAAGCCCCTTATTGAATGAGAGTTCGGACCAAATGCTTTCCCTGAGGTAGATTCAACCTAAGATTAAATCCACCACCATTTCATTGTAGCTAGAGGTTGTAATAAAAGATTAAGTGGATTTATTTCAATGAAGGTCCCCTGCTACCACCAAAGGACCCCCTGACCTCTGCCTTGGGGTTCTTTCCTGTAATATAACTTGTTAAATTCTTTCACACTTGCCACCTTCAAGGGTAACAGAATCCCGTGGCTTCTGAGTTATCACTTCATGCTTCTGATTGGATAATTATTCCCATGTCTTTGAGTTCAGGCTTCTGCGGCGTTTACTTTGCAGCACATTTGAACTTGCATGCACACTGTCTCTTCTGCTCCTTAGCAATCCCTGTGAATGGTTCTGTGTGTGAATAGAAGGTGTTGACTGTTCGCTATGCTTTCTGTGTGCCAGGAGCTGCTTTCATACTGCTTCTCTCCAGTTCTCTGCCACTAAGAAACGAGGGGGATGCTCATTTAAACTGCTAGGCTCTTGTCATGTCACAAAGGAAAAGATGCCTTGGATGGAGTGGATGCTTTTAGTAGTGCTGAAGGCTATGTCTAACTCATGTCAGCAACAAATTGGCAAAGAAATGCTCTCACCAGAGGGTAAAGTTAAAAGCTTCCACAGAGAGTAACCATTTTCTCAGAAATACCAGGCTCTTCTCACAATCCTGATAAATGAACTTGAAGTCTTAGATCCTATTAGAGAGCCACGCTGTATTCTCAGCAAAAACCCAGGCACAAGCCATGTTCCTATCGGAGCCCATTCTAGGGCCCTACACTCTGCTGGATGTCTATCATTATCATATATATGGACTTTGTGGGTCTAAACTCAGTGCTGAGTTCTATAAAACTCGAAATAGTCATTAAAGAAACATCACTTAACACTATACGGCAAGGGAGGAGATCCCTGTTATCTTGCTATATGAATATGCAGTGTGTAATATATAACCCTGTCTTACTGTACCCACATTAGATACACACAGCAACATCTGGAGGAAAATGAAATTATACCAATACAATAGCATGAAATATCCCCAGGTGCACAGATCACACACACACAAAAAAAAAAAAAAAAAAAAAAAAAAAAAAAAAAAAAAAAAAAAAAAAAACTTATTTTTTCTTTACAGTCATTTTTAATCTTAAATTTTAATGATTTAAGACAGCAAATGTTACAGATTGTAACTTAAATCGCAAGCAGCTTGACCTCCTATGTAAAGGACTCTCATTGGGATTTACATATAAAACAAGCAAAGAAAGCAAAAGACCATGTTGGGCTTACTTAATTATCCAAAGTTACCCAAAGCACTAACTTAGTGTTCTCCATAATGATTTACTGTCTCTAAAAATGTAACCAAGTGTCAATAGACTTCAGATTAGCTTAGTTTTCACCAGGACTTTAAATGTTACCATTTGTTTTTTCACTGTTTGTTTCCCTGTGTCTAACACTATTTCCAGGTGGGAAGAGAGGAAATTGTTTAGAATTAAAAACAACATGGATTGCTTAGAAAGTGCTGTCATCACATTTCTCCTCATACATTCAAACACTTTTGTATTGTTCTCTTCTTTTATGCTTAGGAATATGTCTCTAATTTGGTGTATTTAAAGATTTTTTTTTCCTGCTCCCCCTTAATGCTTCCCCAAGTTGGGTCTTTCTTTTCTTCTTTTCTATTTGGCAGAGTTTGATCTCCTTCCAAAAGTTTTATGACAACTGAGTTTAAATGGTTGCTTCAGGCAACAGAAGTCAAAGATGAAATTCAATTATGCTTCCAGACTTGGCATACAAAATCAAGAAAAATTTCATTAATCACGAGTAATTAATACAGAAACACAGTGGTTGCATTATGATTATAATGTATCTGGAACTTAGCATATTATCAGTTGACATTTACATGGGAGGGGGAGGGAAGGAAGGAACTCTGCTTAGCATTTCACTTCACAATTGACAAGCTGGGTAGGAGAAAAGAAGGAAAGAGAAGGGAGGGTAACTGGGACTCAAGAAGACACGCTCTCTATGTTGTGGAGACGGAGCTTGAAGGGCAGCGAAAGCCTTTTAACTCTTGAGGGTCTCCTGGAGAACTGTTTGTATGTTACAGTCACCCGCCACACTAGTTTCCTTATATTATGCCTCATTTTGTGATGCCTGGTGCCACCGTGGAAATGACTTGAAAGGATAATAATATATTCCAGTGACTAAAAATAAACCAGATTTTGGAATCGTTTACTCTGTACAAGGCATTGCTAACAAACACTGCCTATTTATGTGTGTTTGTATGGACTCCCTTTCTCTGGAGTGATACACTTATAAGTGGATTATTGGGAATGGATGTTATAATTTAACAGTATTTAAACAGCTGATAAGTCTCAAGGAACAACCACACCAGAATAGGAATATTCCTTAAGGGGAAATGTATGAATGAAGAGAAATGAAGGGGGCAAAGGAAGAAGAAAATTAAGGGTGAACCTGAGACCTTGGATGGTGCCCACAACCTAGTACTTGAGTAAGAGATGCAGGATGGTTGCAAGTCTGGGCTACATGAAAAGATCTATTCTCAGGAGTAAACAAGGACATAAACTAAAAGAGTAAATCTGCCAGTCAGTTTTGCTCTAAGACCAGGTTACAGAAAGTTGTAAACAAAGCTACTTTGTTACACAGCTCTGAACAGGTGCTATGCAGAACCTGCCTCTATGGGCCAGCCCTGATGATGTCTCTGCATTTGTTTAGGCATAGGCAAAGCAATTTGAGTACATTTCCCTGGACTGGCTGGAATCTACTGGGCTCTGTGCTTTGTACATTTTGATTGGGTGACTACTCGGATCAAGATTTTCCTATGGCAAAGGTAAGGTTAGAGGAGAAAAGCCTCCACTGTCTAACTATTCTTCAAGCCTCAGCAAACATGATATCTGTCACATCCCATTGGTCAAAGGAAGTCATATGACCTAGCATCAAGGAGACAGAGATATGTGGCGGTGGGAATGTATCCATGAGTCTATAAGCAAGAGAGAACAATGGGAAAGAAGTCTATCTTCCTGGGAGGAGATGGGGGAAGCAGATATGTAAGGCAGAAATGACAAGAGACAGGATCAGACACAGTGTCTTTGATTCTTCCCTGGCTCTTGGCTTAGCACATCCTCGAAATTGCTTCAGCCCTTCAAGGAGTGGTGGTTCCTGCTGTTGAAACTTCATCTTGAAATTACAAATAACCTGCTGATGTTGGCTAATACATTCTCCAAATAGCTGTAGGTCAGAGTCCCATGTTCCAAGCAACTTTCGCCGTGTTCTCCTTCAATGTGGTATCTTTTTCATCAGAGCAGCTGAAGAGACAGTCTCTTTCCGGAAGGTCTGTGAATTTCTATTTGTCATTACTATTGAATTGTTCTGTAATTGTGACAGCTCAGTGGCCTTTCAGAACAAACATCAGATGAGGGACGGAGGTTGCAAGTCAGGCAGCTATTTGAAATGTTCTATGAGTAAATATTGTATATGGATGAGGATCCAAAAATATACCTTTTATATGACAGAGCTGGTTGAAGACAAATATGCTTTAATCAGTGAGGATTCAGAAAACCATCTCTCTGCCTGCTTCTGTACCTATTGTGTGACTTTGTATTCCACAAAGTACCATATTTTCTATACCGGAAAATAAAGTCTTTATCATATAGCAAAGCTCACCTATTCTACTGAAATAGAATGTTTATAATTCTAATGAAACAAATACATTTTATTTTCGGGGTTTTCTAAAAGCTTAGCAGAGAAAAACTCTATTCCAACAGGTACGTGGCATGTAGATACTTTGGGATCAGAACAGCAGAATATACATCAGGCATCTTTTGTCTATCTGGGACTCTTTCAGCATCTCCTACTTCTGGACATTGGGAAGTAGGCAGAATTTGACAACCAGGGAACCCTGTTGTCTAGTCACTTGAGATAATTTGGCTCTAATTAGGAAAATGAGATTTTTTCATTCCTGTTGAATTACATCTGGAACAGTAGCACCCTGGGATGCAATCCTGTGAAGAGACAGAGGCCAACACTAGGGCCGTACAGAGAGAGTTCCCCATTCTCTCACCTAAATCCTCAGCACTGGTTTGAAAATGGTAACACCATTTCTAAAAGATGAGTGTTTCTTATTTGGTCACAATTATTCTTTCTCTCCAACAAATTATTCCACTTAAAACAGAAGGTACATTCGTGTTAGGATAAAACACACGACGTGTGATTATTTCACTAGTTGACAATGGAATTCTATTCTGCACAACTGCTCTGGGAGGTTTGTGCTTATATGCACAACCATCTGATGACACTGTCACCCACACAGAGAACAGTCTCTTAAAAGAAGGCATCTAACCTAAGCTCAACCATATAAACGTATATTTCTCTCAAAGTTAGTAAACATAAAGTTGAATAATTAAAATTGAAACCTGGGGTAAATCCCGAGTTTGACTGTAGTCTGATAAAAATTCTTGTTTATTAACATGCAGGCATCACACAAAATAATTGTTCAAAGTCAGCTGAAAATTCAGACAGCCAGGCTTTGGGCACCAGGAAAGCCCTAGATGCTGGGTATAACAGGAGTCCATAAAGGACAAGTAACAAGAGTATAGTGGGGAGCCATGTTTAAGAGGGGCTTTGTATCTGATGCCTGGTCTGCTAAAGGCGTAAGGAACATACAAGGCAGAAATATGTCCACTAAAGTATAAGTAATAGCAGAGGGTGAGCCTCCCAAGAAAGATAAAATATGTTCTGTAGGATCAAGGCCTAAAACAAGACTGCCATCTCTGAAGAATTCTACATCAACCCTCCCTGTCTCAGGAGCTTGTTGATTCTGAGGCTTTTCTTGTTTACCATCAACCATACTGCGAATGTATTAAATGAAACATTGCAAACGAAATAATCCATGCATTTAAAATGATTCTTTCATGCAGCATTAGTACAGTCTTCTACTTTATTATTTGTTACTGTTGTTAATCTTCTACCATTCCTGATTTAATAATTAACACTTTTATCATATGTATGTATGTATAGGATAAAATACTGTGTCTAGGGCTTGGTTCCACCCATTGTTGTAGGCAATCACTGGGTGAGTTAGGGAATTCATTTCCCCATGACAGGGTCTAATGCATGTGCTGAATATAAAACAGAGCTTCCTTCAAACATGGAAAACATCACAGCACTGCTGTCTCAAGTTCTGTGCTAAGTGGTGTGTCAGCATCAAATAAGCATGACCCAAGGGAAGGGGCAGGGATCTGTAGGAACTCTAGAGCAGAGGCCAAGAATTCAAAAACTTAAATTGTGCCATGGCTTTTAAGAGGTTATGGCTCCTGGACTGCGGTTGCAGCTTATTGGTAATGTTTGCCTGGTATTCAGGTAGCCATTGGTTAGATCCCAGTAACTGTATAAAACTGGACATAGCAGTACATCCTTGAATCTCAGCACTAGGGTACTGGAGGCTGGAAGATCAGAAGTTCAAGGTCATCCTGAGCTACATAGGCAGCTCAAGGCCAATCATATAAGCCTGTCTTAGAAAAGGGAAAAAGGAGATTAAGACTCTTATTTTAAGTAATGCACACAAGGAGGAAGCTTTCATTAACACATCTATAGAAGCAGAAGCCTGAATAGGCTTGATGGCTGTCATCCCAGAAACACCACTGCAAACTGGTTGGAAAATCGTGTTTGTCAACAGAAAATTAAAATGTCTTTACTGGTAGTTGCTTAAATGCTGTCTCTTGTGCTCCCTGCTCTCTTTCTTGGGGAGACAATTTTCAAATTTGTCATTATTATCCTCTCTTGGAAGTGGCTTGAGGCAGTTGCTCTATGAACATAAACCCAGACACGAGAATCAGCTTCCACACTGGATGCCAGTGTCACATACAGAAGCAGTGTGACCACAGCGGAGAGCAAGCGGCAGGCTTGTCGGGGCGCCAACGGAAGACAATGTCTACGTTTCCCTCGCTGGAGCAGTCTGGTTTCTCAGTCTGACCCGAGGTTTCTAGAATGAGGAGGACTGCTATGCTAAGCTGCAAAATCCTTCTCAATGCTACTCTGTAATAAATGTGTAACTGAGAATTACCCAGGTGTCCCCATTCAGGCTGAGAACACGATAATGTGACAATGTTGCTTGTTTTACGCACGGGGAAAAAATCACGGAGTAGACAGGGGTCCAATTAAGCCATTTGCATTTTTTAAGTTGTTTATGTGAATTTCACTTTTCTCTATTTGGCTTATAAGCTGGTATTTTCTACGCCAGTTAATCTCTGCTTGCGGTAGGTACAACATCGTGTCGTGAAAAGGAAGTCCATTTATGTCTCACTTCTAACACATGTTAGCAGAGAGTCAGATAGCCACTGAAGCATTCCATGACTCTCTCCAACCTGTATACAGGGATAATCACACTGCACCATGGTGGCATACAGAATAACCGAAAGAAACCCTTGGACCAAGAGTAGCCCTCAGCACATGTTCATTTTCTGGTACATCTCCAACTCGGTCCTGCTGTATCTGTGGAACCAGCTTGTCTATACCACTGAGCTCTCCAACCTTCTGCAAGATGAGCCTCCTGCCGGGCTAATCCTCACTTCTGCCTTGGATTAAGTTACCCTATCCCCAACTCTTAAAAATATAATCTGTTCGCAGCCTTCAGACCCATAAACAATCTGTCATGGTTCCACACATCTCAAAAAATGGCAGAGAACCTGCTGTTTTTCTTTACTCTTTCTTTAACATCTTTCCTATACATCCACACAGAGACTCATTCCTTCCTTTGTGGTTAGCATACGAAAGGGACAGACCATGTTACTGAAGTCTGCCTATGTCACATCTATTTCCAGCTTCTGCAAACATTTATTGCTCGTCTACTGGCAAAAGATAGAAAGTTGAACAAGAATTTTCTTCATAAGCTTGTTGTTTCCTTAGGGAGGAATCTGAGCCGCACCCCTTGTGTTATTTGGCTCTCAGCTAAGGTGGTTGTGGCATACGATTCTATTGTGTCTTTATATTTCCTGAGGATCATGCCACAGACAGTCTTTCACTTTATACTTTCTGGATGATAAAATGCAAATGTGCAGCTTACACTTTAAACATTTGGTATGTAGTGATTAAAAAAAAAAAAAACCCAAAATGTTACAAATTTTTATCTAGGTTGCTTACAATTCACATTGAAGGGTTAAATGTATAGCTTAGTATAGAGAGTTCACTCGGCCTTGTTTTTTTATCTCTGGTAACACAGATAATAATAACAACAACAATATTGATAAACAAATAAAAGTAAACTACATAGTGAGAAAAATAAACAAGATTTTTTTTTTCATTTACCAACTTATTGTGGCTTGATCATTGAATTATAAAAGTAACAAAGGGCTTGGTGTTAAGGCTGTGTAAATGGAAAATTCTTGAGGTGTTCTACCTTTGTCTGTCACTTGGAAAGTGTGCATCTCAGTTATAATGTATGCTCATCCCTGTAATTGTTTTCCCCCCAGACACAGGAAGGTAAACCTGGTTTAAGCTTGAATGTACTTTGTACTTTGACAGCATGGTTGCCTGGCTTATATTTGAACTGTAATTTCTTTCGTTGATCCATCTGTTCTGAGCATAAAGGATCCTGAGTTTCTCTAGAATAGGATCCTCTAACTGTTTGTCTCACACAATGATCATTATTGCTTGTGCAGTAAAGATACTTTCGTAGAACCAGAGAGCCACCAAAGATTCTAACATGCCTAACACAGACAGACATAATAGGGAATCTGTACTGGTTTCTTCAATATAAAAGGATGTGATGAATTCTTCCTGTTAGGTACCAATCCTTTAGACTGATACACTCGACCCTTAAGTTATCCATCAAGCCAAGAATGTAATAAGGGTGAGTACAAGTCACAAGTTGAGTTTCAGTTTTCCCAAACTGGCTGCTGAGACAACTTCTCTCAGTGCCCCATGAATGGCCACAGCCCACAGAATGTGTGTTTACCCAGATTTTGTCCGTGGCTTACTTCTGAAAATTGCTTCAGCCACATGGGAAGCTAGTTAGACTTGTGGAATTATAATCTTTGACTGGTACAAAACCATTTTGGTGCTTTCAAAATGAAAGAAGGTAAGTAAGAGTTTGCATCCAAACCTCTGAATTCTACCTTTTCAAACATGGATGCCTACCACTAAGTCATCTGGTTTTTCGAGATGTAACAGAAAGGAAAAAAAAGTGTTAGGGAGACATAGTGAAAAGTAATTTCCATTCTTCATGTAGCTTCCTTGCAAGGTAGACATTGAAACGTCCCCTGTGTAAGACCCCCTATTAAAGAAGACCTTCTTAGACATGTAGATATTTTTTACCATCCCGCTGATTTTATGGCATACTTCCGTGGCAAACTGAAGTGAGGGTTAATAAATAAATTCTATCTCTGGGAATCTGTTAGCTATTATATCTGCATTTCTAAATACAAGAATGGGATAATTGAGACCGAGGCTTTCTCTAAAAATGCATTGCTTTTCCCGTTAAAAATAGACCATAGTAACTAACAGGGAGAAAAGGCTTACCCACAGTAGCTTGAAAACCCGCTAAGCAATGCAGAACTTACCTTTTCTAGCACTAACACGCGGTAGCTGAAAGCAGATCATTGCCAGAAAGAAGTATTTACCAATATTAAAAGGTCTTGGCCCATCACAGCT
The DNA here is from genome assembly GCF_963924665.1 of Micromys minutus. NCBI lineage: Eukaryota > Metazoa > Chordata > Mammalia > Rodentia > Muridae > Micromys > Micromys minutus. The sequence continues at coordinate 32,628,750 of NC_137958.1, forward strand.
AGTGTGAGGTTTGGAATATAGCTTTTGTTGCCAAGGTGACAAACACTTATAAATATAACACATCTTCTAATGTGCTTTTAACTTGGTATTTTTATGGCTTTTAAATCAGATACCATTAGCAAATATATTAGGTAATTTAGCTGAAAGACCATTTTCCTCTAACACTTTTTTGTTACATTTCCCCAGGTATTTCAGTAAATGTCTGTTGTGACATCCGCTCCTGCCAGGCTTCCACCGTAACAAGGTACGTAACATACAGCTGGTAAAGATTAACATATATTACCTTGCCTTTTTTTTTTTTTTGTATCGATCCCTGAAAAAAAAAATGTACCGAATAGAGTTAAATTTGAAGTCTCCTCAAAGAGCAATCATTGTTCCTATTGTTATTTTGGGGTTTATACCTCCCCCTCCTCCCAAATAACAGTCTGGCATGAAAATTCAATACTCAAGAAAAAGGTTTTGGGGACAGCGTAATAAGTATATATTAACACCTTCCCAACCTCCACACCTAACTGCTTTCCTTCAAATATCAAAAAGAGAAAGCTAGGAAGAAAATAATTACAATAGACCATTAGAGCCCTGGTATTTCCACAAGTCTAAGTTTATTGTTCCAAACAATAAGCCCAACAACCCAGGCAGGGAACGAATTAGCTCTGAATGCATTCAGTGAATTTCCTTACAAGAAAGCCTGTGAGGTGGACATGTTTGTCACAGCAAAGGTAAAAACCAGATGAGACGCAGCTGAAGTCTAAATTCGCACTTTGTCCTTTATCATCAGTGCTTCTTTAAAGACCCCCTTCCTTTGAGTTTTATTCATTCGTTGCTTAATAAGGACCAACTGGCCTGGCAGATACAAAACTGAGCAAGCCCCAGGTCTCAAGAAGAATAGATCAGGAAAGATCCGGGACTATAAAAGCAATGAGGAAGTGCCAAGGCAAAGACTACACCCAAAGTTCAGGAAAGAGGCCCCGGAAGGAAGAGAATCTAGATAAGGATGGGGAAATGATACTTTTAAATAGCAGACTTCGCGCTTTATGTGGCGACTCTCGAACTGCTATTTCCTTACTGCATGGTTCTGCATGATTCTCTGTGCCTCACTCACAGTTAATTATCCTTGCTTCCTACGTAGCTCACGAAGGACTGATGATGGGGATGGCGGGATATGGGGAACTATAGATAATTGAATTCTTTGAGGAAGAAATATGCTATGAAAACATCCAGCATCCTTATTATTCCGAGTAGTAACATTTGGATAATTACCACATAATGCTGTACCTCTGTAAACAGGTGGCTTGCTTTTAATAGGCAGACAAGTGCTGGTATTGATTTTCTCTAATAACTTTGGAGGTAATTTTAATCCTACATTACAGAGCATAATAATCCTTAGAGCAAGCTAAATCCCCGTGCATTCGAGTAGATTGTGTTATTTACCAAGGTCTTAGGCAATTTCACCACAATTATGAAAAAGAGCGCCCAGCAAAGTCCCACGTTCCCACTGAGAATTTGGAACACGGTTTTGTAGAGAGGGCAATAAGTTCTGCAAAACAAACAGCATTTGGTGTGTGTGTGTGTGTGTGTGTGTGTGTGTGTGTGTGTGTGTGTGTGTGTGTGAGCCTGAGGCTTGCCAATGAGAACTGGGAGCGAGCTGAGACTGGCTAGCATACCTGAGGCAGCTGTTACACCGTGGCGCCTGAATTCTTCTCTCAGACTGCTGGCTGGCTCGCCTGCTCCTCCTCCTCCTTTTCATGGTCTCTCGAACTCTAGCCCTTACTGTCTTTCTTCCTCCTGCTGACGCCTTGATGGTTCCCATGGCCCGAGACTCTAGCCTCCTCCTGCTGCCAGACATTCCAAGGCTGTCTGACTGAGGAAAGGAGCCCACACTGGTCTGGTCAGGCCATGAAGTCAGAGAGAAAAATGACCCTCAGTTTTCTTATCTGTTTCATCTTTCCTTTCTCCTATTCATTTTTTCCCCTTCTTATTCTTGGTTTTCTTGCTGGAGATTAGCCATGCATTGTCATGGCAACCAGGGAAAGTGACAGTTTGAGGAAGACTGGCTCCTAGGTCCTGAAACTTGCCTCGGGGCTTTGTCAACAAGACATTGTCTATCAACTTGACCAGGGACTTACCAGAGTGCCAGGCATTCCCTAATAAAGTGCAGCCCCGTGAAGGAGCCTGTGGGAATCCCTCCTTTCCTCTCAGAGGGATGCCTTCTGGAGATGCTGAACACAGACAGGTTCCACCGAGTGTCAACTCTGGGACTGAAGACCATAAGGAAACTTCTTTTCTGTTGTTTTGTTTTCTCAGTTTAATCTGGCTCTCTACGGTTTCAGGTAATTTCCCCAACGGCTGTCACTGGGATTGGACACAATTAGTATAGTAAACCAGGACGAAAACAGGATGAAAGAAAACAGCCAATACCAAATAAGCATAGAGAAATCAAAGACCCCAGATCCCTGGAGACCCGGTACCCTGAAAACAATAGAAGCTATGCACCCTCAGTGAAGAGACTGGTGATATTTCTCCCGAGAGACTCTGGTAACATTCCCCCCACCCCTACCCTCCCCGGCCTGGGCTGACAGAAAAGAGCAATTACTTATGGTCATACTTTTCTTTAAATTTGACAAAGATCCCAATCATGGTGGATTAGGTACATTTAATATCTCAATTAATAAGCCTTCTACAATAGTAACATGTCAACTTTGGTTCACAAAATCCACCCCAGTTGATACTCATCCAGGAAATGTCTTTCATGCCTCCATATTAAATTTAATCTGCCCCCTGCTTTATGAGACTCTGTATTCCTGTGTCGGAGAAAAAATGCTTATTTTATTATTCCAACTTAACAGCTTGCTTAGCACAGTTGATAGGTAGGAGTTTAGGAGATATTCAGTGAATACCTACTTTGTATATTTACAAAAGAGGCAGCCGTAAAGGAGAGTTACCTGGTGGCAGAATTTTTTTTTTTTTTTTTTTTTTTTTTTTTTTTTTTTTGGTCCCACTGTTCTCCTGTTGGTTTTCCATTCATTCAGCAGATTTATCTGTCATGAAGAATTTAAGTTTCATATTTTCTTCTGTCAGTTGTGAAAAGGCCTGTCAGCTGGGGCTTACACTACTGTTTGCCAAAAGGCCTATAGCATACAATGACAATACAAGCTTATATTAGTCCTCCCTGTCTCCACATAATCCTCCACTTTCTTCCTGTGCAGCCGAGTTATGATCAGGCTTAAGTTGCATATTCTGCTTTTAGCCAGATTCCGCTGATAAATGCTATCAGCAGGACTGAAATGAGACGTAGCAGGCCTAGCTCTTATTACCAGTATAGAATCTGCCTTGACCATTTTGTGTGCGATACAGAGACGTTATTTGTATGAAACTTTACTTTGCAGGAACAAAACCAAAGGCCGGCTAATGGTATGGCTCTTGTCTGCATTTGTTCAGTAGCTCCAAGGTCCTTTTACCCATATATATGGAAAATCAGATCTCCTCTCATACACCTCATAGTAACAGCCCACGGAACTGTGCCTGAGAAACCAAACGAGATTATTTCTGGTGAGGACGTAGTTTTAAGGGGGAAAAGTACTCTTACCATATTACTTACCAATATCTTCACATATGAGACACTTTGTTCTTGACATTTACAAGCCATCAAACGTAATTTATATCTCCTCCCCCCACGTACCGTAGCTACCACATTTCCTTACATGGAAACTGTATAACTACTAGGAGGCTACAAACTCTCCCATAACTCACTGCAATTCACAGCAAACTTCGGAGGCTTGCTGTGTTAGCAAGATGCATCCTTGCCTTAGCCAAGGAGAGGAAGGGGTTATCTCGGCTCCTGGAACTCGGGAGTGGAACAAAAGCACTCGGGAGTGGGACTGGCAGCCTGACACCAAAATAACATCCCAGTGAAAAGCGAAATTGCTTCTAAGGCAAAATTGCCTCATTTGAAAATTGTAGTGATACTGAGAACAATTATGTCACTTAAACTTTCACAATTTTGTTTTTATCAATCAATTATAAGGCTATCGTGTGGTTTAAATGCAATTATTCAATAAGGGCATTTGTAACAGTCCAACATAATCAGTTACACTTTGGGCAAGCTCTTCTCTGAGGCTTTTTTTTTTTTTTTTTTTTTTGTTAGTGTCTAAGACTTTCTTATGGTAAAAATACTTGTTGAAATAGCCAAATAAAAGCATTGTTTTTCAGAAAGGTTCCCTTTGTACGCCATAGTAAATCATTTTCCCCAGCTACAAATTGAATTTCAGAATCTGCCCTCCAACCCCCCATTCCCTACACACCCCCACCACCCCTACACACCCCTACCTCTACACACCCCACTCACCCCTACACACCCCTACACACCCCCACCACTCCTACACAGCCCCACCCAACCCTACGCACCCCCACCACCCCTACACACACCCCCATCCCTACATACCCCCAATACCCCTACACACCTCCACCCCTACACAACCCCACTACCCCTGCATGCCCTCACCCACCCCTACATAACCTCACCCACCCCTATACAACCCCACCCTTAGAAAATGAACATACAACTAGAAACACATGAAGTGGGGGAAACACATTGCTAAATGGTTCTTAAGAAGTTGTGCTAATGTCTAGTGTGTTTTCAGCTAAGACAGCTATGAAGTCCAGGGAGGAGGGGTGGCATGGGTTGAGTTACCTGAAAGAACTACTAAGTGATAATAGGTTACAGATCATGACTTCGATTAAATAAAAGATTAAGGATGAAGGATTGCTTATGGGCCAAGTCTAGGGGTGTTTAAACCTCCTGAAGATCCCACAATTTTCACTTCTGGGTGACTGGCCTATGTTGTGGACTTCTTAGTCCATTTGGACAGCTTAAGAACTATATTTCCTCTGCAAGTTTCAACTGATGTTTCTACTAAATCCTTACTCTCATGTTGCCCTTGCCCATCTTGATTGATTCCTGCATCTACGGGGCACTGCTGGGATCCATCTTTGCCTTTTTTCCATCCCCTTTGTTTTCTGTGGACACACTTTCCCTTACCACCACCGTCTTCTCTGTTGGCCTTTTCTTTGAGAACTCTCAACACTCCGTGGATAGGCTCCACCTCTAGCTTCCTCTGCTGTGCTTCCTGCCATAAAAGCACAGGTTCTAACTCCTAAGCATTTCCTCTGGTCAGTCTTCTAGAAAAGGATGGAGTCCTGCCAGCAACTGCAAAGAATTTACCATTGGCCTGTGGGCTTAGCTAAACTGTTATAAAGTTCCAACAAAGACTACCACACAGGATCCAGTGAAGTTGTGGTTTAGAAACTCAAATATGGTGTTAGTCATTCTTATTAAGATAATATCAATATTTTTTCCTTGCTTTAAACTAATTGGAGGCATACCCTACTTTAGAGTAGAAGCCAATGTCTTCTGTGATTTCAACAAACTATTTCTTGGTTTCTCTCATAAATTCTGTACCTAAACGTGTCCCACACACAGAGGCCTTCTCTCTTCATTTCTGACTTTCTCTTCTGTCCCATACCTGTACATCTAACATTCTTTCTGCTTCGGGCATTTTCTTACCCTTAGCCCAGCTCAAATTCCAAATTCCTTACCAGGATAATCGACTCATTCCTCTTTCTTCTTTCAGACAAACCAGTAGGAAAAAAAAAAAAGATCACTGATGGCCTAAGCCGAGGGGATTCTTACATAAGTCTTTTCTTCAGTGAATTTACTATGATGTCTATTCAATACCATTTATGTCCATGTGTGTTGTTATTTGATTTCTATACTATTCTAATGGCTCCTCCTAGAGAACAGAAATTTTGTTTTAGGGTGAATAAAGGAACTCTTTGAATCCATAGGAATTTCTTTTAAATCTTTGAGAAATATCCATGCACGCTCATGGAGAAAAATTGCAGTAGCAAATTAAAAACAGACTATCAACAACAGAACAGATAAATAACTCATGTCCCATTCATAAAACATAATGTGCATTGCAGTTAAAATTAATGAATTAGTACCACATGTGACCATGTGGCTATATTTTCGAAGCACATACATGAAGAAAGTGTTCATAATAAAGAAGTATATGTTGTTCTGTTTTGCCTCACATCAATGGAAGAAGTTCCAAACAAGAAGAATTGGCAACACAAACAAATACAATTAAGGATAAAAGTTAGGGAGCGTGGGGTCTTTATTGTAGTTTATAATCGTTCTTCCCCTTAGTCCTATGTCATTCTCCAGACAGGTTCAGGAGGAACCCCCACCCCCACTACAACTCTCCATCTCTATTTCCTTTCTGAGAATGGCCTTAAGTGCCTTTGTGAGAAATTGTATAGATCAAGGATAAAGTTGAGAGAAACATAAGTAGAAAACATAAGAGGCTCTAGAGAGTTACAGAAGAAGAAAATCACTGCTCTACAAAAATACTGAACTAAGTTTGTCTATTGAAATATTCTATGTATGCAATTGCATTTTAGCTGGTGAAATAAAACAACAAATCTAACAAGATCTGGAAGATCTCGGGGCCCCAGAAGAAAACTAAAACCAAAATAACATTAATAATGACGATGATAGGAATCTTTCTTGGTCAACATTCAAATCTAGACAACAAACCACTGGAGCTTGAAATATCTAATGCGTCATAGTTTTGTTCATAATGTGAGCTGATTCTGTGTTTGGGGACATTGCAGTCTTCCCCTAGATACTTTTCTTACTTTGCTACAATGCTAATACTCACTTTAGGTCAATGCATTGAAACACTCCTAAAACTGCAGGCTTAGAATGGTAGAGCGGCTTTGTTATTGTAGGTTAGATGAGGGAGCTAATGCTTGAGAAGTCAAGGTCAGTTTCTAGGACCATCCAGCCACTGGACAGCCTGGCATACCCTGTTACTCTTTTGAGCATGTCATGTTGCAGTGCTGTGCCTGGAGGCCAGACAATCTGTGTCCGTTCATCGTGCACACTTTTGTTTCTTTGTCTATATGTTTAGCTAGGCGGTAACTCAACTGGTACAAGGGGACAAAGACAAAGGAAATTAGATGGAAGTGGCCCACATACACAGGGCAATATCATCCAGCCTTTAGAAGGAAGGACATTCTGACATAGGTCATACCATGAGTGGACCTTGATGACATCATGCCAAGCCGTATAGGACAGCCTTGTATGTTTACCGTTATATGATATTTAGAATAAGAAAATCCATAAAGGTGGGAAGCAGAAAGGCAGCTGACAGAAGCTGGAGGGAAGGACACAAGGTTAGAGTCTATAGCATATTTGGAGATGACAAAATTCTGGGGATGGAAGGCAGTGATGGTTGCACTACAGTGTGAATGTATTTAATACCACGATACACCCATGTCTAATAGTAATAGGAAAATCACATGAATGGTCACAAATGGTGGGTTCCAGGGTGAGAAAGTTTGAGTGGCTGAAAGATACCATGAAAACACTTGAGGAGTGCAGGTGTCAAGGAAGACCTCACTAGATGGTAACATTTGAGGTCCTTCTCAGAGGGAGAAGAATACAATAGTAGTTTGAGGTACAGATGTTTTGATATCATCAATGAATAGCAAGACATTTGCCTCACAGCCTGGAGCTGCTGCTGGGAGTTAGAGAAAGGGGCTGAGGAAGGCTGACCAAATTGACTAGGGTTTGACATAGATAAACTGCAAATGGAATTGGGGCAGCCAGTGCATGTAGGAGGTGCGATTGTAGGTGTGCAGGGACTGAACTGGGGCACCCAGAAACAGTTGGTGAAACCCATTAGAGAGCTCTAGCAATTGCTCAAGTTAGAGGCCATAAGATCCTATGGCGGTCTAACTGACTATGCAGGAGAGAGGGGAAAGAGGTGTCACTAGGGGGTTGTATAGGGCTCAATGTCACTTCTAATTCATGAGAGAATAAAATGAAGCAAAGAAGCAAGACATTTTCTCTCTGTCGTTGGACCTCCTCTGCTGATGATGGCACAATCTAGAAAAGGTAATGCCAGTGAAGAAAGAAGCCTGTTGTTCAGCACTCAACCTCGAGAGTATGAAAGAGGCCAGGAACAAATGAGTTTGATTTGGAGGATGCCAAATTCGAAATCTGTCCAGGTAAGAGTGCCTAGAGGAAAGATGGATGGCGCAGGAGAGAGATAATAGCTGGAATGGATGACACAGTGGGCCAAGTCAGAAAGAATATGACACGCAGCGCTGAAGAGTTAGATCATCCCTCTGTAGGCACACCGAGCTGTCCCGCCCTCGGGCTGGTCATGCATTGGCAGGAGAATCTGAACACCTCTAATCCAGCAGCAATAAATCGGACCGAACAATGGAAGCATGCCCCGGGGCTTGGCATGCAGTCTTAGTGAAAATGCTACCTTCGGAGGGAAACAAACACTCCTTCAGTGTGTTCACCAGCAAAGCCTCAGTCTCCACTTACTGGGTGTAAACTTGGGAAGGGCTCCAAACCTCTCTGACCCCGAGTTTCCCCCACTGGAGATGGAATAAAATCAAGCCTTTGGGTCTGTGAAAGGCCAGAGTATAATAACATAGGTAAGTATTTAGCATGTATTAAGGACTTAGAAACAATTAGTCCTTTCTTCCGTCTAAGCTCTTAACCTTGCTATAAGGACCAGACTTGCCAAAGGTCATTTAAGTAACTCGTTTTTTTCTGAAATATGAAAATGCTCTTACCCACACGAGTTCCTTGAAAGCAGAATCCGTTTCTTATGCATTCATCAGCCAGCGGGGCCCTGGGTGCTCATTCTTTTCCCATGGTAGAGTTTACAAGTAACACGTGGCTCAACGATCGTTCACTGGTGTTTTTTTAAATTACTTTAGTAGACGTTCTCTGTATTTACATTTAAATGTCATCCCCTTCCCTCATCCCCCTCCACTTGCTTCCATGAAGGTGCTCCCTCTCCCAACCACCCCTTCCATCTCAGTGCCTTGGCGTTCCCCTACCCTGGGAAAACACACCTTCACTGGACCAACGAAGACAATTGATGCCACACAATGCTATTCTCTGCTGCTGGAGCCATGGGTCTCTCCATGTGTGCTCAATGTTGTTTTAGTCCCTGGGAACTCTAGTGGGTTTGTTGGTTGATAACGTTGTTCTTCTCATGGGGTTGAAAACCCTTTCAGCTCCTTCAGCCCTTTCTCTATCTCCTTCATTGATATCTCTGTGTTCAGTCCTATGATCGGCTGCAAGCATCCTCAACTGTATCTGTATGACTCTGGCAGAGCCTCTGAGGAGGCATCCATATCTGGCTCCTGTCAGTAAGCACTACTTGGCATCAGCAATAGTGCTTGGGTTTGGTGGTTACATATGGAGTGGATCCCAGGTGAGGCAGTCTCTGGATGATCTTTTCTCTAATCCCTGCTCCTCTATTTGTCCCCGTATTTCCTCCCGCTAGTGTTTTGTTCTACCTTCTAAGAAGGGCTGAGACATCTACATTCTGGCCTTCCTTCTTTTTGAGTTTCATAAGGTCTATGAATTGTTTCTTGGGTATTCAGAGCTTTCTGGTGCTAGTATCCTCTTATCAGTAAGTACATACCATGTGTGTTCTTTTGCTACTGGATTACCTCACTTAGAATGATAATTTCTAGTTCCATCCATTTGACTAGGAATTTCATAAAGTCATTGTTTCTAATAGCTGAGTAATACTTTATTGTGTAAATGTATCACAATTTTTGTATCCATTCCTCTGTTGAAGGACATCTGGGTTCTTTCCAGCTTCTGGCTATTATAAATAAGGCTGTTATAAACATGGTGGAGCATATATATCCTTGTTATATGTTGGAGTGACTTTTGGGTATATGCCCAGGAGTGGAATAGCTGGGTCTTCAGGTAGTGCTATGTTTAAATTTCTGAGGACCTGTCAGACTGATTTCCAGAGTGGTTGTACCAGCTTGCAATCCCACCAACAATGGAGGAGAATTTCTCTTTCATCCTCACCAGCATCTGCTGTCACCTGAGTTTTTGATCTTAGCCATTCTGACTGGTGTGATATGGAATCTCAGCATAATTTTGATTTGCCTTTCCCTAATGACTAGGGATTTTGAGCATTTCCTCAGGTGCTGCTCAGCCATTCAATATTCCTCAGTTGAAAATTCTTTGTTTAGCTCTGTACCCCATTTTTAAATAAGATTATTTGATTCTCTGGAATCTAACTTCATATATATGTATATATACACATACATATATGGTATTAGCTCTCTATCAGATGTAGGATTGGTAAAGATCTTTTCACAATCTGTTGGTTGCTTTTTTGTCTTGACAGTGTCCTTAGCCTTATAGAAACTTCACAATTTCATGAGGTCTCATTTATTCTTGATCTTAGAGCTTAAGCCATTGGTGTTCTGTTCAGGAAAATTTCCCTTATACCTATGTGTTCTAAGCTCTTTCCCACTTTCTCTTCTAAACATGAATTTTCAAATAAACACATGACATTTGTATTGAAGTGTATTGGAGCACAACCAATCAATACAGGCACAACAGTTTATGTTGATATGCAATCATTTGGTAACAGCCTTGTAAAGACTATTAATATCCATAGGCATATTATTTTATAAACAAAGGGAAAGAGAGGTTAAGTTAGCTCTTCAAGTTCACAGAAAAACAAGTACTTCAGTGCTAGGAATAGACAGCAGTTAATCGAAGTCAGTGAATACAGGGAACGTCCCCAGTGGCATTTCAGTTACTTGCCCTCTGAAGCGTGAACACAGCATCCCTTAGGATTTCTAATGTAAAAGGACAAACATAAAAATAGAAGAGTGTCTTTCACATCCAAGAATGCCTGTTCAGATTCTAAGTAGTAGCCAGAGTGGAGGGTTTCTCTGGTCAGCAGGGAAATGTGTTTTGCTTGGTGGAAACCTGGGCTCAAGGGAACAGACCACACAAATCATGGAAGGGAGCCACCTTCTACAAATGCACAGCGAGGTAAGTTGAACCTAGTTACTCAGTAGGAGTAAGGATCTGATTTATTTTTTAATCTTTGGTGATTTTTTTTCTCTTAAATTGGTTGTGAAAAATGTAGGTCAAGTCAGAGTCTAAGGAGTGCTAAAACATTCTACATTGGGATTTAGTACACTATCCCATAAAGTATAAAAGTAAAGCTAGTTTGTTGGTGAAAAAGAAAGGGTATCAAAATCCCTAGTTGTGATGGAGGAGGGGTAAGAAGATGAGCAGGCAATGTAATGGGGTGAAATCCAAGGGCAAAATGAACAGCTTTGCAGTGCTACCGGCAAAGTTGAAGCAAGAGTAAAGTTAGATTCCTACTCATGGGGTTCTACCCCCAGTTAGAGAATGAAAGGCAACCAAGGGGTGCTGACAGCAGAAGGAATAGTATCTAGGGAGGAACCTCCAATTGGTTATCAAAAACCAAGTGATCGGTCCTGAAATCATATGCATACAAAAGTATTTTGGGTTGAGCAAGTTATATTCAAGAAATAGAGGGAGTAAGATATATAGGAGAGGGAAGGGTTTGAGGAAGGAAAAGGGAGGAGAAACAATAATTACATGTTAATTTCACAAAATCAAAAAACTATTTGAAAAAGAATATTTTTTAGGTTGGAAATTTCTTGTTTGAGATGGCTCAGGACTAACTACTCAAACTATGACCTACATTCAAGTCCTCAGCAGTCATGTAAAAAGCTGGGCATGGCTTCATGCCTTTAACTTCAGTGCAATGGAGGGATTTGATGACCAGAAGGTTCAGTAAGAGACCCTGTCAGGAAGGCAGAGCATGACAGAGCAACCAACCTGGAATTCTTTGGTGCATATTTATATTCACATATGTCACATATAAACTTGGGGATTTCATTTGGAGGATAGACAAACAAAGAAGTGAAGAGCCATGAGCTGCTCTTCATTTAAATGTATATGAGTACACAGAAGGCATTCTATTTCTAAAGTTCAGAGGCTCTGTTAATCTGAGATGTGATGATGTCAAGGATGGAGGATGGTAAGAAGAGGTCAAAAGTCATTCTAGGGATTGAGGTAGGTTCAATATCCAGTACCTTAACCAAATAAAATATGTCAGCATGGGTTTGGTTAGAGGCAAGGTGAATGTATTTTTACACCAGGTAAAACTGTTAGTCCTTGTGTTGTTGAGTTGAATCATGTCCCCCAGAATGATATGCTAAAGTTCTATCTCCAAATAGCTGTGAATGTGGCCCTTCTGGTCTCCATCTGCCTACAGCACTAGGGCTGTACCACTGCAATCAGGACAAAAAACCTGCCCACAGAGAACTGATCACCTGGGAGCACATTCACCCTTAAGCCCACAGGTTCATAAACCCACAGGAGGGACAAGCTTCAGTCAGAGACAGCAGGACAGCAAGTTCACATCACAGAGAACAAGATGGCATGAGGCAAGACAAGAAGCAAAGCAACAGAAACCAAGAAAACATGGCAACATCAGAACCCAGTTCTCCCACCACAGCAAGCAGTGAATATCCCACCACACCAGGAAAATAAGATTTAAATTTAAAATCATACCTCATGATGATAATACAGGGCTTAAAAAGAACATGAATAATTCCTGTAAAGAAATACAAGAGGACACTGGTAAACAAGTTGAAGCCCTTAAATAGAAAACACAAAAATCCTGTAAAAAACTGCAGGAAAACACAACCAAACAAGTGAAAGAATTGAACAAAATCATCCAGATTCTAAAAATGGAAATAGAAACAATAAAATAAAAATAAAAAAGACACAGTCCTGGAGATAGAAAACCAAGGAAAGAAAGTGATCAGGAGTTGTAGGTTCAAGCATCACCAACAGAATACAAGAGATAGAAGAGAGAATCTCAGGTGCAGAAGATACCATAAAAAACACATCAGTTAGAAAAAATGCAAAAACCAAAAAGTTTCTAACTCAAAACATGAAAGAAATCCAAGACACAATGAGACCAAACCTAAGGATAATAGGTGTAGAAGAGAGCAAAGATTCCCAACTAAAGGCCCAGTAAATATCGTCAGCAAAATTATAGAAGAAAACTTCCCTAACCTAAAGAAAGAGATGTCCATGAACATACAAGAAGCCTATAAACTCCAAATATATTGGACCAGAAAAAAATTCCTCCTGTCAGATAACAGTCAAAACACCAAATGCACAAAACAAAGAAAGAATCTTAAAAGCAATAAGGGAAAAGGTCAAGTAAGACCAAGTAGAAACAAAAAAGAACTATATAAAGAATCATCAAAATCAGGAGGAAGTTCTTTGAGAAAATCGACAAGATAGATAAACCCTTAGGCAGACTAACTAGAGGGCACAGAAAGAGTATCCAAATTAACAAAATCAGGAATGAAAAGGGAAACTTAACAACAAAAACTAAGAAAATCCAAAAGAGTATCAGATCCTACTACAAAAGCCTATACCCAACAGAACTGGAAAATCTGGAGGAAATGGACCATTTTCTAGATGGATACCAGGTAACAAAGTTAAATCAGGATCAGATAAACTATCTAAACAGTCCCATAACCTCTAAAGAAATAGAAGCAGTCATCAAAAGCCTCCCAAACCCCGCCACCAAAAAAGCCCAGGATCGGATGAGTTTAGTGCAGAATTCTAAAAGACCTTCATAGAAGACCTTCTATGCCACAAAATAGAAACAGAAGAAACACTACACAACTCATTCTTTGAGCCAGAATTATGCTTATACCTAAACCACAAAAAAATCCTACAAATAAAGAGAACTTCAGACCAATTTCCCACATGAACATTGATGCAAAAATACTCAATAAAATTTTTGCAAACCAAATCTAAAAACTCATCCAAAGGATCATTCATCATGATCAAGTAGGCCTCAGTTCGGGGATGCAGGGATGGTTCAATACATGGATATCTATCAACTTAATTCACTGTATAAACAAAGTCAAGGGGGGGAACCACAGGATCATCTCATTAGATGTTGAGATAGCATTTGACTAAATTCAACTGCCCTTCATGATAAAAAATTTGAAAAGATCAGGAATTCAAGGCCCATACCTAAACATGGTAAAAGCAATTTACAGTAATCCCGTAACCAACATCAAACTAAATGTTGAGAAACTTGAAGCAATCCCACTAAAATCAGGGCCTAGACAAGACTGCCTATTCTGCCCCTACCTATTCAATATAGTACTGGAAGTCTTATCCTGAGCAATTAGACAACAAAAGAATGTTAAAGGGGTACAAATTGGAAAGGGAGAAGTAAAAATATCACTATTTGCAGATGATATGATTGTATACTTAAGTGACCCTAAAAATTCCACTTGAGAATTCCTAACACAGATAAACAATGTCAACAAAGTGGCTGGATATGAAATTAACTCAAACAAATATGTTTCCTCTCCTCAAAGGATACACAGGCTGAGAAAGAAACTGAAGAAATGTCACACTTCACAATATTCACAAATAATATAAAATATCCTGTTGTGACCCTATCCAAGCACGTAAAAAATCTATATGCAAGAACTTCAAGTCTCTGAAGAAAGAAATCAAGGAATATCTCAGAAGACAAAAAGACCTTCCATGCTCATGGATTGAGAGGATTATTGTACTAAAAATGGCTATTTTGCTAAAAGCAAGCTACAGATTCAATGCAATCCCCATCAAAATTCCAACTCAATTCTTCATAGAGTTAGAAAGAGCAGTTTGCAAATTTATTTGGAATAACAAAAAACCCAGAATAGCAAAAACTATCCTCAGCAATAAGAGAACTCCTGAGGGAATCACCATCCCTGACCTCAAGCTGTATTACAGATCAATTGTGATAAAAGCTACACGGTATTAGTACAGAGACAGGCAAGTAAATGGAATAGACTTGAAGACCCAGAAATGAATCCACATACCTATGGTCACTTGATCTTTGACAAAGGAACCCAAAACTTTCAATGGAAAAAAAGACAGCATCTTCAACAAAGGGTGCTGGTTCGACTGGCAGTCAGCATGCAGAAGAATGCAAATCAATCCATTCTTATCTCCCTGTACAAAGCCAAAGCCCAAGTGGATCAAAGGCCACATAAAACCAGGTACACTGAAACAATTAGAAGAGAAAGTGGGGAAGAACTTAGAACAAATAGGTATAGGGGAAATTTTCCTTAATAGAACACCAATGGCTTATGCTCTAAGATCAAGAATAAATGAGACCTCATGAAATTGCAAAGCTTCTGTAAGGTCAAGGACACTGTCAAAAAGACAAAATGGTAAGCAGCAGTTTGGTAAAAGATCTTTACCAATGCTAGATCTGATAGATGGTTAATCTCCAATAAATACAGAGAACCCAAGAAGTTAGACTCCAGAAAATCAAATAATTCTATTTTAAAATAAGGGACAGACCTAAACAGTGAATTCTCAACTGAGGAATACAGAATGGATGAGAATCACTTCAAGAAATGTTGAACATCCTTAGTCATCAGGGAAATGCAAATCAAAACAGCCCTGAGATTCCACTCCCCACCAGTCAGAATGGCTAAGATCAAAAACTCAGTTGACAGCAGATGCTTGTGAACACGTGGAGAAAAAGGAACACTCCTTCAGTATTGGTTGCATTGCAAGCTGGTGCAGCCACTCTGGAAATCAGTCTTGTGGGTCCTCAGAAAATTGGACATAGAACTAATTGAGGATCCACCTATTCTATTCCTGAGCATATATCCAAAAGTCACTCCAACATATAACAAGGGCATATGTCCCACCATGTTCATATCAGCCTTGTTTGTAATAGCCAGAAGCTGGAAAGAACCTAGATGGCATTCATTGAAGGAATAGATGCAGAAAATGTGGTACATTTACACAATAGTGTACTATTCAGACATTAAATAAGATTTTATTAAATTCTTAGGCAAATGGGTGGAGGTAGAAAATATCATCCCAAGTGAGGTAACTCAGTAAGAAAATAACATATATGGTATGCACTAACTGATAAGTAAACATTAGCTCAAAAACTAGGTATATCCAACATATAGTTCACATGAAACTCAAGAAGAAGGAAGGCCAAAATGTGGATGTTTCAGTCCTTCTTAGAAGGAAGAACAAAATACTCAATGGTGCAAACAAGGAGGCAAAGTCTTGAGCTGAGGCTGAAAGAAAGTCATCCAGAGACTGTCATACCTGTTAATCCACCAGATACAGATACCAAACCCAGACACTGTGGGGGACGCCAAGATGTGCTTGCTGACAGAAGTCTGATACAGCTGTCTGCCGAGAGGCTCTGCCAGAGTCTGACAAATACAGAGGCGGATACTTGTCGCTAACCACTGGACTGAGCACAGTGTCCCCAGTGGAGCAGTTAGAGAACTGGAGCTTAAAGGGCTTTCAACCCCAGAAGAACAACAATATCAACCAACCAGAGATCCCAGAGACTAAACTACCAACCAAACAGTACACATGGAGGGACCCATGGCTCCAGCCTAATATATTGCAGTGGATGGCATTGTCAGAAGTCCATGGGAGGACAGGTCCTTGTTCCTGGGAAGGTTGGATGCCCCAGTGTAGGGAAATGCTAGGGCAGCTAGGTGGGAGTGGGTGGGTAGAGCAGCACCCTTCTAGAAGGAGGAGAAGGGAAGATGACATGGGGGGCTTCCAGAGGGGAAACTATGATAGGGGATAACATTTCAAATGTAAATAAATAAAAGATCCAGTAAAAAGAAAAACAATAACCGTAAGGATTTTTAAGGCTCCAGTGAAATTCTAGGAGACCCTTGAAAGCCTGTCTCCATTTTCTGCCTACGTTTCCCTACCTCCACTAGACCAGGCACAGAGTTTAAGGACTTGAAATTCTCAGTTCTGCAAGTCTGAGCTTCAAGGAATCTTAAAGTGAAATCAGGAGAAGGTGAAACAGCAGCACATTCAACATGCAGTAGATGAAATATCCAGCTGTTTGGTGATTGTCCAGCTGTTCAATGGGCTGGACCATGACATGCTTCCCGTATGATCTCAGTTGCCAAGAACATCTTCTTCTACTGTATTTTTCTGTTCCTCAAAAGCGTATGTTGGGGAAAAATTCTAAGATAGTTGAAACTTAGTTAATTAGAGTATTTTTTGTTTGTTTGTTTAACACTGCATCAAAATCCTCAGTTTTACTGGAAATAAGACTTTTATACCCTGGTGAAGAAATTTGGCAGAGGCAAAGTTCTTTCCAAGTGCTAGGGCTTCGGGGACAAAAAAAAAAAAAAAAAAAAAAAAAAAAAGGCAGGTTGTTCCTTATGCTGGGACATGCTGGGTATGTCTTATCTCTCAACATGTGGGAGTAAAAGAAACATGTGAGGTATATTTATCCATCCAGCAGACTAAGGCTGGGTCCTGGAAAGTGAACTTGTGTCTGGCCGAGTCAGCACTCTCCCGTCTATGTTGTGTTGTTATAACGATGGAACTGGTCATACCCTGGAGATGTGCTCAGTCCATTGCTCCAGGTACTGTAACTGAACATGGTGTTGAAGTCCTGGAGCAAGTTCTGCTGTACACCATCCCTAGACATTGTCCCCTCACAGTAACTGCGTGATCTGAGGCACCTTTGCTTTCCTGCTCACACTGGATGCAAAGTAGCTACTCTACCCCTTCAGAGTTCACTTGGTGCAGACAATTAATGTACTGTACTGGTTTTAGAAGCTGTACCATTAGACAGTGCTATGCTCTTGAGAACTGTTAGTCTCTATGTACCTTCAGTAGCCCACCTTCATATGACTTCAAACCAAACTAAACCCAGAAGCAAACAGAAAAAGACAAGGGACACTTCACTGAAGATTCTCAATGAACGTCAGTAGTTCTGTTGTGTCTGTTTTTATTTCTCTCCTAAACAGCGTCTCTTGAACTTTTACTCTGGCTTAAAGGTCTTTGATCAGCATTCTGTGAATATTAACTCATTTAACCCCCACATTACATATTATGAATAGGTCCCCAGTCCTCTGGAGAAACATAAGCAGATCTCTGAGACCACCCTGGTCTACAGAATGAGTTCCAGGAAAGTGAAGGCTACACAGAGAAACTTTGTCTCAAAAAACAAGCAAGCAAACAAACAACAAAGCCTCTCTCATTAGTGTCCCACCATGAACAGGACAAAGCTTTAGAATTTATTAGTCAGCTGTTGAGTCCTTTCTGCAGGGGAGATAAGGATTCACCTGATTCTCGATGTCATGCATGGCTGTGGTGGAAAAGGTGACCTACAATGTATAATGCATCCAGAATAATGTCACTACATGAAAACCATAGAGATGGATATTGCCCAGGATCATGCACAATATTAAGCAGCAATGCAGGTGCAAAGCCATTGTTCAAGGTCACCAACATTATGTCATCAGGTTTAAAGTTGGGAGTTATATTCAAGAAAAATCTGTGAAGGAAAGGAATTATGGCATTAATTTACTCATGTCAGTTTCCAGTAACCAACACTTGATTCTGTTTCCTCTCTCGTCAAAAAAAAAAAAAAAAAAAAAAAGTCTATTATGGGCAAACAAAGCACCTACTTTGAAAATACAATATATATCTAAGAGTGAATGGCACCAAAAGAATTACCCTTCAGATTCAGGTATCTCAGGCCAAAACCTCTGAGATCATCTTCTGGAAGTATGATTGGATAAAAGATGGAAGGTATGAAAAATAAAAATTCTTCAACACACCCAATCAACTGAATATCTAATTTGAAAGCAAAATGACCACAGTCATATTTTTAAAGACATTCTGTGGTTGTGTGTATTTTAACATATCTGCTTATGAAGTATTCTCTGTTGTTATCTTTTTAATGGTTATCATTTTGAACTGACTGTTGTTGCATTTTTTCTTTCTTTGCTCAGTTTGAGTTAAATAGTCAGTTATCCTACCCGATCAAGCTGAAGGTTTTAAGAAGAGCAGTTGTCTGACGCCTTAACTCAAAGATTTGTGTAGAACACAATGCAATTTAAATCTCTTTCAGAGGCATCGAATTCAGAGAAGGGAAAAAGACATTATGTTTACCTTAAGTGGGAAGTTCTGGCTCCTTTATGCTCACATTGCCCTTGATGACAATTGCAGGATTTTAAATCCTTTTACGTATGGCTTTAGGATTTTTGACTTCACTCAATACTTCTTCCAAGTTGCTTGGATTCTGGGTTTGAAGGAGTCGTTCTGCTTCTCAGACACGATCAAAAAAGTCAGAAATATCAGATGAAGCTGACATTTTCTAAGCATAAACAAAGCCTGCTTGTATGTATTGAAAGGAACTGATTTGGAAGTACCGAGTAAATGCAGAACTAAGTAAGTAATTAAGACAAGAATCAAATACTATCAGCCAGGAATACACCAAAAGTTGTTAGAAAGTAATTTTTGGCAACACATCTTTTCAAAGATATACTGGCTAGATTTTAGTCTTAGGTTTGCAGGTGTAGTTTATATAAAACAATGGCTTTCTTAATTTTGTCAATAACTTAATATAGAACATTGATTATTCAGCTATTTTCCCTCAGAAAAACATAATCTTAGCTATCTTTATGCTTTGAGTTAAAAACAACTTAATGGTTTTCTTAATTTATCTATTTGTGAATGTTAATCATAAAAAAGAACAAACCACAAGATACCAGAAAAAATACACTTTAGAAACAGTCCATTTTAGGTATCTACTTGGTTTCTTCAAGATATGAGGTTATGGTGTGCTGTTGATGCTTGTGTATAATGCTAGATTGGAAGATAAATATCTCTGTACCAGTAGCATCGTTAGCCACCAAGCAGTCCCTACAGGAACAACATTAATTCTAAAAGCTAAGGAATTACTAACTTTAAAAGTTTATTTTCCTTAAGTACAAAGTCCCTCTTTGTGTGTGGCTTTTTGTTATATACAAACTTTCTATCTCATTTTCCTATCTATCATTTACCTGCTTATCTATTGATCTGTCTATCTATCTATCTATCTATCTATCTATCTATCTATCTATCTATCTATCCATCCATCCATCCATCCATCCATCCATCCATCCATCCATCCATCCATCCATCTATCTATCTATCTATCTATCTATCTATCTATCTATCTATCTGTCTGTCTGTCTGTCTGTCTCTCTATATAAAGACATAGTATCAGTTATTATATTTCAGAGCTATTAACACTAAAGCACAGGAGGAGGATTTTGGGTACTGGTAATGTCTCATGCTTAATTCTGGCCTCTTGGGCATCTAAAATTGAAATGAATGTTTCTGCAGAAAAAACAGAAGCAACCTTTATGATGAGCAGGTTTGCTCCCACCTCAGACTGTGTATCACGTTTCTAGAGCCTGCCTGGTACTGGTTCTGGTAAATTTTAGAAGATTTCCTCACTATTCTTTAGAAGAGAGAATGACTTACATTGGCACGGGTGATCTGGAAGACATAACTGAAGTCAAGGAAGGCAAAAAATTAATCCAGATAATCTGTATATATGACAGACCTTGGGCCGGAAAGGGAGCTTAGAAAAAAGTCAAGGGTTGACTACAGGTAGGAAAATAGCTTGAAAGTATGGAGGGGAATTTAAATTACTATATTATGTCTCTGTGTTGTTAAAATGGGCTTGTGAAGCAGTTGTATTTCTGAAATATAATTTCTAAGACCTAAGTCATATGCAAAAAAAACCATAAAAATATTTGTTTTTTTTGTTTGTTTGTTGTTGTTGTTGTTGTTGTTGTTACAGTTTGATGCTAGGGGAAAATAGTGCTTTCACTGACTTTCAGTGTCTAACATATCAACACTCAAGAGGAAAAGGCAAGGGTATCAGGAGTTCAAGACCTCCTTTTGCTACATACTGAGTTCAAGGCTTACCTGAGCTACACAAGACTGTGTTAAAAACAGAAAACCAAAAAGACATCAAATGTTCTCAAAGAAGAGCTTGTCTATATATTTCTTTACTTTTAACAAGAATAATTCAAGATGATTCATGTCTAATTCTGGCCATTCAGGCAACTAAGGTTGGAAATGAGTACTTATCTGGAAGAAAAACAGAAGCAGCCTTTGAGATTAGCCAGTTTGTTCCCACCTCATACATGTATAATGTTTCCAGTGCCTGAGTTTATATAATCAAACCTATTTTATATTCGATCTCGGCTAATAAGCCACTTCAGGTGTTTTAGGAAGGAAATGAGCAATACGTAAATGAGTGATCAAATTATTTTCATTGAATGTGAAAGTCACTTTTCAGAGTTTGTTAGTGATATTTGACTTGCTACCTAAATGTAACTTAATTCCAGCCATTCTTGTTCTACCATATGTAATTAATACCTTTAAAATAATCAGACGGCTCCAAAATTTGCACAAATACATGCTTGAGCACACACACTTACACACACACAGCATTTCCATTCCCCCCAGTACTGAGGTAGTTGTTTAGATGTAGTGAGCCATCGGGGTTAATTATACCCAAAGGATTTACATAGACCTCAGGGATTTGACAGCAATGCATCTGTTTATTGAAGTCCTCTGTGTACAGAATTAAATATGTCCTTAAAGAACATTAGATGGAAAAACCCCCATATAAATTTATACTGATACAGGAACCACAGTCTGCTTCAGTTTTGAAAGTATGCACACCGTAGACCAGCAGCAGGCAGACACATAAGCAAGTCTTCCATGCCATCTCCACAGTCACTCAATCAGTGCCCACAGAATATTTAGTTTACAGGTCTCCAACTTGACTCTTCATATATAGGCAATGTGGATCCTATATAACGTGTTTTTATTTGAATGGCTCTCAAAACACATCTTCCTTTGTTTAAGAAATTAGCCGTAGTTCTCTGTCTTGCCTTGATGGAACTGCCCACACTCTGTCAGTCCGCACACAAACAAAGCCACCGTAGTGAAGGCGTTTGAAGTGAGTCTTTTCTCCAACAGGAGCCTGAATTTGCTCTGGGAACACTACCATGATTTTTTAATTAACATTAATTCTGCTTCACTTCAACTATGAAAGAAATGGGGTTTCTTCAAACACCAATTAACAAAGCAAACCCCAATAAAGAGAAAACACTCTCTCTCCACCTCCAGCCCCCAACAGGAAATTCACCCCTGTTGAGTTTTCCCCAAGGTCTCTATAAAGTTTTTCTGATGAACTTGCTAGGGCTTTTAATGAATCAGTACAGATTTTCCATCATATAAACAGAAATGTTTAATTTTATCAAAGGGTATGTGTTTAATTCTGTCCTTCTACCACATAACATCTCCATGTTTTCCTTGTTTCTCCTAAGTCATTTCTCAGACTAATTTCTTTATAGCATCATTTCAAATTCTCCAATCGCAAGAACCACACCTGAACTTCACAACAGAATTTTTCAGACTTGAACTTTTGCTTCATTTCTGACACCATCTTCCTGCATGAAGCTCAGGAAAAGTGTTTACCATCTCTGTGTTTGTCAGGAGTAAATTTTCCGGCATGGGCCACTCCTGGGAACCACAGGGACAATCTCCCTTTCAGACATGCCCAGGGGACAAAGCAGCATGCCCAAATATCCCACTAGGACAACATCTCCCACTTCACTTTCAAAGAGAACATGAGCTATTGTTTGGAGTGCAACCCAAAGATAATTCGGTGGTCAAAGACATTCAGGAAACACTGAAAGAGCCTTTTCCTCGCAGAGTTTCAAAGCATCTTACCATAGTCAAAGTTCAAAGAGTCCTATAATCAAATATTTCAAATATAATCAAATCATTGTGCCTAGCTCCATTCATTTTTCCAATTAATTTGATTATCCTTTTCTTCATAGCACATATGACTGGGAGGAAGGTAGGAAAAGAATGAACACTAAGTACTAACTAGCTACAATAACAACCTTAAAAGATAGATGCTATTATTGTTGTTTTGCATGTTAAAATATTAAAATTTAAATCATATTATCAATCTATCTACTTATCATCTATCCATCCATCTTCTATGTATCACTTATCTATCATCTATCTATTGATCATCTATCATCTATGGATCAATTATCTGTCTATCAATCACTTTATCTACCTACCTATCTATCCATCTATCTATCTATCTACCTGTATCTCTATCTACCTACCTACCTACCTACCTACCTACCTATCTATCTATCTATCTATCTATCTATCTATCTATCTATCTATCTACCTGTCTATCTGTCTGTCTATCTATCTACCTGTCTGTCTGTCTATCTGTCTGTCTATCTATCTATCTATCTATCTATCTATCTATCTGTCTGTCTGTCTGTCTGTCTGTCTGTCTGTCTGTCTGTCTATCTATCTATCTATCTATCTATCTATCTATCTATCTATCTATCTACCATCCACTTATCTTTTATAAATAAGAACTTATGGAGTTAATATTTGAATCCAGGTCTGCCTGATTACAAGGCCTGCACCTTTTCCTGCTTCATACTTATAATATACAATCCACAACTACTTCAGAGTTGTGGCCAAATTTACATTTCTCTTGCTCTGTATTGGCAGACTCTTTGGCTCTGTTAGCATCACCTTGAAAGCAGACGTGTGTCTGGTGCTTGCCTGTGTGTCTGCTGTGCTCTGTGCCATACCTGGTGCAACTCAGGCTCTCCACATCTCCAGCCAGAATAAATGTGGTGTATAGAAGAACAGAGTACAGTAAAAATTATCTAACTTCTTCCCAGAGTTAATTTGAATCACAGGACATTTCAGGGCCAGGAATCCAGAGAAATTAGGTTTAGAAACTACCTTGTGGAGGTTGGAAAGATGGGCCATCTCTTAAGAGCTCATGTTGCTCTTAGAGAAAATGGGAATTTGATTCCCAGCTCCCACAACTGGTGGCTTTCAGCTTCCTTTAACTCTGGTTTCAGGGGATTGAACAGACTTTTCTGGCCTCCATGGTATTCTGAATTCACTTCTCTCTCTCTCTCTCTCTCTCTCTCACACACACACACACACACACACACACACACACACACACTCACACACACACACACACACACACACACACACCTGTACACACATATGCATATGCACATAATTTACCACAAAATGCCATTTAAAACAACTATATCACATGGGGGAAAACACTTCAACTTAATTTTAACTTAATTTGAGTTGAGGGATTTTTTTAAAGGAGCTAGTGGATGACAAAATATGTCTTTTAATATTTGATAGACGGAGCTATAATGTGGAAATTGGATTATTTAAATCTGAGTTAGAGGTGATTGTAACTTTCAGAGTTCCACTGAGACCTGAAATTCTATGAGGTTAGGCTGATCTTTACAAGAAGGGTTCATAGACACAAGTAGTTGATTCCTCTCCTTAAAGCTCCACTCTCCCTTCACACTGGGTGTTCTTACAGCTAACAAAGAATAGCCAGCTGACACAACAATTTCTCATCGTGGGGAAAGAATCCCGGTGGCTTTTTGACAGAAAAGTCAAAGCCAAGTATAATTTGTTACTGAATAAAGTATTGTATAAGGTGGTGACATCTATCTACATTGGGATCCACCCAGCAACCTATATTTGTATGAGAATCTAGAGAGAACTCTTTGTTAGAGTATGTGTTCTTCAAAACGCCGGTCTTAGAGAATGACACATTAAATGAGAACACTAGAGCACAAGAAAAGTCGGGTTTGAGACCATTTCCACCTGGGTAGATTTTGGCATCCTTGGTGAGATAGTCGTAATTCTGATAGGAACCTTGAGGACATATGGGAATGTGGGTAGATGGATGTGGAAAATGAAGGAGGATCATAAGGTTTAATGTGAAGGGAGACATAGGCCATTCTGACCAAACTGAGAATAAAAATACGACCCATACTATACTTTAGTACATATGTATATAATGCTAATTAGATCTTAGCATAGAATTCCAGGAGAGCACTACAAGTTCTGAGCAGCTCTTCCTTCAAACTTGGCTGTGATCCTTCCTGAAGACCAATCTGTATATGAGATAGCAAAAACCATCTCAGTGTGCTTAGCCCCCTGCAATCCTATGTGAACTCCACTATGTCAAAGCTTAGAGGGCCTAGTTATTCTGCATGCCTTAGTTCAGTTTATGAGGACGAATAACCCTGTTTTAATAGTTCTGTCAGATCGATCATTAGACATTATTTTGATATGTCTATAACAAGATAAAACCAATTTTATCTTGTTAACTTTATAAAAGAGCAAACTGAAATATCCTTGAGATGCTCTTTGAGGCCATTTATTTGGCTAAAAGTGTTTTTAAAAG
Organism: Micromys minutus; assembly: GCF_963924665.1. NCBI lineage: Eukaryota > Metazoa > Chordata > Mammalia > Rodentia > Muridae > Micromys > Micromys minutus. The sequence goes on from NC_137958.1 coordinate 32,653,826, forward strand.
AGGGGATGATATGCTCTGTTCCTGGAGATCCAGGAAAGTATGAAAGGGGATTTTTCTGAATGAGCCAATGTATCCAGAGAAAAGTAAAATACTCAGGAATTACAAAGATACGAAACAGAAAGCTGCAAGCCCCCAAAGAAAAGAAGATGAGAAGCACAGTGACCTTCAAAGATCAAGGTCCTTACTATCAACTGTATTTGCCAGTACCAGGCTCGACAGCCTAGTGTGGTTTCCCCTTCCACGTTTGGCTGAGTACAAAATCATTAATGAAATGTGTAGGATCATCAGGTCTAGAAATATTGATAACAGCTTATTTTTTCAGGTTAAAGAGATTGATGGTAACATAATGATGTGCTTAGGTTGTGGGGTATAGATACAAAAACCAAACCATTTTTCATGTAATCTACTTAAAACATTAAGGAACTCATGAATGTCATAGAGTTCTGGAGAATTCCTGTTGCTCAAAATATGAACATTCCCCTAATTAATTTGTTAATACAAATAGGAAAATGTTGTATAATTGATCATGAAAAATTTATTTTTTTAAGGTTTTAATAGTAGTTAACCTATAGAGGAGGCAGAATTTAGCAGTATTCTTTTATTCTTAGGCCTAAATTCTATATGGTTTGCTAAACAGGCTCATAGAACGAAGCTAGAGATAACTGACTTTTAAATGGATAGCATGTGTTCTGTTTAATTGCCAGGAAGTAATAAGCATTTTGAATTGAGGAAGACTGAAGGCTTTAAATTCTGGAGCTTAAACTCGCTACATTTTTTTAAAAGATTTTTAAAATATAGATTTCTTTTTTTTTTCAAAGAATTCTACCATGATCAAAACTTCTATGGGTGTGAAGGGGAAGGAAGGTGATGTCTTCTCCCCTCGTCATCTTTTCATTCTTTTCCTTTCCTCTCCTGTGACAGAAAGTGACATATCCAAGTGCTAGTCCTTCATCGGATGTTTTTATGAGCAACAGAGCAGAAAGCGGTAATATCTGTTCATTCGTAATGTGTCATTCTGAATGTATTAGGGACAATTGACTTCACATGTCATAGGTAATTAGAAAAGTCACCTTCAGCTCCAGGTTATTTAAATCTGGCACTATATACTTTTAATGAGCACACATATTGATGTCTTTTAGTATGTCTGAATATCTTTGCACCTTTTACTTCTATAGTGGGCAAAGTATTTCCAGGACCATTTGACTTAAAGAATTAATTGAAAATTGTTTCCTCTTCTACAAAGTCTCAGCTGGGGTTGTGCAATTGAAAGTTACCATGTTGTTTGTTAAAATGAGGTAATTTATTTGTTTTGTGATTCCACAATCCTGAATGTTCTGTTCCAAGTAGTCGTTTTTATAGGCTCACTGAGATAAATTGGAAAGTAATAGTTGTGGGTGAAAAGTGAGAAGTTTATGTGTCTCTGACCACAGGGAAGAGGAGGGTGAATCTTGATTCTTCAAGTTCTGCCCTTAAGAGAATTGCACCAACCTCAAGTCAGAAGGTCCGTGGGGTTCTCTCATTTAATGCTGGCTGATAGAACTTTATTTCAGAGGGTCTGAGCTCAGCCATAATCACCCTGATGACCCGGCCACCGAGATGTGTGGATTGAAACTTTCAGGCTGAGTCGAGGTGGTAAGTGGGCACTTTTCAGATCTGACTCATTCTTCAGTAGAGTATGGACATTTAGCACATGGTTGTCTTGCAGGTAAGGCATCATTACCACAGCAGAAAATCCCTAATACTTGTGGAACCTGGCTCCAAGACCAATGTTTGCCTGATACAATATATCAGCTAGGTTTGGGGTCTACTTCCCTGGGGCTCTAGCAACATGATAGATGACCTGTCACATCCTGTTTTTCAAAAATACTAATTTCCTTAGCCTTTCATGACATCAAACTGTTGTGTTTTTTCCCAATGATACCACAGATATGTGGTAAGATACCAATGATAGCTCAAGAAAAATTAGACAATACTTCCATATTAGGATAAACTTAGCAAGTGTACAGTAACTTGAATATGATAATGGTCTATGTATTACCCCTAAATAGTCCGTAGTGAAAGTTCATGACCAGTCAGCTCCTCTACATGATGCCTGAGGGAACAGTGTTTCTTCTGTCTCACAGATCCAGCACAACCCTTGTCTACTCTCTACTCAAAAGAAGAAGATCAAAATGTAAACAGACAAAACAAAGACATTTTAGTTCATAATGTAATGTTCTAGAAATAGTCCCATGTAGTGAGAATTTTTGCTTCCTTCAAAAAAAACCACAGAAATATTATAGGAATATGTTTTTGTTTTAATCCCATGATATGGTATATGGGGTGGTTTAAGACTTTCCACAGCAGGTGTCTATGATTTTCCTCGTGCTCTAGCAGGAACGTGATTTTGCCAGGTGTAGATAGTATTTGCGATTTGTGACCTTTGGAATTCTGGGAACTCTTCAGAGGATGTATAAAGGCTTGGGCCCTGCGTCAGCGTGTGCTGTTGTTTGGTGGCTGTTGGTTGTTGTTGGTTACTGTTAACTAGTCATGCTCAAAGATGAAACAACAAGAAGAATAAATTGGATATCCTGATAACAAAGATCTAACATGCCCCAAGGAACTTGATGCCCTCATCAGCAGGAAGTAGTCTAATAACAACATAGTTCCCTTTTCCCTGTTATCATTTTTTCTCTCGTATTTTTTGTTATGGGGTTGAAATAATGGGAAAAGGATGTAGAATGGTGGAAGAAGAAAGAACTCATAAAGTAGCTGAAGTCCAGCTACAGGCTCACCATCACACTTGGCTGCAAAGGAACTTGGAGAAGATATACTTCACAGTACATTAATATCATTTATATATAAAGGAACAAATGCAACAAGTTAATGAGTAAAGAACATGCATGTATGTATATTTTACATATTGTATATAGTATCACCATATATATGCACACACATATATACATATATAGTAGCCATGTGTACACCACAAACACACACATGTGCATATACATATGTACACATACATGTATATGATGTGTGTATGTGTGTGTAGCTTATTTGTGCTTTGCCCTGGGTGATTTTGATGCTGGTGTCTTTCTTCCATGTTCCCTGTGCAGTGTTCTACATTCATTCCATTTAACAGTTATCCAAAGTGCTCAAGCCCACTCTGCAATGGCATTACTAGTGCTCATTTTACAGATAAAGAAATAGTTGGCATAATATTTTTAAAAGCATCCCTTCAGATCTATTCATTACAGGGTTGTAACTTAAAGGAAGCTCTGATCCTTGAGAGTAGACATGCCCTCTTCATGCAACTTTTAAAATAAGAACCTGAAGGAAAACTTGAAGTTTCTTTCATTTGTAGTATTTTTTTCAGTTTCTTCAAAGCTGGGATTTGCTCCAAGTATAGGCTTGCATTGTACCACAGCATCTTAAGAAGTCTTGTATGCACTCACCTACACTAGGGACCAGAAAGAAGAAATGCTTTTTGAGTAGAGCTGCATCTCTTTATAAATTTTAAAATGGCTCGAGAACATTTCAGCCATATTTGTTCCATAAAAATAAAATGTTTCTGCCACTAAAAGCAAATGGAAATTTGTAAATGTGGAGAGAAAAAGAGAGAGGAAGATTGAGGGAGAAATGACCACACACCCTGGACCAACCATCACATTTCTGAAACTGAATCTCAGGTCCGCTTACCCTGTCCACTCAGTAGCACTACGTAGGAGATTCGCTGCCTCAGACAGTCACCATATTCCTCTGCCATGAAGCCCAAGCAAATTTCAGTCTCCCCTCTCTCCTCCTCCAGTACATGCACCTGACAATGGTATTTTCCTAATTACTGCTGGTAAATAACCAAGGTGTAGCTTTAGAACAACCAGTCCTCTCAGAATTGCAAAACAGCTCTAAAGAAGCCTTGGTGTTGGTCCCTAGAATTAAAGAGAAGGAATCTTGCTATTTCAGAAAGGTCTTTGTTTTAAATGCAATCTGCAACTCTTCTCTCCTATTGGTTTGCCAACTGTATCCAGCCCAGAGGCCGGCTCCTTCTCCCTAGGGGTTCACTGCTGAAACTATAGATCCTGCCCACAACTTTTCCATGGACAGCATCATTTTTATTTAATGTATGCATAATGTGTTACAGTGTATTTAATGTATACATAATGTGTCACAGCATAGATTTAACTTTTGATTATTAGAGTAGAATTACTTAAAATAGACAAAGCCATGTCTATTATTTTAAACTCCAAGTTAGAGATATCTCCTTCCCTATTCCTTTATACTCCCCATAGTCTGGGTCACAGAAAGGTGAAAATCCTTTGGGGGTGAAGGGAGGAATATTTCTACACCCAGTCCCAGTGAACACAGGGTCTGACTCAGATGGTAGCCAATACGCTTCATACTTTCTGCTCTTCTTTCTATCCTTCATCTTGGACGATAACTAAAGTAGAGCCATGTCTTCTTCGTAAAGCTACCCCCATACACCAACAGAGAAAACCTCTAAGTGCTTTCTGGAAAGGATAATGGTAGTATTTATCCTTTTAGGCAGCAGACCCGGAACCTTAAAATGCCTGACAAAGGGCCGAATAGGTTAGCTTAGTGGGTAAGAGGGCTTGCTGCTTTCCCATGGCACACACATTCATTGGCTCTTAATTACCTTTAATTCCATGTCAAAAGGACCCATACAAATCCTCTTCTGGACTCCAAAGGGTCCAGAATCCCACATATACATTGCAGATGTATAATGCATAACAAAAATTTAAAATCTTTAAGAATATTTTCCCGATTGGAAAGTATAAGGCGGAGGTTCCCCTGTAACACTGATGGACTCTCATAAGGATCAGACACATGTGATACAAAACTACTTGAGCCCTCCCACAGAGTGGAGGATGTGGTGGGTGACCAGATAAGAATTCCACCACCCCCCCCTTTTTTTTCATGAGAAGCAAATTTAACTTTCTATCCACTCCTTAATCTAACTTAGCAAATCAGGTCATCTGCATTCTCAAAAATCAAGAGATGACTGCACTTTGCAGCTTGTGCCGTGGGTTCTCAATAGCACGTACTGTTTTAACAAAAGACGAGAGAAAAAGGGAGTTATCTTCAAACAGCCTGACATTCTGTACAAATAGCAAGCAGATGAACATAGCAAGAGAATCCTCTGGGGTCCTGCTCCAAATGCTCCAAGAACTGGGGCCCCCCTTTCCTTCTTCCTGGTGCCAGTGGAGAACTCCGCTGACCCTGGGTCTTCCCAGTCAAAACACACCTGTCTTCAAAGAGCCATATGTTTGAAAGCAGAGTTTATTCCTCCATAGACCAAGTGGAGCTCTGCTCCAGACCAGGAATCTCTTAAATAAGGACACAAAGAGACTCAGTCCCGAGTCATTGGCAGGTAAACATACAGTGGTATCCAGAATCCTGTTTCCACAACCATTGGGAACTGTTGTTGCAGCAAGCAGAAGGAACAGCCTTCTTTTTGATAATTTTTAACTTATTTAAATGCAAGAACCATAATACTAGATGGTAAGAGTTGTAACACTGGCCCCAGATGTGGTTATTTTAGAGGTTCTTCCTTTCTTCTTTTCTTTCTTCTTCCCATTCTTCCTTCCATTTTTCTTTCCTTTCTTCTTTCCTTCCTTCCTTTATCTTTCTTTTCTTTTTTCCTTTCTTCCTTCCTTTCTTCCTTCCTTCTTTACTTTCTTTTTTCCTTTCTTTCTTTCTTTCTTTCTTTCTTTCTTTCTTTCTTTCTGAATTTAGCATAAAAAACATGATTCCTACTGAAAGAGACTATGTTCATTATTTTTAAGTGCCTCCCCCTTTAAGAAAACTTTGAATATTGGCAGAATATCCATTTGTTCTGAATGAAGAAATAGCCAACTATTCTCATCCTAGACTAGATGCTACAGGGCATTTTATTTAGAAAAGGGAACATTCTTCACATTTCCCAGGGAGTGAGAAAGAAAATAAAAAGCATTACAAATGCTGTGTGGTTTCTTTCTAAATCAGTCCTTTAATGTTTTAAAAGTCAGGACAGTGGACAAGCCTCGCAGTGTGTTTTTTTTTTTTTTTTTTCCTCCGAGGGACGAATGAAGATCTCTGTGACCGGTGATATTTTTAATTCAGCTCTGGACTTTCTCCAGGAAATCACTAATAATTGCTAATTGTATTTTTGCAAGTTAATGAAAGGACACATTCTTTTTTCAGTGTCCCCCTCTACTTGTGTAAGTAATGATGTTGCTTCTTGACATGAGGGAGTAAAGAGGCATTGCAGAGCACAAGGCAAATTAGAAGGCTTCTGTGTGCGGTCCTACAACAACTAAGTGAAAGCTAGTCATGCAACTGTCTTAAAAGAAGCTACTTATTTCTTCATCCCCTCCCCAGTTGCTCCTGCTTCAATTTCTTATAGCCAACAAAAGGAGCCATTGGGTGATGTTGTTCTAAATGTAGCTATGCACTGATATTGTCCATAAACAACCATATTAGCAAAAAGAATATCGATAGAGTTTCCTTAGAAACTTACCATATGAGATTTAATTCGATGACAGTAAAGCAACCGAAGTAAATTTTCTGATGCAAGCCTACACTTTGGTAGCTCTTGCATCAAATTGAGAGGTTGGTTCTACTCAATACATTTCCAGGTCTTTTGGGGGGTATAATAAATAATAATAAAGAGGAAATAATAAAGAAGAAAAAACAGAGTATTGCATCACAAGGAACTGGTTCCTCCCCCTCCCCCACTTCAAACTCTCAGTAACTAGGAGGGTACCATCATGGAAGCACTCAGCTTGATTCAGCTTAAAAATGAGACATGTTGCTGAGCAGCTTATAATAAAAGCTGCTGCAGAAACATAAATACAGTTACACATTGTATTGGTTTAGGGAAAAATGACAGTAGTAGGCTCTCCTCTAGAGTCTGTGACCTTTCCAGCCATAGGTAGTTGGGTAGGTTTATAGTATCAGGCATGAATCCTCTTCTATATAATTGGCCTTTAGACCAATTAGACAGTTCTTGGTTACCAGGAAGACAAAAGCATCACTAGTGTACTGTTGGCAACTTCTTGCTGGGCTGATAGTCATTGCAATTTCTAGGCTTTGCAGATTGTGGGACTATTGGTTGCTTTTCTTTCTTGACAGCTTGCACAGCACATTCTGATACTATGAGAATTCGTCCTCAGGGAGGTTTCCTGGTCAGTTCCATCTCTTCTCCTCCAAGCCCCAAGCTCAAATGGTGTGGGATCTTTAGAAATGGGATCTTGTTATTTGAGAATCTCTTGGATTCTTTTAACCAACAACTTGAAGGGTGGTTTGCCATGCCTGGTGCTGAGTTTTTTGTTAGACATCCTATGTCTCTTTTGGTGGGGGTATTATTTACCCAATGTGGCATAACTCCATTTAAACTACACACACACACACACACACACACACACACACACACACACACACACGTATTTTAAGTGCCTTTATAAAACATTCTTAGTGTTATTTATTGCTTCTTCCTCCCTTGCCCTCTGGACTACCCCCTCTTCTCTCTCTCCAGCTATAGTTTGCCCCTCATTTCTCCTTTACTCCTTCATAGAATTTGTCTTCTTATCCTTTTATTCCCTCTCTCGAGTTTCTTCTTCAGCACTGCCTGACAGGCTCTTCTACTTTTGAGGATCCGTAGTTTTATTTAGGTTATGTGTTCAAATCCAGAGATTTGGAGCCAGGAGCCACAAATAAGAGACAATGCGTGGCATTTGTTTTTCTGGATCTGTGTTCCTTCCTTCAGTGATAATTTCCAGCTCCAACACCACATGCAATACACTACTGATCTGGAGGTTGACTTCATTCACAGCATTTCCTTCCTGACACCCTGAAGGAGTGAGCTTTATCTGCCCTGATTATCCCTTTGATTAGAAAGTATATTTTGTCAGTGTTGCCCCCTTCCTAGCTAACTCCTGGGACACACTCTGTTCCAAGAAAGTGACTATGCCCATCTCTCTACTAACCGATCAGTCCACCCATCCATCAACCTGGCTCCAAAATCCGAATGCTTCCCAGTATAAATACAACCTCTATGGGGCCACATTTTCCGTTGCGAGGTTTGGACTTGAATGGATACTAAGGGTAGTCTTCATTGATAAGGGACAGCCAAGAGAGAAATATTTCTGCCAAGTGATGTAGTCTAGGAAGAGGGAACAAAAAGGGAGTACCTTATAGTTGTAAAAAAAAAAAAAAAAAAAAAAAAAACCCAAAAAACAAAAAAAACAAAAGCCTATGGAATCTAGACAGATATGATTTAAAATCCTGCTTTTTTTGTTTCAAGTCTGGAAGATCTTTGCAAAGTCCTGTCTGCCAATTTCTTTGCAGCATAACACTGGGCACAGTATGCTTAATAAATGAAATATACTTTTGCTTAAGTTTGTAACAAGTGGAAGCTCACAGAACGACTGTGAGTAAAGAAAAATCTTAGAAATAGATGCAAGCTGTAGCTGCCGTGTCTTTTTCCTTCTAATTCCCAGTGTTCTCTGCCTTAAATGAAGCTTATTAATCCCCAGCATGCCCACATTCCCCTCATCATCCAAACCCTGAGCAGATGACTTTCGGTGCATGTATGGGGAAAATGACTGGTAAACAATGATGCATCTGTCGTTTAGGGACAGCAAGGATTTACTCTCAGATAAGATTAAGATCAGTAAGTGTCCTGCTGCCTCTCACTTCACATGCACTAGAAACAGAAGGTTATCTGGTCACATCTTGAGGAGGGCCACAGATAACCTAGCAACTTATTTGACTTTCCAGCTTCTTCTCCTGTGCTATATTACTCTCAAGGATGACGCATATGGAGCCCCTGCCTTAGTCTTTGGGTCCTTTCCTCAGCTCATAAAACCTCGTTGATGAAAATTCTAACAGGGGTTCAGAACTGTACTGAGTGTATGAAGTGCCCTTTTACCAAAACCTGTTGTTGAAATAACAATAGCCCCTAAGGTGTTAAAATGCTACAGCAGGAGGCTGGACACACACACACACACACACACACACACACACACCACACACTCGAATAAAGAGAGAGAGAGAGAGAGAGAGAGAGAGAGAGAGAGAGAGAGAGAGAGAGAGAGAGAGAAAGGGAGGGAGGGAGAGAGGTTCTGAGGAATAGGATGCAGCCCTGAGAATTTGGGGAGAAAGCTATTTCTCTAAGAATCCCCATTGTTCTTGGTCTATGAAAATGTGTTTTAAATATGTTTAAATTAGCAAATAGTTAAGTAGCTTTCAAGAATACAACCATGATGACAAATCTTCTTTATGGGTTGAAACACTGAACAAGCAACATCAACAGCAGAACAGACAAAACATAGGAGATGTGTTTATGCCTGGTTCCTCCAGACCACAGCCAATGTTAATGCACTATGTTTGATACACACTTCAGTTAAGGCAGTAAACAAACTTCACAGCCCAAGAATAATTTTGGATTATTTATTTCAACGAACACATTCCCACTGGGTTCCTACTGATTGTGAATTAATTCCACTCACATATTTCCCAAGGGAAATGTTTTACGAAATTATCATATGCAAATAGTTTGTAGCATATTTCCTCTTTAATTAATTTATTTTTTATGTGAACCAGTTATGGCTATGAAGTACTTCTATAGCACACCAAAACTTAAAAAATGCCATTCTGCCAGAATATCAAAAGGAAGAAGAAGAATTACTTCAAATTAGTTTGTCAGTCTTATGAATAAATGATTGTGGTTTTGTTTTGTTGGTTTTTTTTCTTTTTCTTTTTCTTTTTTTTCGTTTCTGAATCTGAGAACCCAGAAGTATGAAGGTTTGTTCTTTGCATATTCATGTTTGCCTAGTGACTCAGACAGGTATGGGAGGGGGGTATCATCATGTGGAATAAATTGCAGTATTGTTAGTCTCAACATGCAAAGTTATTCTATGATACCTAATTTCAATCTGTTATGCCTAATTAAAGCAGTGATAAAATGAGAAATAGAGAATCTGAATTTTAAATAAATTTAAAAATATATGAGTATTTTTAAAGAACTTAATGGTGCAAAATTTTCAAGTAAGAAAAAGTGTCATGTTTAAAAGACTACAGGAGATTTCCATGGTTATTGTGTGACTAACAGATGACCGCCCTCCATCAAGGAACCTCCTGATGGACCAAGGATGCACTTCCGTGTGAAAGGCAGCAAACAGGGCTGCTCATCCATGCCGTGTAAGCTCCAGCTGCAACCTCTCTGATTTCATCTTCAGGAACCTAGAAAGCCCAGGACCTAGTCCTCTCCACGTTCAAACTGAGTATCTAAATACTCAAAAGTTTCTTGGCAGATACATTTGTTTCTGTCACATTCCAATGCCCCCGTGACAAAGACATCTAAGCTCTCATAACTGCACCCATAACAAACAGAGTACTCAGAGTTATTCATGGTGAAAAAGAGAGATGATTTTTACTGGCCAAAATTATTTCCATAAGTAAAGTATCAAATACAAAGAATGTTGGTATCAAAGTACTGAGAGAGTAGATTCATTAGTCACCAAAAGTATGTCTGTAAAAGAGTAAGTTTTGTTTCTGTGGATAGTCTAGAGAAACTCCACATTGCACATTATTCTGTGTCAGAGAATCTCCATTTAGTCTTTATAGGTCAATCATGTTATGACCTAAGCCAGTTTCATGGTCTTTATGGTGTCTTCATTTGACTTAACTGCTCAAAAAGAAACCAAAACAGAAAACAAACAAACAAACAAACATGGCAAACAAAATTGTCTGATAAAAGGATAAGACACAAAGACAGGAAGGGTCTCAGTGGGTAAACAGGTTTGCTGCTTACACTGATGACCTGAGTTCTAACCCTAGCATCTACATTGTGAGAGGACAGCTGTTATCCTCCATCTTCCACATGCACACAAAACCAATAAATACCATTTAAAATGAAAGAAAATATCTCGAAGATAACATAAGTGAGTTTAGCACTCAATGCTGTGTCCTCAGCTTAGTATCTGGTCAGCCAATTCCCAGCCTAAGTTGAGGTTCTTTGTTTAGCTGCGTGCTATATAGGAATTTGAGTCTCTCAAACTGAGAGTAAATGTGGCTCAGAATCAGATCTACAGAGTTACTGCACCCATCCTGGAACCATCTCTGTGGACACCCCAGGACAGAGTGGAGATGAATTTCCAGGAAAAAGACATTGCATCTTGAGAAAGTGCTGCCACCATTGAGTCCTATGCCCGGGGAGGATCGGCAAGGGGGTGGAGATCTAGATGGAGTAATTAAGACAAACAGCTAATTAGAGGCTTTTGAAGCTAGAGTGAATAAATGAAAGGAAGAATAAAGGTGAGGCAAGCCAACACCTAAACCCTCCCGACAATTTGCCTGCCTAAAACAGAGAGGCGTGAATCAAGGAGAACCAAAACCAGAAGTTTTCAGAAGTACCCAGAAAGGATGCAGAATTACTGATGTGTGGTGGGGAGAAGGAGGCTGGCCATTCGGGAGATTTATCTTTAACCCCTCTCTGGCTTTAAAGATTGTTCTTTAATGTGCTCTTCTCTTTGTTCACTAAGCTATTAGAATAAACCACTTCAGGCTTGGGGGTTGTCTTTTAAAGCAAAAGAAACAAACAAAAACCCAAAATGATAACAGCCATAAATGGCCATCAATTTTGTTCTGATATTTCAGCTTTACAATATCGTTAAGACTGAAACACACTCAGTGAAAATCATGCTTGGGGCTTGATTTTTATACTGTTCTGCGGGCTACTGATAGGTGTTACAGGTTGTGCAGGGGCAGCGAGGCTGTAGTTCTCACAACAGCTGGACAACTGTGAGGAGAAACAGCCAACACTCTGCAGTAGACTGCATTGCTAAGCCACTCCATTAGGTAGGAAACGTATGCTAAGTGCAATTAATGTTGCAACCTATTTATCAGGATACAATCCCTGGGAAGTCAAAGGAGCGTATGTATGTAGCTGCTGTGTTCGCATAAGTGGAGTGCCATCGTCTGCCTGAAGCTTGATCTGAACATAGCAACGAGAAGGAAATATTTAGCCTTGCTCAGGCTATGACTTCATCTTCTCAGAATAGAAGATTAGGCCTCACATGCCTCCTTCAGTGATGATTCTCAGTCATTGTGGGTTGGTACTATCTCCTGGAATAGAGATGTCTGCCGGCACTCAGTCAGACCCTGGGCCATATCTCTATTATCTCTCCACCTCAAACCACAAAGATGATACATGCTTAACTCAGGGGTTTTTGCTTCCATCTGTGAAAATAATGCAAACTCCCGCTGTGGGTACAACTTGCTACGTGCCTCTAGTATGTTCTACCAAAGCATGTTGGAAACCCCACACAGCCCTGTTACGTGGGTTATAAATAAATGTCATCTGAGCCCATTTTTATGTACATGATTTAGATTTCAAAAGACAACTTTAGTGTGAAGTAAAACTAGAGCCATTTATATGCCTGAGACATATGGTGAAAGAAATCTAAATACTACAGATACACGTATACAAAAAAAAAAAAAAAAGTATTGGTTAGGAATAGGGGCATATACATTTACTCTCAGCTTTTAGGTAGATTCTATAAGGACAATCTGTTCTACATAGCCAGTCCAGGCCAGTCAGGGTTACACAGTAAAACCTTGTCTCAAAGAGCTTGTTTGGAATATTTTTATCATTAAAAGTTAGAAAGCCAGCCATGATGTCAGAGACATGTAATCCCAGAATTTTGGAAGTTGTAGCAGTGGGATCATGAGTTTGGGCCAACCTGGGCTTAAATTAAGAAAAATGAATGGGTGTGGCCAGATATTTAACTCTCAGTACAATGTTTGTCTGTGTGTTAGACTCCAAGTTTCATCAGCAGGACTGGAAAATAACCTAAATGTCAATCAGTAAGGTAATAGTTAACTAAATCGTAAGGAATGTATACTCCAAACCACACATATTTTATCATAAATTAAGAGAAGTATGTGTGGCAGATATAGAAAAATCACTAACACACATAACTAGAAAGCAAATCATAAAACAATACACACTGTGTGTGCATGTTTTTTTTTTCTTTTTAGAGAATTAAAATTGAGATCATCAAAATGAAACATTGTAGATGTGACTACGAACTCATAAGTGGATTATAAAAAGTCTGAAAGAATATCACCTACAACTGGTTACATCTGGCAAAATGAGACAGGGGTCAGGGTGTCAGAAAGACTTTTTTTGTGTGTGTTCTGTTGATAACAGGAACTGTAAAGAACAATGAACACGGGCTGTAGAGACGAGACGGCTCAGTTATGAACACACGTTACTCCGGCAGAGGACTGAGGTTCAGTTCCTAACGCCCACCTAGTGACTCAGTCATCTGTTACCCTAGTTCTAGGAGGGATTCAGTGCCCACTTCTGACATCTGCAGGCACCAGACATGCACCTGAGAAACACACACACATAAAACAAATAAAGTTAAAGAAACTAAAAAACAATGAAAATGTATGCTTATGTAAAAATTAAAGATTATCGGCAGCAGTTTAAAAGTCCCTTACCTGTGATATATCTGAATTTGTCCTGCTTCTCCCCATTTGCTCTCTTAGTCTTCCAAACTTACGTGGTTTCTGTCCTATTGGCCTATCAAGTCTTAATCAGTGGCCCTCAACGTCGTTGTAGAATTCTGCTACTGTGGTGGCCAATAGAAGAATAATAGACTTGTTAGGGGAGTGCAAGTATGCTATCTTCCTGTGGTTACCAAGGTAAAATACAAAACACAGGGTGGCTGAAACAACAGAACTCTATTCTCCCAGCGTTTGAGGCTAGAAGTCCATCCCTGACTAAGCTGTTACACAGTTGGTTTCTTCTGAGGCCACTATCCTTTCTTACTGATAAAGGTGACCATTTCCTGTGTGTCCTTACATGTTCTTGTCTCAGGACTCATGTTTGATTGCCTCTTTCTTCTCCCAATTCCTTCTCCCTGTGTGGCACTAGGCTGATTGGAATTGGGTTCATCCTGATGGTTTCAGTTTAACTTAACTGTCTCCTTAAGAGTTCTCTAAATACAAACACGCGGGCACGTTCTGAGATAGAAGGAACTGGGGTTTTAAAGTATACATTTGGATGAGACAGAATTCAACTATGGCAATGAGCTGAGTATATACTTTTCCTCAAAGCGTTTTATACCCTCCAGAAGAAACCATAGAAATCTGGAATTGGCTAAACATAGATCCTCATGGTTAACAAAGAGTTTCATGGGTTGGTGAGTAGGTAAAGGCACTTACCACCCAGGAGCCACATGATGGAAAGAGAGAATTCATTCCCTCAAATTGTCTTTGGATCCCACACCTCTGCCGTGGTGTTTTCACTCTGCGTACATGTAAGCATGACGCCAACACACAAACAAATAAATGTAACAATTACTTTTCTTTTTAAAAAGAGAGGTCTCCAGGCCACCTGCAAGCTGCTCACTCCAAAGAACACACACGCAGAGGTCGAGCACCTTGCGGTGCCTTTGCTCGCACAGCAAGTGTGTACAGTATAGTAGAAAGGGGGAGGGCTTTAGGGCATGGCTGCGCCCTGTCACTGCCCATCGGAAGTCTATAATCCACATTCTTAAGGACTCAGGGTCAAAGCCTACATCTTGATTTGTAGAACTAAGTTCAAAATAAATGGAGAGCATGTATCGGGACGGCAAAGTCAAAATCTTCTACCTGCTGCAAGTGTGCAAGCTTTGAGAAATGTCAAGCTCTGCCCAGTGACAAGCATGACACCTGATTCAAGCTGTGAAGATGGTGGTCCCAGCCTGTCATTGCAATCACACTGAAGAATGCTTCCGGCTTTATCCTTAGCACTTGCTAAAAGCCACTGGGGGAAGAGCATGTCCATTCTAGAGCTTTTCCTGGAAAACTTAGGTTCGATTCCCAGCACCCACACAGCAGCTCACAACTGTCTATCACTCCAGTTTCAAGGGCTCCAGTGGCTTCTTCTGACCTCTGTGGTACGGGGCATGCATGTGGTTCGCAGATATACATGCAGACAAAAAGCACTCACATACAACAAAACAATTATAAGTAAATCAAAGCACTTTTAAAAGTTTCAAGACAGTAACTGCAATGTCAGATCTTACGAAAAGGCACTTCAGTACACAGTATTGTGACATTCTGTGGATTCGGTTCTTGTGTATTATTTTAGGGAAATAAATGTAGTTCAACACAAACAAAATATTTCATAATAGTTAACCAGAAAAACTTTAGATAATAATTATCCAGATTGACAAGTATAAATTTTCAATTTTAGGATTCTATAACATTGAGTTATGTTCAAGTGTTTGAATATTAAGGCTCTTATTACATTATCATTTAAGAAAAAGTGCTTATTTTATCATACCTGTACCTTTATGCATAAATGTATTTATTGTACATTCTTGATAAGGACCTGGGAACATGGAAACATGTTGGTTTTCCATGGTGAAAAAGTTCCGGGAAAATTATTTCTTTCAGCTACCCTTAAGTGTTTAAGTAATATGCTAAAACACAAAGTTTCTACTCATATAGCACTTACCTTGGTCTTAAGTAAGGTCTTTTTAAAACTGTTACCAAAGGGAAGGGTATTTCTGACTGATGAAAATTGGTCAACTAAAAAACACAGGAACAGCATTTTCTACAGAAGGATGTCTTTATGTCCTTTAATTCATTCTTTTTGCATGTATGTATGTGTTGTGCTTGCATATATATATATACATATATATATGTATATATATGCATACATATATATATGTATATTATATATATATTTGTGTGTGTGTTCACACATGCGTGCGTCTACATGTATGTCGATGTTCAGGAACGTGTATTTGTTGTGGAGGCCAGAGGTTGTTTTTGGATCTTAAATTGCTCTACACCTTTTATTACTGAGTCAGAGTCTTCTGCTTGAACCCAGAACTAACCATCTCATATTGTCTAACTAGGCAGCTTGCTCTAATGATCTGTCTGTCTTTACCCCTTGAATGCTGGAACTAAAGGTAGACTGTCCTGATGGACCAGAATTAACATGGGTACTAAAACCCCCATAAAGTTTTGTTCTATTTCCCCCTCCCTCTCCCTCCTCTTCCCCTTCCCCCTCTCCCTCCCTTCCCTCTCCCCCCTTTTCCGCCACCCCCCTCTCCCCCCTCTAAAAATCCCCACAAGAATCTAGCATCTGGAGTCAATTGATGAGATTTTAAGCCTCCATTCCAATATACAATAATTGTCCTCTTCAGTTCATGATGCGTGGCTGATAAAGCAAGGATGTCTTGTTCTCCACCCCTAAATGTCTCTTTCATTTCCTCTTCCTTCCTCTGCTAGCCAAATATTTTATATAGATAGAAATCTTCATGTATGATGTGTCTCATATACTGTCCAGGGTTACCCCGAATCAACAGTGTGAGGCAAGCTTCTCCAGGAAGCAAACCGATTTGTCTTTCATCCATGTAGAAACAAAATATAGACTGTTCACGCCTGTTGCACATTTGGACAGTACACCCTCTCTTCACTCCTCTCCACCCACCTGTCCAGAGCATCACAAACTCTGCCTGCTTTTGCAAATTGTGAGCCCAGTAGCCTCTTCTGGTCTCTCATCCCTTCATCACACTGTATCTGTTTCAGTGGCTTGCTTGCCTTGCTGAGCTCTCTTAAGACATCTAAACCATGCGGATTGCTGTAGGCCTTGAAAGGTGACACAGGCAACTCAAAGAAGGTAAAATAAGAAGTTTGGCCTGTCAGCGTTCTCGGAATATCTGATCATCTGGGTTTTCTAATATCTGCAGCCAGATGCTTCTAATCATAGACTTGCGGACAGTTTGCCAACATGATTATGTCCTAATTTCAGTACTAGTTGTGAAACAATGTGCCTATGAAAAAATTACTCCTGTTGATGCATTCTGCATTGGATGCTAGTCCATTTGAGAATTTAAAATCAGATATATCATCCCATTAGTATTGCTGACATTTATCCCTACCCCCAAACCTCCAATTTCACTTATATGTGAATTTAACACAGGTGCAGACTCTGGTTTAACATGAGGGAGCAATTTTCTGATTCATTCCTCTAAGACCCTGAGGGAAACAGAGAACAAGATGCACCAAGGTAATGCTACATTTAAAAAAAAAAATTAGCTTGTTTTTCTGCTAAGGCAAGAATACATATCCAGTGCTTAGGCATGTGAGCCAGACCTCATATACAGATTTCATCTCAGTCACAGGGTGGAAGCGTTTTGAAAACTCAGGCTGAAGCACTGCTTATAAAGAACATAGATTTAAAAGATGGTGGTTTTTCATGTCTTTTTCTATTGTTCTTTCAACACTAAAGGACGGATGTAACAGCTAACATAGAATGCTCACTGCCCCTTCCCCAGGTATACTACTGCACAAAAGGCATTCTTTTGCTTAGATGAGATAGCATGTTATAACACGGTTTTTATAATGTACAAACAAATGCTTTGGTTTTATCCATGCAGGGTATGGTGGACCTTCTAGCTGAACAATGCATGTGTTTAGTTCCAAAAAAAAAAAAAGAACGAAGCAGGAGGCTAATTAGCATATTTCTTACATCACCAATGGAAATTTGTCATTTGCCCTCAGGATCCACGTTGCCATTCTGCTCAACACTCTTAAATATGACAAGGTCAGTCACCCTGTTTTTGTAAGAATGAACGCTAACAAACTGGGGCCTCGCACACGTTGTCATTGTTTAACAGGGTCAGGGGAATTAACGGAGAGCATTATGCACGTACAGTGCCAAGAAGAACCCATCAGCAGTCACAGAGACTGTTAGCCACATTAGCATACGTGGTAGAGCAACAGATGTCCTGGCTGTAAACAAGTCAGACCAACACAAAGACTCTGCATTCAAAGTTGAAACCTTGGAAAGTTTTCAGTCATGGTCCCAAAGACTATTGAGTTAAGGAGGCCACAGTTCTAACTTCATCTTTGCCAAGTCTTCACTGAAGGTCACTTTACACAGCAATAGGATGATGAGCTGGCCAGAGGACATTGAATTCCTCCCGATGCTAGAAAGCTGTGATTCTAAGGCAATCCATAGAACTAATGTTCTGTCGGTGGTACTGACTTTTATGCCATGCTCTCTGCTGAGGATCTATTTTTAACTCCTCATAGGTAACAAAGAGGTGAGAGGGGGAAGATTGGGAAATCTCAACCAGTCTGGTTACCTACAGTGCCCTGTGTTCAGAAACATACAAGTCTTTAGACACTGAGTCCAGGGGTGACTGACCATCTTGCAGTCACCAGTGCTCAAATTAAGTCTATTTATCACGTCCTGAGAAAGTCTGTGTCAAATGCCATGGGAGTGTAGGAGTCCATTCGGTAGTCCAGGAAAATAAACATTATTAAATTCAATTATTTTTTAGGTCAAGAAATATAATCATCCCAGTTAAGAAAATGTTGGGATAACAAAACCCTGATCAGCAGTTGAGTTTGTAATTTTTTTTTTGTTAGAAAAAAAAACACATTATTTGTTTTTCTGTCATCCAACAGAAGCAAGTCATAAACTTCACATACTATTAAGGTCATTGTGAGATAGAACTTTAACATTATCTAGAAAAAAGAAAACTCATAATTCTCTAAAAAAAAAAAAAAACAAAAAAGGAGGGGGATCAAAAAAGAAAAAAAAGTCTTTTGGTGGAAGGAGCAGAAACAAAGATAAGTAAAAAAAAAAAACTATTTAACGGGAAAGTGCTGTAAAGTATTGGAGATTGGCATGTAAATAAAACAAAAATAGAGGAACAGACTGTTGCTTTTAAGCCCACTTTAGTGTAAATAGGCTTCTAGAATACAATTATTTTTAATGCAAATTGTTCCAGTGTGATAGGACAAATTTCCTTTACATATCACATTGCTTAGACTATGTCCTCTTATCTTTAATTTATGTATTAAATTGTAAATGTTTATAATGGATCCTTTAATGTCTGATACTGTACGACTATTCTGAGGCAAAATATTTCTCAGATGAGCAACATTATTTTACATAAATATCTTAAGGTGAGCACAGTTGTTGGAGCCCCTCAAAATGCACAGCATCTAGAGATGTGTCTCTTCCCCATGGTAGTCTGGGGAAATTTTTGCCTGCTGATGCAAACGTTTGTAAGCAATGCACTTGTTTGGTTAAGACTGTTAGCCTTGACCTTCAGCTTTAAACCCTTGTCCTTTATTAATCACATGTTTCCTGAATCAAAGAGAATATTTTTGGAACGGGGAAAATTGTTCTGGGACCGAAGGAGTGTTATATACCAAACAGACATGCCCAGATGACAAATAGCCCCTGCGTGATAGCCAGGGTTCATCCAGCTGGTCGGCCTCATACATGTGATTGATGGTGTTGATGTTTTAAATAGGCCTAAGATGTGCCAAGCGTAAGAACCATAACAAAGTCCTTCAGATTTATACTGCAGATAGAAGGAGGAAGCGAGAAAGCGAGAAAGCATGTTTCCAGCACATGGCAAGCCTAAAAATGGAGTCATGCTTAGAAGTAACCTTGCAGGGTTTGTCTGGTTTCTCTCGAAGTTAAACAAAAACTATTTGCTGGTTGGGAATGGATAGGGTCACATGGGGTCTATATGAACTTTATGATTACTAAAATATTTCTCTATAACTGGACACCTGCTGAAGCTAGAATAATATTGTAATCTATGCAAGGGTTCACACACTGGCTTTTTTTTTTTTTTTCTTTTTGTGGCTTCTTAAACTATACAAGAGGTTATTTTCTTACAAAAAAAAAAAGAGTAGTATTGTGTCAATGTATTGAAGTAAAGGTAAAAGAATCCTTTAAAATGATCAACCTCAACTGTACTCTTTCTATTTAAGATGATGAGGGTTTAATCATGGAAATTCACAAAACTCTTGTTTTAAAGGTACTCAGAAGGAAATCTTTAAGACTAACCATTCAAGAAAAAGCTAAAAAAAAAAAAAAAAAAAAAAAAAAAACCTCACGTTTGATTTTTTCAATAATGATAGTTAATATTCTATAAATTCATACAACTTCATCTCTTTGCCTTCATATGCAGTTAAATGTATGACCTTCCATAGCACTCACAGGGTAGATCCTGGTAAACGCGCCCTTGTACCTCATCTTCTCTGTAACATTTGTCGTATTGAAATGGTTTCAGTTTGAAGTTTTAGAGGTGGGTCTGGGAAACTTGTCCTTGGAGTTGATGTATGTATGTTGTTCAGGACAAGGTCCAAGCATACACTTTGAGGAACTTTGTTTTAGTCTTAGAAGTTGAATACACTATGCCTCTTTAATGCAGCCACACCCACCGTAATACTCCTGGGGCAGTGGAACCGATGACATCTTTGTCTTCACATGGGCTGCCAAAGAGGATGATACTAAATGCAAAACATAGAGTTCCCACAGGACACGGCCAACACAATCTGTTACGGCTGCTGGCTCTTTTATTCCCCTTTCTAATTTCTTCCCCCTCTTTCTTGACCTTCTTTCTCTCCTTTCCGTTTCTGACTAAACTATTGTCTAGTTGTAACTACCTTTGTGATCCTTAAGTTGTCCAAAAACAGTCGAAAACCATTCATTAACATTTTAGTTTCTAATAAAAACATACTTTTCCCCTGTCTCCATTCTGCATATTTCGGGAGACTATTAATAAGAACACTAATAAAATGTGAATATTGCTGAATGAACATGAATACCACAATGGCCTAATGTGATCAAATGTTGAGGAACAGAATTGTTGGGCCAGAAATATGGCTCTGTCTGCATGTAAAGATGTTTGCTTAGTTTGCCTGGTGAACTGAGTTCAATCCCTAGAAACCAGAAAAAGGTAGAAAGAGAGAACCAACTTCACAAACTTGTTCTATGACCTCTGCATGCACCAAGTCATGCACGCGCCCACACACACACACACATACGCACACACACACACACACACACACACACACACACACACACATACATCATGAGTGCACATGTATACATACACACTAATAGTAATTAATTACTAGTAATAAATGGTAATTTATTTATTAATAATTAATAAAAACTGTTAGAAGAAGAGAAATGTCAACTAATCAGATAATACGTGTATCTTTAATAGTATTGTTAGCGTTAGATATTACTTTCTTTTTTTGCAAAATATTTTATTGGATATTCTCTGTATTTACATTTCAAATGTTATCCCCTTTAGCCCCTCTCCCATTCCCCTCCCCTTTTTTTCCATGAAGATGTTTCCATTCCCAACCACCCTCTCCAACTCAGCACCTTGGCATTCCTCTACACTGGGAAAACAAGCCTTCACTGTACCTAAGGCCTTTCCTCTAATTGATGACAGACAATGCTATCCTCCGCTACATATGCAACTGGAGCCATGGGTCTCTCCATGTGTATTCATTGGTTGGTGTTTTTGTTCCCAGAAGCTATGGAGGCTTTGGTTGGTTGATATTGTTGTTCTTCCTATGGGGTTGCAAACTCTTTAAGCTCCTTCAGTCCTTTCTCTATCTCCTCCATTGAGGTCCCTGTGCTCAGTCCAATGGTTAGCTGCAAACATCCTCCTCTGTATAAGTATGACTCTGGCAGAGCCTCTGAGGAGGCATCCATATCTGGCTTCTGCCAGTAAGCACTTCTTGGCATCAGCAATAGTGGGTGGGTTTGGTGGTTGCATATTGGATGGATTCCCAGTTGAGGCAGTCTCTGATTGATCTTTTCTTCAATCCCTGCTTCTCTATTTGTCCTTGTATTTCCTCTCGTGAGTGTTTTGTTCTCCCTTCTAAGAAGGACTAAGGCATCCACATTTTGGTCTTCCTTCTTTTTGAGCTTCATAAGGCCTGTGCATTGTTTTTTGGGTATTACAAGGGTTCTTTTTGTTTTGTTTTGTTTATGTTTTGTTTTTTGTGACTAGGTAACCTCACTCAGAATGATATTTTCTAGTTCCATTTATTTGCCTAAGAATTTCATGAAATCATTGGTTTTTAACAGCTGAGTAATACTTCATTGTGGAAATGTTCCACATTTTTAATATCCATTCTTCTGTTGAAGGATATCTGGGTTTTTTCCAGCTTCTGGCTATTATAATTAAGGCTGCTAAGAACACGGTGGAGCATGTGTCCTTGTTATATGTTAGAACATCCCTTGGGTATATGCCCAGGAGTGGTACAGCTGGGACCTCAGGTAGTACTATGTCCAATTTTCTGAGGAACCACCAGACTGATTTTCAGAGTGATTGTACCAGCTTGCAATCCCACCAGCAATGGAGGAGTGTTCCTCTTTCTCCAGATCCTCACCTGCATCTGATATCACATGAGGTTTTGATCTTAGCTATTCTGACTGGTATGAGGTGGAATCTCAGGGTTATTTTGATTTGCATTTTGTTGATGACTAAAAATGTTGAGCAATTATTAGGTATTCCTCAGTTGAGAACTCTTTGTTTAGTCTGTACCCCATTTTTAATAGGATTACTAGATATTACTTTTAGATTGAGGTTGGACCTAATATACAGGGGAAGTAGTAGGGTCCTATATTAGCTATGATTGTAATATTTGGAGTGTTTGCATGTATAAAACTACCTAGGAGCCTAAAATTGATAAAGAATGAGGAACGACGCATCATGGTACTATCATTATATTTTGATAAGTTATTTTAACACTGTTTATTATAACATCAGCCAAAACAGTAAGTAGACTAGGTAGGTCTCAGCAATATGGATGAAATTAGAAGTCAATTAGATTTGGAAGGATCACCCAGTTCTGAACAATACTTAGAGAATGCTCATAGAATCTCTTGACAGGGTCAACTTGGATACATTTCTGCTATTTTTTTCTAATATAATAGTGTAGCAAAATCTTTAGTTTACAGGGCAAACTCTTGGAGAAACATTCAACAGTTCTTTGCTTCAAAAGCCACCAGTAGAAATCTCCTTGAGGAATGTTTCAATGGTACTAAACACAAAACGGAAATTTCTCTCTCCATTGTGCTTAAAAAAAAAAAAAAAAAAAAAAAAAAACCCACAACATTTCAGTAGCTTAAGGTTGTAATTTATTGTGGTACTTTGCTGGTTCTGCTGCTGTGATGGTTGTTGTGTTGAAAAGCGTTTTATGCTTTCCCTGTTTGTTCTCACTGCACCCCACCAAACACAGTCCTTCTACCTAGGGAGCAAATATCTAAATGAGCGAAGGCATTTCTATACTTTTTTTTTCTTTGCATGGCATAGTGAGTGTGAAGAAAAGCCAAGGATAAGGCTTGTATTCATACAACTCTAGAGAATTGGCTCTGGCCACTCTCTGTGTACAAGGTACAGCCAACAAACGGCTACTTGACAGTATAAATACCTAAAGTGTAGCCAACCAAATAATTCTAGTTCATGCTCTATGCTGATTGGAAAACATTTACATCTAAATTATTCTCAAATTATTTTTTTGAGACAGAGAGATGCAAATAAACTCTCAAGAAACCCATGGCTTTCTTTGCTTATAAATGTTCCTCCTGGCACTAGGGTGAGGTTAGTCATGGTTTTTCATAGCTCATAGCTTTCCAAATATGTAAGCTTTTCCACTTCAACGTCTTAGAATTCTGACTGCCATGATCTGAGTCTGCCCAGTTCCAGCAAAGATTCTAACAGTAGATGACTTCGTCATGAGGGTGGCAAGCAGTCATCCTGGGTTTTTAGCACTTAACGTGTACCATCCTAACAGGGATACGAATAACAGATTCAAGCACTTGACTTCAATCCAGATTCTGAGCATTCTGGAGCTCTTGGCCGCCAAGGATGTGGTGACGCTCTTAGCTAGATGTGGTTAAGAAGATACTCAGAGATCTGAGTTCTCTTTTCTTCTGAGACTTTCTGGTCTTTTATTTCTTTCTTTCTTTTTTTTTTAAATAAGGGCTCTTGTGACTGCTGGTGGGTTTTCTATTATTGAGTCTGTAGTTTCTCAAACTTCCCTTGAAGCAAGGACTATCTATTAATAGCACTTTTAAGGATGTTTGCTTCTTCCAAACTTCCTCAGGAAAAAAAGTCATGCCCCTGGTTACATAACCAACTGGGAATGTCTGCTCTGTTTGTTGTCTTGTGTTAGCTCCTTCTGTGCACTTTGCGTGTAAAACAGAAGTTGGCAGTTCCTAGAGCAATACTAAAATTCAATAAATACATATGTATGCCCACCATCATAGATATGACGTTCCTTTTGAATGATATTGATGATGCATGAAGTTCTAGTAGGCAGAGCTCAGTGTAGCCCAGTCTCATCTTCATTTTATTTATGTTGTAGCCAATGGTGATGGAACGGCTCCTGTTGCCTTGCTTACATTTTCCCAGAGGGGTCATCTGGGAAATCAGGTCATCCCCTCAAGCACTCACCTCTGTACCCTGCTCTTAGCTTCATGTTTAGTTTCACCCACAGTTTTAGTAGGTTCCCACTGCCCTCCTTGAGTGCTTTTCCTATAGACTTTCTATTGCTATTCCGAAGGGTCTAAACGCCCATATTCCTCGTCTGTCTGTCAAAAGTGGTTAATACGTGAGCATTAACGCCTTGACTTTTATCTTGTAACCGAAGGTTACCTGCTGTGCACAAGATTCTGTTGGCCTGGAACCTGGCTGAGCAGAGCATCTGCCGGTCTCCTGCCGAGAGCAGCCATGCACTGAGATACAGGGTGAACTTGGTCACCCTCCAGGCATTTGCCAAGCTCTGATTTCGGTGACTCCAGGATGTGTCTTTCAATGGCTCTTCATTCAACTTCGAATCTTCCCTTTTGTCCCGCACTTGTTTGGATTCAGGTGATGGCACTAGGCACAAAGAGACACATTTCCTAATAACGTTTCATTCTTTTCAGCCAGCCACTCTCTCTTTAATTCCCTGCATGTGGTACACTGGCTCCAGGTCCCCTGACTGTATATCCTGAGCTCAGTGGCTCAGTTTTTGTGTCCCTGGTTCACCATTGTCTCTTTCGAGAGGTGTTTTCTTTGTAATCATGGTCAGCTTTACTGACTCACCCCCTTTGTGGTCTTCTGTATTAATATCATTTCCTTTCTAAAGCATCCTGTAGGGTTTTCCAAACCTTTTGATTTTCAACTTTTCTTTTGTGACTTTCTTTTGATTCCATTTTGTACTTGTTTAGCTATTTCTGATCTGATTGACACATCTGTCAGGATCTTTTTTTTTCTTTAACTGCACTTTATGCTCAGTTTCTAGAGTTTGCCTTAGCAATTTTACTCTTTTGTTCGTCTTTCTCCACTTTCCCTACCATACAGACTGCCATACATGATTAGTGTGGCTTTTTCACTCTAACTTTTGCCTTACCTATGTGATTTTACAAGGATTCCTCTTCTGTGTCATGAGCAGACTTCTCCTGTCTCCAAGGAAGCACTTGATTTTCATACTGTTTTACTTCTCATTCATTCACCTTCATTTTAGTTTATACACAGTTTATACATTTTAGTTTCTGCACACAAGCTCTCTCTCTCTCTCTCTCTCTCTCTCTCTCTCGCTCTCTCTCTCTCTCTCTCTCTCTCTCTCTCACACACACACACACACACACACACACACACACACACACACACACATATATATATATATATATATATATATATATATATATATATATATATATATATATACCATATGTATCATTTGGTTTTGTTGCCTTTCATACTTTAAAAAGCACATCTTGTTTCTCTAGCAGTACTTCAGCATCAGGAGCACTTTAAAGCACTTAGTAATGCAGCCCCTCCTCTGTGAATGCAGTACAGCCCTTTAAAACTGGATGAGAAATTTAGCATCTATATGAAAGGGAGATGAGCAAGTGCAGAACTGAAACAAGAGAGTCAAACTAGAATGCAAATCTCCTCTTTAAGGGGGAGACAAGAAACATGAGTCCCTGGTTTCATAATTACGTAAGCCTGAAGAATGCCAGTTCTCTGACAGACTAAACAGGATCCCGGGTAAAACCATGGTCTCTGGAATAGAATGAAAGAATATTAATAATATCTGAATGAGTATAAGAATATGGCTTCAAAAATAATTTCTCATCTATAATCACTTCAAGAGCACCCGTGTTATAGAAAATGTAAAGGAACTTTAATATCAAAGTCAAGATGATATATATTGGATTCAAGCTCCACTCAGAGTTAATCCCTTCAACTATGCCCCCAGATATTGATGAATTCATTTTTACTAGTGTGTGAGGACACTTGGCTCTCGACTTAACTTCCTCATTCTGTGTGTGTCTTTCTATGATTTTAAGTCAGCCTCTTCAGTAGTAAAGTATTTTTCTCCCTCTAAGCTGTACTTTTAATCAATATAAGGCCTATTCATTCAAGAAGGTTCTTTTGGCTTGAGCCAAACGTACATAAGCTTCATCTCACCTATGTGGAGGACATATAGCACTATATGCTTCCTTTCTAGCTTTTCTAATATAATTTGAGAGCAATTATTTTCCTGTTCTGGAGTCTAAAAGAGAATTGCTTTCAAAGATCTTGTCCTTGTGATTTCCCGTGGATCCTTTGCATGGGAGACTCATGTTTAACATTCTTGTATGTATTAGAGACCTGTGCTTTCTTTCAGCCTTTGTCTTTTCAAATGGACACAGGCAGTACAACATGCCGAACCTTTCTTCAGTGACTACTTACTAACTCATTGCCAGTTTGTTGTTGCCTCCTAACACCTTGCCTCTTACTTATGTGGATTGTTTATCTCTTTTACAAAATAGTTTCGATAATATGTTTTAGAGTCTGGATTTCTCTTTCAGATCTTGAAGGCTTCACACACATAAAAAGCCACCTCCCAAGGATGGCATTTAAGGCTAAAAATAAAAGTTGTGTTTCGTAAACACCCGACACAGGAAGATAATTTTACACGGTAGCTTTAGTAGAATCATGTTTTCACTACAGCCAAACACATGGGGTCTGGTGTAAGGTTTTCTCCTCATGATGTCATGTGCATGTTTAAAAAGCTTCTGTTATGAAGTACTCTTGGAGCTTTTATTTTCTTATTGCAGAGGCTATGCTTACATTCAAAAACATTAGTTGCCACCTTCTGCCTCGTTACCTAGTTCTCAAAAAAGCCTAGGAGGATCCCTATGTCTAGTCAGCCTTTATTGCTCACCCCATACTTCCTGAATTTTCTAAGAGCTGTATGAAGACCCTAGTGCCCTACCTCTGCCTAAGATCTTGAGGCTTCTCTTATTACACCTAATTCTCTAGTATAATGATCTGCCTCAAGAAGACATTGCTTTTCTATGAAGTTAGGAGACCTTTGGTAGCTCTGTAATCCTGAAGAATTAATAGTGTCCTTTGCAGCCAGAAATGGGCATGTTGATATAAAGAGGACCTTGCAGCTGAAGCTCAAAGCAAAGGTCTTTAGGCAGCTGGATAACCAGGTTTGGTTGGTATCATCACAAGAAACGAATCTGGACTCTGCTATCAAATTCTGCACAAGTCAAGACAGTTGGCTGCCTCTGCTGCTGGGTCCTGGGTTCTCATAGAAACTTAAAAAAATTTATAGAGGTTGTACCTGTTTCGTCAATTTGCAAGAGAATAGTTAAAATGAACAAAATTGAAAAACATGAGAGCATCCATAGTTCTATTTTGAAAATATCCAGGCATGCTGGCCCACGTTTACCACAGCAGGGCTGAAGAGGATAAAGAGGATATGAAGCCAACCTAGGCTACCTAGCAAATTCTAGTGTAGTGAGACCCTGACTCAAAACTCTAACAAATAAGTGAATAGGAAAAGCTAAATATAGTTATGTGCATGGATTCTTGCTAATTATGAGTTACAGATGTCAGAGAAATTTTACAAATGTATGACCAATAGTACAACTAGATTTTTAAAAAAGAAAATAGGAAATAAAATGGTTCTATCAATATGATACAGCTATGCACCACAATGTTCATAGCAGTCCTATTTATAATAGCCACAAGCTGGAAAGAACCCAGATGTCCTTCAGTAGATGAATGGATACAAAAATTGCAGTACATTTACACAATGGAGTACTACTCAGTTATGAGAAACAATGACTTTATGAAATTCTTAAGAAAATGGATGCATCTAGAGAATATAATCCTGAGTGAGATAACCCAGTCACAAAAGAATAGACATAATATGCAGTCACTGATAATTGGATACTAACCCCAGAAAGCTCTGAACACCCCAGAAACAACTCAAAGACTATATGAAGTTCAAGAAAAAAACAAAGGCCAAGAAAAGAAAAAAAAGTGAAAAACCATTATGCTTAATCTTTACACACCAAGAAAACTTTGACTATTTCCAGGTTACATCTTGTTTTGCATGTACTCTATGCTCATTGTAACTAGTAAGATCTTAATGCACATTATCAAACATTTCAAAAAATCAAGTACTGACAAAAATGTATTCATAAACTTTTATGCAAAAATGCTTAAAATCTGTACATTTATCTTTTTTAAAAATAAAGTTGTTCAATTTATAAAAAATATGATACTGTTAAAGTATTTTCAAGGCAGTAACAATTGTAGCAATATTATTGGATTCAAGCTTCTCGAAGCTTTATGGGACAATTGTTTATTTTTTTATCTCAAAGCTAGCACAGACATGAACAAATCTAACTTTACATGTGTTCACCTTGAAAGCTATGTCCCATGTCAGTGTACTAATTATTTTTTATGATGGCACCTGATATAAATTAGTGGTGATTATGTGGGTTATGATGATATTAAAAACTCTCTACAAACATTCCAGCTACATTAATTAAGAAATGGACATTTTTCTGTAAACTCCAATGTTGCATTCTTTAAAGGAAGGAAGAATTACACAAACATTGGTCAGTGAACCACACATCCTGACACTTGGAAAACTTGCTTATACCTGGGCACTCAGAAGCCCATAGCTGCCCCACTGCAATGCCAACAGCTGCTCCTATGCAAGGGTTTGTCTCTAATGACTCTGTGGAAGCTTTGGCTGTGAAAGGTTAGAGTATCTTTGGGATGTGTAGCCTGATGACCTGAAATCAAACTTGTACTTTTGATAATTTATAGAACCTCTTTGACTAATGATGTTGGCATGATCTTAACACAGACTAGGCTGGACCTGATTACCATGCACTCCCAAGCATTACATTTGATACAGACTTTCCTCCTACAAGTTGAGTGATGAAATAATTAAAGTATCCTTTTTTTGTCATTCCTCTTGACTTTTTAGTAATGATGCTGCACTTTGAAGTTATACCTCGGATACTTTATTTGGAAGCATCGCTTCCTCCACCTCATACCAAAGCTCTTTGTTACTTTTACTTTTCATCACTGTGACTAATACCTGAGACAGACAGTGTAAAGAAAGATTCCCAGGGACTCAACATTTCAGAGGCTTCATTCCATGGGGCTGCCTCTGTCTCTGAGCTGCAGTGGACATCATGTAGAAAATGTGTGGTAGAGCAAAGCAGCTCAGAGGTGCTAGTGAGAAAGCAGAGAGATCAGAAAGAACATGATAAGTCTTTCCAGGAAGTTCTCCCAGTGACTAAGATAGGTCCTGCCTCCTAACTTTCATTATCTCTCAATTAAACCAAAATATCATGACCCCATCAAGGGATCAAAAACATTGATTAAATTAGGACCTTAAGAATCCAATCGCTTCCAGAAAGCCCGTCAGCCGGTAAGCAAGTTCCCAGTATATGATGATCTTGTGGAAGACATTGCATATTGTTTGCTGATTTGTTTATATTCATTTGTGCATATATGTGTGCCCATGTGCATCTGGGTCCCCACAGAAGCAGGGAGCTAGTACTGGATGCTATTGAGTTGATTTACAGGAAGCTTTCAGCCGTTCATGCGGATGCTGAGAACTGAACTTCAGTCTCTCCGTGATAACAGCGATTGCTCTTAATCACCCGAACCATCTCTGCGGCCCCTGACATTTACATTCATACGCTCAGCTTCTTGTTTCCTGATCTAATTCTTCAGGTTTTTTTTTTTTTTTGGATGGGGGGGGAGCATATTTTTGCTTTGTGTGCAACTTTCTCTAGAAGTAAGTAGTGCTACACCTAAGGAGATGACACACGTCACTGCCACGTAACTAATCAGTCAAGAAAAGGACTAAAATACGCAAAACGGCATAGTTTATAAACAATATAAATGTATTCCGGACAGTTCTGGCAGCTGGGAAGTCTAGCTTCCCAGCTAGCTCAAGGAGCTAGCATTTAGTGTCTGGTGAGGGCCCAGTTTCTGTTTCTACAACACCACTTGGGGAAAAAATGGTCCTTACATGTCAGGAGAGAAGGCAGAAAAGGTACCTGGTAAGTTATATTATCTTATAAGATCACTAATACTATTCATGAGTGTTCTATGCTGGCATCTCAATCTCCTAAGTGGATATCTCTTAACTCTGTCCTGCTACATCAACACGTGGACATGGTCATACCAAAGCATTGTGAATCACACTTCTTTTCTGCCGTCTCCAACCTAAGGTATACAAGCACATACACAGTACACACAAACACACAACATTACGTTCTATCTTGGCGGGTCTTTGTCTGGTTTATTCATTAACTGGCACCTAGGAGGTTATTAACACATATTTATAGTTTTAAGTGAGACAGGAGAAAGGCAGGGCGGATGGAGAGATGAAAGAGAGAGACTGTTTGTCATCAGCTAGTTAAGAAAAATAGGGAGGACAGGAAGGCTTTGCTAATGACTGCAGGATATTAAACTGGTGTTATGTGTGAGCTGGAAACCAAGGAGCACCAGGTACAGAGAGAGAACTAGCAAGATTCAGTCTTTGGTGCCTGTGAAAGAATATGGACTTCATCCTTGGGTTATAAGAAGCTGAGAGACATTATAGTGTTTGTAGTATATAAATAACACTCTCCCCTGGGTAGGCAGTAGATGAGAGAAACACAGTAAACTAGTTAAGAAGGTAATGTTAATTTTATTGCAAGCTAAGCCTGAATTACAATGACCTGTGAAAAGGCTGTGGCAGAGTCCGAAGCAGTAAGCACATTTCAGAAACACTTCCCACAATGAGCTGGACTGCTCTTAAGGGTGAAAAAAAGAAAAGACTGGAGGACATTCCTCACCCTGCCCCCATGACCTTCCATCTAGCAGAGTCTACCCTGTGCTTCAGGATGCTCAGCAAGGCATTGCTGGGGAAAGTGCATTGAGCTGGCAGGCCACTTTTTAAGGTGGTGAATTCATCCTTTTATTCATCGTACCTTTCTCCACTGGGGTTCTTGTGTGCAGGATCATCTTCATAGGCTCCTTAATACCACCGACTTCTTTAAGTTTCCCCTCACAAATGCTGGCTCAGCACATATAATCACACACACACACACACACACACACACACACACACACACACACATAAATACACAGATACGTGCACACACGGATATGTATGTGTGTGAAATAAAAACTAGTCTCCAAGGACTTGGCAGCATAAGATAAAGGAAAGATACTGCTAACGTGGAAATGAGAATTGATCCCACTTAAGGCAAGCATTTTTCCTACCAGCGGGAGTTTTCTGTCCTAGAAAGATGTTATTGCAATATAAGTGAACCACAAAACTCATACTGCTGTAATGAGTTTATAGAGGATTCACTGAAGTTAGCAAAATAAAAATATTAGCTTCATAGTGCCAACATAGAACACAAACACGGTGGTTTCAGGTCTCACATTTATATTTGACCTTGAACACGTTTCTCTAAACCTTCCTTTGCCCTTTATTCTCATGAGCCAGATGGCATTTCATATACTAAAATTTAGCTTCATAAAGGGATTTCCTTTGTTTTCTGTAGTGGTTTGAAAGAAAATGCCTCCTACAGCTCATAGGGACTGGCACTACTAGGAAGTGTGGCCTTTCTAAGTAGGTATGGCTTTTTTCAGAGGAAGTGTGTCAGTCAGTACAGGGTGGGCTTTGAGTTCTCAGATGCTGAAACCATGCCTAGTGTAGTATTCACTTCTGCTACCTGATGATCTAAGTGTAGAACTCTAAGCTACCGCTCTAGCACCATGTCTGCCTGCAAGCAACTGTGCTTCCCTTCATGATGCTAACAGACTGAGCCTACGAACTGTAAGCCAGCCCCAATTAAATGTTTTCCTTCATAAGAGTCATTATGCCTCTTCACAGCAATAAATCCTGAACCAAGACAGTTGGGTAACAAGAGCCTTCCTCTCCTCAGCCACTGTTCCCAGAGCTGACCCTCATCTAACTGATGAAACATGGGAATCAATTCTTCTTTTAAAATATAAAATAATTTCGTTCTAATGAATTGTTATGTTTCCAAGATGAAAAACAGTATAGTTTTGATTTTGTTTCTTTGGAAACCTTAAGTCAGGGTTAAAGCTGCGGAAGTTTAGTTTTGTTGCTGTTGTTGTTAATGATTTGAGTATGTGCTGGATTTTACTTTGTCATTTTAACACAAGCTAAGATCACATGAGAGAAGGGAACCTCAAGTAAGAAAATGCCTCCATAAGATCTGGAGAGGTAAAGGGATGTTTCCTTCATTAGTAATTGGTGGAGGAGGGCTCAATCCATGGTGGATGATGCCATCCCTAGGATGCTGAGTTCTATAGGAAAGCAAGTCAAGCAAGCCATGAAGAGCAAGACAGTAAGCAACAGTCCTCCATGGCCTCTGCATAAGCTCTTGCCTTCAGATTCCTGTCCTGTTTGAGTTCCTGTCCTGACTTCCTCCACTGATGAACAGTGATGTGGAAGTGTAAACCAAATAAACTCCTTCCTCCCAAACTTGCTTATTGGTCATGCTGTTCATCACAACAATGGAGACCCTAACTAAGACAGGGTGATTTTTTGTTATAGTAGATTTTATGATAAAAATGTTCACTCAAACAGACCGACTGTTAGAGGTAGGATATATTCTCATAGTTTTTTTTTTTAATTTCAAAAATAAAGTAGGTATTTATATAGTTATTTACATAAAGGGTATCATTAAAAAGATTAAGCAAGGATACTGCATGTAAGCATTTTGTAGAGTATTACTGAGCTGGAAAATGTCAGTTATTTTTTTTTAATATGTGGCTGATAGATGTCTTGTTTTCAAAACAAATCCAATCAAAAGATTCACAACAAAATCAAACAGAATGAAACTGAGGAAAACCCTGGTACACCACTTATCCTGTTGTGATCCTGTGACCTTTTCTTTCACTACAGGCTGTGTTCCAAAAGAAATGTCACCTATGCTGGGAACCTCAGATAAATGTTCAACTACTAGTGAAGGCCCAGCAATCTGGCCCAGACATATTACCTAGCATCCTCCAGGACCTTCGGGGCCTGTGACAAGTCAGTCCTACATCATCATTCACAGGGATTTGTGTTTTGTTTCAGCAAGAACGAGGATACATTTGGGAGCACATAGAAATCATGACAGCTCACATCACTATAGCTGAGGTTGTCATGCCAACAGGAATAGATGTTGTAGCTCATAGGCTATGGAGGTAAAGTTTCACTGATTTTTTTTCTAAATGGACATTATACTAAACTATGCTCTAAATTAGTATCTCTGACTCATAGATTCACACAGCAATCAGACCTCACCAGAGACGTTTCATTGTGCAGTGGACAGAAGCTAATGCAGAAACTTAAAATTGGTCAAAAAACAAAGAGTAGGTGTCAGTGGAGTTCTTAGTTATAAATGGGATATCTATATCATACTTGATCTCCAAGGATTAGGGTCCCTTATAGAAGCCAGAGCAAAAAGGTTTTAAGATCCTAAAGTCAGGAAGGACCAGAGTCAGCAAAACAATGTTCTGGGAATGGCAGGATTGTTGCACACACCATGTTATACAGCTATCCAAGACTCCAGCCAATCAAAACCCCAACATTGTGTTAAGGGGTCAGGGGAGGTACTTATGAGCCTCCACCCCTTGATAAGGAGCTATTGATAGCTGATGATATCTAGGGAACAGAAAGTCAGTTTTTTAAGGGTATGGCCCTGATAGGTTGACCAATGCTTCAGTGGATATCCCAACAACTTTGAGTATAGGGGTAGAAAAGCTGAACAGCAGGGATTTAAAAAAAAAAAAAGTAGGAGGATGAGGTCTAAGAAGTTGAGAAGGAGTGGGGATATTCCAAGGATTAAGGAAGAGTCATAAGGAGGAGACACGGGGAGGAGTAGAGGATGAATATAACAAAAAACACATTGTGTATGTGAAATGATTAATGAATCAATAAAAATATTCTACTCAAACAGAATTTTTAATATTAAAACCCTTTTTAAGAACATTTGCCTGGAAAAGATAGAAGAAATCTAACAAAATGTATGGCTAAGTACAACATTGTTTTTTGGTTTGTACCAGAGAGCATTTTTATTTATGCAGTAAATATATCAAGAATAAATATCATATATATGGCCCTATGCCAGGTGTCAAGATCCAAAAGTGTAGATACAGAGTATCCATCCTCAAGGAAGTCTCAGTCCAGTGATGTTTAAGATACTCAAACCAGCCATTAATACAAATAGAAATGAAAGTCATAACCTTTGCAGATAGGTAATAGGTTAGTGTTACCCAAGACACCCATGAAGTGACAGGCATTCTAACCTGAAACTAGATGTCCCCAGGAAATTAGTGAGCAAGACATTTTGGAAGATGTAGAATGTCACCATGCAATCATGGTGACAAGTTGCAAACAGGCAAGTCACCGACCTTGATGGGAGCTAGTGATATTGAGGAAGTGTTAGGAAATGAAACTGACCAATTAGTTATTATATATATATAATCAATGGACACACATGATGACATCCATGGGGAATAGTCGCTCACAGGACAATGTCCCTATAGGCTTTTTGGTCTTAAAATTTTTGGTCTCAGAACTGTGAGCAATAAATTCCTGTTGCTTGTTTACTACATAATCTAAAATACCATGTTACAGAAGCTCAAAAGGTCAGAGACACCAGTGTGAACTGACAAGAGCTGAAACCTCTAAACCTAGAGATGTCCTACTTCCTGATCATAAAGTAAATGATGACAGTTACCATACTTCAGGACTCTGGTTCTCCAAAAAATATTAAACCCTGATGTAGGAGTGGTGAGTAATAAATGTGATTCCAAGTGAACTTGTGCTTTCTAACAAATCTTAAATATGTTTGTGCCAGACATTTGTGAGTAGATATATCATATACCTATTGTTTCTTGATTGTTGCTTTTTTTTTTCTCTTTTACTTTCAATTATGCCTTTTTTTGTGCCAAAATTGGTTATGGCTGTGGCAATTTAGACACTTAGAAGATCAGTGTTCTTCTGAACAGTTACTTACTGATAAAAATTTGAGACCATGCTAGCCACAGGCTAATCTCATAAAGAAATGGTAATGTTAGGAATATGCATATAGAGACACTAGACACAGATCAGAACAGCCCAAGATAGCTATGTTTTATATTCATCTGAAATAAAAAATAGAACAGTAAAAAGTGCCTCCTTCATTCTATATATATGTGTGTGTGTGTGTGTGTGTGTGTGTGTGTGTTTGTGTGTGTGTGTGTGTGTGTGTGTGTGTGTGTGTGTGTGTGTGTGTATGTATGTATGTATATATATTTATACCAAGAAAGGAGAAGAAATCAATAGACTACTCCCAATTAGAGTCAGTGAAAATAAAGTTCTGGGTTAACACAACGAGTTAAAAAAATAATAAAAGCTGCTTGCTGAGGTGTCATGACCCCATCTTATTGTTGAGCTCAGCTTTTCCATTCTAAATCCCTATTTTCTGTTTATAACTTTCTCCAAAATGTCCCTTTTGACCTTCGAGTCTGATAGTTCTCTTGCCTGCTCTCAATCCAAAGGCGAATTTATTCGCAATTTGAACTAAATCTCTTCAGTCATTTCAGTTACTTGAGTTTGAAGAAAATACCTGCTTTGTGCTTGCAGAGATTGTTCAGATTTTTTTCCATGTTCAAATAGCTTAAAAATGACTTTGTTTTGAAGCAGTGGGGTTGGCATGGTTATACTGCAGATTGAATTCTAAGAGAATTGGTTAAGAAATTTGGATTGAAGACCAGAAATGATGAGTCTCCATCCCATGGAGCTACATGCAAGCAAATTCCCACGACTTCTCTCTACTCTTCTTGCATTTGTTTGTAGCAGTGGTCACGAGGTTACTGGCAATAATTCAAAGGTCAATTTTTACCTCTAACCCAAAAGTCATGAAGATGCATGTTTGACTTTTAAATATATGAAAAATAATCCAACCATGCCAATTTCCAAACCCACAAAAGAGGTTTATTAATATACATTTAATATACATGTTGAAGAAAACATAAAATGTGCACATGAATACACTAAGAATATCCACATAAATTCTGCTACAGTTTAGGGCATGTGGTTCAAAGACTCTCAGTGTTTAGAATCCTCTGGACGCCAGCTCAAGTTTTAGTCTGACTGTAATTCACAAGTGAAGCTAAGCTATGTCCAAATGCCATGGTTCTGGAGATGAACAAGACAAACTTCACCCAGCCAAGGAAATTTCTTACATAATCAGAGTGAATGATATGGCACCAAAATAAGATTTTCAAACTTCCCTTGCTCATCTTTCAGATGGAGTGCATACCTCACCTTATCAATTTTTTCCTATTTAATAAAGGACCCATTATCAAGTATGGGTCTGCCAAAAATATAAAAATGTAAGCAGCCCAAAAGTCAAGTTATACAAATCAGTTATTTGGAAATGTTGAACAAATTCAACCCAGGTAGAAGCTAGGGTCTAGTCACTTCTCAAAGGAACAACAGTTTTTTAGGAGTATATGCGGTATGCTAAACTGTCAGTTTCTGGGGCTTTGTCCTGAACACTGTGTGCTAAGCTCTATGTTCCTCTCCATAGCACTCTTCATGGAACTTCTGGTCTGTGGTGGTTGGATTAAAACAACACCATAAGTGCATATGTTTAAATGCTTAGTCCCCAGTTGGGAAGGACTAGGAGGCACTGCCCTGTTGGAGGTGGATCATTTGGAGAGGGTGTGACACTTCAAAAGTCACTGCCTTTCTCAGTCCTCTCTGACTCATGCTTGAGGATTAAGATGTCAGCTGTCAGCTGCTGCCCCAGTGTCTGCTCCCATCATGACAGCCACAGTCCCAATAATTCTTTCTTTCTCTAAGTTTGTTTGGTTGTGGTATCTTATCACGGCAACGAAAAGAAAACTT
Source organism: Micromys minutus (assembly GCF_963924665.1). NCBI lineage: Eukaryota > Metazoa > Chordata > Mammalia > Rodentia > Muridae > Micromys > Micromys minutus. The sequence goes on from NC_137958.1 coordinate 32,690,867, forward strand.
AACACATGATCCCTCATTTTTCTGTCTCCTCATTTATTCAAAGGAAATAAATTCTCTCTCTTACCTTCCTTACACATTTTACCTTCTTTGCTGTTGTTGCTACTATTTTAGTTAGTTTGGAATCAGATGAAATAACACGGAACCCCACCACCACCACCATGAAATTGTAGAGAGCCATGCAAATGTGTATCATGATTTAAATGGTATTGTTATGCTATTTAAGGCACTATTAAGAAAAAATAATTTTTCTTTCTTGTGTTAACTAAAGTTCCTTTGGGACTGATCATCCTGTGCCTGAGTTTTCTGGCCAAAGAACCTTACAACAATGTCTAAATGACTGAGCACCACCAGAACCAATAGCAGGACAGTGTGAGAGAACATATGCATTGTGATTTCACCATTCATTAATGGGCATTCAGCCATGCTTACTGCATTTTCCCCCTAAATGTTCCATGTGGGGTTTTGGTTTGTAGAAGAGGGAGGAACTGGGGCTGTCTGAGGCTGCAGAGAAAATACGAGGAGTGCTTTCACAGGGACTCAGCTGAGCGAGGGGATTGTTCTGAAGCCTTGCTGGAGCCTGCGCATGCTCTACAGAGAGCTACCAGATGGAAGGGAAGAACATGAGAATGTGGTAACTTTTACATTCCCGGGCCATTTTTTTTATTGTTACAGTTGATAGAAGTTGGTTCATATGGTAACAGATTATGATGAACATCTATCTAGTAACTAATGCCAGGTCACCTTTTCCCCTCCACCATAGTATACCATTGTATAAAAGCTGATATTGAGCCCACTTTTACACTTAAGAAACTTCAAGTGTATTGAAGGTGTTAAAGAGTGGAGGTATATTCAAGAACAGCATCTCCTGGGCCTCAAAGTACAACTTACAGTCAAGGGCAGGCTGGTTAAGCTGCAGATCTGAAGAACTGTGATGAAGAGTTAAGGAAAGAAAGGAAGCCTTAGGTTCTCCTCTGTAGTCAAATCAGCTCTTCAAGTTAATAAAATAAGAACCTAACTTAGCCCTCTTTCTTATATTTTTTATTTTATTTTTTTGCTATTTGGCATGGAAGTATGACTATTTTGTTAGGTGAACTTGTTATTTTTCATGTTATTTTTATTACTTATTTATTTTTGACAGTATCATTTAATTGCATCTCTTTTGTTTTCTCCCTCCGAACTTTTCATGTACCATCCCCTGTATCCTTCAAATTTATGGCATCTCCTATTTACTAACGGTTAATTCATATGTATGTATATATACACGTATGTTTTCCTAACTGTTACCTGTTTAATCTGCACACTGTCACTTGCATTATGGTTTCATTGCTGTCTATTTGGCAGTGGACAACCAGTCGGTGTGCTCTTCCCTAGGGAAGGCCATTGCTTCTCGTCCCAGCTTTACTTAGTTACTTATAATTTTTTGTGTAAGGTTGAGGCTTTACGGGCTTCTCCCCATCCAGTTTGACACATTTGTTTGTGTTGACCTTGCTTTTGGTCAGTCGTGTTGGTGAGACTCTGTAGGTGTAACTTCTGCTAGTACTAGGAAAAACAGTCTCACAACAAACGCCCTGAACCTGTGGTTCTTATAATACATTTTGCCCTGTGTTTTGCAATATCCCCTGAGCCTTAGGTGTGGCAGTGCTTTGTAGATGTGTCCATTGGGATGGAGCTACACAACTTTGCATTTTGATGGGTTGTGGTTTTGTTGTTGTTGTTTGGTTGGTTTAGTTTTGATTGTTGGTTGTTGTTTTATTTTGTTCTGTTTGTAGTGGTTTCTGTCTGTTGCCAAGAGAACTTTTCTTGATGAGGCATCAAAACAACACTTATCTGTAGGTTCAAGGATAAATGTTTATAGACTGTTGTCTGTAATGGTTCATAGATTTGAATTTTTTGTTATCAGAGAGTGGCACTATTTGAAGTATGGCCATATAGAAGTGTATGTGGCCTTGTGGGGTGTGTCACTGAGAGCTTTGGGGTTTTAAATGCTCAGGTCAAGCCCAGCTCCCTCCCTACCCCCTGCCTGCTGATCTGGATATAGAACTCTAAGCTACTTCTCTAGTCTTAGCTACTTCTCTAGCACCATGTCTAACTAAAGCATCCATGCTTCCTCCCATGATGACAGTGGACCTGTAAGCAAGACTTAGTTAAACATTTTCCTTTATAAGGATTGCAGGGGTCATGGTGTTAGGGATTATGATAGCTTAGAAAATTAGTGGATATACATTTTCCAATAACTACATTTTCACTGGCAATGACTATGTCATTGGCTAAGGCTCTAGCACCAAGTATTGTATCCTTCTTGTTGAGTGGGACTTAAGTTCAATTAGAAACCTGTTGGTCACTGCCAAGGTATGCATTCCACTACTCTACCTTTAGGATTATCATAACAACCTGGCCATTTATGTGGTTCAAAGGCTTCATAACTGAATAGAACTATTGCTTTCTACTCTCTTTTGGAAACTTGCATGTCACCCTCTGGTACCATGAAAGCTAATCCTCAGAGAGGGCATATTCATGTCAGTTTCAGTTTAGAAGACTCTAGATTCTGTTTCTAAACTACATGGTTTCTTCAGAAATAGGGATTTACCTTCCAGATCTAGACAGTGGAGGGGAAGGGTGGTAACTAAAGGCAATGGAAGTGGACTGTATGTTTTTGGAGTCTCTTACATAGCCCTGACCAACAATTCAAAAGAGGGCTTCTCGGTATGTATTAAGGTGTTTTTTAAAATGTGGCCTTTGACCCGTGGAGAGACCACCATCATCAAAGATGAGAAAAGTGCATTAAAACTATTTATGTATATTTTCTCAGAGTTACATGCATTATGGGCTTAAGGGCTTTTTGGGTTTGGCTTGGGGTTTTTTGGTAACTAGTTAGTAGTATGATTCCTTGTGACTTTTTCAGACATTTTTAATGTTATTTTACCTATCTACTTCCTTCTGAATTTACTTCCTTTTGCCTTCCTTAGGGACCCTCCTGGACACATGCTTACACACACACACACACACACACACACACACACACACACACACACCTCATTTCTCTGAAGTTATGTATTCTCTATTGTTTGGGTACCTGAATACTGGTGTAGCAAATTAGAAATAGCTTTGAAAAATATTTAAAAGTAATATGAGATCCATCACCTATATTCCCAACATATGATGGAAAAAGGAAACTTACATAAAATTAGGTTACCTGCTGTACTTGAAGCATAGACTTTTTATATAAGAGATCTTCCCTATAATAGACCTTCCCTATAACAGACTTTCCCTTGTAACTTGCAGAGTATTCTTGTGTATCCACCAAAATCAACTGAAAATTCCTTTTATTAAAACTTGGAAAGCAAGAAGGATAGGAATGGAGGGAGAAAGGGACTTATAATTAAGGAAATTAATCCACAGAAAGATGTCTGTGATAAACTACAAATGAAATGAGGAGATCTATGGTTTATGTATGATCTGCTATGTTTAAGCCAATTCTATCACCTTGGCAACCATAACAATCTTTATGACACCAGCACAGGTGGCTACTGAGTTTAAAAATGAACAAAGAATAAAGATGAGCAGCCAAAAAGTTATAATAGGTTTCTCTCTGTACCTATTATACATGTGCATATGCATGTACGTGTGTGTGTGTGTGTGTGTGTGTGTGTATGTGTGTGTGTGTGTGTGTGAGTGCACGTGCATTTTCAAAAAGAGGTGATTCCTAGTTAACCATTAACACACACAAGGGACATCTAAATTCTTCCAGTCCCTGGGAGGCTCACGATCTCATAGGTCACACTTAACATTTTTTGTACCATTCTTGGAATACAGTGTCCTGCATATTAAAATATTGTTAGCTGAGAATGTACTAATAAGTGACTTCTTAAACAACCTCTGAGTCTCCTGAAGCCCATTTTCTACAGTTCAAGTTTGATGGTGCCATTGCTCCTCTTACCCTTTTTCTTTTTATTGTGCTGGATGCTGGCTCAGACACCCAGGCACGCCTTACTCACTACTTTATGCTCTGTACCTTTTTGTAGATGAGTCAAGAATTTATATTTAGAACACTGGTACAAATCTTCCTGTCAGATATCTTGTATGACCTATGAGAAATATGCCTGTATGTTTCCTCTTATGTAAAGGAGGTATATCAATAATATCTATTCAACTTCTTTTATCTTTACTCATTTTTCCTTATCTTCTGTGGATTACATCCTCAAGACACTAAAAATATTCTTGCCTAAAACTTAACAACACAAGAGTTCCGCTGCAGGTCTCTACTGTCCTCTTGAACACTCCTTTAATTGAGGCATTTGTAGTCCCTGTTAAATGTAAACACATCATGCTGTGTTCAGTCAAGGGAGCCTTTTTGGATTGTCACCTCGGCTCTCATTGATTTCAGATTATAACAAACACCTAGTGTGCCATGTACAGTTGTATTTCAACCAGTGTGGGGTGACAATGTAGGAGAATAATCAATATTCAGATGCTGCACATCGTGGGAAGGAGAGTAGCAGGAGCTAGGTATTGTTGAGAAGTCATGAAAGCCCAAGAGGAAGGAACTTGCAAAGTGGAGCACCAAAGTGGAGAGAAACAGAAGCCTTTTCGTTAATGAAATCCATTCTTTATAATTTCATTCCTGCATACAATGCATCCTGGTTACTGTCATCCTGCACCAGATTTTATCTTCCTCCCACTGTTGTCATCTCCTCTTCATCAGTACAAATCCCTTTCTCCCATTCACAGCTTCTAGTTAATCCTGGTTAACAGCAACTACAGTCACAATGACAGCAACGCCTAACATTTATCAAGCACATGGAAATGGGCCACGTCCTTGACTTGTATCACTTCGTCTAAGTCTCACCATGACTCAGTGATATCAGGCAGTATTGTCTTACAAATGAAGATTTTGAAAGTGAAGACCATAAATTAGTTGTTCATGTCACTCTAGTAATAAGCCGCGGCAAGCAGAACTATGAACCCAAGTGAACGTAATGCTAGCTTAAATTCTAAAGATTATATAAATACATGATCATACTTGGCCATCATGTGTCCAAACTGAAAATTCTGCCAGCATGGCCATTATAAGTTCTAGTAAGCCTGGGGGGATGAGATCTCCATGAGCAGATCTCAGCAGCAAGTCATAGCATGACATCAAGACACAGGAACACACAGAGAATGAACCGACATAAAAGCAAAGACCAGCCTCATTGCATCTTCCTAAAGAGTTCGCACAAACAAAGAACTAAGCTGCAGAAAATAATCTTAACTTTCCGAATTTATGGGGAAGGTAAGAAAGTCGAGGTTTGAATGAGGGAGCAGAATCTACACAGTTAAGAAAGCATGGGGTGGGGGCAGTTTGCACACAGGTGCACACACAGCAGCAAAGCTTGGCTGAGCCAATAGCTCAGTTTCCCAACCAGCACTAAGGCCTGTCTGCAACTGGCAGAGTGAACAACTGTCTAGTGGCCACCTGTCCTGTATCTCCAAGGAAAGCCAAGGGAGAGGGATGCTGATCCTAAGGTCCAGAATAGACTGAGAGTGTCATCTAATTTCAGAATACAATACAACAAGACAGCTGCCACTTATTCACTTTATCAGCCACCTTTAAGCTGGCAGACAGCACAACCCTCTGACATTATAATATTAGTTCCACAGAAGCATGACACACAGACTAATTTGTCACAGTTAAGGGGTGTGGCAGGTGAGGAAACAGGTGGGCCCCCTGAACAGAAAGTCTTCTGGAAACTTCTGGAACATCTCCGGGGAGATGTTTTAGTTAGGGTTTTAGCGTTGCAAACGATAAAACCTTTGTAACTTAAAGCAACACAGTTTTATCTTTCAGTTCCAGGGCTGAGTACTCTGGGGTCACGGTATCAGTAGGTAAAGCCTGGAGAAGGCCTCTGGAGAAGAATCCTTCCTTGCTTCCTCCAAGCTTCTGAGGTCTCCGGTAGTCCTGGGCTTCCTTTGGCTTGCAGTACCATCACCCTAGTTCCTATATTCACCACCAGTGCACCCTCTGTCCTACGTCTACATGTCCCGGTGAGCCCTCTTCTTTAAGAAAAAAATAAGAATTCAGTGCTGGCATGTGGAACCCACTATAATGCAATGTAACGTCTTTGTAACTCTATAGGCAAGGACACTGTTTCTAAAGTCAAATCCTGAGGTCCTAGGAGCCATAGATTTGGAAAGATGCATATGAAGACATGCCAGACAGCATTCTTGTCTACCTGTCTGTAGTTGGTCTGCCCTTTTAATAGCACATTAGCTTATCTTTTCTAAGTGACTGTTCCCATAATGCCTGTGTAGCCCACAAATTAAAGTTACACTAGAATTTTCTTTGCACTACCATAAAATAGCAAAATCTTTAATATTATAGTTGCCTAGGGAAGAAAATGAGCAGCAATTAGATTCTTCACATAGTATTAAAAAACAATTACATTTTTATCATTATATAAACAACTTATTGTTGATAATGAATAAGAATTTTAAGATGTTATAATTTTTAAGTCTGGTTTAGGAAAGATGCATAGTCATTTGATTTAAAAAAATCAGATGAAATAATTTTAAAATATTTTATTTATAGTTCTAAAATTATAAGATAATATTAATATAGAATTTCATGTTTCATAAAGTAATTCTTTCGACTCTGTTTCACTTCTAATTAACTTAGAATGAAAGCTTACAACATTACATGTAGACACTTCCTAATGTTTCTCCAAATTTTCCAACATGTTATAGAATGGACATCAGTTTTGTCTTTATACTGAAATATGGAAAGTTATGAAGTATTATTACAATCAATAAAGTGAGTCATAAAACAGAAAACCAGAATTCTTACAAAGGGAATGTTTGTGAATAACTAAGAGGGAGGTATTACCAGCTTCAAGTAAGATTTTTCAAAGAATAACAAGAAAATGTCTCACTCAGATTTTGATATCAAGTTAATATAAACCTGTTACTGAGCAACAGCAGTTTCTAGAAAATATTAGCCAGTCTCGTTGATGATGAGCAAAGGTGTGAAAAGTTTTTAGCAAAACCTTAGTGAAGCAAAAACAACAAAGTAATTTCAAAGATAATGTGAAATGGGACCAGAGAGGCAGCTCATCAGTCAGAAACACTGATACTCATGCTCTTGGGAAGGTCCTGGGTTCAATTCCTACCATCCCATGGTGGCTTCAATAACTCCAGTTCCAGTGGCTCTAATATCCTCTTCTAGCTTACACAGGCGGCAGCAGGCGTGTACATGTTAAACACACGTACATACAAACAAAATACTTCGCAGACAATTTTTTTAAGTTGTATAAATTGTAAAGACAACACAAAAAGAAAAATTTGGGAATATTCCAAGAATGAAAGTTTGTTTGACATGACGAAATATAGTGATATAGTTTATCATCACCTTAGTGAACTGAGAGGGAAAAAATGGTATTTTAATAATTACAAAATAAGACATTTAAATTGTTTTAGAGTCTTCTTGTTTGTTTGTTTGTTTTTGTTTCTTCAAATGGGGTTTCTTTGTATAACAACCCTAGATATCAAGGAACTCAAGACCAGGCTGGTCTTGAACTCAAGGAGACCCAGCCATCTCTGTTTCCCGGGTGCAGAGATGAAAAGTGTGTACCGCCTCTACTCAGCTTAGAAAGTCTTAATAAACAAAGGTAGAGGCAAGCCGACTTCCACCTGCTTGAGGAAAGCCGGGTCTGAGTTGTGAATTCCAGGCCAGCCAGGGCTACATAATGACACCCTGCGTCAAACAAAATAAAAGGAACCAGAACAGCAGCAGCGACAAGATGAAATGAAACACACTATATATTTAATAAACAGACCAACATTTTCTCACAGATATGAACCTACGGGAAAGAAAAACAAACTGCCATAACGCCATAAGGAACATATGCACTGAAGAGCAGCCATTAAACAAATGCCAACGCGAGGATGGCTAAGTACTGTATGCCCCTGACTGTGTAGTCACCTTGGCCATCACCACCGGCTAAATTTACACATTCTAATACACTGTGCATTTTTCACAAACACGGTCAGTGAACAGCATTATACACTAAACAAGCTCAGTGAACTACTCTCAGAAGGGGATGTTAAGTTGGGAGGAGGGCATTGGGAGCATGTTGGAGAGTGGGAAGGAAGCATGTGATCAAAACACATGGTATACATGTATGACATCCTCAAAGAATACGATTTTAAGATATAGAAAATAATGTGTGGATGACTCAAAAATTATGAAAAAAAAATAGTTGTCATTAATATGACTGAAGAAATTTTCTATTTGATATTCTCTACACTTACATTTCAAATATTATCCCTTTCCCACATTCCCATCGCCTCTCCCTCCCATTGCCTCCATGAAGGTGCTCCCTGTCCCAATCACCTTCTCCCACCTCAGCACCTTGGCGTTCCCCTACACTGGGAAAATGAGCCTTCACTGGACCAAAGGCCTCTCCTCCCATTGATTTTAGAAAATGCTTTTCTCTGCCTCATATGTACCTGAAACCATGGATCTCTTCATGTGAACTCATTGGTTGGTGCTTTAGTCCCTGGGGGCTGTGGTGGATTTGGTTAGTTGCTAATTTTGTTCTTCCCATAGGGTTGCAGACCCTTTCAGCTCCTTCAATCCTTTCTCTAGCTCCTTCATTGGGGTCCCTGTGTTTAGGTTGATGGTTAGCTGCAAGCATCCTCCTCTGTATCAGTATGACTCTGGCAGAGCCTCTGAGGAAGCATCCATATCAGGTTTCTGCCAGTAAGCACTACTTGGCATCAGCAATAGTGCTTGGGTTTAGTGACTGCATATGGGGTGGATTCCCCAGGTGAGGCGGTCTCTGGATGATCTTTTTGATACTTCCTGCTTCTCTATTTGTCCCTTTATTTCCTCCCATGAATGTTTTGTTATTCCTTCTAAGAAAGACTGAGGCATTCACATTCTGGCCTTCCTTCTCTTTGAGCTTCATAAGTTCTGTGGATAATTTCTTGGGTGCTTCAAGCTTTTTGGGCTAGTATCTGCTTATAAGTAAATACACACCATAAATTTTCTTTTATGGCTTTTCTGGTTACCTCAATCAGAATGATAGCTTCAAGTTCAATCCATTTGCCTAGCAATTTCATGAACTCATTTTTAATAGCCGAGTAAACTCCTTTGTGTAAATGTACCGTTTCTGTATCCATTCCTCTGTTGAAGGACATCTGGGTTTTTTTGAGCTTCTGGCTATTATAAATAAGTCTGCTATGAACATTGTTGAGCATGTGTCCTTGTTAGATGTTGGTGCTTCTTTTGAGTATATGCCCAGGAGTGGTATAGCTGGGTCCTCATGTACTATTAAGTCCAACTTTCTGAGGAACTGCCAAACTGATTTCCAGAGTGGTTGTACCTGTTTACAACCCCACCAACAGTGAAGAAGTCTTCTTCTTTTTCCACATCCTCTCCAGCATCTGCTGTCACCTGAGTTTTTGATCTTAACCATTCTGACTAGTGTTAGGTGGTTGTTTTGATTTGCATTTCCCTGATGACTAGGTATGTTGAGCATTTCTTTAGGTGCTTCTTGGCCATTTGATATTCCTCAGTTGAAAATTCTTTGTTTAGCTCTGTAACCCATTTTTAATAGGATTATTTGATTCTCTAACTTCTTGAGTTCTTTGTCTATATTGGATACTGGCCCTCTATCAGATGTAGGATTGGTAAAGATCTTTTCCCAATCTGTTCGTTTCTGTTTTGTCCTTTTGACAGTGTCCCTTGTCTTACAGAAGTTTTGCAATTTCATGAGGTCCCATTTGTCGATTCTTGATCTTAAAGCATAAGTCATTGGTGTTCTGTTCAGGAAATTTTCCCCTGTGCCTATGAGTTCTAAGCTCTTCGCCACATTCTATTCTATTAGTTTCAGTGTACCTGGTTTTATGTGGAGGTCTTTGATCCACTTCTTGGACTTGAGCTTTGTACAAAGAGATAAGAATGGATTGGTTTGCATTCTTCTGCATGCTGACTGCCACTTGAACCAGCACTATTTGTTGAAGAGGCTATCCTTTTTCTATTGAATGATTTTAACTCCTTTGTCAAAGATCAAGTGACCATAGGTGTGTGGGTTCATTTCTAGGTCTTCAATTCTATCCCATTGATCTACCTGCCTGTCTCTGTACCAATACCATGCAGTTTTTATTACAATTGATCTGGTTTTTTTGTTTTGTTTTGTTTTTTTAACTTTATTTTAAAAAACAAAGATAAATGTGCAGATTTTTAAGCATTTTTGCATAAAAGTATACAAGCACATTTTTATAAGGTTGTAATTAAGTATTTATGGGTACCTATACATACACATATGTATATATGTAACAATAATATAGGAAAAGAGATTATTAATTTGAGGAGATAGGAGAGAAACTGGGAGGGGCTGTAGAAAAAAAGGGGGATGTGTTACAGTTCTATTTTAATTAAAATATATTCTTTTTTCCCTTTTTTTCTTGATCTTCACACAGTCTGTGGGTTGTTTCTGGGGTGTTCAGAGGAATACTTCTCCACTGCTGGTGGGGTTGTAAACTGATACAACCACTCTGGAAATCAGTCTGATGGTTTCTCAGAAAAATGGACATAGTACTACCTGAAGACCCAGCTATTCCACTTCTGGGCATTTACCCCAGAGATACTCCAACATACAACAAAGATACATGCACCACAATATTCATTGCAGCTCTATTTATAATAGCCAAAAGCTGGAAAGAACCCAGATGCCCTTCAGTAGATGAATGGATACAAGAATTGTGCTATATTTATACAATGGAGTACTACTCAGCTATCAGAAACAATGACCTCATGAAATTCTTAAGAAAATGGATGCATCTAGAGAATATCATCCTGAGTGAGACAACCCAGTTACAGAAGAGCAGATATAGTATGCAGTCACTGATAATGGAATACTAATCCCAGAAAGCCCTGAACACCCCACAAACAATTGATCTGTAAAATAGCTTGAGGTCAGGAATAGTGATTCCCCCAGAAGTTTTTTATTATTAAGAATGGTTTTTTGCTATCCCGGGTTTTTTATTATTCCAAATGAATTTTCAAATTGCTCTTTCTAGCTCTATGAATAATATTAATTAATGTTTCAGAGATTTATAAGAATTAGAAACCCTATTGGTTGACAATACCATATCTCATAAGCAGTTGGGAATGCAGAGTAATGTAAGCACTTTAGAAATTATCTGACATAACTCAGCACACTTAAGTGGTACATCCTTTATAACCTGGTGTTTCTATTCTTGGCAATATACATTTGCAAAACTCTTATGTATGTGTTTCATATATTCAAAAAAATTGGAATGTGTAGAGGATCATTGTTCACATTATTAAAACAACTGGAGCCAGCCCAGATGTCTATCAACAGAAAAATAAGTAAGATCAAACAATAGAATATTATGTGACATTTAAGAATAAGAAAGTTTTGATACATACAACAGCACAGACTGGTAACAAAAGAATTATGTTTAAAAAAACCAAAATTACAAAAACGCATATCATAGAAACATACATAGATATGATTATGCTTACATGAAAATCATAGAATTATGAAATAAATTAAATCTATACATGCATATTTTACAATCATAAAAGAAAGCAAAGAAATTAGTAACATACTATTTGGGCTTATGGTTACTTCTGAGAGGCAAGAATTGGTGGAACTGGGAAGGATTTACACCAAAAAGATTCTGATACAACTGTGTTTTATTACTTAAGCATGATGGTGGGCATATGACTCTTCATTTTATTTCTCCTGTATAGTGTATACACACTTATGTGCTTCAAGAAGTCACCTTATTAAAAGTATTTATATGTCATAGCATTACTATGTTTGATGTTTTGTCTTTCATGACTGATCCAACATAGAAATTGTCTCAGTGTTATTTATTAGTTTCATCCTGTGTGTGCAAAAAATAAATATAGGTAAAAAATCATTTTTACTGTAGATTTTAACTATAACAGCTTACAGAAACCTGGAAAGTCACATGATCTCTAATTAACATCTCTTGCAGAAGCTGAATGTTGAGTCTGCCAAGAAATGGGACAAGGGAATGAGTGGATGGGGGAAGGAGGGTGTGCCTTCAGAGAGATTAGCCAAAGGTGCCTTGCACCACTTCCTGTTTTTCACTCTCCAACTCTAGAAATTCCTGAGCTTCACCAGATCAATTGCCCAAGTAGCCCATTATGGGAATAGGTGGAGCAATACAGCCAAAGGCAGAGAAACATCAGCTTCAAGACAATTGGTATACTAGCACCTTCAATATCAACTTCCAGCAACCAGTACAGAGAGAAAGATTTATAGTGGTCATTTCCCTGGAGAACACTTCCATCCATCATTGTTCCTGCCCTTGGTCTTATATTTCCTGAAGGTAGAAAAGAGGCAAATTCAAGATGTGTGTGTGTGTGTGTGTGTGTGTGTGTGTGTGTGTGTGTGTGTATTCCAATGTCATTTCACATTGTCTACTCATACAACGAAGATGAACACACACCTTTGCTGACCATGCTGCTCATTACTAATATACCCACCGTCTCCATTATGAACCAATGTTTATGAATCTTTTACATGCATTATTAATTTTGTGCATCTAGTAGTAATGTCCAATAACTATGAAAAAAAACAATAGGTACCAGAGTGAAAATGTAAGCTTTCATGCTTTACTTAAATTCCAACTGTCCCATAGTTTGGTTGCTTTTCAGCTCAATATAATTTCTTTCAGGACCTGGGCCAGCAATCAAACTAATTTGCATGAACACCACAATTTAAACAGTTCCTTAGCTGTCTGTGAATGACCTATATTCTATTACATTTCTCATGCATAAGTCAATGTCTCTATTCTAATAGAACTGGGGTATAGGTAGAGAGGTCGACAGTAGCTCCCAAGTTTCCAGGCTAATAAAGAAAGAGAGGAAAGGCAGCCTTCCATGGAGAATAGTAGGAAGAATAATATGAGGACCAGTAGACCTAACTGACAAGGGGACAGTAATAGGTTCAAACTTTTGTCAGAGGTGCTATGTTTCCTTTTCATTTGACTTGCAATATTTTTGTCTGATGTTCAGCCATAATCACTTTTAGGTTGACAATACTACTTTATACGTCAGTGAACACACAGGCTTCAAGAAGTTTTAGAGATGCCTGTGCCCCATAGTCTTACAAAATAACATCTAAAGCATAGATGACAATCCAAAGTCAGAGCAAAACCTTCCTAGTCAGTCACAACTTTGGTGAATTAAAGTCGTGCATGTGCTAAAGTCATTGCCATTTCTGTCTATTCACGACTCAAGAAATACATTGTTTATTGAGCATAGTTAAGACTCATAGGGAGGAAACTCAAATGCATAAACTTGCTCAAGTCTGAATCTGTTTTTATGAGTCACAATTGTGACCACAGAGAAGAAACATAACCTGTCTCTTTCTCTCCTGTATTGATGAGTGTGGAAATGAAAAGAACGCTTCTTTTTCTCTTGGCCTAATTGTGTTCTTCACCTGATGGCTCAGCATGACAGAGAACAGTCAGATATGACAAAAAGGTATACCTAGATCCCTAGTGGCAGGTCTGCCTTTGCTACTTAGTTCCAAAATCCCATGGGTTATCTGACCTCTAAACTTAAGCATTCTCTTCGGTAGAATGGAGACAGTAATAATAAAGTTTAAACCTCTAAAAATCCATCAACTCTGTTGTACCTATTTCATGGCAATTACATGTGGTTTGGCCTAATACAAGTATATATTCCATGGTGTTGTAAGGATTGTGGGGGAAAATAGCATAATTTGAATTGTCATTGCAAATTTTCCTTTATTCATTCTGTGGTTGAGGTTGGGATAGAGAAATGGAATCCTCTGGCAAAGAGTAAGAAGAGGATGCCAAACAGTACAGCTCCTGGCAAATCTTGTTGAGTTTCATTTAACCATGACTAAGAAAGGTTCAGGGATAGTTTGCAAGTGCCTGATGAGATTCTAAACAAAAACCTTTAGCTTTCATAACATGAAAGCCAAGTAAATCTGCCTCCAATATGAAGCCAAATGAATTAGCATTGTTGAATTAGAAATTGTCAGCTCACACTTGCACTTGCCAAAATACCTTCGGGAAGTCCTCAAAAAGCACAAAAAGTAGTCACAAGAGAGATTCAAATTTTAAGGGTCTTTGTTTTTCTCTAACCTTGATTATTCAACCTTAAAAAAATAAGACCAGAAACAAACACACAAACATAAAACAATACCGTCACAAACTATAGCAAAAGGATTCTCAGTTTGGGCATGTGTAATGTATTAGATATTTCATTTTAACACAGAATCCAGCCAAACCAACCTGTGTGTTTATACTGTTTGATTTCTAAGATACTTACCCGGGAAAGAGGATGAAGAGAGTGAAAGGTCCAGTCTTTTAGTGCTGGCCACCTCTCAAATGCTGTATGTTTTGCTGTATAGTCTTAAAGGATATGGTCACTGTCCAGTCCGAACAACTTCTCTGAATTCAGAACATTGATTCTGCTATCCCTCGAATCCTAGGCTAAGCTCCAAGACAATTGGCACTCTCCATAAGATATTTCTAAAAATATTTTTGATTTGGCAAATGTAACCAAATTTTTAAATGATTTGTCTGAATTTTTGTTCTGGGGATATTCAAGGAGAAATTTAATGTTCATATCTTTAATTAATTTGGACTTCACATAGCATATTCTAAGAGCTACTTCATAATCTTGGAAGAAATGTAAGCTGTATTTTCCACAGAATGGACAGACTCAAATTAACTAAGTTGACTACATGCTTTTACCTCTTGTAGAACTGATACTTGGAAAATACTCTTCATTCATCCAGATGTGTATAAGTCACCTATAATGCATATTCTTATCTAATATAGCAGATCGAAAGTGAGCCTTTCCTCTCTTGCTTCTGCTCCCTTACCCTCTTCCATCTCTGTCCCTGTTCCCCTCCTTCATCTCTCTCCACATGTTTATGGCCAGCCTCTACTCCCCCTTCTGACTTTCTCTCAACTTCCCTCCCCATAACCTGAATAAACTTTATACTAAAAAAGAAAGATAGAGAGAAAGAAAAAAAGAAAGAAAGAATGAATGAATGAATGAATGAATGAAAGAAGCAAAGAAAATGAACCTTCCAAAATTTGTACTTGGTGGAAACGCCACTGACATAAAACTAGAACAAAATATGACAAATTTAAGGGAAACACAGGAAGTGCCACTGAGTGTTCTTAGGTCACAAAGTATGAGACTATCAATTATAATTATGAGTGCCAATGAAAGTTTCATGGGAAAAAAAAGTTTCTCTTGTCCTTTGAGATATTCAGAGTTTTAATAATACAACAAGAATAGAGAATATTATATATGAAAGTTAATATTACATCATGAAGAAGTCAAAATATGCTTTCTATTATAGAAAGTGTAAATTCATTGACAGGAGTGGAGGGAAGAGGGAAATGTTTGTAAAGACGTCGAGCTAATAAATTAGTCTAGATTATGAAGGGACTTGAACATCTTGTTAAACAATTAGACCTTTATTATTTAAATAATGGAACCATCAAAGACTTAAGTTATATAATTAGGTATTTTGAGGTGATAATCAGGGTATACTCTGTATAAATTATGAGATGAAGATTATGAAATTTAGAATATTAATTAGAAGTCTTTAGCATAGCCAAGGTGAGAAAACAAGACCTTGAACCAGCACGATAGTAATTTATTTGGATTGGAACCAGAGATTGAAATAGCCAGGATAAACTGGAATCCTTGTTCTTATTTGAGCTGCATAAGGTTGGAAGCAGAGATGTAGGGTGATTCCTGGGTCTCTATTACTTAACACAAATACAACAGGTTACTAACAGAATTTTAAAAGAAGTTGTGTCTGAGTTTAGAGCTTTGAAACCCAAGCTGAGAAATGAATATCATAAATAACAAATCAAAATTAATTTGACAATAAGAAAAAGAATCCTCAGAAACAAACAAACAAGACCAAAATTAACCCATAATATTGAAAATACCATCTTAAGATGACTGGTGTGAAAGCCAGGCTAAAATGTAGTTCACCCTTATATTAATTATTTTTCCATTGCTAGGATTAAATAAATGACAAGAAAATAATGGGTGTTGCCTTGGTTAAAATGTTCAGGATTAAGAATATTATGGGAAGCCAAAGGGGAGTCACAAAGCATGTCACTTTGGGTCTGAGGTGAAGAATTGGGGAACATGTATATGGGTGGTCTGCTTAGTTTCTCCATTTCCCCTTTTTACTCACTACAAAGCCACAGTCCATGAAATGGTCCACTCATAATCAAGGCAAGTAAGCCCTCTCCCTCCCCTCAGCTTCTCTAGAGAGAAGAAGACATAGACATACTCAGGGGTTTGTCCTCAGAGTGCTTCCAAATCTTGTCAGGATGACAATGAAGATTGGCCTTGACACCATTTTAAGCAATTTTTAATAATCTGTGGTTGCAGGGTTTTAAACCCAGATCCTTATCCATGCTAGGTAAGTACTCTACCACTGACCAATTTCCCAGTCCATGATCTTTTCATGCCTAGACGTGTTAACTTCATAAGCCCATTATGAGTCAGCAAGTGTATGGATTGGAAGGCAGAAATAACAGAAAATTTCTCACAATTCTCAAAACTTTTAGGCATAATTCCTCAAACTAAAGTATTGGTTTTTTTTGAGTCATTTCTCCTTTGCTCATATGTTGCTGTTTCTACCTTGAGTCTTTCCAGAGTTTTTCCTCTCTACATTCTATATTCAGATTTTCTGTATATTCTACAATCATATTTGCTTAGGGCTCACACTTGTTAACTCATTCTCAACTTTAGTACCTCTTTAAAGGCCCTTTCTCCAGGTACAATCCCATGATGAGGGATGAGGGATAGGACTGCAAGACATGAATTGGGAGGTGGTGCAATTCAATCAACAACACGGGCCAATATTTGTTGAAATGAGTCATGGAGAACTTGTGTGGAAAAATGTAGAGAAAGAAAATTACAGGTAACAAAGAACTTCAGTCTGTCTTGGGCTGTTGGTTTACCCTGTTGAGTAAGACAGAACCCCAGAAGACACACAAACTAACCCTTCCTGGTGACAGTTGAAAATAATCTATTAGTAATTGGGTGTGCTGGGTTCTTTGATGAACTTAGTAAACAGAATTAACATGTATGCATTAACAAAGTATGCAAATCACCTACCGAAGCTTAAAATATATGATATAATATAGAAACAGAAAAACCAAATTAAATGCATAATCTAAAAACAGATAGTGTGTTATACAATGGGCATGTGCGTGTGTGTGTGTGTGTATGTGTGTGTGTGTGTGTGTTATGACAAATTAGTCAGAAAGTAACAGATTTTTATCAAAGTTCATAGTAAGCTGGCTTGCTCTATGGAAATAATTCTGTATTATTTTCCAAGGGGAATCCCTGGTGGTGTATAAAGCGTATCTGTGAAAGGTAATGCTACATAGTTAATAGAAGAAGTCCTAAGTTCTTTTCCAACTACATGGATTGAATAAGCATCTCTTGAGATAACTGCTTAAATCATCTTTACAACTGGGAGTATGCCCCAGTATCTACTAGACTTTGAACAAGATGATAATCTACACCATGTAGGAGGTATGACAACCAGAACATACTCCCTAATGGGATTTGGGTATTAGGATGCTCTGCTTGAAGAAAACAACAGCAACAAGCCCAAGCCAGAAGGGCAGCGAGCACTGACGGATTTTGCCAAGCCATGTTTTGCAAATCGCTCATATTGTCAATGGCAGTAGAATTGGGTAAAGGAGACTTCAAGGCTCTGGCAGATAGGATGCCTGTGGGTCTCAGTTGCTATGGTAACTAAGATGTGAAATGAAGATGCTACAGTAGAAAATTCTAGAAAGTAGCTATCACAAAAAAAGTTAAGCGTGACGTCTTGATTTACCAACTGTCAACATGGGTAGGTAACTAGGTGGTTCTCTGTGGTGTCCATAAGATTTCCTTCCTACACTTAGCTGCTGTACAGATGTAACTGAGAGTCAGGCTCAGATTCCATTTTAATCACAGTAGTTGTTTCATTTAAGAGCACCACATTACTAGAGTACTACAAAGATTGGAGAATAGTTGGAAATGATTCTAACTCTGATCATTAAGGGAGAATATCCGAACAAAAAGAGAGCCAGACTGACAGTTTTACAGCTCAATATGTCTCTGATTGATTTCAGCAGGAACCATCACTGAAGTCTATTATTTGATGACAGCAAAACAGATGTATCTTTTTGTTTTAGTTAGGGTCTCTATTGCTGTAAAGAGATATCATGACTATGGCAACTCTTATAAAGAAAAACATTTGATTGGGGCTGGCTTAAAGTTCAGAGTTTTAGTTCATTATTGTCGTGGTCAGAAGCATGGTGTCACGCAGATAGATGTGGTGCTGGAGAGGCAGCTGAGAGCTCTACTTCTGGATCTGCAGGCAGTAGGAAGAGAATGAGAAATACTAGAGTTGCCTTGAGCTTCCAAGACCTGAAAGCCTGCCCCTAGTCACATGCTTCCTCCAACATGCCACATCTACTCCAAGACCACACCTCCCAATAGTGTCCCTCTGGGGCCATTTTCATTCAAACAACCACTCTTTTGGAAGATGGGGGGTGGGTGAGCAACCACTTCCAATGCATTAGCAATACACACGTGCAAGAGAAAAATCCATGAACATATCCAAGAGCCTGGTTTTCTGGGATATTCTTGTACTAAAGAAACCTTATTACACCTTAGACTCTGTGACATGAAGAAAGAGGCATAGCTCCAGCTGGGTCTCTTGGACATTGAAGTTAACCAATGGTTCAGTGAGCTGTTCTGACATTTCTACATTACTCAAGGGCATACTTAAGGAAAAGGAGATGTGAAGGAACTCCTAAGAAAGGGTAGTGCTGGTAGGAAAGGGTGTAATGAGTCTGATGACCAGAAGAGCTGTTCTGGTAGCTAGTAAGCTGTTAGTCATTTCTGGATAGCCAAGAGGAGAGGCTACCAGAATGAAAATATACTCTTTTTTTTTTTTACTTTATTTTAAAAAACAAAGATAAATGTACAAATTTTCAGCATTTTTGCATAAAAGTATACGAATACATTTTTAAGGTTGTAATTAAGTATTTGTGGGTACATATATATACACATATGTATATATGTAACAATAATATAGGAAAAGAGGCTATTAATTTGAGGGGATAGGAGAGAAACTAGGAGGGGCTGTAGGGAAGAAAGGGGGATGTGATACAGTTCTATTTTAATTAAAATATATTCTTTTTTGTTGTTGAGCTTCACACAATCTGTGAGTTGTTTCTGGGGTGTTCAGAGCTTTCTGGGGTTAGTATCCCATTATCAGTGAGAAAATATACTCTTCACGTATAAAAATCTCAAATAAATATAGGCACGCACTGTTGGAATACCTGTCTATGTATAGACATAGCCACAAAAAACAAACAAACAAACAAACAAAAACCCAGCATGGTAGAGACATAAACAGACAGACACATATGCCAAAAAGAATTTAAGAAAGAGGACTCAGATAACCCTGCAGAATTACAGCTGCCTAGTTTTGTTTTGTTTTGTTTTCCCAAAAAGATGCGAAAATAAACACTGTGCAGTAAATGGTGCTAGAGAAAGTTGGTACCCACGAGTCCACAAATGAAGCTGTATTAACACCTCTTAGCGTATATAAAAAAAATCAACTGAAATGGATCAAAAATGTTAATGCAAGACCTGAAACTCTGAGACTGCTTGAGGAAAAGACTTTGAGATAG
Source organism: Micromys minutus (assembly GCF_963924665.1). Taxonomy (NCBI): domain Eukaryota; kingdom Metazoa; phylum Chordata; class Mammalia; order Rodentia; family Muridae; genus Micromys; species Micromys minutus. Next base: position 32,710,631 of record NC_137958.1, read on the forward strand.
AGCCGTAAACATGAGTTTTTGAAGGGGGCTCCCATCGTTTGAGGGGCAATAACTGTAAGATGGGCCCGCGCAAAATTAAGGTCACTGCACAACAAAATGAACGAATAAACAGAATTCAGAGACAGCCTGTAGCATGGGAGAAAAATCTTTGTTAGCTGTGCGTACAATTGGGAAGCAGGGGCTAGAATACAGAGAGAACTCAAAAACAAACACAAACAAACAAATAAACAAATAAGGAAATAGTGCCACCTCACAAATAACCAGTCAATCAATTGGTAAGTGAAGTAAACGGACATCTCTCAACAGACAACTAACAGACGGCAAGACATACATGATGAAATACTCAACATCCTTAGCTGCCAGGGGAGATCAAAGTCAAACAACCCAGAATTCCCCTGTCCCTGTTGGACTGATTATTATTTAGGAAAAAAGTAGCAAGAGCAATGAAACCCATCAATGCAGTGAAATGTAAGTGGCTTTACCACTACAAAACTCAATCTGTGCTTTCCTAACAAAACAAAAACAAAAACCCCTAGAATCTCCACATGACCCACTATATCACTCGTGAGAGGAAATACTTCCACCATGTTTGCTACGGTGTCCTTGCCCTTCATGGATTCCATCAGGGTGTCCTTCAGCAGAGGAGCGAATAAAGCTAAGGTGTTAGACACACCGTAAGCCTCGCCCTGCCAGGAGGAATTATGTTATTTCCAGGAAGCAATGGCTAGGATTGGATATCATCAGAGCAAGCAAAGGAAACCAGACACAGGAGAAAAAAACGGCATGCTTTCTCTTCTATCTGGAACTGCGCATGCACACATGTAAATGATAGGAAAATAATCGTGGCATCTGGGAAAGAATGGAGAAAGGAGTGAGGGGTGATGAGTGTATGATGTTTTATCGGACACATCAGTTTGAAGCTCTGTAACTTTGTACAAGGAAGACTCACCAACATAGAAGGAAGATTAAACAAAGCTAAATAAAATGTTAAGATGCCCTTCGTGAAGACATAGATGCAGATACAGTCAATACTTTGAAGTCAACTTCGAGCACCTATCTTTCTTTGTTGCAATAACAAAAACAAACAAACAAACAAACAAAAACTACTCTATTCTCTTTAGTCAGCCAACAGATTCTGCAGTGTGTTTTCAGAACTGAGTCCCTGCATAGGTGAGTTAACCACACTCATCTCTGCTGATACTGGTAAACATGTCTTCCATTTTATGCTTAAACTTGTTAACTGCGGTAGCCTGGAGGCAGGAAACATAATAATTATCTCTGTCGTACTCCTGACACACCTTCCTCTTATTTATCTTTCTCTTTTAAAGTCTGGATGAAACTCTAGCCAGGGCACTTCTTCGTCTGATTGCCAGGGCTCCCCGTAATCAGAAGGTTTTTTTTTTTTCCAACATGTGAGCAATTTTCATTATTTTGGTGCAGCAGTGACCTTTGGAATTCCAGGATCATTTTCTCTCCCCTTCCTGGTGCCCCCAGAAGAGACCCCCAGAAGCACAAACATCTGAGGCTCTTCTCTACGTCTTCACATCTGCTGGCACCGCAGAGGAAGGGCACTGCGGTGGATTTACAGCGGCAGGTGTTGAGCTGAGGGGCGATGAGCCCGCTGGGTTCGGGAGATGGACAGAAGCAAGGCTTAATTCTTAGTTTCCGGGCGCTTTGGAAATGCTTGGAAGACAAAGTACGTCTGTGAACACAGAGCTCACCAGGAGAAGCTGTAGCAGGCAGTTACCATTGTAAAGCCAGACGTGACTTTGGCTCTGAAGTCCTGCATTTTATATCAATTTTTCCTCTGCAGTGGCTCATTCTTTTCATCTAGAGTTATATCTGCCCGGTGCACCTAGAATCTACAAAATATTATTTATTTCAAGAATAGCTTGCTTCTTCTTCTGTCTAGTTTCCCACTCATGATACAGTCCTGATAACCATAGACAGAGGCATAGTGGGGTTTCTTTCCAAGGCTGATTAACTCCGTGGAAGTCATTGGCCAGGAACAATGCGAGGATGTGAAAATGCCATCTATATTTTCTGCCGTACAAAAGTCTCTGAAATCATCGCTTTTCCTTTGCTCGCTGGTAGTAACGACTCTAAATTACAGAAACAATGGAAGCACCGTGTTTAACCCAAAATATCACTGAGATCCATTTTAGGAAAATCTGTCTCTTTCAGATTTTCTCAGAGAAGTACAGTGTTGCAGGCTGCGCTGTTATCTGCCGGTGTAAATGGTCTAACTGGATAATTGCTTAAATACAGCTTCTTTTAGAGGGAGTTAGAGTACTTTACAAAAGCACCCCACTGCGCTGGCCATGCAGGTGAGCCTTTTCCAAGCAAATAATTTGACTTGAGGGATTGTTAGAAACTTTTCTTATCTCTTTATCTGGGCAATAATTGCTAGATGTCTAATCTGCTTAAAAAAAAAAAAAAAAAAAAAAAAAAAAAAAAAAAAAAAAAACAGTTGGGGTTTGCTTTCTCCACAATCTCTTCAAAGTCAGGAGATATTTAATGGGAATGGGAAGGCTAGTGAGAGTGTTAATGATAAATGGTGCTCTTTATCTGAGTACCAAGAGCTATTACCTTCACTCTCTGGCTCAGAGTGGTCCATAGTCGTGAGCCCCACCCCCAAGGCTTTACAATAAACAATCTGTAAATGTTCCATAGATTTTTCTGCAATCAAAATCTTCAGTCTGTCAGCCTTTCTAATTTTGAGGGAGTGATTTGCAACTTAAGTGCCCCGTGGGTGATAGGGAGTTCACCCTTTCTCCAGACAGCAGGAAACCCACCTGTGGAGGACCATTTCAGCAAAAGCCATCATTTCTCTTGTGAAGCCTCTGAAGTTTGCTTACCCATCACAATCGCGCTGAAACTTTCAAGTGTGAGCTGCCTATATCCACTGCGGATTTCCGAGCATTTGCTTCACATTCCAGAAGGATTTTGCCTAGACGTTATGAAGTCCTCTGTATTCAAGCTTGTTTCTCACACTTACTTATAAAACATGTTTTTTTTTCATATACCAAATGATCACCAAAGTTACTGTATGTTATCTCTCCTTCTGCAGGTTTAGCTGACCTTGCTAGCCACCAAGAGAGTACTTTCCACCGCTGGCAAAGAGAATCAGTAGGAATGCAGGGGTATCAGTAGGAGCCCCATGTCCCCCTATCCTTCTGGCCACTAGAGAGAAAGCGCATTTAAGGAGAATGTCTGAGGAATACCCATGCTATCTCCTTCTAAGAACAAAAACCACATGAGGATGGACACATGGACAAGCCAATCCATGAACCATAATTACATCTGCCAGCTGGCATCCACATGGGAACACGTTTTGTTTGTTGTTTGGTTGGTTTAGTTTTTCCAGTCAGGGTCTCTCAGCATAGCCTTGGCTGTTCAGTTACTCTGTGGACCAGGCTGGTTCTAAACTCAGAGATCCTCCTGCCTCTGCCTCCCGAGTGTTGGGATTAAAGGTGTGTGCCACCATTGCCTGGGGCGGAGGGAGGGTAGAGACTTGTATTTTAAAAGGGAAAACTTGTAAAATGATTCCCCAAATATTTATCTTAGCTTTGCTTCACGACTGCTCTGTGGTAAGACCAAGGTTAGGGGAAGAAAGGCGATAGAGTCACATGAGGAAGTCTGGGAAATCCCAGACCAGACTCCAGAGACCAGTATTGGGGTGCAGACCTGAGTTTATTGCCCATCCCATAAGCTTATTTAGTGTATGAACCAATCCCACACCCCTAAATCTTTGGCCAATCGTATCTCACCACACTGTCCCTGTGCTCCAGTGAAAGCCCTGCCTGATGAGGTAATTCAGGAGTCGGGGGAGTATCCTCACCTGAGAGGACTTCGGTGCAGAAAGGCCACTGCCCTGTCCTCGGTACCTTTTTGCCTCCTCACCCTTGTCTCAGGAGCCATCTTCGACCTAACGCCCTGTACTGCAGACCAGGACTCTCTCTGTAGAGTCGCCAGAGCCTGCGGCACTTTGCTCTCCATCCCACTTGTCCTTCACCAGGTTGACTTCCACATCTACAGTGGGGAACCAGTAGAAACGTTCCCCTTTGTTTCACTGGGCATCTCCTTCTGCCTACCACTTCCGTGTTGACGCAAGTCCTTTTTTGCCTTTTCTGGCTCTTTTTGATGAAACGGCATAAGCCTTTCTATTTTCATCTCTTTGAACTTTCATAGTGAGAATGAATGCATTTCAACCATAAGTATATTATGTAGACCTAGCAGGCATAAAACTGAAGAAAACACAAAGGTTTTGTGTTTGGTAATATGGAAAGTTTTTGGACTTTCTATGGTGAAAGATATTACTAATAAATAAGAGATCTTGCTTCAACCTGTCTAAAGGTTTCTTGTATTATTTGATAGATTTTACCGTAATAATTCACCTCTGAACTATACTAACAAGAGGCATTGTTTTTTACTTAAAATATCCTATCACCAATTTGACAAAGACTGTTGTATAGTAAAAGACTTTGGCCATTATTTTTAAAGAAGCCCATCCACTGGTCCTGCACAGTTTTCAAAGCCATGGCACATGTATATGAAATAGGCTTAGAGACTGGAGAGGTCTTGGTGGTTAAGAGGACCCTGCTATAGTTCCCTGACCTGCATGGTGGCTCACAACCATCTGTAATGTTTGTTCCAGGGGATCCAATGTCTTCTTCTGCCTTCAGGAAGCCATGCAGGCAATAAAGAGGGAAGAAAGTGAGGGGAAGGGAAGAAGAGAGAAAGGGAGAGAGGCAGATCAGTTTCCAGGTGTCCTAGACCTCAGTTACAACACCAGCCACTATTTATCAACAGCCACATAAGAGACACAAAGACAGACCACCTAGGTGAGCCTGTCCCTAGATCATGACCCATGGAAATTATGGGGAATGTTTGTTTTAAGCCACAAACTTTTGGGTTGATTCACTATTATACAATATTTGGTACAGGCATTGTTCCTATATTATAGAAGAAACAGCTCATGCTGTTGTTTCTCCGGAACTTTTGAATTGGTTAAAAATCAATGGGTCAATTTATTTATTGTGAGAGAGTGTGTGGGTGCCAGTGTTGCAAGTATGGTGGGTAGAGGGTCTGGAGGAGTTGGTTTTCTTCTTCAACCATGTGGGACCTGGGGACTGAATGTAAGTTGGCAGGCTTGTCAGTAAGTACCACTGAGCCACCTCATCTGCCTGGTTCCCCTGAAACTTCTATGATCCATGGCAATAAGAATTGAAGTCATAATAAACGAATCACCAAGATTTCTGTTGCTCTTTTCCTTGAATTTGTCTCATAGAAAGAACAGGGATAGTAGTAACCTACGTGGCTTCGCGCAGCATCAGCTCTGAACAGCGCCATGATCATAGCAGGACTCTTTTTCTCATGCTGGGTTCACAGTGTTTCTAAATGACTCTTGCATGCACTGCTTCAAGCTGTACACACACTGTCTTAGTTACTTCTGGAAGTCAGAGCGAAATAACCTTGTGCCATCTCTCACTGACAAGTCATAATCTTTGCAATGTTTTTCTTGTTGCTATTGGCTTATTTCTGTGGAGTATACTTACCTTTGGTGAAGCTGAGTATGTGGTACCTTTCCATTGAATGTGGTAACCATGTCTGCACAATTATTGTGCCCTTATTTTGTAAGATGGGCAGTGTTTATATTTAAAAGATTCTGCCTTCCTCCTCCTCCTCCTCCTCCTCCACCTCCACTTCCTCCTCCTCCTCCTCCTCCTCCTCCTCCTCTTCCTCCTCCTCCTCCTCCTCCTCTTCCTCCTCCCCCTCCTCTTCCTTTTGTATTTAGCACTTTGCAAAGGTTAGATACAGGGGACAAGAAGAAGCAATTCAAAGTTAATTATTTGGTTTGGTTTTAAGGTAAGGTGTTATTATATATCTCTGGCTGTCCTAGAACACACTATATAGAACAGGCCATCCTGAAACTCAAAGCTCTGCCTGCCTCTGCCTCCCAGGTGCTGGGATTAAAGTCATGCACCATCACGTTAGTCTTAAGGTGATTTTTTTCATCTGTAACCATTTCTGCAGTGGATATGCTGCAGAGAGTCATATAATGGGATAATGGCAGTTTTCAAATGTTATATGTTGTTCGCAACATCTAAACTGGTAGCAACTGAAATCGGGCAGTGATGTTCAGTTTTGTCATCTTGGCCCTGATTCTGGAAAATTGCTAAAGCAGTGACTTTCCCACGTCATCCTAACTAGTCTACCAAGGAGTTTAGAAAGTGGGAACAGTCTTCACTGCACAGAGGATTAGAATTCTGAACTTTATTCACTTCCCTTGGACAGTGGTTGTTCTAGGCCTTCCCTGGATGTCTACAGATTATTATTCACAGTTCTCAAATCTACCTCCATGGCTGTAGGCTTTCCCTTCCTTCACTGAGTGCATGGGCTTTCAGAGGCAGCTCGGGAACTTACTTCTACTCAATACTATTTTTTAGGTAACCAGTGCATAACTTGCCTAGATTGTGTAAGGCCTGATGACCTTCCTCTATGGAACGTACTATCAGTACAAGCTACTCACAGTCAACCTGCCCACAGTGTTGGCAGGGCTTAAAAACATTATGATTCCAAGATACACCATCAGCTTAATATCTGATCTCATTAAGCTAGGCTGCTTTCTAAGCACAATGTAAACAAGGTGGAATTATTAACCACTTCCCTGAGTCATCCGGGGTAATTTATTTTTACAGCACCTAGTTGCTAAAGTTGGATGTCTGTCTACACAGCATAGATTTCATTGTGTACTGCACGTCACTGATCATGAAAGGGATTCTGCCTCCTTCGTAGCCATGAAAAAAAAAAAAAACTACAAAGGGAAGAATTTATTTTTTACTCTCTGGTATTTACGCTCATATCTTCAGAGGTATGAGAAGAAAATTTTTAAATGAACAGACTGGAAAAATGCAGGACTGTTTTGTTTTGTTTTTGTTTTTTTAAGGTGTTACTCATTAATTTTGCGTGTTTTCTTTGGCATTAGATAGAAATAGTTTCTATTAAATTTCAACTACATGAAATGGAACTAAGCATATTTGTTACAAATATTTACTTAAATAATTAACACTTTTATGTTGTCTGCATTAGCAACTACTGAGCTTAAGGTTGATTTTTTTTTTTTTTTTTCTCTCTTTCTCTAACAAAGAAAAATCGAAAGCCGACTCCTTTCTGGGTGTGCCCAGACTTGACGAGGGTTTTCCACAGTATACTTCTATTTGCCTTTATAAACTATCCTACCTTGAAAAGAATCTAAACCTGGGTCAGGTCTGTGGTATGAACAGGAAGAGATGACAGAGGAGAAATAGCAAGTGCAGCCTGACCTACGTAGAGTTGCTTTGATTTTGAAAAGGACTGGAGCAAACCGCCCATTTTTCAAAGCGACTTGAAAGTCTCTGACACAACACTTTGTTGCTACCTTCATAAGACCTTTAAAAGCAAACTATGCATTTGACTAGGTGTGTGCTACATTCACATATCCTTTTTTTTTTTTTTTCTCTAGGCTCGGACTTCAGGCTCTACATGGGCCACGATCTTGGCTTTTCTAGAATGACTGCAGACAGGGAAGTCTAACTCACGATCTGCAGCAAAAGGATCTGAATTAAGGCTGCTCAGTATCCAGGAAGGGATGCTGGCTCATTTTACATTGTCTGATAAAGAAGAAATTAGGTATTCAAGACAGATCATTGCTAGAAAGGGCTAAGATCCTCTCCTGTCCATTTAATGACACATATTCCTTTTTTTTTATTAGATATTCTGTATTTACACTTGAGATATTATCCCCTTCCCCCATCCTGTTCCCATCTCCCCTCTTCCTCCATTTACCTTCACAAAGGTGCACTTCCTCCTAATCACTCTCTCCAACCCATTGCCTTGGATAACATATCTTTCTGTAGGTCCTTCATGGCAAACATCTTTGTCCCTGTAGTATATTCCCCTAGAAAAGATCAAAACAGCCATTCCCCAGATAGGACTAAGTGCATTTCTTATACAAGAGCAGCTTTTGGTACCATTCTCACATGACACATAGGAAGTGATCACCCTTGACCATCAGAATTTCCTACCCTGCTGTACAACTGCCTCACCTCTGCCTGGTATAGAACAAAGGAAGGATGTATCTCTGTAAGAGGTGAACATCTTCAGTCTCCTCATGTTTCAGGAACATGTCACTGATGTTTCTTTTCTTTCTGTCTTTCTTTCTTTTTTTTTTTTAAGGAGGGAATAGTTTATACTGAAATTTTATGCAAATTCCTTCAGAAATTGTTTTCCCTCCCAAAGAGTTTCCTGAGTTACTGCCTTTTGCCCATTTTAAATGCTGAGTTTGGCACAGAAAACATTTAAGAAAATGACAGAAAAATGAGCGTCATCAGCAACTTCAAAGTGAGGCCATACAATTCAGAATTTGTTACCAAAGTCTTCCAGGACTAAGCCACACATGGAGGTACTTTTCCCCTCATTTCTCAAAGCAGAAAAGAGCTGTGTTGAAGAACACTCCAGCTTATTAATTTTGCAATTGATTATCCTGATTGCATGAAGATTTCAATTGCAAAAACAGGTTTTTAAAGGACTAAAAATACAACAATTATGCAGGTTACTTATTTAAGCGAAGAAGCGACTACAGATTTTTAAAGTAGCAGACACTTGAAAACATGGGAATCATTTGCCCCTTCCTTCACCTGCCTAAAATTTCTTCTCATGTTTTTAAAATAAAAGAGGCCGATGCATGTGAAATGATTGTAATCACACAGTAGTTCAAAAATCTGAAATGAATGATTTGTGGCACATTATAGATAATTGGACTATGACATTGTCTTGATAAAATATATGAATGCAATTAAACAATACCTGGTCTTCAGAAGGGGACCATCATCCCCCTGCCTGCTCCAATATGTGAATAATGCACAGGCAGCTGACATTTCCAGAGGGATGTTTATCCGTCTGAAATTCCTGGTGGAAAGCTGGGAGAGAAGAGAAGATGGGCATTGTTATTTTCTTAATGAGAGTGAGGAGAATGCTCATGTCAATAAATGCCAGAAATCAAAATGAAGAAAAGAATAAAATGTGCTCTGTCCTCTTAAACCTTCTGGCTTCTCTTCAAGAAAGAACATCCTGAAACTCATTTCATGTGTGCACATGCCTCTAACTAACTTCTGCGAAAGGACGAAGAGGAGACCTATTAACCTAGATTTTAACTTAATAAACAGAACCATCATCATAGTGCAGTGAAGGGATTCTCAAACTGACCTGATGCCCACTAACAGAAATTCCTGTCTGTCATGTCTGCTAATGGTACCCAGCATTTAGATCTGTCATTGATGTAGACCACATGCTTAAGAAATATATTCAGAAGAATGGCTGAGCCAAGAGGAACCCATGAGACTCATAAAACTGCAGATATCTGGACTTGGACAAGACCTGGTGGTGGTGGGAGAGACCCCAGAGGGTGGCAAGAACCAACAAATCCATATTTTTAATAAGAATTTCAGATGAGTCTTAACATTAGGGGATGAGTATGTCTGTGTGGCAAAGATAGGAGAAAGCTTAGTTGATAACTAAATCTTTTGTGAAGGCCAGTCATCCTGAAAACTGTTTGAGTCCTATATACAAGTCCCAGTATAATTTAGCCTTTCAAAGTTTTCATTGTCCACTATAGAGTGCCTGTGACCATATTATGAGGAGTGACTCCTGATGGAAAAAGTAAGGGCAGAAGGAATTGGGTTGATGGTGCTTTCCTGCTCAAAGTTTATGTTCTGTGAGCTATAAACTGAAAGTCCCTGCTCAATGCCAATCTTCAGAAAGATGGTCTTCACCAAAGTGCAGGTAGAGTTTCTACAGACAGACAGTATTCAGAAGACTCTACCAAGTGACAATGGTTAACATGCCAAGCAGTTGGCTCTCCTGTGCTCCTCCTCTGCTAAGGGGATTAAAATGCTGATACTGTAAAGTCAATGTTTTTTTCCTGTGGTGTGGACCAGCACGCAAACTTGACTGAAGGGAGACGCACTATTCTACTTCTCTTGGAACTTGGGGCAGCCATAGGAAGATAAGAAGAGAATCACACCTCATGTGGGGTTCCCTCTGTACTACTTTTAGTTCACCCTTAAGGACAGGTTAAGGGGTGTGTGTGTGTGTGTGTGTGTCTATCTGTCTGTCTGTCTGTCTGTCTCTCTCTCTCTCTCTCTGTCTCTCTCTGTCTCTGTGTCTCTCTCTGTCTCTCTGCCTCTCTCTGTCTCTCTCTGTGTGTGTTTCTGTGTGTGTGTGTGTGTGTGTGTGTGTGTGTGTGTCTTTGCTGTTTAAGAGTCAAGCTGGGTGACTTCTAAGTTTTCACATATGCTAGAAAAACAATGGATTCTGCTACTGTGTATTTTTCTGTATAATTTTTGAGTCAGTCGGGGTTTCTGCTAGACTCATCTGTCACTATTTTCTACCCAAATGACTATCCACACATTCAGGAAGAATGAGGACATACCTTATAATTTCTCTGCCCTTTCCTTCCCCACTACCCAATTCCATGCTGCGCAGCCTTCTTTCTATATCTGAAACGCTTATACATTTCACCAGAGGAATTGGTACTGAACAGGCATCTTTAAATTGGTTCTTAGGTTTGGTTTCTTGAGGGAGGAAATGAAAAAGTTAGCCCCGAAGACCTCAGGTAGCTGAGATTTCAGAAGACCAAAGACAAATTCAATTATATTCTCCTGCCCCCACCATTTCCTATGCAGTACCGGCTATTTTCTGTGGCTTTGGCTACACTGTGATGCTCTGCTGATGCGAACGTCCACAGAGATGATCAGTGGGGTTTCCCAGAAATTATCTCTATCCTCCCACGTTCTTAAAAAACAAGCCAGTGCTCACATCTACAATAAGCACAAAAAGATGGGACCGGGACAGCATGCATTTCTAGTCTTGCTGTTTACCTGCCTGTGGTTCAAATCAGAGGTATCCTCACTACCCACATTCATGCTAAAGAAGATTCTGAGGATTCAGGATGCACGTGTAAAATTCATCTCAGATGACGTGGCAATCCCTGCTGAGGAAGTAATATGGACTAGATAGAAACCACAGATGCTAAAGGCTCAACATAATACAAAGTACCATCTATTTGTTACAACTGTTCACTGCCATTTTACCCTAAACCAGCTCCACCAAAGGCATGAGACCTGAAGAGATGCTGTCATTCGTGTTAGCTTTCACCTGAATGCGATACTCTCCGAAGACTGTCGGCCACAGGGAGAAAGACTCTGAGATCACCTAGCTCCCAGCCCACTTGAGTTCTTAACAGATCAGACTGGGAGTTTCTGGGCTGATAGGGTTAACAGTGTCTGAGTAGATGGCTCATCAACTTCCTAATGATACTTCTCTCTCTACGGGATAATATAAGCTCGACCTGTTTTATAAAAATATCTATTGGTTTCATAATTCCCTTGAAGCATGATAAATTATCTTAAATTGATTGCATAGACAGCCAGCTGTGTCTTTGTTTACTCCTGGCCCAGTACTAAAGCCAACAAGTAGCTATTTTGATTTTAAAATCATAAAATGTCATTCCCCCAAATGGTAGCTATATCACAGAGGAACTATGAGCAACTAAAGTTTGTTTGAATTGAGGTTATTCTTCCCACAGTTTCCTTATATTCCTTGAATATAAAACATTAGCAACATTAGGGAAATATTGATTTAGATTTTTTACTTTCAGAGACATGAAAATTACCCTAACCACACATAGAGAATAGTCTTAGATTTTCTCAACTACATGTGATTTTGCTGACTCTGGTCTACTTCTTGTCTGCTCTGTTATATAAAAGAAAAAATCATAAACTAAAATCACATTCATCTATATATATTCATAGAAGTATATTCCAAAAATGCCACTCACAGTATCATAACTTTGGCTCAAGTTACATAAAGCTAGATAGGAAGATAAGAACCACACCAAAGCTGAACACTTCAGCCTCACCACACAGGTAATTAACCTGAAGTAGTACAAGAATTTTCATGTTTCTTTCCTTGATTTCGCCTCAGGTATTAACCACCAAAAATGTAAGAAGCAGCATTTAAACATTTCTGGCAAACAGCTGGGCAGAGGTTCACACAACTCAACAAGAACACAATTGATTTGACTTCACATAAACGAAAAACCAGTTTGGATTGCTGTTGCAGTTGAGTGCCTGGAGCCATTTGGAGTTTGAAGAATTCTACAGCTAATTAGAAATACCCCGGATTAGGAAGTGGAGTCTGCCTATGTTTCCCTTCCTGTGAGAAGCTGAAGCTATTCCTAAAGAATGGCTCTGTGTCAGTTTACAAAAGATTTCTGACAACCTTAGGTTCAAAAGATTTTAGTCGTCACTGAAATTAGACCCAGATAAACAGAAAAAAAAGATGAATTCTGCTCCTCTTTAAATCACGTACACATGCAAATCTTAGTCCTGAATATGCAAGCCTGTTTCAATGAATGCAGAAGACTATAGAAGTATTAATTAATAACTGATTGGCATTCCTTAATGGTCCCAGGAAAAGAACATTATAATAAAAGCTTTTTTATACTATCTGCCTGTATTGACTATTCCACAGAAAAATGATAACAAACTTATCTGATCTCCTTTCTGAATTTTAATAATTCACACAGGGAGATGCTCTGATATAAATGTCCCATAAAAATCTTGGCTTCAATCCAAAACCTCTTTGTATCAGGACTAAGAAGTAGGACACTTGGGGACTAAATTAGGAGAGCTCTAGACTGATTCTGTACCAAGACAAGACTCTGTACTAAGCTACCTTTGTAGAAGAAGAGTCAAGACCATCACCAGACATCAAACCAGGACCTTCCTAGATACTGACATTCTATGAAAGTTTTATTCTTCATAAGTGAAATCAGAAGGAATCCACTAGCCTGTTGCTCACTAGTCTTAGACAGCAGAATATGAGACTCTCAGAAATCCTGACTTATCAAGAAGAAATAGTTTCAGAACCTAATGTGTTTCTCTTTGCTCTTGACCTCTCTTTTACTGTAGTTTAATTCCTTGGGTCTCTGTACAATGGAAAACTCAAGGTGTGGTCTGTGCAAAAACCTCCTGAGAGTCTCTGGTGCTTGTAACACACCTCCCAGAGACCTATAGATGTACAGTGTTAAAGAAACATCCACCCAATAGCAAGGTGCAGGTTGATGAATACATGAAAATGTATATATTTCAAATACCGTGTGTATGTCTTTGTAAGTGTCTCTGTATTACAAATAATGCACATATATCATACTCTCTTCTTATGTATACATGCATACATTTCATCTATGTCAGATTTTCATAAAACACCCTGGTTTATAGTCCTACTTCCTACTCAGGAGGACAGTGCTGCCACCATATGACACAGGGATCTTTCTGCTTCTTTATCAATATGACAAGAAGTGATTTTGCTTGTATTGGTGTCTTTACTTTGAAGTGAAGTGAAACCCCACCGCTTTTATTTTGTTGGTAAAAATCCTTAAGAACCCTCCTATCTTTGACCCCATATGGAGTCCTATAATCTAGTCTCACTTGGGGCACCAGAACCTTTTAGGCCATCACTGCTGAAATTGGTACTGGAAAGGAAAATAATATCTCTCAGAAAAGTCAGAGAGACTAACAGGAAATTGTGTGAGGAGAATATTAGAAAGAGAGAGCTGAGAGGGATTTCTGTATCTTGTTTTTACTCTCGCTTTGAATGTTAACTCTTTGGGGTTTACAATATTCTGGCTTTCTTTTGATTCACAAAAATATGATATATATATGCATATATGTATTTGTATACATATTTATAATTTAAGTTAATTCATATCACTTGGGATGATAATGTCTTCCCCCTCCAAGATCCATGGACTATTTATCAAAACCCACAGTGCCAACCATGGGAAACCTCACTTGGAGTTGTTGGTCATGGGAATCCAAAAGACTCTCAAAACAATATAAGCTACTGCTGTTCTTGGATGCCCCTCAACAATTTGAATGGATTACCTTACTGATAAAGATGCCACACACTTCAGGCACAGGACTTGAAGGGATCTAGCTGGACCTCTCCTAGAAGGCTTCCCCCTGAGGACTGTCTTTCATAGTACTAGAAAATGCTTTGCAAGCTTCCATGGGAGAAAAGCAATCAGTGGTCTCACCTATTTCTAAAGCCTCAGAACCACTGTAGTTGACCTGGGAAGATATACCCAAGTGAGTTAGTTCTAGGGCAGCCAGAACTACACAGTGAAACTCTATCTTGAAAAACCAAAAGAGAAAACAAGGAAAAGAAAATATAATAGAATGAGAATGATAAAGTGAGACACCAATGTTTGTGTCTGGTCTATACACATGCATACAATAACAACTACAGCAATAGCAACACACACAGTGGGGAAAATATTTATCTTTGAATCTGATACAGGAAACAAAAATCATTCCAGGTATTTCTGGTAGAAAAGAATCTAATACAAGAATAGATGCATTATTACCGGAAGAACTGAAATAAATAAGTAAATAAATAAGCTTAAAGATAAAGCTTTCTCAAAATGTTGATGCTTCTTCCTTTCTTCTGTGATTTAACATGATCTACTAATATCGTGACTAGAATTTATTCTTTTAGTGCAACTCAACAATTTGTGTATTCTAGGTTGCTTAGTTTAAGTTGGTTTCAGCAAATTTTGACGAAATCAAACTCAAAGATAATAGTTTTTATTAACTAAGTAATTTAATAATTTAATTCATTTTGTCATTGAAAATTAAACAGGAAATCAATTGTTGAGGCCCAAATAGATGGGGAACTACTTGAAAATTTTATTTTACAACAATTTAAAGACTATGATTACCCAACCTATGGGAAGCATATGACATTTTCTTCTTATACAAGATGTTCTTTGTAAGTAGCTCTTTTAAAACCAGAGAAGAGGGCAAGAGAGATGACTCAGTGGTTAAGAGTACTTGTTCTTGCAAAGGACCTGGATTTGATTCCTGGAACCCACATAGTGACTCACAACCATCATAACTCTAGTTCTGAGGAATCCAATGCCCTCTTCTGGCCTCCATGGGCATGAGACACGCAGGTGACACATAAGTAAAACATTCAGACACATAAAATAAAATAAATAATTTTTTAAATAAATAAAAACCAAAGAAGCAGGTATTTCAACTTATTCCTAAGGATGATTAGATATGACAGAATACGGAAGCATAATTTCTATTCCTCAAGAATCCGTCTTCTGAGGTCAGCCATATTCCATTGCTGAGGTAAATTTACTTACACAGGCAATAGACCATTATTTAAATGAAGCAATTACCAGGTAATTAAACAATTATTCATTAATTCTTTTCGAGTAACATTTAGCAAAGTTTGATTTTTTATATTATTTACTATCGATACTATGTCATCTAGAAGAGGCCAGATTTATTGATCTTATATAACTGAAACTTGGTGTCCATTAACAAGTACCTCCCTGTTCCTTGTTCCTGGAAACTGTTAGCCGTCTCTCTGTCTTTCTTAGTTTCTTAATTGTAGAGTTCTCATAGGTTAGTTACAATATCAAAATAAAGGATTAAAATTATACATGATCATCTCATCTCAATCAAATCAGCACAAGTGCAGAATAAGTGTTTGACAGAATTCAACTCCCTTTCACAATAAAATCTCTTAAGACATTGGGTATTGGAAGGCTCTTCTCTGCACACAATAGATCAACAAACACATAACTAAACAGATTACAGACTCATCATCAGATTCGATGCTGAAAAGTTGAAAGATTTCCCCTTTAAATCTGTAACAAGGTAGGCATACTTTGCATGACTTCTCAGAGTATTGTTCAAAGTCCATGCAACTAAGAAAAGATGTAGTAATGGAAGAGGGAGCAAAAGTGTCTCTGTTTTCAGGTGACATAATCTTATATGTTGAAAATCGAGCAACTTCACAACAAAACTGTTAGAATTGATAAATTAATTCAATAAAGGTACATTAAATATAATTATTACATGATTACAATACTTGGGGCAAAGTGTAACTAAGAAAATAACCTTTTATAAAAACTTTTTTGTTGATTCTTTGTGAATTTTACATCATGCACCCCAATCCCACTCATCTCCCCATCTCTCCATAACCACTCTCCACTCTTTAACCTCCCCCTCAAAGAAAACAAACAAAAAATCAATAAAGAAAAAAATAATAATAACAAAATCTTGCCATAGAAGCTGCATTGTGTCATGCAATTTACCTCGAACAGTAAACCCTTTGGCCCAAATAGCTTTACTTGCCAATGTTCATTGAAATGAGCCATTTGGTCTGGTTCAAGGGCTCTGGCTTCTGCTACACTATCAATACTGGATCTTCTATCTTAACCTTGACTATGGCACTGAGTACTGTAAAATGTGGGTGAAGTGACTTTGTCCTCACACAAGCAAATGAGAGCCCTTAATTTTAAAGTCACATGAGTGAACGTCTTGAAACATTAGGACACTAATTCATGTTTGTGAAGCTCTAGTCAGTGAGACAGAAGGGTTCCTGATATCCCAGGTGGCCCTGTTGTGTCACACTGCCTGACACTGCAATGAATATCCCAGTTCAACCCTCAAAAGTAACGCTTAGGGGATGCTTACATGCAGGAATGTCTAGCTTGCATTTCTCAGGAAATTAGACTATGTTTCTAAATCTTGAGAAAACTCTGTCAAGAATTCAGCAAAACTGGGGGAGCCTCTTCAGACATAGACTTTAATATAGGCCTGACAATAAAATCAAAAGCAGAAACTATAAGTGAACAGAACCAAGGTCAGGTTTGGCCAACAGCTCTAAGAACCAATAGAAAAACACAAAAGAAAATTTGTCATCATGGGAAGCCACCATAAGTCTGGCTTCTCTCTACTACTAGGTTGCAATTAAGTCTTCATGACTCTGGTAAGGGCTAATAATGAGTCATGCATGTAAATAAATGTATCATAGAATATTTATAAATATAGAGTACTGAGACAAGTCTTATGAGCAGTGTTCCAAGAAATAAGTCAGGAAGCAATGTAAATATTCTATCTAGCCTCTCTTTTACAGTGATACAACTACTGACCAGAACCAACTAGAAGAAGAAATGCTTTTTCTTCTTATAGCTTATAATTCATCTTAAAAAGAAACCACAGAAGGATCTCAAGACAGGAATTGTAAGCAGAGACTGGAGGAACTCTTATTACTGGCTTGCTACATATACTAAATTTGTGCTATTATACAACCCGGGACCAACTGGACAGGAATGGCATCACCCACAGGGAAATGGGCGGGCCCACCCATGTCAATCATGAGTCAAGAAGATGCCCCATAGATTTGCCTATAAGTCACCCTGATAGAAGCATTTTCTCAATTGAGCTACCTTCTTCCCTGACTCTAGCTTGTTTCCAGACGACAAAAAAGCTAACCAGCAAATTGACACTTTTAAAAAGTGTTAATTCTCTGTGATGGCAAGAGATAGGATATTGTTTGAGTACTGAACAATAACATTCCTTGGCATCATAATAGCACTTAAATATTGGCCATAGATAAAAAGTTATTTATAAATACTATTAAACATAATGGTTGCTTGTCATACAAAAATATTAGGTGCCCATACAAGGATACAAAGAATATGAACAGCATTAGAAGTAGTGCAAAGGCAAAAATAATTTCTGAGAATTTATGAGGCTTTTGAGATTTTCCTTCCCATTTACTAAAGGTTATTATGATCATGTGGGAATTTAGATATTCCACATTTAGATCACGCATTAACATTCTAATTTTGAGAGCTTCCTTTTGTTTTTTATTAGCACATATTAATTGTGCACAATAATGACTTTTCATATATGCATATATGTTGCTACTGTTCAGCTCTTTTGGCCTTCTGCCTCCTCCCAGTCTCACACTTCTCCTTCTCTTTGCCAACTGGACCTCCTGTTTTCATGACACAATGAGTGCCATTAGAGTTGCTTACAAAACACGAGCAAGATGTTACTTACAAATTTAGAGGCTTTTTACCAGTAGCTATAGCACCAAAAACAAACAAACAAGTTTCTTGCTTCTGAGCCAACCATTAGCTGCCTAGGTCAATCTTTAAGAGGCTTTTGAGACTCTTACCCTGTGACAGGATGTCTACAACCCCAAGATTCTGAACTTACAGCTGCTGTGAAGAATTCAAGAATGTAACTTTTATGTCATGCCCAAAAGATATAACAATCTATCCTGCCCCCAGTTCTAACATTCTGTGTACTTCTCATTTCCTCCATGCTCTCTGAGCTTTGGATGGGCTAACATAGATTTCCTGTCTGTACACACTCTGGAGAAGAATTGTCATCACTGTTTAATGATAATTTTAAGAAATTACTTTTAGATGCAAATACTAAGAATAGTTAAAAGAGTACACAGTCTTCATTTTGGTTTTATAGTTCTTTTTATTGTTACTTTGAGAAATGGAGAAAAGTAAATGTACCATGAGTCTTGTGAAAAAAGTTCACCAAATGGATGAAAGAATTCATGAGGATAAAATGCTTGACTCCAAAATTATAGTTGATTAACATTCTGGATTCTGAATATATACTGGCTGTGTAGATGAAACCTGACTGAAGATAACTTTGTTCCACACACTTAATTTTGAGAACATCATGTCATACTAAAGAAAACGGTCTGTCTTTTTTATCCTTTCTGCCTTCTGTAATCTACCATGATTTTTTCAACAAATTATGAACAAATTATTTCATTAATCTACATAGAAAAATGCCCAAAGTCCTATATATTCTACCCAAAAGTATGTTGATATATAGAGAGAGATTGCTGACTTTCGATATGTGTTTGAAAGCAATATATAAGTACTTTGCACTTGGTCTTAGAGTGTGCACAAACAGGAAAACACTCTATGAAGCTAAGCTACCTGAATGTGTATAAAAATCAGATCTCATAATTAAAACATGTGTCACTTGCATTTTTTTCCGCACCTTGATAATAGTTTTTATCTACTAATGTGCAGAATCATGTGATATACAGACAATTCAGAAACAAAAAGAAATGGTTCCCTAGTTCAAGAAAGTCATCCTCCCATAGGATAAGAGAGGTACCAGTGCTTGACATTTAAAACTGAATGGCCACCAAACTCTCAGGCCATCTGCCACCAGGAAGAGCAGAGATCCAGGAACGCAGGCCTGGTGAGACTGTGCTGTGAGTAGCTGGGGCACAGAGAGTTATGGGCAGAGCACATGGAAAGCGCCCCACCATTAATTAAGGGGAGCAGGAACTCTCCTGTAGGAACTCAGTTTCCACTCAGAGGGCTGGTGCATGCGGATCAAATGCTCAGGCCATCTGCCACAGGAAACAGCAGAGATCCAGGGACACAGGCAAGGTAAACAGGAGAAACGGGAAGCAGTCACTGCCAATAAGACAATGTATAATCACAGACAACAAGATGGCAAAAGGAAAGCGAAAGAACATACCCCAGGAAAACCAAGAAAACCTGGCAACACCAGAAGCCAGCTCTCCCATCACAGCAAACAGCAGAATGCCAAACACTCCAGAAAAAGAAGACCCAGACCCGAAATCATACCTCAAGATGATGATAGAGATTCTTAAACAAGAACAGTAGGAAAAGCATAAAGAAATAGAAGCTTTTAAAGAGGAAACAAGAAAAACACTCAAAGAAATTAAAGAAGTAGAAGAAAACAGAAACAAAGAGATGAAGGAATGGAAGAAGGAATTTAAAATGGAGATGGAAAAAATAAGAAAACACTAAAAGAGACAACCCTAGAGGTAGAAAACCTAAAAAAGAAATCAGGAGTCACAGATGCAAACATCTTCAACAGACTACAAGAGATGGAAGAGAGAATATCAGGGGCCAAAGACAACATTGAAAACATAGACAAAACAGTCAGAGAAAATGCAAAAACCAAAAAGCTCCTAACCCAAATGTTCAGGAGATCCAGGACACAATAGGAAGACCAAACCTAAGGATAAAAGGAATAGAAGAGGGCAAAGAATATCAACTAAGAGGCACAGTAAATATCTTCAACGAAATCATAGAAGAAAACTTCCCTACCCTTAAGAATGAGATGACCATGAGCATAAAACAAGCCTACAGAACTCCAAATAGGTTGGACCAGAAAAGAAATTCTTCCTGACACATAATAGTCAAAATGACAAGTGCCCAAAGCAAAGAAAGAATACTAAAAGCAGTAAGGGAAAAAGGTCGTGTAACGTATAAAGGCAGACCAATCAGAATCACAACCGATTTTGCAACAGAGACAATGAAAGCTAGAAGATCCTGGACAGACATCATGCAGACCCTAAGAGAACACAAGTGTCAGCCCAAGCTGCTATACCCAGCAAAACTCTCAATCACTAAGATGGTGAAACCAAGTTATTCCAAGACAAAAGTAAATTCACACAATATCTGACAACAAACCCAGCACTACAACGAATTATAGGTGAAAAGCCCAATACAAGGAGGAAAACTACATCCTAGTAAAATCAAAAAAATACCTAAGCAAGAAAACCAAAAGAAGAAAGACACACAGGCACAATTCAACCTCCAAAAGCAAAAATAGGAAACATCAACCACTATTCCTTAATATCTGTTAACATAAATGGACTCAATTCTCCAATAAAAAGATATAGGCTCTCAGACTGGATGCAGAAACAGAATACAGCATTTTGCTGCACACAGGAAACTCATCTCAGAGACAAAGACAGACATTATCTCAGAGTAAAAGGTTGGGAAAAAAAAATTCCAAGCAAACGACCACAAGAAGCAAGCTGGAGTGCCATTCTAATATCAAATAAAGTAGATATTCAACCAAACATTATCAAAAAAGATAAGGAAGGACACTTTTTACTCATTACAGGGAAAATTTGTCAGGAGGAACTCTCAATCCTTAACATATATGCTCCAAACACAAGACCACCCATATTCATAAAAGAAACCCTACTAAAGCTCAAAAAATACATTGCACCCCACACAATAATAGTAGGAGACCTAAACACCCCACTCTTATCAATGGACAGATCATGGAAATAAACTGAAGGACACAGTGAAACTAGCAGAAGTTATGAACCAATTGGAATTAATAGACATCACCAGAACATTTCATTCTAAAACAAAAGAATACACCTTCTTCTCAAACCTAACGGCTCCTTCTCCAAAATTGCCCATATAATCTCTTACAGAACAAGCCTCAATAGATATAAGAAGATTGAAATACTCCCATGCAGCATATCAGATCACCATGGTGTAAGGCTTGTCTTTAATAACAACAAAGACAACAAAAAGCCCGTATACACATGGAAACTAAACAATGCTCTATTAAACAATACCATGGTCAAAGAAGAAATAAAGAAAGAAATTAAGGATTTTCTAGAATTTAATGAAAATGAAAACATAACATACCCAAACCTATGCAATGAAATGAAAGCAGCACTGAGATGAAAACTCATAGCTCTGGGTGCTTCCAAAAAGAAACTGGAAAGAGCATACATGAGCAATTTGACAGCACAGTTGAAAGCTCTAGAACAAAAGAAAGCAGATACACCCAAGAGGAGAAGAAGGCAAGAAATAATCAAACTCAGAGCAGAAATTTACCAAATAGAAACAAAAAGAACCATTGAAAGAATCAAGAAAACCAAGAGCTGGTTCTTTGGGAAAATTAACAGGATTGATAAACACTTAGCCAGACTAACTAGAGGGCAAAGAGAGAGTATACAAATTAACAAAATCAGAAAGAAAAGTGGAGACATAACAACTGAAACTGGTGAAATTCAGGAAATCATCAGATCCTACTACAAAAGCCTATATTCAACAAAGCTGGAAAATCTAGAAAAAATGGATGAATTCCTAAACAGATACCAGATACTAAAGTTAAATCAGGACCAGGTACACCATCTAAATAATCCCATAACACCTAAAGAAACAGAAGCAGTCATCAAAAGCCTCCCAACCAAAAAAAGCCCGGGTCCAGATGGGTTCTGTGCAGAATTTTGTCAGACATTTATTGACGACCTAATACCAATACTCTCCAAACTTTTCCACAAAATAGAGTCAGATGGAACACTACCTAACTCATTTATCGAGGTCATAGTAACCCTCATTCCTAAACCACACAAAGACCCTACAAGGAAAGAAAACTTCAGACCAATCTCACTTATGAACATTGATGCAAAAATATTCAACACAATCCTTGAAATCCAAATCCAAGAACACACCAAAACGATCATTCAACATGATCAAGGAGGCTTCATCCTTGGGATGCAGGGATAGCTTAATATACGAAAATCCATCAACATAATCCACCATATAAACAAACTCAAAGAAAAAAACCGCATGGTCATCTCACTAGATGCTGAGAAAGCATTTGACAAAATTCAACACCCCTTCATATAAAAAGTGTTGGAAATAAGAAAAAACCAAGGCCCATACCTAAATATGATAAAGGCAATATACAGCAAACCAACAGCCAACATCAAACTTAATGGTAGGAAACTTGAAGCAATCCCACAAGAATCAGGGACTCGACAAGGCTGCCCACACTCCCCCTACCTATTCAACATAGTACCAGAAGTCCTGGCCAAAGCAAATAGACAGTAAAAGGAAATGAAAGGGATACAAATTGGAAAGGAAGAACTAAAAGCATCACTTTTTGCAGATGACATGATAGTGTATGTAAGTGACCCCAAAAATTCAACCAGAGAATTTCTACGGCAGATAAACAATTTCGGGAAAGTGGCTGGATTTAAAATTAACTCAAACAAATCAGTAGCCTTTCTCTACTCAAAGGACAAACATGTGGAGAAAGAAATTAGGGAAAAGATACCCTTCACAATAGTCACAAACAATATGAAATACCTTGGTGTGACTCTAACTATGCAAGTGAAGGACCTGTATGGCAAGAACTTCAAATCTCTAAAGAAGGAAATCGAGCAAGATCTCAGAAAATGTAAAGATCTCTCATGCTCATGGATTGGAAGGATCAACATTTTAAAAATGGCCATCCTACCAAAAGCAATCTACAGATTCAATGCAATCCCCATCAAAATTCCAACCCAATTCTTCATTGAGTTGGAAAGATCAATGTGCAATTTCATCTGGAATAACAAAAGAACTGGAATATTGAAATCTATCCTCAACAACAACAAAACATCTGCGGGAATCACCACCCCATACCTCAAGCTATATTACAAGGCAATTGTGTTAAAAACTGCATGGTACTGGTACAGAGATAGGCACATGGATCAATGGAATAGAGTAGAAGATCCAGAAATGGACCCTCACATATATGGTCATTTGATTTTTGACAAAGGAGCTGTAAACATTCAATTGAAAATTGACAGTTTCTTCAACAAATGGTGTTAGTCCAACTGGCACTCAGCATGCAGAAGAATGAAAATAGACCTTTTCTTATCTCCTTGTACAAAGCTCAAGTGCAAGTGGATCAAAGATCTCCACATTAAACCACGTACATGAAAACTATTAAAAGAGAAAGTAGGGAAAACCTTAGAACACATAGGCACAGGAAAAAGTTTCCTGAACAAAACACCAATTGCTCATGCTCTAAGGTCAAATATTGAGAAATGGAACTTAATGAGATTGCAAAGTTTCTGTAAGGCTAAGGACACTGTCAAGAAAACAAAACAGCAGCCAACAGATTGGGAAAAGATCTTTATTAACCCCACATCTGATAGAGGTCTAATATCCAAGGTATACAAATAACTCAAGAAGTTAGACACCAGAGAATCAAACAACCCTATTAAAAAATGGGGTACAGAGCTAAACAAAAAGTTTTCAATTGAGGAATATCGAATGCCAGAGAAGCATCTAAGGAAGTGCTCCACAGCCTTAGTTATCAGGGAAATGTAAATCTAAACAACCCTGAGATTCCACCTCACACCAGTCAGAATGGCTAAGATTAAAAGTTCAAATGACAGCAGATGTTGTCAACAATGAGGAGCAAGAAGAACACTTCTCCACTGTTGGTGGGGTTGCAAACTGGTACAACCACTCTGGAAGTCAGTCTGGTGACTCCTCAGAAAATTGGACATAGTACTACCTGAAGCCCCAGTTATTCCACTTCTAGGCATATACCCCAGAGACGCTCCAACATACAACAAAGACACATGCACCACAATGTTCATAGCAGCCCTATTTATAATAGCCAGAAGCTGGAAAGAACCCAGATGTCCTTCAGTAGATGAATGGATACAAAAATTGTGGTATATTTACACAATGGAGTACTACTCAGCTATCAGAAACAATGACTATATGAAATTCTTAAGAAAATGTATGCATCTAGAGAATATCATCCTGATTGAGGTAACCCAGTCACAAAAGAACAGACATAATATTCAGTCACTGATAATTGGATACTAACCCCAGAAAGCTCTGAACACCCCAGAAACAACTCACAGACTATATGAAGTTCAAGAAAAAAACAAAGGCCAAAAAATAAAAAAGAAAGAAAGAAAAGAAAAGTAAATGAAAATGAAAAACCACTATGCTTAATCTTTACACACCAAGAAAACTTTGACTAATTCCAGGCTACATCTTATTTTACATGTACTTTATGCTCATTGTAACTGGTAAGATTTTAAGGCATACTATCAAACCTTTAAAAAAAAATCAAGTACTGACAAAAATGTATTCATATACTGTTATGCAAAATTCTTTTAAAATCTGTACATTTATCTTTGTTTTTTAAAATAAAGTTGTTCAATTAAAAAAAAAATACAGAATGGCTTCTGAGCCACCAGTTCTTCAGAGGAACATGGGGGAAGAAGAGAAGGCATTTAAGATGGAATGTTGGAAATGAACACCAATGTAGAAAGTAGGGTGATAGAAGAGCAGCAAGACCAAGACAAAGAGGCAGAAATGTGTTTACAAGTCACAGATGTTAGAACTTTCTAGTTCCTGGGAAAAATCTAGAAATGAAGGAAGAAAGTACATTTTACCAGGAAGATAATTAACAGTTACCTAGATAGTTCAGTTTATACTTGACTGATTTTCACAGACTCCACAATCCCTCTATTACAAGATTCGTTGGTATCTCAAGCTAACTCTTTGTTCAACTCCCATGTTAATTACTTTCCTTCTAAAATGGAATTTTCTTTTTTTCTTGCCAAGAAGGGAATGACTTCATTCTTGCTTCTCTTCCCTTTTGATTCCTTCCACTTATGTTTTTGTAGATACATAGACACACCCTTTAAGCCAAGGTTTCAATGAAAAAAACTAACCCATCCAGTTATAACATTGTCCATGGCGACGCTAATATGGAGACAGTGCCTTCTTATTGCTCAACAGGGTGAGACTTTGAAAAAGGCTTGGGCATGTGCATGGAGCCAATGTGTCTGGCTTCAGCCACCTCCTTCCCTCCCATTGCCAAAGAAGCAGAAGGAAAGGAACCATCTTCTTATTGTTCTCTTGCATAAGCAGGCCTGCAGTCCAGGTGGAATCTAGTCATTTTATATGATCTGCTAGGAAAGGGTGGAGTTCCTGTCTCAAAAATACCTGCTCTTAAAAACTGGGGAAATAGGGCCCTCCCTGCCAACTAAGTCATATAAAGGGGAAGTACTGGCCTGCAAACCTGTTGTCTGCTGCTAGTGGAAAAGGATTCTAGAACACTTTATTGATTGTTTAGACAGTTGGAAGAAATGCAATCCACCCATGACTCCTTGAACACAGGCAACTACACATCATACTACCAAGCCTCAAGAAGTTCCTCCGTTCCTTGGTTGACCAGATGCACACAACTGAGTTCTTTTAAATCTAGCATCATAGGCATTGAGACATATTTTTGTAGCATAGTTTATGATGACATTTATGAGCTATGTGTGCCTCATAGAAATCTTTCAAGGTGAGTGAAGATAGTCCAACAGATGGGGTACCTCAGAACAGGTCCCAGCAAGCAAAAGCCCAAGAAATGGAGAAACAGACCAAGAAAAATTATTCAACAAATATAACTCCTAGGCGAGGGATGTGTATTTTTGAGTAGGAGTGGAAAATTATAGTTAGGAATATAAGTATGGGGAAGCGATAAAAATTAGAGAGAATTGAGGTTGAAAACCACCTTTGGTGCAGCCAATTCTAAGCATGCATCCGTGGATTCTAGGAGTATCACAAATCCTCCTTATTCAATTTTACTTATAAGGAAACTGCTTATAAAAAATCTGAAAGCCAAGCATGATTCCAAAGATATTAGCTATACAGAGAGAGTTTAACTTCATTCAAAAAACTGACACATGTTAAAGATCATACCAGTCATTCCTGAAAGAACCCAAGATATCCCTTGTATCTGCAGGCATCACCTAACTTAGTTGGATAAAACCATTTCTATCAGCAACAGAGCATTATGAAGCCCTTTGTTTGTTTGTTTAAATTCTTGCTAATGAAAACTCAGATATACAATATATGATGAGATTCTGGATAAAAATCTATTTTCTATTAAAACTTTTAAGCTGTTGTTAAAATTCCTGAGAAAGAGAATTGTTTTAAACAAATTACTTCTGAAGACAGAATAAACCACAGCTCTGAGGCAGGGCCAGGGATGCTTTCCTTCATTTTCATTTAAATCATGGATGTTTTTGTCTCTTTACAAACCTTGCATCAACCTTGTTTACCCTTGTTGAGATAGAGAAAGGTTGTAATAGCTCAGGAGAAGATAAAGACACAAAAGACACTGGCAACCTGGTCAAATGCCTTCATTATGATAACTACAGTCAAGAAGAAGCTTCAAGTGCCAGGTTCTGCTGTGAAAATCTTAGCTCTCTTTGTTCCTATCATGTGTGTGTCCTACTTGAAGCATCCTCCTCCTCTGTAGTCTTTCAGTTTTCCTTGTTTCCCTGGGAATTGCCTTGAAGCAGAGATTTAGCACTGTCTTGGATCTGACTTTGAATCCCAACTTTCAAGACAGAAAGCTTGGATTTTCTTTCCTTTCGTCCATCTCTTGGAGATTTCTTATTTAATCTGTTTTAAATAATGAAGGGTACCCTGAGGGCATCAACACCTTATTAAAACATAATGAGGCTTGTGGTGAAATGCTAAGCATGCAGCAGACTCCAGGTTCAATCTCCAGTACCTATTTCAAATGCATGTTTTAAATATAGGCATATAAATATGATATATGATACATAACACCTATTCATATACATTTATACATACATGTGATTGGTAAATGGTGAATAGCACTATGATTCATCCAGCTGCCAAAAAGAAACACAGTTGTCATCCTTGACTTTTTCTTTTCCAAGAGCATGTCCAGCCAATGCTTTCTTCTACTCTAAAAACTATTGCTTCATCTCGGGCTTCAGCTTTGATCCCTAGTCTCAGGGTACCCCAATATACATCCTACCATCTCCATCCTACCAGCAAATTTTGACAACCACAATTTTCATCCCACAATTTCCTGTCCTCATGCCTCCAAGAACCTTGGGGATGTCAAAGCATGCAG
Source organism: Micromys minutus (assembly GCF_963924665.1). Classification (NCBI taxonomy): domain Eukaryota; kingdom Metazoa; phylum Chordata; class Mammalia; order Rodentia; family Muridae; genus Micromys; species Micromys minutus. The sequence continues at coordinate 32,738,059 of NC_137958.1, forward strand.
TAACCTGGCCTATCACACTTAACCTATCCTGACTTGTCCCTGGCTCTGTCTTCCCTGCCTTGACCCATTTCTATCTCTACCTTGATTCTTTTTTACATTCTCCCATTGTCTATTGCAACCACACCAACATTTGTGTTTATGGATAGTAGAGTGGTTATTATTTGTGATTTAAGTGCTGGATCTTCTTGAGTTTCTCCTAGAATTTCTTCCTTGACCCACTTAGTCTGCATTGAGAATCATTTCAAGTGTCTAGCAAAGCATCCTACATCTAGAACAATTTTGTGGATAGTGATGATCTATGAGCCCCCTCAGCAAAAAGATAGACATTTTGACTTTATGACTCTAGTAAAATACATACAAAATATTCAGTAAAGTACTTTCTATTACGATGGTGAAAATAAGAATGAATAAACTCACATGCCTAACATAGTGTTATATGTATAGTCAGCCCAATGAGCAATCATTTGTCTTCTATTTTTTTCAGACCAAGTCCAGAATGAAGGGATTTCTATAACAACCATTTTCTGCAAGAAATACTTGAGTGGCCATACCATCATGAACATGCCTAATTTTGTTTGATCTCAGAAGCCAAGTGGAGTCAGGCCTGGTAAGTACTTCGATGGGAGAAATGTTGTAAAATTTTATGTCCCTTCTCTGCACCCTGTACCAATCTGTTTCCTATTACTCTCCCTTCCTACATCTACATTTGCATCCCACACAAATCTCCAGTGTCTCAATGACACTGAACTCACAGGTGCCTTTCCATGGAGCTTCTAGACATTGGAGTTTATCCAGAGGTACTTGGAGAGTTTATTAAAATACAAATGTCTATACCCTACACCCTCAAAAAGACCCACGGTGACAGTCATTTTCAAAATCAGTCCCCAAAGCAATCCAGAACCCCTGCAAGCATCATCATAACCTATGACTCACATGTCAAAGTTGGAAAGAACAAAAGGAAAGAACTTCGAGCCAATGCCTCCTAGCCAGGCCCACTCAACAGTAAGCCAGAAACTGGTGCCGCCAAGGAGGAAACAAAGGGGATGCCTGTTTTGCATACATACTTATTCATTCCTTGTGCTATTCCAAAACAGTCGGGAGTGCCAACGGACAGCACCATTCAGTTAACAACTGGGAAGATATGGAAGCTCGCCAAGCCCCACTTCCACCAGATGGCCAGCAGTACTAACTCCACTGCCTTTGCTGTCGTGAAATAGCCTGATACAAAGCTGCTCACTGGAGAGTTGATTGTAGCTCACAGTTCCAGGTTACTGCCCATTATCACACAAACATCAGGGTGGCAAAGGCTTCAGGGAGCTGGCCACATTCAGAGTCGAGGACAGAGAGAGAATAAGGCATGCATGCGGCCCGGGTCACTTCTTCCTGTCTTACGCAGTCCAGGACCCAATTCCAATAGGATGAGGATACCGGCATTGAGCTGGACCATCCTGTAGCAATTACCTTAATCAAGACAATCCAGCAGGATAACCTGCTCTAGATGACCCCTCTTTGAGACTCTCTTCTCAGGTGATTCTAGGTTGTCAAGTTGACAATTAAAACGAACCATCCCAGCATCCCTTCCTGATTACTAAATATATCGATAGCCTGCAGTTTTTGAAAGCATTTTGGAATCACCTTGTCCTGATCTTCTTCAAGGAGCAACATGAACTTGGGGTTGGGGTTGAAGATGCTCCCGTAGAAACTCAGCAGGTTGTGTGTTGTACTCAGACACCCCTTACCCTCACAAGAGCAATGAAAGCTACTGGATCAGCAAGAACTAGCAGAGAGAGAGAGAGAGAGAGAGAGAGAGAGAGAGAGAGAGAGAGAGAGAGAGATTGTGTGTTATGCATATGTATGTGAGTATGTCTATATGCATGTGAAGGACAGATATCAATGCCCAAGTACCTTCTATCGTCATCCACCACTTTATATTTTTGAAGGTCAGAAATTCAAAAACACCAGCTAACCAGTAAGCTCCAAGAATTCTCCTGTCTCTACATCACCAATCCTGATACTTTAAGTCCCCACTGCTATGACCAGCTTTTATGTGAGTACTGGGGATTTGAACTCAGGACCTCATGCTATTGAGCCATTTCCCTAGTCCCAGTAGGAGATTTTGAAATGTCAGTATGTTTGGTCCGTGGATTCCTTTTTATTTTTATTGGTGTTTTAAGGGTTTTATATTTAATAATGTTTACCCCTCTTCTCTAACTCTTCTAAGATCTACTCCCTTTCCTACACATCTAATCTTAACCCTGCCAGATCGAGCTACCCAGATATTCTGGGATGTATGCTCTTCCATTGGAATGTGATGGGTAGGGACCACACTCTTTAAGAAAAACATGTTACTCTTCCCAGCAGCTAACAATTATCAATAGTTCCATGGCTGGGGTGAGATTATATGCCCAACATTGTCTTTTTTAAATTGATACAGCACCAAATTAGCTAGCATTTAATTTTTCAAAAAGTGATCAAAACTGTGCTTCAAATACCTGTGGTCTGGGAATCAACTCTAATCTGCTACATAAATGAGAAAAAACATTGACTTTCCAACGTGTTTCAACTTTCCAGTTCATTTCCCTTTCCGAGGCTTTCCTCCAGGTGTAAAAGACAAGTACGATCTCCTTCGGGGTGGATCTGGAAATCCTACTGCCTATTTGCTTCTTTGTCTTCCTTCTCCTAAGGAAACAGATGTACCAGAGGCAAAGAGAGGTGGCTGTTTACCCTCTGTGTTAGTTTCAGGAAGCCTGGAAAGGAAAAGAACAGAAAGCCCAGGGCAATGTGTCTTCTTGGTTCTCTTTCTTTGGTTCTGTGATCTTTGTTTGTTCATGTGACTTCCACAGTTGAGTGGGAAGGTTTCTATCTCAGTGCCCAGAATCCAGAGCAAAAGAAATCTCATAGGCCTATCATGACTGCAAATTCCACCCAATTCCTTTCTCTGAATTCCCAAGGCAGTGCTGATTTTGGATTATTCTTCTTGCCTAGTGACCAGGAATCCTTAGTCATCCCCTCGGGGGTCACTCATTTCCTCTACTACAGAGTATTAAAGGAGAAGCAGGGACTATGGGGCATTGTCCTCAGAAAGGCTTTCCCTCCGTAGGAAAGCCTTCCTGATACCCAAGACATGGATTTACTTTCTTCCCATGAATAACTGAGACCTACTAGGAATTTCCTCAGAACACCAGCAAAGCTACAGAAGTGAACACAATTGTTCAGTTCCTTCCAAATCCTTCCATGCTCAGCAGTGGTTTCTTGCTACCACGGTGACACCAGGGACTGCACAAACACTTCCAGTCCTCCTTAAGATGCAGCAACCAGAAAATATTCTTGGAACAACTGCTCTGCTATTTTCCTATGAGGCCATTTTTCCTTGACATACCAATAGTTCCCAACTGATGTAGGAGGGTAAGGAAATATCCTCCCCCAACAGCATCACACCCTGCTATTAGGCCACAAAACAGAGTTGCCTTGTGACTTGGCTTTTTATTAGCCCCACTATTTTTCCAGCCCCATCTCCTAGGACTCTGGCTCTGCTCCAAAAGGGGAGGGACTAGAGGCAATGGAGGTGTCAGCTTCCTTTGATGCACTTGTTTTAGAGGCTTCTTCTCTGAAGGAATTATTTCTTCATTTAGAAAGCTGTCCCAGAGCTCGGAGTTAGCTATAGCTTCCATCTACTGAAGATCATGAGGCTCAAAACATTGTACTTGGGCACTTTTTCCTTCCCATGAGGCTTTAATCAGCCTATAGGAACACTGACTCATAGAAATACAATATATATTATACATATACATGTCTCAGTTGGCAGTGGATAGACAGTTCAGGTCCTTATATTGGGGCATCTTTTATTTCATGGGTGCATCAACTCATCATGTTATAGCAATAATACTAATACTAATACTAATACTACTACTACTACTACTAATAATAATAATAATAATAATAATAAAGTTCATCCAATCATTCAACAAATACCTATTGGGTGTCAAGTATTACAAGGCATTGTCCTGCGTGGCTGGGCTATGTCAGCAAACAAGTGAAAAACCTTTGCTGGTGGAGCTTACTCCTGTTGAGTCGACGATCAAATGAAGCGCCCAGTTAAACTATAGAGTCATTTGTGATATGTGCTGCAGACAGTGCCCAACAGATTAAGGAGACCAGGAGCAAGACGGAGCTGAGAGGTTGGAACCAAAGGTGAATAGAGGGATCAGGATATGACTCTGGGGAGAACTTACACAGGTTTTAGACAAGTTAAGTGACTCAGCCTTTTTGGCACACCAGAGATGAGGTAAAATGTTTAATTTGTTGCCAAACACTTAAGCAAGTCCATCCTAGAGGCAGCAATGAGATTGCTGTGGATGAAGTGGCACTGGGAGGCAGACTGGGTGACTTTTTACAGGCCCTGTGCAGAAGCAGGGTGTCTGCTGCTTGCAAAGTGGATTCTAATCACTTAATTGTTTCAAACTTAAAGTTCTGTAGTACAAATACTAAAGTTAAATATACTCCAAAGCTCTCTAGAGCAAGTCTCCAATACAAAACGGAGGTAATGCCTAATAATGCAAGTAAGACTTTTAGAAAGTGATTGGCCCTCACTGCTTTTTTTTTTCCCATCCTCTACTCTCAGGATCCGAGATAATGCACTAGTAGAAGTCCCACCCATAGTAGAATGTCCATCCTGTATCACTAGTTTTTCACAATAATTGGGCCTACAATTTTGAGAGCATGTTGGGACAACATTGCACGGAAAATACTGATTTTTTTTAAATTAAGCATTATATCTGTTACTTTCTATTTTGCTACCAAAAACCAAAACAAACAAACAAACCCCAAAAAAGAAGTGTCCCCATAGCTAGACACAGTAGCATACATCTTTATTCCAAGTACTTGAGAAACAGAGGCAGATGTATCTTTGTGAGTTAGAGGCTAGCCTGTTCTACAGAGTGAGCACTAAGACATCCAGAGCTACATTGTTTGACCCTGTCTCAATAAAACAAAACAAAACAAAACAAAATAAACAAAAAGTGGCTCCAGGGAAAGAGGAGTTTCAAGCTAGGAGAAACCTTTAGTAACTACTGTTAACTTAGAGACACTAAAAACATATAAACCCTGATTGTGAAACCAACCCACGAAAGAAACCTTTTAGCATTTCTAGTAAACACATCTCCTCGTAGTCACCTTGCCCCCCCCCCCAAAAGTACCATGCCCATCTTTAATTTTCTAGTACAAAATCTCCCAACCAACACCTTATCACAGTGCTTTCTCTCCCTCCTAAATTGAATGGCCTACCTAAGCATGGTGGTTGCAAGACTTGGCAGGACCCAGATGACCTTGGGTGTTCCTCCAAATGAACGTGACCATGCTGGATATGAAATGGGAAGCCCATTTCACTAAGAGTGGTGATCTGGGAAAGAACAAGCCCTGTTTACAAAGCCCCCTGGTGGCTGCTGGAGTGTTGACTGTGATAAGAATGAAAGCAAGAAGCCCAGTGAGAGGATGTCACAGGACCAGAGTGGACAACTACAACCAAAGAACCTTGGGCTATTTTGATTTTCTTGAAAACTCAAAGATCCTTCCCACCTCAAGACATTGGCTGCTATTGTAGCCTTGACCTTGAGTTTTCCATTCCTAGATCATCAATTTTCTTACTGGATCATCAATAATCACTTGTTTTCTTTCTAACCGTGTAATCAGAAACAAGTCTTAATTCTCTTTGGTGGTCCTGGGCCTCTTGTTTTTACCCTTCAGATAATTTATTATTGCCCAATAAGTCACTGTTTACCTATCTTAATTTATTGTTACCTCTTCCACGTGGTCTCGGGCAATGCAGGCAAGGATATTATCTGGCCTTGCTGATGCAGTAGACAGAACACCTGAGTGAGTCTCTGACACAAAATAAATGAAATGGGTATCCATTAGACATTTATTGCCTAGATGGATGGATAAGTAGATTTATCTATCTAGTTATAGAATTATCTGAAACAACTTATATAGGCCCAAGTTCAAATTCTAAACAAAGCAGGGGGGAATGACTGAAAAGCATCAAATACTTCTGGCTTATAATAATCTCCTACATTTATTGAGAGTTTGCTAGATTCTGGGTAGGTAGCATTTTGAGCTTCATTAGTTTATCTGAGCAGACATAGAAGAGATTATTACCTATGACATGGTTTTCAGACAAGAGACCTAAAATTTGGCTGTCTACTCACGGTGGGTTTTAGGAACTGGCAACTTCATTGCCTTTCAGATCCTAGAAGCCCTTGAAAAGATCACTTTAGCCTTGGAAGAGAAAAAAGTTACTGATAGGCTTGTTTAAAAGCCTAGAAGTTGTTAGAGTTTTAAAGCCTAAATTGGACCTAGTGTCAACAGATCTGATGACCTTCCTTTTTTTTTTTTTTTTAATCCCAGGTAATCCCATAATCTGCCAGTGATGAACAACTCAGGTGCATGCTTTTAAATCCTAGGTGCATGAATGTGCCCAGAAGAAACCATAGCAGAAAAACAGTAAGGTCACAGCTCTGGTCACCTGTTCATTCCCTTCTCATCACGGAGCCTTCTTGACCAATGCTTCATGCCCCATAGAGCTGGACATTTCAAATTTGGCCCAATTGTCTTCCCAACCCAGATGATTGCTGCAGTGAGAGTCACACACACACTTCACCGAATCTCACTGAACTGTCAGAGTCCTGGGCTGTGTTAAACAACCCCAAATACGTGAGTCTCCTCAAGGGAGGGACACATGAACAGCAGATGAAAGGGATGGGATATTTCCAACAGGAACTTTTACAATATAGTGGGCAATGTAAGTATTTGCAGAGACATAACCATGGTCTGATAAATCTCTGGTTCACCACAAAGGATTTTCTGCTGCTGAGCATGGTGACAAGGAAGATCACCTTCTTGAAAATACTACATGTAGATAATTTAGTTACGTTTTTCAGGGGGCTCGCAGCCGGAGTTTGGTGTTTATATTTATCCTGTTGAATATTAACTGAAATGCTTATGCTTACGTTTATAGCTAGTGTCTTGATAACATTAGCATGTTTCCTGTATAAATTAAGGTGATCAGACAGTCTGCCGCTTCTTCTTTGGCTTATTTTCAAAAGATTTTATTAGAAAAGAATTGCCTCTTCTAACTGTCATTTCATTTATTCATCCATTAGAAAGGAGTCAAACAAAATGAAGCCCTTTCCCGAGACATACAGTGACTTATGGGAAGGCCGTCCAAAATCAACTAGTCCAAAAGCAGTAATTGTGGTTTGTTCCTAAAAAAAAAAAAACAAAACAAAAAACAAAAACGTAGCAAGATCTTTCCCAAGAGGCCTTGAAGGGTATGAACTCCCAGTCTAATGGGTACAAGGTTTTCTTTTACTTCAGAGCCTAAGGCTGTTTACAAATAAACACAGACTAAAGTGACATTCTGCCCAAGATAGCACTGTAAGGGGAAGTTCAGTCTTTTGTTTAATGACTTATCTGAAATAATACACCACCCTCCATTTAGGGGCTGAGTTTCCACGGATGCAGGGAGTCTTTTTGGGTGGGCCAGCTCTGAGAGCAATGATGAAAGCCCTTCACAATGGCTTCTTAAGAATGGGAGCCAGATATCCTCAAACAAAGTCATACTTTCACGGAGCAGCAAGAGAAGAGAAAGGGCTTCCAGTAGTATAGCCAATTGAAAAGTTGGCCCTGATACCATTGCCCCAAGCACAGACCTGGGAACAGTTAGAGCAGGAGCTCTGGTACATCTCAACTGACACATGCGTGAATGGCAGGAGGCAAGGGAAGGAAGCTGGGGCCCGTCAGATTTCAAAGATCCAAAGCTGCTACTTATACAAGCATACATGTTTATGAAACATACAGACACACACAGACACACACAGAGACACACAGAGAGACACACAGAGATATACAGACACACAGAGAGAGACTCAGGAAGACAGAGACAGAAAGAGACAGAGACATTAACTGTCATAAGAAAGGTTCATTTTCCATATTAATGATAAGTAAACACTATAAATCACTACCTCTTCTTCTAGAGATGAGAACAGAAACCCTTTGGAAGAAGCAAACTCTGAAGGTTCTCCTGTGTAAAATCCAGCCCAAATCAACTTCTGTTTCTCCTTGTACATCAGTAAGTTGTGAGCATATCTGCCAGGAAAATAAACCAGGACCTTCAGGTGATTCTTCTCAGGATTGGCATGACAACAGGGAGGCAGAGGCAGCAGGGCCTCTGTGAGTTGTAGACTAGCCCGGTCTGGCTTATATATGTTCCAGGACAGTTAGAGCAACATACAACATAATGAGATGCTGTCTCAAAATAAAATAAAGCCATAGCTTTCTATTCCACCTCCTAAGCATAGCCATCCCCACAGCACCCGCCATTAAGAAGCATCTTTAGAACTCTAGGTCAGAATCAGTCACATATGGCTTCAGCTCTCTTATCCTTCATACATGGATCTCCAAATAGCAAGACTCTTCTTCTGAATGTCCTTCTTCCGAATGTCTTCCCTGTCATCCAAAAGATAAAATGTCACCACTTAATGGAGGCTTTTTCTGTTATCATTATCACAAGCATTGCCTACCTCCCTTTTTTATTTCATAAATGTTTAATTTATCTCATTGTTCTTTTCTAACCTATTTGATGTTTCTGGTTCTTTACGACCCTTCCCAATGTCAGCATAAACTCCTTTAAACCATCTCCTTCATTACCAGCCTCACCTGGATCACTGTCTGACACTTTGGATGTGTTGCATAAATGTTTTTGATGAAAGGCTTAGCTGAAGTCCCCTTTTCCTGTGCAGACCACAGCTATTGGAGCAAGTTCCAAGTTCCTGTTGTGTTTCTTCGTGTGGCTTTGATGCTCAGGAAGGTCACCTTATCTTATCTTAGAGTTAGATCAGGTTCTTATCCATTGTCCTGAATTCATTGAGTAGATCTGGATCCACTCAGCTTAAAGCTGATAGAGTAGGAATATTCACTATACAGAAAGCAGTCCTTTCCCCGCAGATGATTCTTTCCCCCATAAACCCTCCATAGAGCAGAATACCTACTCCCCAGATGCTGAGCCTCTACCATGATGTGGAACATCAGGCCTGTGTTTCAGGATGCCAGGAGCCAGCTGTCACACTCAGGAGGGCAGAGTTGCTTGTCGAAGTCTTGAACTTCGTCTAAACGTTACTCATTTCGGGCACACTGGGAAGAATCTAAACAGTTCCAAATTAAGAGCTGATTGTAAGTTATTGCAGATTTCCTCCTGTCGCTTCCAGATTATTTGTCTAAACAGGTCTGGTAAATACCAGACCTTTATAATAATGACTAATGTCCTGCCAAAAGAAGTAGAAGTTTTCCAAATTATCCCGTAGGGAGATGCAGGTGGCTCTGTCTCACAGAAAAGATTCTGCCCCACCCCAGCTACCCCCAAACTCACAGGCAGCCTGTTATTTCTAAGCTTTGAGGGGTGAAAAACTCTTCTGAGATTGGGACTCTTTTCCAAACTGCTTCTTCTGAGCAGGCAAAGCCTCATTCCTCCCTTAGAGTTGTTCTGTGTCTGCAGTCTTCGGCGGTCAGCAAAATGACCCCCAAATGTCAGAATCAAATGAATAATGTAGGAATTAAACTTTAGAATAGATGCTCAATCCCCCAAGAGAGAAACTCCCACCACCTGTCAGATGCTTGGGATGCAAAGAAGCAGAAAGTAGATGACAGTATGCAAAATGGGAGAGGAAACCAAGTTGCATTCAGCTGAGCACGACTTCAGATTTCTAATTCAGCCTTAATGGGCACTCGCAGTCCTGGACACATTTTAATTAGAGGAAAAATGGTGAACAGAAAAGAAAGGAGTGTGAGTTTTTCACAAAAGCCCTAATCATGCAAGATGGCTCAAAATATCCATCCCAGGAAGCCAATATTTTCAAGATTTAAACCACTTCAGCTTCCAGTACTCTCTGAAAGAAGCATTCTCCTCACATCCAAATACGTACCGTCACTGTGCCATGGGAGAGAAATCGGTGTCTCTCTGACAGTAACTGTGCCCAAAACCTAAGCTTCACTTTTTTGGGACATACCCTCAAAAAACTTAAGTTGGGCTTGACTTTCAAAATATTCACCCCATGTCGGATCCATGCAAAATAAAGCTGTGTGCTGAGTGAGTGCATATATAATAAAACCATGATGATAAAAAAATAGCACACTATCTCTGAGGACATTACAAATTTAATTATAACTCCATAAAATTCATCTGTTGACACTCCAAACTGTATTTAAAGACAGGAACTGTGGGAAGTAAATTAAGGTAGAGATTTAAGACGAAACACAAAGATCTAGCTTTCTGTCTACCTCTTTTTTTTCTTTCTGTCTCTCTCTGTCTCTATCTACACACACACACACACACACACACACACACACTCATACACACACACACAAGGAAAGGCAAGTACCTCCTGTTGACTTTAATCCTCAGAAGGTTGCACACTAACCCTCTGAGGTTGGCACTATTACTACCCCCCACTGATGTGAAAATGTCCTAAAACCATGCACAATGCCACATCTCTCTGACTTCAGCTGGATTTTAGAACAGCTAAATGCAAATCAGCTTAAAATCAGTTTGAATTTTTGCTATGGCTAGCACGTACCATGTATTCTTTCCTAGTAGACGCCCAGATTTCTGACAGCAGTGCCAGTTAATCATAACTTGAGTTAACCACGCCCATCCTACTTCCCCAGTGTAAAGGGACCAAAAGGCTTGTGCAGAATCAATACACACCAGGGAACCGTTACATTATCACTTCTCTCACACTGCTCTGCTTTTGCAGGATTGTGTAATCTGTTTTTGATTATAAAGTTGTAGGTGGATTTAAATCTTCTTATTAAGCAATGCTGTCAAGTGCTGTGGTTGAAGCTTCAAACCTTAGCTCATCTCTGGTGGGAAATGTGCTCAGGATTCTGAGAAGCCTGTTCCTTCTCCAGCACATATAATTTGATGGGAGGAATATTGCTTTTATTTATTGTAACATTTATTTTCCAAGATTACTAGTGGAACATAGAGGGAGTTTTTTTGGTTTAGTTTTGTTTTTATTTTTTTATTTTATTTTTTTAATGTGTGGTGGATACATGGTGAAAGGGAACTTTGAGGATGTACTTCATGACAAGACACTTAAGTGGTGACAAATGCAGACCTAGAATCACACAAACACTGCCCATCTACAGCACTGTCCCTTATTACTGGTACTCTATAGGAGAGTTCCTGATCCCTCTCTGACTTTGATCATGCTTAAGGCAGCAATAACATACACTGTCGTCCAGACGTGATCGGAGGGTGACTACAGAAAACTCATCTCTTAGTTATTTTGTTTTTGTTTGTTGTTAAGGATTCATGCATTAGTTGCGGTTCTCTGCATAGATAGATCAATAGATAGATAGATAGATTGATAGATAGATAGATAGATAGATAGATAGATAGATAGATAGATAGACAGACAGACAGGTAAACAGATAGATAAGCTAATAAAATATGTATGGTAAGTACATGGATAGAGATACATGAGAGAGAAAACATTATTTATTAATGAAGACTCATGGGATTATGAAGCCTCTGTTGTTTGCAGAAGCTGAACACCCAGAAAAGCAGGGGTTATGACTAATTCAGTTAAGATATGAAGGCTTAAAGCCTAAGATGTTGATCAAAGGCCCAGGCACAAGCTGTTCTATCTCAGGAAGCAAGGCAGAAAAACAGCAGTAAACTCATTCCGTTTCACCTTTGGTTCTTTCTGATCAGGCCTTTAGTATGTGGGATGGTATCTTCCTACACTGGGTAGGTCGGTCCATCTTACTGAGATCCAAATGCTAACCTTATCTAGTAAGAGCCTTAGAGATACACAATAATATTGTTTTAATATTAACAGGGCTCAGGAAAATAGATACATAAAATCAATCATCACAGCTAGCAAGTGCTAGTCGTTAATTATTTGTTAACAGTGGTCATTAACAGCTGAAATGGGTCCATCTTCTCTTCATGATGCTAACTGACCAGCATGCTATCAAAACCCCCTTTTGGCTTTTGGTTATAATCAAAGCAAAAACTCTAGATACATTAAAGATCTTTCGGCCCTCAGAATATATGTTAGAAGAAAGGGATGAAACAGATCTAGGAAATAATCATTTTGATAGAAAAAAAGAGAATTGTTTCTAAGTTCCAAAAAGACTGTTCAGCAATAAACAATTAAACAAACAAACAAAACTCTACCAAAAGGATTTGCTTTCCTTTTTCTTACAAAGCAGTTGTTTGTTAAGGAGTTTCGATAATTCCCAACAAAGAAGGCAGGATCCACAACACCATATAGACAGGAATTCAAACCACTGGGGAGTTGATGATGGAGTCTTGGGAACATAAGTCTTAGGAATACCAGTCACTAGGCTGAACTTGAATCATAGTTACATAGACCAGGCTCCAAATTAGTGCAGGCTAAAGCTGAGAAAACTCAGGCTTAAATAGCTAGAATTGGTTCAGGAGCAAATATGTGCCAGCCATGACACGGACTGTGCTTCTGCTGTTTGTCACAGCCCAGGCCACTCTGACATCAAATCATCACCTTGGTGACCTCAGTAGCAGAGGACAAGACTGCTGAAAGCATGCGATAAGAAAAACACTTCCTAAGTAAATGACAGTGACAATTGTCTGTTTCCAACAATGTGTGCTTTCCTTTACCTGGTTCACTGTTACAGCAAAAGGGGCTACTCGGTGGGAATATAACTCTGAACCTTGCTCTGTTCACCATATCCTGCACCTAACATCTAGTTATGGGGGTAGGGAACACAAGTGTTGGGTCTCACTCAAGACCCTGCACATAAACCTCCCAAACTTTCAACACTAGTCAATCTTCTTCTCATCTCCAGAGATAATCACAGTGGTAGAGGATAAATGCTGAGTTGTACAGAACCTCACGGGTCTATATCCCCAAGTGACTAGGTTCATTCCCATATCTCCACTCTCCCATTTGTGGTAACTTGCTGAGAAAGAAATTAGGGAAAGACATCCTTCACTATATTCACAAACAATATAAAATACCTTGGTGTTATTCTAATCAAGCAAGTGAAAAATAGGTATGACAAGAACTTCAAGCCTCTGAAGAAAGAAATCAAAGAAAATCTCAGAAGATGGAAAGATCTCCCATGATCATAGATTGGCAGGATTAATATAGTAAAAATGGCCATCTTGCCAAAAGCAATAGACAGATTCAATCCCCATCAATATTACAACTCAATTCTCCATAGGATTAGAAAGAGCAATTTGCAAATTCATTTCGAATAACAAAAAAGACAAGACAGTAAAAACTATTTTCAACAATAAAAGAACTTTTGTGGGAATCACCATCTCTGAACTCAACCTGTTTTACAGAGCAATAGTGGTAAAAAACTGCACAGTATTGGTACAGAGTCAGGCAGGTAGATAAATTGAATAGAATCCATAGCCCAGAAATTAATCCACATACCCAAGGCTACTTAATCTTGACAAAGGAGTTAAGAACATCCAGTGGAAAAAAGACAGCATTCTCAACAAATAGTGCTGGTCCAACAGGAGTTCAGCATGTAGAAGAATTTAAATCAATTCATTCTTATCTCCTTGTACAAAGCTCAAGTCCAAGTGGATCAAGAACTGCCACATAAAACCAGAAACACTGAAACTAATTCAAGAAAAAGGGGAAAAGAACCTTAAACACATGGGCACAGGGGAAATTTCCTAAACAGAACACCAATGGCCTATGTGCTAAGAACAAAATAGAAAAAATATGACCTCATAAAATTGCAAAGTTTCTGTAAAATAAAGGATACTGTCAATAGAACAATATGGCAACCAACAGATTGGGAAAAGATCTTTACCAATCCTACATCCAATAGAGGGCTAATATTCAGTATACACAAAGAACTCAAGAAGTTAGACTCCAGAGAATCAAATAATCCTAATAAAAATGGGATGCAGAGCTAAACAAAAAATTTTCAGCTGAGGAATACTGAATGGCTAAGATGTACCTAAAGAAATGTTCAACATCCCTAGTCATCAGGGAAATGCAAATCACAACAACCCTGAGATTCTACCTCACACCAGTCAGAATGGCTAAGATCAAAAACTCAGGTGACAGCAGATGCTGGCAAGGATGTGAAGAAAGGAACACTCTTCCATTATTGGTGGGATTGAAAGCTGGTACAAGCACTCTAGAAATCAGTCTGGCGATTCCTCAGAAAATTGGACATAGTACTACCTGAGGACCCAGCTATACCATTCTTGGGCATATACCCAAAAGACACTCCAACATATAATAAGGACACATGCTCCAGCATGTTCATAGCAGCCTTATTTATAATAGAAAGAAGCTGGAAAGAACCCACATATTCTTCAACAGAAGAATGGATACAAAAATTGTGGTACATTTACACAACGGAGAACTACTCAGCTACTAAAAACAATGACTTCATGAAATTCTTAGGCAAATGGATGGAAATTAGAAAATATTATTCTGAGTGAGGTAACCCAGTCACAAAAGAACACATGTGGTGTGCACTCACTGATAAGTGGATATTAGCCCCAAAGCTCCAAATACCTAAGACACAATTCACATGGAGTTGCCCTAGTGTAGAAAAATGGAGTCAGGAATGAGTGGGTGCACAAGGGAGCACCCTCATAGAAGCAGGGGCAGGGAGGATGGGATAGGGGGTTTCCAGAGGGGAAACTGGGAAAAGGCATAACATTTGAAATGTAAACAAATCAAATATACAATTTCAAAAAGAAAGAAATAAACAACATCTCATCCAAGAAAAGAATGATTATAATGGTTGACCTATAATGAACAATATAGCTTCTTTGCTACTAATTCCTAATATCTATAATTAATATCACAATGTTTCACTATATTGAAATATAATAAAGATTAATGAAAGGCTGACATGATATTCTGAGCCTTTTCGGGTCAACATCATTGCAGTATGGTAGGATAAATGCAACTAAATTTTTAATATACCTTTTAAACACAAATCCAGTATATTTGGGGTTATACACAATTATCTGGAACCCAAGATTCCCAGCCACTACAGTAATGAATACCTATAAGAGTAAATAGCCTCATCCAATGTACTACTATTCATGTAACATGATATTTAAAACCTCTTTGAAGGATATCTTAATAGCTAAGAGTCAGTAAATACTCAATATTATTCCTTTTAACAGAAGTGTAAATCTTTTAGTTTAATGTTACCTGGACATACAAGCTTTTATGCCCTTTATAGATATTAGATATGGTCTAATAAGACCTGTCTAGGTGCTGGTCTATAATGACCACAAAAGTGAAATCCTCCAAATATCTGCAAGATTCTTTCAAAAGGAAAGCCCCTAATGGGGTCCCTAGCTCTCTGTACCGATTTTTAAAATCGATGTAGATTTTTCAGAATTTTAGTCAGTTTGCTTTCACATTGACATCTGTAATTATAGATCTTACATGATAGTTGATACATGTTCCCCAAAGGAAGCAAAGCCTATGAAAGCTCTGTGTCTGGTGGCTGGAGAAAAGAGTTGATTAACCCTTTTTCGCCCAGTGATATTGACGTACAGAATCTCCAGCTCTAGATTTTTGGCCACATTTAGCATAATATCATCCCACATATGTCCTTTATGTCTACAGTCTCTTCACATCATCTCTAGGCCAGAAGCTGGAGTTTATATATTAGTCCTACTCACATAATGCCTCACATAATAAGAAACAGAACAGAGCCACATCAGCATATGACCATAACTGGACAATGTGTTATATTGAATGCAGTTGTGTGTCACAAGTAAATGTGTGAGAGTTCTGTCATTGTGTCACAGAGATATACACAATAAGAACTCAGAATTGTTCTGTGTTAACATATGTAGTGGTTTGGATATGTTTGGCCCAAAGTGTCACTAATTGGAGGTGCAGCCGTGGAGTGAGTGAGTCACTGTGGGCATGGGATTTAAGACCCTCTTCCTAGCTGCCTGGGAGCCATTCTTTTCCTGTTGCCTTTGGATGAAGATGTAGAACTCTCAGCTCCTGCTGCACCATGCCTGCCTGGATGCTGCCATGCTCCTGCCTTGATGATACTGAACTCTGAACTGCAAGTCAAACCCAATTAAATGTTTTTATAAGAGTCTCCTTGGTCATGGTGTCTGTTCCCAGCAGTAAAACCCAAACTAAGAGAGCATATTTGCAACGAATACAGTCAAAGACCCTCTGCTTCATACAGAGAAGCCAGCGAATCACTGTCTGCCTACTTTTACATTTGAGAATGTTGGGTGGTTAAATTAAGAGGATCTCTTCTAGGGGATTGAAGTATCAGTTTAGGAAGCAGTTAAAATAGAAAAGGTGTAAAATTTAATCCCTGTACTCATCCTTGTCATCATCATCATCATCATCATCATCATCAAAGAGAAAGAATGAGACCTTGATCCAAACATCCTTCTCAAGAATGAAAGGCTCACTATGTGATGTTTATTTTTGTCTTAAGCCTGACCAAACCACAGTGTATTAACAGCCTTATTTCCCCTTCTCTTCTTCTTTTAGATAGTCCCACTCAGGGCAAAAAACATTAGTGGGTATACAAAGGCAATAAAGTAAGCCATAGCCACTTGGAAAAACTCTGAAAAGGAAAAAAAAAAAAAAAAAAGAAAGCCTTCCTCTAGAAGACATGACTTTCTTTGGATGGCACCTGTGCCCCAGGGAAACTGTCACACTATTATGAACAAGGCAAAGAATGTCATCCCACCACATGAGAGTGATTGTTAGCAGGCAGTGATCATGTAATATCCAGCAATTGTGGGCTTTAAGGGCGAGATTCCAGACCATGATACAAGCACAGTTGTCTGCCCAGGGTTAATGGAGTAAGATCCTTGCTCACTCTAGCTCAAAGTTGAATTAACTCCGTAAACTCAGAGTTTAGGCTCTGGCTTTTGTCTGAAGGTATCCAGATATGATCTTCTAAAGAGGACTGGATGATTTAGTGGTTTGTGGAATATTTTTGCCAGACTCAAAACAGAGACCCCCTTCCTGACACACCCCCTGGGGGGGAATAAGGCCTGAGACACGAGATATTTTGCAGGCAGCCCTTATTTATTTACTTAAACACTGTTTAGAGACACAGTACTGCCCTACCATCCACTGAGGTGATATTCTCAAATGTTACTGTAAGAAATGTACTGCTGGGGGAACGATTGTGGGCCCAGAAGGAGATATGAACTCCACAGTAACACTGACAGCATCAAGTAACCTGGACCCTTGGGGCGCCCAGAGACTGAACCACCAACCAAAGACAGGATGGACCTGGATCCGTGGCACAAATGTGCAGCTTGGTCTTCATGTGAGCCTCCCAACAATTGGTTGGGGAGTGTGGGAGGTGGGGAGGCTCTTCCTAAATCTGTTGCCTGACAGTGGAATCCATTCCCCTAACTGGGCTGCCTTCTCTGGCCACAGTAGGAGGGTATGTGCCTAGCTCTGCAGAAACTTGAGGTGCCGGGGTGGGAGAATGGTGGAGAAGGGTTGGAGGATGGGAGGAGGGACTATGTGAGGGGCAGACCCAGAGGGGAAGCAGCGATCTGGATGTACTGTGAATGCATTAAAATAAAATGCTGCTAATGCATCTGTTTCTGCCAGATTCCCCTTACCACCACCACCTCCAAAGAGCTCAGAGGCTGCTATGAAAACAGACTCACACAAATGACTTCATCATAGTGTGTGTGTGTATGTGTGTGTGTGTGTGTGTGTGTGTGTGTGTGTGTGTGTGTGTGTGTTAGTAATGCAACTTGTAAATGGTGACCTTGTTTGGCTTACATTCTCATTCCAGCTGCACATCCCTGAGTCTCTATCCAAATAATTCAAATCTTACGGTCAATAATTGTTCAGCCTGCTCAAATTGCAGTAGGCAGTACAACGCTATAAACTTACCTTTTAAATCCTGAGTTGTAGATTTACAATAATAAATTTTGAGACATATAACGTGTTTCCTGATAAACATTAACAATATCAATAATGCACAATGTTGTTTGAAAGGGTAAGTAAATGACTAAAGTGCTATACTGACAACTGGGATGAATTAATTTCATACCTGATCAGAGATGATATATTTAATATATATATATTATTATATTATATATATATTATTATATATATAATATATATATTATCAGAGATGATATATAATTAATATATATATATATTAACAAGGACCCTAAATGATCTAATTTGTCATAGAAAATAATTTATCAAAATTTAACAAGTGTAATATAAAATCAACCACTGTTACATTGTAACCATGCTTACATTGTAGGCATTTGGTTCCTCATATCTCCAATTATACAGAACCACTTTTAAAATGATTGAATGTCTTAGACCTACACAGCATGGCAGTACAGACACATACTTCTCTATCTTTGGGAAAGAAGTGAGCCTGCGTTTACAGATGGTTAGACAGGGTATGTTGTAGCCATCACTCTACATGTAATGGTGTGGAAGTTCAACAAAATTATATATGTAAATATGATATCCTAAGAAAGCCACACTTGATTTTCTTAAAAAAGGATGAAAAACTCCTTCTGTATGGCTAGTTCATGATGAGTGGATGTCTTACATATGCAGGGAGCCTTCAAGCACTCTCCATAACTTGCAAATATTTTCTCTAATGAAAGTTGGGTTTTCCACAGGAATAAAATAATGGCCACCAAATTTTGAACAACAGGACCTACTAGATGCTAGTTATCAGTCATTCAAGTGCTGTGACAGTTGCCTGTTCATCTAAACTTGCTTCAGATGCAAAAGTCACATCCCGGGGACATGGTTGCTTTTCTGTGGACTTGGGAATCTGGGGCTGCTACTGCTGCTTCATCTGCAGCAGAACACAGAGCAGCAGAGCTACTCCATGTCTAGGGGTTCAAATGGAGCAAGTACAGAACACCCAGGATCCTCTAACTACCCATTTGTTACAACAAAAAGAGGCTTGAGGTCATGAAATGATTTCCTTTTGTTTCTGAGCATTCTGAGAATGTGGGATTCGTTTCATGCATGGTGGCCCCATGGTTGTTCCAAGGGGGAAATAGCAGCTACATTTTATAGTTTACAATTAATATCAGATCATATTAAAAAGCCTTCAAGGCAGGGGGTCTTGGTCACATGTGTTTGCTTGTTTAGATGGAGGTGGACCATTCTCGGGCCGTGATGCACATGAGAAAGTGAGAGGCCAACTTTGTAGCATCAAAGGGATCAAAGTCAACAGGCTTGGCAGCAAATGTCTACTCACTGACCATCTTGCTGGCCTAAACTAGGCAATCTGATTGTACTTTATCAGTAGATTGAACAATAACATCTTAATGTCAAACATATTAGTCTAATAAGTGGCAGAGATAGAACTCAAACACAGGGCTCAACTCTAGAGAGTTACTTACTAGTTTTGAGTAAGAACAGCTGAAAAGCAATGACCTGAAAAGGCTGAAGCTGAGTTTGCATTGACTTTGAAAGAACTAATTTACCCTTCAGCCTTGAAATCAGTGGGATGCCAGAAGATGCTGGCTCATGGACAGGACTGTCTCCAGTGTGAAGATGTCTGCCTGGGGGAGCAGAGGTGGCTTATCTGTACATTTCTACCCAAAGAGAACAGCTTGTCCACCACAAAATGTGGTGCTGGCTCACAATGCTTGGGACCTGTCGCCGAACATGGAGGACTATAAATGTACCACAATTGCTTCAGCTGATCTCTTTGATAAGGTCATTACATTTGTGAACTGTTAACGAGTTGCCAGAGTGATAAACCCAAGTTCAGCCGTGTCTCAGACCATTTACAAGGGACAAAGGCAGAGCTGGATGGGACATATTGGCCAAAAACCTCCTAAATATTTTCCAGAAACTCTCTTGACTGGCAAAAGAAAAACATACCATTTGTGACTGCAAGCTGGTACTTTTTCTTCTCTCCATCACCAAAGAAAAGACACACTCTCCCGAGAACTCCAAATGAACAAGAAAAATGCTTTTGGAGATTTTTGTGAGATCATTTCTACTTTGGGAAAAGGTCCCTTGCAGCCAGGTGGGACACATCCTCAGTCAGTGGATCTGCGTGTTTGAGCTTGACTGAGGCCTTCCTTACTGTGACAAGTACAGTAACCTACCAGGCTGCCTAAGTCTCAGCATGAGCTAGAGTCTAACAGTTCCTCAAGAGCACAAGAGGTAAGATGAGGCACAGGTGTGATTTGTAAGGCTCAGTGAGCTCTCACCCATCCACAGCTGAGTAGCTCCGCTCACCTCGACCCAACTCTGTCTCCACACTTAAACTCAGCGGACCTCTTCAGACCAGTGACGACGAGGGGAAAAATTGAAACTCCGTTAATAGGATTATATGATTTGGGGGGTAGAATGTTGTTACAGATGATTTATTTTGAAAGCTGATTTTTGCTTTAGTGAAAACAAACACAAGGTATCACACCAGAGGCCGGGGTGCCAAACACAATCATTTCTAGCTTGAAAGATGTGATTGCTTTTTAATGTGGAAATTTTACAAGGTTTCAAGGGGGGAGGGATTAAACTCCTTTTCTGTAACAAAGTCACTTTGGTGTATGGGTTGCAAAGCCTTGACGGTGTCCAGATTTCCCAACAACATCACAAGTCTGAAAGGTGGTGGGTCCGTCTGAGTTACACCGTCCTTCATTTTTCTCCTCAGGCGTCAGAAATAGCTGATGGAGTTGGGTGGTTTGTTTTTTTTTCAAATTAGAGTGAAATATTCTAAGCATAAGTATTGCAGAATCAAGCAATGAAAAAATCTACAAGGGGAGAAACTTCATCTGGAATCATAAGGAAATATACTCGGGACTCACATAAAAGAAGCAAGAGCCACCTGTGTGGTGTGCATCTGTGACGTCAGGAGGCTGACACAGGAGAATCACCAGGGATCTCTGAGGCCAGCTAGTGTGCAGTCTACAGCAGGGAAGCAGAAGCTAGAGAGACCCTGACTCAAGGAGGTAGAAAGTGAGCCAGTGCCCCGAGTTACCTTATGACCTCCGGATGTATGTTCAGGCACACACAGACACAGACAATATACGCATACACACATATATTTTAATTTTTTATGAAGAGACTTCTTCTGGAAGCCTATTAGACCAATGTGTGTATGTGTGTGTTTGTGTGTGAACTTTCTCCATTCTTAATCAAATCAACAGCATAACACTTTGTCCTAGCTAATCTGGTGTGTCCCTTTCATCAATGACATCTGTAACTATTTTTTCCTTCATATTCTTTATATACCTCTAAGTAATTCTGAAACACGATTGTTAATACATTTTTAAGACATGACCCAGAATATGGCTGAGGTATGAAAGTGATGCTAGCTATGCTCTGAGTCTGCCATCTTTTATCAGACTCGTTAACTGTTCGCTAATATGAAATTCACAATGGAATTTTTCTAGAATGGTCAGCGGGGTGGGGAATAATGCCAACTGAGAAAGATCAAAAATTCAAACTGCTCATAAGAGAATTGAGTTAATTTTTCAAGACTCGTTTCTCCATCCTTCTCCAAGGCTTGTTTTATCCTGAGCTGTGGACGTTAGTGGGGGAGGGGAGAAAATACAGCTAGACAACAGAATGTCTTGAAACCTTGGGTGGCAATGACTCACACCCCCTGGCACCTTTGTGTCTTGCCGAAATTTGCTGCTTTGCGATTGCTTTGTTTTATGCCTGTGCATTTTGAAGACATATCATCCCAGCTTTTGTGACTCTCAGAGGGAACCAAACAAACAACTCTGTGATTGCAGAGCCTTGGTAGAAGCTGGCCAGGCAAAATTATTACATAAGCTAGACCCAGCACAAAAGGACACAGCAAGAAAGTCCAGGTAAAATTAAAGGGAGGAGAAAACTGAAAAAGGAAAAGCCGCGTTTGCCGTTTGTGAGGTAGGGTGACTTGGGAGTCAGGAAAATAAGCAAAGTGACATGAGAGGACCCGGATTTTAATGTAAGCATTCAGCTGGTTCCCAGTGGTCACACTGCCACTGGCCACTTACTATTCACTTCAACTCAAAACCCAGAATGGGCCAATTCCAGCTACTGGATGGCCATGGATGACCACACATTCTCTTGCATCTTCCCATTTTGACCCCGTCTTTTCTCTTTTTTTGTTACTTGAGTTCTATTCTAGAGAGGAAGTTGTTTTGTTTCCTGAGACAGGGTTTCTCTGTGTAGCCCTAGCTGTCCTGGAACTCACTCTGTAGATCAGGCTGGCCAAGAACTTAAAGATCTGTCTGTCTCTCCCTCCCAAGTGCTGGGGTTAAAGGTGTGAGCCACCACACGTGGCTAATCACTTCAGTTGTTACACACACATATTGATGAAGATTTCTTTATTCCTTAGAATCTGTTCATAGAAGAAGAAGTGCTGAGTATTGCAAAATAAAATGTGGCATCATCTTGGATGAGTGTCATTGATGCTTGATAGATCAGTGGATAAATACATATATGATAGAGAAATCAATGACATATGAAAATAGATCGGTGGTAGGTACGTAGACAGAAAACAGGTGGTAAATAGATAGGTAGGTAGGTAGATAGATAGATAGATAGATAGATAGATAGACAGACAGACAGATAGATAAATAGATAGGTGATAGGTAGATAGATAATAGATGATAGATAGATAGATGATAGATAGATAGATAGATAGATAGATAGATAGATAGATAGATAGATAGATGATAGATAGATGATAGATAGGTGATAGGGAGATAGATAGATGATAGGTAGGTAGGTAGATAGATGATAGATAGATAGATAGATAGATAGATAGATAGATAGATAGATGATAGATAGGTGATAGATAGATAGATAGATAGATGATAGGTAGATAGATAGATAGATAGATAGATAGATGATAGGTAGGTAGATAGATAGATAGATAGATAGATAGGTAGGTAGATAGGTAGGTAGGTAGATGATAAAGCACTACTGTACAGATTTGCACAACAATAAAATGACTGCAGAACTATTTACTAGAATAGCATTGTATATTGATATGGAGAGTCCTCTGCACCCATTCCTAAGCATTTTTCCATTTACTCCTATTAACACTATAAACACCATGGAGTGGTATCCCCGCTTAACAAGGCAGGAAGCTGTGAGGGTTTGTCCAGGATTGCACCTATAAGCACGAAACTGTAATCCGAAGTGACTCCCTTTTCTAACTCTTAAGCCAGTTTTACTTCCATCTGAGATAAATATTCTGCTTAGAACTGGCCCCTAAGCAAACTGTGCCATCTCTTGAGCATTGTTGTATGATGCTGTGTACCACACTGTGTATTTGTGTCTGTATAACACTGTGTGTGTGTGTCACCCTGTGTATCAGTCACGCTGTATATGTGTCACACTGTGTGGGTGTCACACTCACTGAGTGTGTATCACACTGTGTATCAATCACACTGTGTATGACACTGCATTTAAATTATTGGGTCACTTGTCCCCGTTTCAGCAACATCAAGCTTTTTGACATGAAGAACTGTCACATCTATTTAAAATGTAAAGAGACATCCAATTTACCTCTCATTGGATTGTTGTTGTATGTGTCTGAGTGTTTTGACTCAGTGTATATCTGGGTATAGTGCATTCAGAAGGTACTGGAATCCTTGGAACTGGAGTCGTTGTGAGCTGCCATTGTAAGTGCTGGGAATCCAATCCAGGTCCTCTGCAACAGCAGCTAGTTCTCCTAAAGACTGAGTAACTCTGCAGATCCTTATCTGCCTCTTTAAATATAACCAACTGGGGACAGGGAAATGGTTCAGTGGATAAGCACACAAGCTTGATGAACCAAGTTCCATCCCTGAAACCCACGTTCAAAATTATAAAACCAGATGTACTGCTGTTGTGCAGCTAGAATCTCAATATTTCTACAGCAATAAAGTTGATAAAGAGACAGGAGACTCATACAGATCCTTAGGGGCCAGCTAGCCTATGCTATGCAAGGAAACAGCAGAAACAAATGAGGCTCTGCTTTAACAAAGTAAAAAAATAACCCACAATGAATCGATCTTGCTGGGTATTGATGTATGGTTTAAATGACGAAACTATACGGCCTACACAGAAGTAGAAAAATCACACACAACCAAACTCATGCTCGATGGGCAAGAATGCACACTGCATCAAAGAGCGTGCTTTTCTAGTGCAAGTGCTACCAGTAACGTGTTATCAAGGAGTTACGTTCTAAAGAAAATGCAGGCATCCTGGAGTGGACACGGTACAGCCCTATCTCCTTGACTCCATAGCTCTCTCGGGTATGGTAGCCTCACCACGTGCTTCAACGGAGTTACGCCGAACGGGCCACAGCTTGGGTTTGGAAAAGAGGCAACGAAAAACGACTCTGTGGCTTACTATGAGATCCTGGAAGGGGTGTGGAGCAGAGCTCTCCCCTACCAACCCTCGTAGCCTACTGTTCCCTCAGGAGTCTTGTTCCTTTTCATTTTTTTTTTTTTTTACATGAACGTTTGGCAGGCTGAGTAAGAAAGACTAATTGGAGAAAAAAGTCCTCTCAGCGCAGGGCTCCTTTGGTGTGACCTGTGATGACAGCCCCATGAGGAGATTGTGAGGCTGGGTTCCTTCTTTCATTGAGTCTGTCTTACTGAGGGGGAAAAAACTGCTCTGTGTGATGGCTTCATGGCCAATGCTGGCGAGGGCTTTGCCTGCATACTGAGAGACATTTCTGACCGCAGCTCATGAGCCACGCTATTTACTCTGGCACATGCCCACTATTTGTTCATAGGCTTTCTGTCTCTACTAAATGTGTTCCAATTTTGGAGGCTAAATCATTGCCAGTAGTTTCCAAGACATTCCGCTGGGCTAAGCAAATTGCCCTAAGTGGTTAGTCAGAAACGACTAGCATGGCACTGTAAATACAGACTATTTGCAGAGCATGAATGACAAAGGACATCTTATCTTTCCTGGGCCACTGAGACCCATAGGTTGTATCCTTCAGAAAGGCATCCCAGGCGCTAACGAGAAGAATACAAGGGATTTTATTTGTGATAGCCTCAAAAAATTGCACTGACATTAGAAAGCAAGTATAGCCTAAAACAGTTCTGGGTCCAGGCTGTATTCAGAAGGTATGCCACTGACCACAGACTAATTGGTATCACCGTTTGCCTGTGATAGCTTTTAAGATGAATCTAAGACCTGAGATGGGGGGGGGCGGGGGAGATCTGATCTGCAGAGCGATGGAGAAAAAAATGGTGGTGGTCATGGTCTCCTCACAAACCTTTTCTGTATCCATTCACCCCATCCCACTGTGAATCAGCAGTACCGATGACAGGGTATGCTATGCTGAATGATACTGACTCAGAATCTGGGGTGACTGGGAAATTCTCTCCGTACTTAAACTTCCTAGTGCTCCTGAATTTCCCTGCTCCATTTCTCACCCGAGGCAGACTGAAAAGAAAAGGGGGGGGATCTACTGTGTTCCTAACCAGAGATGAGATTTTAATCACACGTGTTCGTGAAAACTAAATCATTCTGTGCACTACGAGGCTGGAAACATTAGTGTCCGCTTCACCAGAATGGCATGGTTTTGTTTGGAAAGAGTTTACTCCAAAAGCAAATAAGCGATTAGAAATACTGATTTTCCTTGGAGGAGGCTGAGAAAATTCTTGCAAGTCCTTACATATTTTATGGTACCTCTTGAGTCACACTGAAACTAGTGTCTTTCAGCCCAAGGGTGAAGCTAAACTAAGTTGAAACAAGCCACAATGAAAACTCCCTGTGGTGGGTTAGAATGGAGAGAGAAGAGACTACACATCTCTCTTCCTGTGTATTCTGTTACCACTTCGGCTATTTTAGCATTGGATGGCAGACGGCATAAGGGAGGACTAGGTAGGAAGAAGGCTACCACATCAAACTGATAGTGGGTAGAGAAAACATTTGACACCTCCCGCCTTCCCTGCCCCTTGTCTGCTTTTAATTTTCTAAATCATTCCCGTCTGGAGATTGTATATTTTACGTTGACTCTCCGAGCGACATAGAGGTACAGTGTCAGGGAGCCTAGCTCAGACTCAGGAGATCTGCAGAAACTAACTCTAAGGCCCTAAGTCACAAAAGAAAACAAAGTAAAAGCCAGAGCAGGAGCAGGGTACATGACAGTTCAAATGGTGTCACCTTTACATCACCTGGAAAGATGGCCCTTAGACAGTTTCTCCCATTGTGGATTTAAAATTCAGGTATGTTTCAAAACTTTGGGGGGTGATATCCTGAGAAATGAGAAATTTCGCTGGAAAAGAGATTCAACAGCAGAGAGAGCTTCATAGCGGGCCTGTTCGCCCACCAAGATGCAAAGCTGAGAGAAAATGTTGGACAAAGACCCTGATGGCATAGGAGGTACCAACAGTGGGGACAAGTGGAAAACTGACCTCTGCCTCAGTTTGTCCTCAAATTACTCACTTGGACTGGTGGAGGGAAAGGATTTGAAACTCACTTGTTATAGGCACTGGCTTTTGCTATACATTCCCAATGCATATGTACCTGTGTAACAACGGCACGATGTACGATAATTTCTAACCTAGGAGTAATTATGAGGCTCAAATGGGATCAAAGCTACTCTGGTTAAGGACAGGAATGGGACAGGTTAGTAATCAAAAACTGTTATCTACTGCTTTGATCCAGAGACTTAAAACAGTATATGGGAAGACAGATAGACAGACAGATAGATAGATAGATAGATAGATAGATAGATAGATAGATAGATAGATAGACAGACAGACAGACAGACAGATAGATAGATAGGTATGCATACATACTATGTATATAGAAATATCTATGTATACATACACATGTATATATAAAGAGATATAAAAACATATGCATATATAGATACATATAGACATAGACATACACACACACACACACACACACACACACACACACACACACACATACATATATAAAATGTGTCCTTTCCTGGGGGACTAGTCTTGACCACAATCTATAATTGCTGTTATCATTGACTGCTTTATCATAAATGGTTCTCCTGCACAGGTTTGAAGGAGCACTAGGAATTTGGCATTGCACGTTTCTGTAATGTCTCTTGGCAGGGTTGATACTGTGGTTTCCAAGCAAGGGAAGAACGGATTTGGTGTGGGCTTACATGTAGATCTCTGCACCATGCTGTAAGGGAAATTCCTATTGAATGGCGTTTCTTCATGTTTTTGTCAACATTACCATTTAAGGGAGTGACCAGAATGACTTGTTTATTTTTTTTTTCACTACTAAAGGAGATATGATTTGTTTTTTGGGGCCCTTGTTGGTTTCGTAGAAAAATTCCCGTGTCTAGAGTCAATGCCATTCTTAAAAGTGAAGAGTTATCGTGATTCTAATTTCTTTGGAGTACAAGTTTTTATTCAATGCATTTGTGTGTGGAGGCCAGACACCAAACAATCACTCAATCACCACCTTATTTCTCAAGATCGGTCTCTCACTGAACCTGAAGCTCACCAGTTCAGCTCTGCTGGCTGGTTAGCAAGTTCCAGTGGCAACTATATCCATCTTCCTGGCATTGAATCCGAGATGGTTACCGCGCTCAGTTTTTGTTTGCTTGTTAGTTTTGTTTTTTTGAGACAGGGTCTCTCTGTGTATCCCCGGCTGTTCTGGAACTTGCTCGCTAGATCAGGCTGGCCTCCACTGAGAGACCCTCCTGTTTCTGCCTCCCAGATGCTGGGATTAAAGGCATGTACCACAACTGCCCAGCCCACATTCAGCTTCTGACATGAATATTAGGGATCCAAACTCAGGTCCTTTGCTTTTTCTGAGAGCACTATGCCAATGTGGCATCATCTAAGGCCTCTGACTTTATCAGTTCATAGTTGGAAGATCAATGGAGGCATTATTTAAGGGGGAAATGGTTATTACGAGGAGAGCAGAGATTCATAAGGTATGTATATTTATGTACATCCTTAGGCTAATACCAGAAAGTCTATGCCCTCTACACATTTACACATGTAAAAGACAAGTGTTTACATATAGAAACCACATAATTAGTAAGACCCACCAACAGTGCCTGTGGTTCTCACTGAGAATCAATAGAAGTCACAGGGGAAATTTTTCTGTCTTTCAAGTTAAACCAGAACCTTGCCTTGGAAATACCTCAGTGAATGTGTTCTGTCTATGCTATGATGATATCCAGAAAAATCTTGGATTAAAGTGAAGGAAGCAGTGTCAAATCAGTACTGGTGTAGGTGTCTCAATAAGAGAAGTCCTTGCCTTAACTCATTATGTAGTCAGAAACAGCACATCATCACTGCGGTTTCCAAAGCGTTGGTGAGGAGGGGATTTGATCCGCAGTACAGGAGCGCTTGAGAGAGAGAGAGAGAGTGGGAGGGAGGGAGGGAGGGAGGAAGAAAGGAAGGGAGGAAGGAAATAGGCACAGATCATGGGATTACATAGTCTAAGCAGGGCAGAGCTGCAGGCACTTCTGAATCATTCATCTTTCTGATCTTTGAGGAATCAGCCCGTGGGGTGAGGCTGGGTGTGCCTGGGTGAGGGTGTGTGCCTGTGGGAGGGTGTGTGCCTGTGGGAGGGGTGCCCAGTACCCTCTCTCAGTGCCAAGCCCCAGGAGGTGAAAGGCATGGACAATCCTTGGTCTTCTGTTGACAAAAAGCAGGCACGTTCTAGTAGCATCTGCTCCCTGCCAGCACCTCCTCCCCCTACAGTGATGAGACCGGTCTGTACAAAACAGATACTCTGCTTTCCCAGCCTCTGGGGCAGTAGGCAGTCTGCGGGCATGAGTCTAAGGGTGCTTAACACTGTTCCCTTGTCCTCTGAAGTTTACTTCATCCTCCTGAAATGTCACCACGGAAAGCTCACCTGTTTTGTTTTACACTGACCAGGCACTGACTTACCAGCTGTAGCCCCTCTTCATTATTATTATTTTTTTTTAATTTTGAGACAGTCATTGGAAGTTGCTGGGTTGAACTTGAACTCAATATGTAGCCCTGGGAGTTTTTGAACCTAGCAAGCCTTATGCCTTGGCATAGAAAGCAGCTGAGATCACGTCCAACTGAAAATTCACATCGTCTAGCCAAAGTTCTGTTGCTCCTGGGTTATCCAAGAAGACTAGCTCTTGCCTTCACCCCGCTTCTGTAGAAGACAGAGTAGACTAAGCTGTCTATGCCGCTCCGCTGTCATCCTGACTAGATTATCAGTTACATTTCTGATCCTTTGGAAATCCCTTGTTCTGTGTGAAAAGCAAGTCTTAACTGGCTAGGAGTCGGGATGAATGCTGGATATGGTAGGAGGTTCAGTCTGTATAAGAAGCAGAAAAATCCAATGCATATTCATCCTAATGTGACAACATGGTACAGGGGCTTTTGAGGGGCCAGATAATGGAATTACTGGTCTGGAAAGAGGTAGGATGAGCGTAAAGAATGAAGAGCCTTAGCAAAACAAGAACTGTTCCTGGCCCTTCCTAAATGAGCAGAACATACAGCCAAACAAGTTACCCTCCTATGGCCCCTCTTCTAATGCAGTCCACATCCCGTGTTATTGAAAAACAGCCCCTAAGTTTTACTGTGAACCATTCACCAAACAAAAAATGGCAGGAAACCTGGAGTTCTTTAGCCAAATGATCATGTCCCAGATTTCTCAATTCTGACACCCAAAGCTTAGATCTGGCAAGTCAGTAAAGCATTATCCTCATGTTGTCTGGAAGACAGTGAGAATGGTCCTTGAGAACTGCAGAGATGATCACAGGCCAGTCACGCTCAGCTTGAAAGGAAGACTTACTGTACGCTGGGTAGTTCAAACCCACAGTTAAAAAAGTAAGTCATAATTTTTGGGTTCTTTTTTTTTTTTTAATTTATTTTTGGCTCTAGTATGCATGTTTTTTTTCTTTCCAACACCTGTGCTTTTTGTGCACAGTATAACACATGAAATGCTAACATGATCCCAGTAGGATTGGTTTCCCAGAAGGTGACACTCCGGGCCCTCAAACCACCTGATGCCACCTCTTCCAAGTCAAGGAACGTCCCTGCTCGCTCGGGAGCTGTGACACTCTGGGGACACTTGCCCAGACCAAGTTTCACAAACAGGCCCTGAAAACTTAGCAAAGAAATCCATGGTTGTGGATGGATGCGTGTGGAAAGGAGGTCTGGGGGGCTTGTTTTAGGTTTTCTCGGTGGAGCGGGCAAGGAATGAAGATAAAACTACCTGACACCTAAAACCAGGAGAGAAATTAGTAGACATTTACTTGACCTGTCCCACCTGGGTCTGTGAATTGAGAAGAGATTTAAGACTCCACTTTTTCTGCCTCTTCCTACACTTTGACAAGAACGTGGAATCTATGTAAGTCAGTGCCAAAGTTGTATCATTAATATTTCAGAGTTCACCCGTGTCTGATGATGAAGTTATCACGGCACATAATAACACTGTCATGTGTAAATAATGATAAAAGAAGAGAAGAAAAGCCACATGTGAGGCACTTCGTCTCAGATGATTTATATTTTTCAAACAAGCTGTAAACAATAAAGTCATTCCACATCTTCTATCCTGAAGACGATCTTTTACAAAAGAAATGTTACTTACTCTCACAGAGTAAGTCTGCCAGGGCAGAAAACACCAGATATTTTCATAATTTGCTCGTGAATTACAAAACAATAAAACAATTAACAGCAAACACAATCAATCCCTTACCTCCCTGGGAGATTGGGGGTAGGGTGGACTAGGCTTTAGTCCTATGTCTTTATAATTTCATTTTGAAAAAGTTCTTTACATTAACTTTTTTTTTTTTTTTTTACATTTAGTACTGTAATGACATCACTTTGATGGAGAAAATTCACAATTGACTTCCCAAGATATAAGACCGAATCAGTGTTTGCACTGGTCCTTCATCAGGCAAGTAGGGAGCTGCAGAAACCTGTGGCTTCAGCAGCCAGGGTCTACCCAGCAACTGAAGAGCATCTTTTCCATGCGAAACCATGAGATGATCTAGTTTTAGCTGAGATTACCCTTGAGGAGGCAGAGGGTGACCGAGATTCTATTTCTAGCTACTCAGAGACCAGGAGCAATTCCTGAGACATCAAGAATCTCAGTCCAGAATACATAAGATGCCTTACACACTGCATTGGATTTTCCGTTCTCTGAGCTAAAAATTGGCAGAAAAAAAAAAAAAAAAGAAGAGGAAGAGGAGGAGTAGAAGAAAAAGAAATCTCAAAGGGATTAAAAAGAAAAAAGAAAACCTCAGAGTAGGGAGGAGCTCAGAGGAACAAGTCAACAGAAAGTCTCAGCCTTTTTCTACAAGTTATTATTCCTATGGAGAAATGTCTCTTGCAGATTTTTGTGGATTAAAGAGACAGTATATCCCTTGTGCAAGGCTTGTGTCTCTGAAGAATTTGATCTTGACCCAGCAAAAGCAATTTCTGCATTTGGTGTTTGGAGTCTCAAGAGGAAAGCTAAAACAAGTAGTCATCACGGAAAGGTCCCAATAATTACTTTAATGGGAGAGAGTGATTTTAGGTGAAGGTCTTTGTGACAAGTCAGGAAGAAACAATCAAAAAGGAAAGTGTTTTCACAGCTTGTGACAAGGTAATACCAATAAATAGGAATGGTGCCTCTATCCTTCATCACAGAGAACCTAATACTTGAATTGACCATATAATTTATTGCCCATGCCAAGGTTCTTAGAAGAGAGAAAGGGGCTGCAATTAGCAATTATGCTGGGACAACAGGTAGGAAGAATTTAGACAAATAACATATGTTCACCTTATGAATACTAGAGTTAAGATTGTGGAAGAACAGTGGCAGACAGTTATCTAATTAAAGTTTACTGCTTGTGAATGGACATTTATGAGAAGTTTAATTCACACTCACTTTAACTATAGTGTCTTCCGTTAACTGATTACTAGATCAGTAAGTCTTTTTTTAGAAAACTGATTGGGCATCTATTGTTATGTGTGTGTGTGTGTGTGTGTGTGTGTGCGCGCGCGCACGCGAGCGCATGATGTGGGAGGGGGTATGAGTTTGGGAATACATTTGTGATGACATATGTACATAGATAAAGGGAAACTCTATATGAGATCAGTTCTCTTCTCTCCTTCTCTCCTTCTACCATGTGAGTTCTGGGGATTGAATGTAGGTTCTCAGTCTCAGCAAGCACCTTCATCTCCTTACCTACTGAACCCTCTCCACAACCAACCTCTCCACCCGGCCAGATCCTCCACATCTTTCTTCAGGGTTTATCATGATGAGTCTGCCGGTCTTCTTTTCTATTTATGCACCCCCATCACACAGATCTACTTCCGAATTCCAGTGCTGGCTCAGGATTCACATCAGTCCAGTTTCCGGTACTTCATTCCACCTAAGCTATTTATTTCCAACATCTAGGCCCTCACCTGCCTACAAACTCTCTTCTGCCCCAACTTACTTTGGCTGTATCAGACTCAGAATTAACAAAAGAAGTCGACATACCCAGATTTCATCACAAAACCACAGACAGTATGAAAATCAAACTGATACAATTTAGAAATGTTTGTCCATGATAACTACCTCAAGATACAGAATTTAAAAGAACAATCATAAACCTCATCAAAGAACTCAAGGAGTTGAAAGAAGAGCCAAGAAATGCCTCAATGAATGTAAAGAGATAAGAGAATTAATGCCTATGTGGTGTCCGAGAAAACACAAACAGAAGACTGATAGAAATTATAGAGACAATCCAAGACTTGAAAGCAGAATTCAATAAAGAAAAAAAAAAAAAAAAAAAACACAGAAGAGGACTCGAGGGGACATAAAGATGGAACTGAAAACACCCAATGACTCAACTACACAATTCTAAGGAAAGCCTCACATGTAGAATGAAGCAAACAGAAAACAGAACACCAAGACTAGAGGGTGAAATGGAGAGTCTGGTCAAAAGAAGCAAGGAGTATGAAAAAGAAATTAAAATGTCAAGAATAAAGCATCCAGAAAATGTGGGACGTCATGAAAATACCAAACCATCTAATTATGGTCACAGGTGAGGGAGAAGAATTCCAAATGAATGACAGATTTTCAACGAGATCTTGCTGAGGGGAAAAGGATGGAGTGACTTTAGAGATGAAAGGTGACTTTAAGGGGTACCACAAATGTCTTAAAGTTTAAAGAAAAGACTTAACATCATATGCTGAGCATGACAGAACCCATCTGAGACTGTTGTGCAAAGCAATGATACACTGATTTTTAAGAAGCAAAGCACAGATTTTTAAGGAGCAAAGGTAGAGAAGTGTCTATATTAAACCAGGTGATTGGTGTGGCTGTGGACTAGGGCTTTCCTAGAAGAGCTAAACAAAGTAGTCAGATTCAGAACATACCTAGAAAGAACTCCAGTGGACTTGTCATTTATCACCATGAAGAGGGTCAGTAAGGATGGGTGGGTCTCTCCTGGAGTTGTTAAGCCTCCAGCTGGCTTTCACAAAGTTAAACGGTGGAGTCAAAAAGACAAAGAATCTTTAAGCCTAGGTGCAGGCGGGAGTTTGATCAGATTTCAACAAGGAGATGCTATTCGAAGTTAAGGTCTATATATCACCAACGAATGAATATAAAGCAAGAGAACAGATGTTTCCAAGAACTAAGCCAGGAGGAATCCAGCACTCCAACGTGAAGAAGGAACTATTGCAATGTAGGGGGAGAGCCAAGAGACAAGGAGGGCAGATGTGTAGACGGGCCAACAATTGTCAAAGAAGCCTTTGTGCAATGAGTTGAGAAGATGAGAATCCCTGAGTTCACAAGTTTCTACCTATGACCTTGAAAAGAGAAATTAAGGAGTTAAGTTGGTTGTGGCTGAAACTCGGAGCACTGGGTTTCAGAACAAATGAGGGCCCGGATGGCTTCACAGAGGCTATGCATCTTAAAAAATGCAAAACATTTTTAAGAATTACCACAAAGGGCTGTGGAGAGATGAACCAGTATTTGAGAAAAGTGTGCAGGTGAAGAGGGTTTCTTGGATTTTGTTTTTTTGAGGCTGGAGACACAAAACCATAAGACTCAAAATGGATAGGGAGTTTCACTTAATCCAAAGCAAAGACTCTAAAGTGAGAAAGAGGAGGTTTAGGCGACATCATTCTGGATTAATAACAAAGAAAATGGATGCTGTTCAGGATGTAGTTCAGTTGGTAGAGTGCTTGTCTAGAGAGGGTAAAGCCCTGGATTCATCCCTGGTACAGCATATACCAGAAACGGTGCTTCACACTCATAACCCCAGCACTTCGGAGGTAGATGATCAGGAGTTCAAGGTCATCTTTAGCTACATAGCAAGCTCATGGCCAGCTTGAGATAACACAAAGCCCTATCTCCAAAAGCATTAGTTTATTTAATCCAGAATGAAAGTGGTGGACACTAGTGTTAGCATGATTTCTTAGTCACAACCTTAGCTACGCCTTGCTGGGGATTGGAAAATAAGTGAGAAACAGGACCAGCCTCAAAGAGGATTCAGGAAGCTCCCAAGAGGAGACGGAAGAGGAGATCGGAGCTGAGTCTGTGAGACCCAACACAAATGACTGAACTGAAAGATTGGTCTGAAAAGTTTGTTTAATATTCAGTTTGATTGATATTTTATGAATTCATCACAAATATCTATTAAAACACCAAATATCTGTGGTATGGTTTTTGTGAAAAAAAAAAGTCAGACAAACCAGGAGCACATAGGATAAAAAATGAAGCTCTGTGGATAAACATACATTTTTTTTCTCCCCTAAGTATACCACTATTAACATGTTGGTACACATTCATATATATATATACACGTGTGTGTGTGTATACACCATACATATATGTATCTATGTACTTACGATTACTTTACAAAACCGGATTATATACTATTTATACTATTCTATAATATGCTCCTTATACATAACAATATCTCTTTTGTACTTTCCATTTCAGTAAAAAAAGCTCTGCTTTCTGCCTTATAAAAATATGAATAGATAATACATGAACATGATACACTATAAAATAGGACAACAGGATAGTCTTCTAATCTCCCAGCCAATTTCTCCCCAGAGACAACCACTATTATCACTTCCTTAAATGTCTTTCCACAGTCACAGAATGCATTTAAACATACTGAATACACATGTGTATGAGCATATACAAACAGCAGCACCCCACACATATTGTTCTATACCTCGCCTAGTAAATGTTAGTTATATATCTTGAAAGTGATTCCACATAGAAAGCCACCTCATCCCCTTAAACGGCAACATAGTATTCTATTGTGTTTTTATTTAACCAAATTCTATGCTTCGGTGTTTTTAATTTTTCACACTTAGCTAAATACTTTGAATAAAATTAGCCTTATTTAATGAGAGAAAAAAATAAATTGAAACCAAAGGAGATTTTCAAAAAGGCATTTGAGAATGTAGAAGGGGGGGGCATTGAGATTGAGTTTAGAGCTGAGGTAGAGCAATAAAGCCCTTGCATAGCGTTTACAAGACCGACCCTAGGTTCAGTCTTGAGCACTGCAAACCAATATATAAAACAATGAAGTCTGAAGCTAGAGCTTTGTCTAGGAGGTGCTGCGGTAAATATTTGAAAGACAATTTAAAATACTAGGTGCCAGTGTTCTTATCAAATAGAACTGGCTGTCTCTGTTGTCTTCCAACAAGATTCCCTAAGGAGGAGCCTCTCTGTTTTTATGTCTTACACCTCTAGATTAACCATGATGCACTGCCATTCTCCGGCCAGTCAACAGATACTTAAAATTCAGCCACGTGGGGAGTCACACTCACATGTGGGCCACATAACGGAATTGAGGGGTTGCAAAGAGTGCAGCAGCAGTGAAGGGTTTCTGAGTGTGCAGTAGCCAATGGTTACTTTAAATTCAAATGTCTAGTCAGTCTGGGTGCTTCTGGCAATGCTCCCCTGTGCTTCTCGCTGCACACTTACTGATTGTGTCCCTGGTTCTAAGGGCACAGAGCATGCACACCAAACACTGTACATGAAGTCGGCAACAGCAACAAAAGCTGACCTGAGAATACTTTGTTCCATGTATCACAATGATTTTATTGTCTATACAAGGTTTTCTGCCAGCTTAAAGACACAATGGCTTAATTGTGGAGAACATAGACTTTCAATATTGACTTGCCATTACTCTTAATATGGAGGTATCAAATGACTATATGTTTGGATTGGACTGGATTCAAATGTTAGATTTTTAGATGTGACATTTTATTGACTGACTCATTTTTATATTTTAAATTTATTGAATGAGTTTTGGTTTTTTGATTAAGGTAGAATTGTCAACCATATCTGAAATGAACCTAAATATACTTCTGCCATTTTGCAAACTTGTGTATAAAGTAGTATTCTCAGCACTGATGATTATAAAATCAACATAATATTCAACTCTGGAGAATATGAAGATATTCCATGTCTGCAATAACAAATATCCTACCAAGATTTAATTCCTTCTGTTATATCAAGCAAATACTTGACTCTCTTTGGTATACAGATTTTTTAATATTTAATACATACAATTATTTGTGTTAAAAGAATTATTTTAAAGACCATTTCTTAATAATCTGTTATCAGTCAATGTTTAACTTATCTAACTACTTTACAGACATGGAATCATACAAAAATTTCTCAAGGGAAAGGGGCCATGAATAGAAAAAAATTAAAAATCCCTGGCCTAGATGGCCCTTTTGTGTTAACAAGCTGCCTGGCTAGAAAATCAGTTTTCTTTGTGTGATGATGACTATCACATTGATACATCTAAGAGGGGCATATTATTCAGATTGCAATCAAATTAGATTCATTGAATTTATTTATTTGCCAGGGGTAAAAATCAGAAGATAGAGTTTCTTTCATACAAAGTGAATGATTAACTAAGTTGACCAAACAGACATCTTTAGTGTCTAGAATCTTTTCCAGGGGACATGAGGTGTTGCTGTTGTTTTGTTCTGAGATATCCCCATCAGAACCCCAGCATAAGAATCTACTTCTCTAGCCTCCTGCAGGCTAGAACCTCAGGTGTGCACCATTACACCCAGCTGATTAGAATCTTGGGAGATGGAGGGATGCCGGGCTGTGACCACTGGGCAGGTGAGAAAAGCTGCGTCATTTGATTCTCTCTGCTTCAGTTTCCCAAGAGAAATACTTGTATTCAGTGTCCCTCCCTCCCCATGCTGGGAGATCTAGGCATGTGAAAAGGAACATGGCAGGTGGGTTTCTGCTTTTTATGTAATCCTGTTGCTATACCTGCTCCAATGAGAGCTCAGAGGGAGCAGAGCTACTGGAATCAAAGGGATGCTTGTGTGGGAGTCAACAGTCTTCTCTAACTCCTTGCCTTGCACCTACCTTGCTTTGTATTTTTGTTCTTCTTACTTTTTTTGCCTTTTATTGAAAACGGGTTTCTTTTTCACCTAATACATCCTAATCTTGGTTTCCTCTCCTCCGCTCCGCCCAGTCCCTTCCCACCTCTCTTCCTATTCAGATCCACTCCTTTTCTGTCTCTCATTAGAAAACAGGCTTCTAAGGGATGATAATCAAGTAAAAACTAACACACAATTGGAAATGGACAGAGTCAACAGAAGGAAAAGAGCCCAAGAGGAGGCTCAAGAGTTGGAGATCCACTCAGGAATCCCATAAAAACATTAAACAGGAAGCCATAACATATGCACAAAGGACCTGATATGGACCTAGACAGGCCCGGAAGACACAACCTCAGCCTCTGATGTGAGCTCTGCTCATGTCGTTTTAGACAACCTAGTTTCCTTGGTGTCCTCGGTCCACTCTGGTTCCTACACTCTTCCTGCCTCTTCTGTGGTGTTCACCAAGCCTCAAGCAGAGATGTTTGATGAAGACATCCCACTGAAGGCTGTTTCAGGGCCTCTCTGTCTTTGCATAATGTCTGGCAGAGGGTCTCTGTGTTTGTTCCCATCTGCTTTGGAAAGGAGCTCCTCTGACGGTGGATGAGTAAGAATCTGATCTGTGAGTATAGCTGGGGGTGAAGCGGGAAGGGGGGGAGAGAGGAAGGGATGATGGAGGGGGGGAGAAAGGAAGGAAAACCTTCTGGGCTCCTCCTTCTCTAAGGCAAGTTAAAAAACAAAAATCATAGAGCTCTACTCTGAGTCTGACTCACCAGACTCGGTGGTGAAGGGGAAGGTCATCGACCTAGAAGAATTATCCGCTTCATTCTGGGCACCTGCGTGTCTGTCCAGGAATAAAGACTGCAGAACTGTAATCAAGCAGACTCCCCCAGAGCTTCACCTGGAGTCTCTGTTTCTGCACATGACATGGAAGTCGAGCAGGATTCCTCTTCAGCTCTGCCCACCATTGGCAAAGTGTTCATGACTTCTTGCCTGGCCTCTAGCTCTGTGCTACCCGGGTAATATCCAGTAGCCATAAATTCCAAACGCAGCGAAATATTGACCTAGTTCTAAAGCCAGCTGACAGTGGCTTTGCCTCTGGGAGTCGGCCATACTCCTGAGTACTCTCTGCTAAGCGAGTGCCACCTTGTCTCTCTCTTCTACATCATCATTATAATTAATAAGCAACAATATCATCCCTCGTGGTTACATGCTCATTAGGTGTTAACTGGCCTTAGAATCATTATCTCATTAAGCCTTCCCAGCTAAATTACTTTA
Source organism: Micromys minutus (assembly GCF_963924665.1). Taxonomy (NCBI): domain Eukaryota; kingdom Metazoa; phylum Chordata; class Mammalia; order Rodentia; family Muridae; genus Micromys; species Micromys minutus. The sequence goes on from NC_137958.1 coordinate 32,776,664, forward strand.
TCAGCTTCCCTCCAAAGGGGGTCTGTGCTGTCTGCGCACCAGAAATCCTAAGTACAAGCAGAGGAAAGCGAAGGAGGAAATCACAGGCATTTACAACAGTTTGCAGCGTTAACATTTTTTCAATTAACATTGCGTCTACTACTTTACATTGCTGTAAACCCTCTCACGTAAGTGTTTCAAACACTATCCAAAAGCTTTGTAATGTGTGGCAATCATTTTTATGGATGGGGAAAATGTTGTAGAAAAAGATATTATGAAGTATTTACAGCACTTTAACTTCCTTCCTCCACCCTACTTGCGCTCCTATTTGGATAATCAGTCTCTTCATCTTTTCTGGAATGCTGAATTTGGAAATCTTATATTAAATAAAGGCTGGGGAGGGCTTGTACACATACCCCCTGCTCGAGTTCCTCTAGATGTGATCTTTTCTTAACTTCCCTGCTAATGCTTACCTTTTCTTTCCATTAATAGCAATCATTTTATAAATCAGCCTTTTACACAGGGAAATGGAGAACAGTCTCCTCATAAATGAATGGAGAATATGGACTAATGCATTTCTCCTGATGTGCTTTCATTCCTAAGGAATGACACTTACCGCTCCGTCTATTGTTCTCGACTTTTCGTGGGAACCATGAACTGTTTTGGTCCTTTCCGCCGTTATTTTCTCGAGTGTGCACCTTCCCTAGGGGTTGCTGGGTCGCCGCGCAAGAGTCTGGACTTGTCCTTTTACAGCCTCTTAGTCACACTGCTTCCCATTCCAATTACCCCCTCCCCCAATCCTTAATCATCCCCCATGTAATTCGTCATTCGCTCTCACTTTCCCAAGTAATTTCCCCTTCTAAATATCTTATTATTTCATACTCCTTCTTGCACACGTCCTTCAAACTCAATTGTTCATTTGATTTTCTCACAAATTGGACCCTCTTACTGGTCGGGCAGCCTTTCCTCTGCTCCATTGTCCTCTTCCTCTGCCTCCCCCTCTACTTGATAAATTTGTTCTTTCCATCAGAGCAAGCTAGGAGTTAAAATGATACAGGTAAATCTCTTACTCTCCTTCAGTTTATTTAGTTAATTGTAGAAACCAAGACCTCATTTTAGGGGAAAAAAATCAAGATTTGTGACTCAAAAGCCTCCCCTACATAAACAATCTAGTTTTTTTTCTTTTGTTTTGTCTAATCTCCTCACAGGCAATAAAGAAAATTTGTCCCCGTCCTCAGATAAAATAGTATAAAATAGTACTGCTCTAAGATAAATTGGCCATTTTTTTTTCTTTTTTGGGGATGAAGCCCAGCATCCTGTCCAAAAGTTGTTTCTGCCATAACCCTTTCCTCTCCTAAGTTGAAAAACAAGCCCTACACACAAATCTTGCTTTCCTCACTTTATCTTGTCTTGTTTACTGCTATCTTGGAATAGCGTTTAGCTTTCCACTTTGCATGTTTTGCTTTAAGAACTCCACAGGCTTTAAGAGCCTCCCTTGCTATTTTCCTTTCCTTTGTTTGTTTGTTTGCAGTCTCGGGAAATTTTGTTTTCACCGCAGAGACATTCATTATGTTCCTTTTTATTGTTTTCTCAGCCTCCAAAGCTTCCTGCTCTCATCCTTTTGCAGTAAGTGTGTCCCTTTCTCAGATTCCTGTCAGGAGCAAAAGGTCCAATTTTTCATCTGGGATCCTTGTCACCTTTCCATTCTCATCTGCTGCCCCTTAGCTGTTTGATTTTACTCCACACACACCCTGTGTTTAAGCCTGACCATCCTTTGCAGTTGGTACGCTTGCTAAATTTCTTCCACCCTGTTTCCCTAGTCGACGGGCAGCCATATTGTTCCCATGATGCCCTTGGATGATGGTAAAGGAAAGACACCATGATCATGTACTTCATTAGCCATATAACACCACGGCGATGGGATTAAACGCCCCAGAAGGAGGACAGACTCATTGTGTTATGCTTATGGGAAGAACTGCAGCAATTTCCCAAATTTGCTCCCTTTATTGAACATCTCTGAAAAATGGTGCTCATTTTTCAAGGTTATTGATTTTTCCCTTTCCATCACAGGTATATAAAGTCCTCATATGAGAATGAGTTTAGTGGATTGTAAGCACAGAAACCTGGCATGAGTTACTCACTTGTCTGCCTTCCTTTTTACTGTAAACCTACAATAGGTATAGACTGTCTGGGTTGCAGGAAAACCAGCGTTTTGCATGAATTAACCAAATTGTGTTTCTCTGAAAAGACCTGAGCTTCTCTAAGTTCATCCTTTTTTTAAAAAAAATAATCCAAATTATCTAGTGTTATTGCTACAATATGACCCTTTTCTCCCTCAATTTTCTATTACAATTCACACACGATTTCTCTTGAGGGTACGATAGAGTCTAATTTTCTTCATTATTCAATTTGGTTCCTGTTAAGTGAGACAGGCATTCACTGACAAGAAGAACATTTAAATTTTGGCAAATAAGTTCATTAGTATTCAGAAAGCTTTGCAACCCTCATATTTAATAAACCTTTCCATTACAGAGTAAGAAATCGAAGAAAATAGTCAAACAAATTAGCAACGGGGCCACCAAGAGATTACATTCCACCCTCATAAAAAGATGTCTCAGTTTATCAGTTTTCTGCCAATCACTAAAACAAGAAAAATGAAACTTGCAATTATATCCAAGGAGACACAACTCCTAATTCTCTTATCCTACCTGAAGCAGAAGAGTTTTAATTGCTTGGAAAAAATTAAGTTTTTTTTTTTCTCTTGAAGGATAAAGAAAACATATATGAGTTGTTTTAAGCTCGATGGCTGGAATTAGAACCCACCAGACCATTCATACATTTAGACTTCACAGGGCTAATATTCAGATACTTGGTGCTTTCACACAAGGCTTCCCCCCTTGGAAGTGTGAGGTGGTCAGCAGAGTGGTCTCCTTTTCACCACAATGGTTTAGATTTATATGGGTTGATATAGGTTTACTGATTTTACTTCTGCACCACAAAGGGAGGAATGCTGCCTTCAGCACAGAGAGAGGAATGGTGATGTACAATATTTGAAAATTAGCTGGACATGTCTACACCAGCCACAAGACCAGCCTGGGTTACAGCTGTGACTGTCTCAAAAGGATTTCTAACTAAAAAAATGTTTCCATATATATATATATATGTAAAGTTTTTTAAGAAAGAGTTTCTTTGTATAATAGACCCCTGTGTTCTGGTCTTACTCTGTCAACCAGGCTGGCATCCAGCTCACAGAGCTCCACCTTCCTCTGCCTCCTGAGTGCTGGGGTTAAAGGCATGTACCACCATGCCTCACCCATCATAAAATATATGTGATCATGTACTTTTCCCTCCTCCCAACTCCACCCAGATAGATCCTCCCCACCTCCCTATCTACCCAACCTCTGTTCTTTCTCAAAAAACAAACATCATCATCATCATCATCATCATCATCATCAAAAACAGTAACAAAACCAGAAAGACACAACCAAAAGGATACAATATACATTTATTCCTATATATATATATATATATATATATATATATATATATAGAGAGAGAGAGAGAGAGAGAGAGAGAGAGAGAGAGATAGATATAGATATAGATATAGATGATGTGTTAATTAAGTTTATTTTTCATACATTTATCTTGGCCCCTTGTTTTTCTAAATTTCTATCCAAAAAGCTATTTCATGAAGTTTATACTCTCTTTAATACATCTGTCATGTAGAAAATAAATACTAACATATGCCTACACAAAATAAGGCAACAGGGATAGTTAAAGTCCTTAGCCACAGGAAAGAGGAGACATTACCTAAGTAGACATTGCCTGGAGGTAGCTATTCCTTGACCTGAACTGAAAAGGAAAAATTGAAAGTCAAGAGTCATCCATCCATCTCACCACTTAAGTCATAAATTGAAATGTCTAAAGTCATTCCCTATAATAAAAACACTCACAACCAATAGCACATGTCAGTACCATGAATCTGAAATTGCACTGTTTTGTGTATTATAAAATATGCCCTGGACTCAGAGATTTGTTGATAATGAAAGAGATGGAAATGACTAATTTTTAAAAGGATTTGCAATGAGATCAGACTGGGTTCATGGCAGCATTTTTGTCTGTTGGCTGTTTTCCCATTCCTTTTTAAAGAAGTAGCAAGTCACAGGGATGATTCAGAGAAACGTCCTCTCTTCCTGGGCAAGGATGAGATGCAGGGAGTATTCAGTGTTCTTCCTGGCATGGAGTGCTGTCCTACCCACGCCTCAGAAGCTGTGGTACTCTGGACAGTTGAATGTGTATCTTAGTACACAGCAAAATTGCTTAGGCAGAATGAAGCACCTGCCTGTGGATGGTTACCTCAGGGGTGACAAAGCACAGACCGTCTAGATACAGCAGGCTCCCTCCAAAGAAAACTCCAGAAGAGAAAGGGACGACCCTCTGTGTCCGGCTCATCATGCATCTCCAGACCTAATGCATTCCTGACGCACAGCACACGGCACGATCTCAATAGGAATGGGAAGAAGGGGAAGAAACAGGAGGAAAGGCAGACAGCACGGGTGACAGGGGGCTGAGTTATCTTCTTCTTAATTCCAGAGAAGAACCTGATCTGTGTTCTTAAAAGTTGATAAAACAGACCCTCCCTCGAAAACAAAAATGTGTATGTAACTGCTGAAAAATATAATGACCAAAGGGAGGTATTTTGTAACTGGCTACTGTAGCCCGGAACCTGATGTTAAAAGCCTTTCAGAACTAGAAGGGGTTTAAAGTCATGCCAGAGACATCCATAGGGGATGGAAATGACCTGCCTACAGCCACATAGCTTTTTACTATTATTTTTAAAAAGGACTAAAACTAAGGTATCAAAATTTCCATGCCCAGCATATTTCATATTGTAGTTTCCTACATAGAACAGAGAAAATTGTTGGTTCTGAACCCATCCCCTTTTTGTTTTCTGGTCCAAATCATTTAATATTTTCCCCCTTAGAATCTCTGCCAACCCTGAGGCACTTCCCTGACATCCCAGAACTTTTCAAGGCTTGCTAAAAAAAAAAAAATTCACAGAGTGTTTATAAAATGTACTTAGCTGGTTGCTGGGTGGCCAAATATGACCAGGATCTCATGTTTTGTGATCTTTTGCATGTTGTATAATGTCCTCTAAGTCATGTTTCAGCCAAATATTTTTAAAGAGTTCAATATCGCCCTGTGACTCCATTGATCTAATTAGCTCAATACACAATGTTATCACTTGGTGTATTAACAAAAAATTTGAGGGGACCTGAAGTACTCTTATCATTGGCCTTTATCATACAAGAGAGTCATTGCCAATATCTCCCAGGTTGAGAGTGCAGACCTACAGTGCAGAGGAGTACTAGGGACTGATGAGTTGGTGTCTCTTACTAAAAGATAAGAGCTAAGTAGGAGGACCACTAAAATACTAAGCCTTGACTCCGAGTCCTGATCCAGCAGTAACACCAGATTACATATCTCAGTAGGGACAAAACAGAAGTCCTGTGGTAAGACAAGTCCACATTTCTCTATATTTTAATTGTTCCTTGATTTAAAGAATTATAAACCATCCCTCTCCCTTGTAGGTAGCATATTTTCTTCTTCTTATCTTTCCATGGAGCTGACAGCACACTGTTGACTGTTAGCACTCTAAGAGGTCAGTGCTCCAATCTGTTGTCCGTCTAATTCATCTCTGATCTGACCCAGATGAGAGTCTCATTGGAGTGAAGAAAACATAGAAGGAAAACTGTGGTTCATAAGACTGGACAGTTATCCAGGAGGTTTTCTTGAAGTTGGTGTCCAGGGACCATTGTTCAAGGAACTCCACAGCAGTGGGAAAGTAATTCACAGAGTTGTTCTTCTGGGAGTAGGATTCCCTCTGGGTCTCAGCAGCTGTAAATTGTAAATCAAAAAGTATAAAGTTAAGCCACAGCACAAGTGGGGATCCTAGTAAACACAAGGCTTAAACAAAGAACAATGAAGGATTCTTTGGCTTTTGAGTGAAGTTTGTGGTTTTTATCAGACAATGGAGGAGACAATAGAAACAGAAAGTATACCTAAGCATCCTTTGTTCCTTTATCAACTTTGCAGTATCAGAGAAAAAATTAATAATTTCGATTAAACCTAAGTGAGTCCACACGTATAAGGTTTATAACATGAATGAGCTGAGAGGGCATAAAAGGGAAAAAAAGAGTCCAGGAGTGCAAAACTTTTGTGCCACAAAGCATGCAGTTGACCCAAACAGACTACTGATCTGACAAGCTGAGAACCAAATGCTAATATCTAGGACAGACTTGGGCTTAAGATGAAAAGTCAGAAGCACAGTTACCCAAGTCATCTTCAATCCCTGGGCAAATGATACAATTAGTTTTTAGAGTCATTAGCAAAATAGGACAGAATGACCCTCCCTCTCCAAAGGTCTAGATGAGAAATTTCTATCAAATAATCTATCAAAATCATCAAAGGCATAGTGCCACCACTTTGGTATTAGGAAAATCACCAAACCCTTGCTCTACCCACCTGTCCCCTTTCTCAAGTCCAGGAACCCAGAATCCATGTTATATTTAATTATCTACTACAGTTTCTCTAACACAGCAAATAGCAGTTGAATGGAAAGTCTTCCAATCACTAGATCTGCATTTTTCATATTAGAGTATTATGAACAATTAATTTCAGGGCATGGTAGCACACATCTTTAATGCCAGTAATTGGAAGATAGAGGTAGGTGAAAGTCTGTGAGTTCAAGGCCAGCCTGGTCTAATCAACAACTTCCAGGCCAGGCTGGACCACATCCAGAAATTCTGTCTCAAAACAAAACAAAACTAACAGTTGGTAAATGTGGTAGTTTGGATGAGAATGGTCTCTATAGGCTCAACTGTTTGAATGCTTGGTCCCTACGTGGTAGACTTGTTTTTGGAAGGATCGGGAGGTGTGGCTTGTTTATGATGTGTGACTGGAGGTAGTCTTTGAAATTTCAAAAATCTCAAACCATTCCCCCTCATCTTTCTCTCTCTCCCCCACCCCGAACTCCCTTCCTCCCTCCCTCTTTCCCTCCAACTTGTGGATAAGGTGTAAGCTCTCAGCTACTGCTCCAGTCACAAGCCTGACTGCCTGCTTCCATGCCCCCCTCCATGATAATCAAGGACTCACCATCTGAAACTGTAAGCAAGCCTCCAATTAAATGCTTCCTTGGACATGGTGTCTCCTCACAGAAATAGAACAGTGACCAAGATGTTGACACTAACACTCCCATGACATGTTCACAATTTGTAAATGGAGCTGACACACACGAAAGTTTAAATTACCAGACTCTGAGAAGGAAAGAGAAGAGGCAAAAAAGCAAGGAAAACAGGTGTCTTTACACACTTCTTGTTTAATCTTCTCAGACCTACACAAAGTGTTTTCAGACACTTTGATAACAGAAGAGCTGTCAAGGTAAGACTGAGAGAAAAACTCTTGCTCTCAGAAAACAGGGAAGAGGTGGAGTTGATTCCATAGTGAAGCCTGCACTCCCAGGTCCTCCCCTAGTGAAATTTATCAATTTAAAAGCAAGCGAGCTAAGGGGGTAACGGTTTAATCAGTGTTACCCGGAGGCTGACTAAAAGCTAAAGCCCAGATCTTCCAAATCCCAGATCTCAACAAGGCCAAAGTAAACCCTTGTGAGCACAACACATAGCTTTTATGGCAGACACAGGCAGAAAGGTCATCCTTTTCAAACTCCAGAGCAGTATATTGGTGTCACCTGGCTATTCATTTTTCCTTCCTGGATTACAGTCTGTGTCCTGGCATGAGATTCTTCCTGCTAATAACTTCCTGAGGGACTCTAGAATTCTGTGTGTAGGACTCATCCTACAGTGAAAGACCTAGAAGGTCTCTCTGAAGGGGATTTCTAGGAACATCATCTGAGCCCAAATATCACAGGACTGTATAAACTAATCTAATCATGTGGTATGATCATGTGCAGGAGTGGACACTGAGCTGCACCAAAAAAAGTCCTCTGGTTGTAGTATTTATTAAGAATGTACACATGTAGCTCAGTGGCCCCTAGTACACAACCCTATCTCCTCAAATGAAAGGCAAGTAAGAGAGAGAGAGAAAGATGAAGAAGAGGGTGACAAGAAAAAAAGGAGAAGAGAAAGATTATACTCAAACATGTACAAAGGATATTTAAGGTCTGGGGGAATGATTCAGTTGGTAAGAGGCTGGCTGAGTATACATGAGGAATTGAACAAGTTCAAAAACATATCACTCATGTCAGAACCAGGCACAGTGTCACATGTCTAATCCCAGTGTCACAGGGGCTTGCTGATTAGATGAGACAGTGGAACTCTGTCTCAAAAATAAGAGAAAGAGCAGTTTAAGGAGATACCCACCATCATCTTCTAACCACCAGACTCACCTACAGGCATGTGCTCACACCCACACAGACAACATACATACACCACAGAGAGAGGGAGGTGGGGAAGAGAGGGAGGAAGGATGTCAACATTACAAAAGAACACCATTGAGAAGGAACACCGATTAGTATCATATAAACTACCATATTCTGTATAACAACAATAGGCAGCCCCTCTGCCTGGACGAATCTTTTTTTTTTTTTTTTTTTTTTTTTTTTTTTTTTTTTTTTTTTGTGAGTCCTAAACCCCTATGCATGAGACTATGATTTGGCGAGCCTGAAAAAAGACTGAAATCTGTGTTTTATTTTTCTACCCCTTAGATGA